>NC_053493.1:124933650-125545317 GCF_905171775.1 Rana temporaria | reverse complement strand
TAATGAAGCAGTAGTAAGCTGAAATAAGCTTCTTTCTGCAAGGTTACTCAGGATATAGCTTTGGGTAGAAATAATTTTAGCTTCAGCTCAAGATGTAAAAGTGTGGAATTTAAATGTTTGCTTAATATTCTGTGAAATACTTATGTTTGTCTGGAAGGGAGAAAGCCTCAGTAATAACGTCACTCATTTAACACATATTTGAAGGTTATTTTCCTCTATTAAGAATTAACAGCTTTTAAACTACGTGCTGGGGACATGTTACCTAATATTAGATTGACCTCCTGAAATATCAGGCATTTCATGAGAGCTGTGAGGAAATCATCAGTCGACCAACCTAAATGGATCTTGTCTATCTTAGAAGCATTAATTAGTAAAGTTATTGGAAATATAAAAAAGAGACAAGTGGAATTACAGGCAGCCCCCGGGTTACAAACAAAATAGGTTCTGTAGGTTTGTTCTTAAGTTGTATTTGTATGTAAGTTGCAACAGGTACATTTTTTAAGTTTAATTCCATCCCAAAAATATTTTTTACGTTTTTTGGATAGCATGGGAATGGGTTAACACCCTTGTAATGTTTATTTTTCTGTCTGTGTCCTTGTTCAGAAGATTTCACTCCACTTTCTGTTCCTGGGACAATTGGATTTAAAACAATTGTGGGTTGTCCTGGAAACAAGCCTTGTAATAAAGCTTCAGTGGAGGCACTGTTTTACCATGGTAGCTCTTAGGAGTGAAATTCCCTGTTGTCTCTCTCCGTATGTGAGTATGAGTCGTATGTACAGTAATGCCCCGTACACACGATCGAATTTTCCGATGGCCTAAAAACCGATGCAATTTTTCATCAAAATTGCATTCAAGGGGGCAGATTCACAAAGATCTGCACCAGCGCAGCGTATCTGAGATACACTACACCGCTGTAACTTACTTGGCAAATCTTTGGGCCAGATTCACGTAGCACAGCGGATCTATAGATCCGCTCGATCTACTTGAATTAAGATCCGCTCCCGCAAGTTTAGGAGGCAAGTGGCTAATTCACAAACAACTTACCTCCAAACTTGCGACGGCGGATCCTAACTCCCCCGGCGGAATTCAAATTCCGCGGTTTGGGGAGTGTACTATTTAAATCAGGTGCATTCCCGCGCCGATTTAAATGCGCAGGCGCCGTCCGGGGAATTTCCCGGCGTGCATTGCTCCCACTGACGTCACTAGGACGTCAGTGGTTGCGACGTGAGCGGGACTTGCGACGCGCGTGTTCGTGAATCGGCGTACGCAAACGACGTAGGAAAATTCAAATTCGATGCGGGAACGCCGGCTATACTTAACATTGGCTGCGCCTGATAAAAGAAGGGGTAAGTATACGACGGAAAACCGCTACGGAAACGAAGTAAGAACACTGCGACGGGTCCGCGTACGTTCGTGAATTTGCGTATCTCGCTGATTTACATATTATTTATCGTAAATCAGCGGGAACGCCATTTTTAAATTTAAAAAAAGATCCGACAGTGTAACACATTGTAACACTGTCGGATCTAGCCCTATCTATGCGTAACTGATTCTATGAATCAGGCGCATAGATAGGACCAGTGTAAGTCAGAGATACGATGGTGTATCTGTAGATACACCGTTGTATCTCTTTGTGAATCTGGCCCTTTGAATCCAGAAAGAATTTGCGCCGTAAGTTATGGCGACGTAGTGTATCTCTCGCGGCATAAGGGCGCAGAATTCAAATGCGTGTTTCATTTAAATGAAGCGCGTCCCCGCGCCGACTGCGCATGCCCCGTCCGTCAAAACTCCCAGGGTGCATTGCTCCAAATGACGTCGCAAGTTTTTGACGTGAAAGTAAATGGCTTCCAGCCCCATTCACGGACGACTTACGCAAACGAAATACAATTTTTCAAATTCGACGCGAGAACGACGGCCATACTTAACATTGCGTACGCCACCAGATAGCGGCTTTACCTATACGCCGAAAAAAGCCGAACGGAAACGACGTAAAAGAATGCGACGGCCGCTCGTACATTCATGGATCGTCGGAAATAATTAATTTGCATACTCAACGCGCATTACGACGGGAACGCCACCCAGGGGACGCCGAAGAATTGCATCTAAGATCCGAAGACGTACGCCTGTCGGATCTAACCCAGATGCTGTCGTATCTTGTTTTGAGGATTCAAAACAAAGATACGACGCGGGAAATTTGAAAGTACGCCGGCGTATTAATAGATACGCCGGCGTACTTTCTTTGTGGATCTGCCCCAAGCTGTTTTGCATACACACTGTGAGACCAAATTCCGACCGTCCAAAACGTGGTGATGTAAAACACTACTACAAGCCGAGAAAAATTAAGTTCAATGCTTCCGAGCATGCGTTGACTTGATTTTAAGCATGCTTGGGTTTTTTCTCCGTCTGAGTTGCACACAGACGATAGGAATTTCTATCATTTTTTTTTCCATCGAAAAAATAAATAAAACATGTTCTATTTCTAAACACCGACTTTTTTCATCGGAAATTCCGATCGCGTGTACGTGGCATTAGTCGGATGTTTGTAACTAGGGGACTGTCTGTAATGGCATTTTTTGACTGCAGTTCATGAGATTGCATCTTTGTGAATGCCACCACTGCCAGATACCATGTTAGAAGAAGGCAAAGAAAACCTTAGTGTTCACGAGGATCTCTAGAGCTGCAACACACAAGAAGATCTGCTTGGCCACTGAATACCCATTTAACTTTTTCTATGAATTTATAAAGAGGACACGAGCAGCTCTGTCTTTTTACTGCCCCCCTTTATGCCTAGCTGGAAGTTAACATGACCAGTGGCCATGTTAGTACACACTGCCATGGGGGCAGTGCTACAAAATCTAACAAGAGGTCATGTTTAGCCGATAGTACTGTCTCCAAAGGTCACCCATTGAAGCAAATGCTTGGCTCGTGGTTGCAGCATGGTATTACCATTTAAAATTCCTGTTCAACTGCAAAAAATAAAACAGACAGTATCTTCTATCTCTTCCTAAATGCTTGGTAACCACTTCTCTACTGTGGATCCTTTTTGATGCTAATTTTCTTTAGCAATAATTATTAATCACAAAAAAGTTTGTCATGCTATGATGTGCGCATATATATATATATATATATATATATATATATATATATGTATGTATATATATATATATATATATATATATATATATATACAGCGACGTACCCGTATGCTGTTGGATTTTAAGTGGTTATACCGGGATGATGCCTACGTCTGATCCTTTTTTCTGGTTCTATACTATTGATGTACTGTATATTACGTACATTTGTATATATTCCTATCTTTGTGCACTGTCTGTGTTTTCTGCGTATCCATTGTCATTTTATGCCTTTTAGGTGCTATACTAGACTGGTACTTCTAGCTTCACTACAGTAGGTTTCCACACCTACTCCTTCTGTTTGGGATGGATTTTTTTCTCCTCATGCCTTGTACACACGATTGGAATTTCCATCGGGACAAACTGATGGATTTTCCAACTAAATTCCTTTCAAGCTGTCTTGCATACACACTGTCACACCAAATTCTGACCCTCAAGAATGCAGTGATGTACAACACTACGACGAGCTGAGAAAAGTGAAGTTCAATGCTTCCGAGCATGCGTCGACTTGATTCTGAGCATGCATGTTTTTTTCTCAGTCAGAGTTCCATACAGACGATCAGAAATTCCGATATATTTTTTTTCCATTGGAAAAAAAAAGACCATGTTCTCTTTCTAAGTCTGTCGGAATTTCCAAAGGAAAAACTCAGATGGGGCACACACACGGTAGGTATATCCGATGAAAAAATTACGTCTGACTTTTTTCATCGGAAATTCCGAACGTGTGTACGCGCCATTAGTGGTGTTAGTCTTGAAGTTCTCAACATCATTGCTCCTCTGCAACTATTCATATATCTGAGTCCTCTAGTTTCTTCTATCTGGTTGTGGAGCATTGATATATATTAGGTATATTTGTATTTATTTATATCTTTGTGCACTATTGTCTCATGTTGGGTGCTGTTCACACTCCTACAGTCATTTACTTTTGGCACACATGGGGTGTTTGGTCTTGGGTAGTTTTCATTTTAATTTGTTGTCCTAGCACATCACTTGTTATTTTATTTTTTTCGAGGTACTAATTAGGGGCAGCGGAGTTGCTAGGTGGCAAAAAGACCAGGGGCTTCAGCCCGAAGTCGCCACCCCTGGGGATTGTCCGGGGTGGTCGTGGCACGTTTTTTTTGGCTGGGCAGTGGGGTTGTGTGGGTAAGCTCACTTGCTGCCTGGCTAGTGCCCATCGATGACCATTAAACTCACCTACCTGACACACTGACCTACCTGACCTCACCTACCTGACATGCATACACTCACCTACCTGACATACACTGACTTCACCTACCTGACATACCTGACATACACTGACTTCACCTACCTGACATACACTGACTTCACTTATCTGACATACATGGACCTACCTGACATACACTGACTTCACCTACCTGACATACATGGACCTACCTGACATACATTGACTTCACCTACCTTACATACATGGACCTACCTGACATACACTGACTTCACCTACCTGACATACATAGACCTACCTGACATACATGGACCTACCTGACATACACTGACTTCACCTACCTGACATACATGGACCTACCTGACATACACTGACTCCAACCACCTGACATACACTGACTCCACCTACCTGACATACATATACCTACCTGACATACACTGACTTCACCTACCTGACATACATGGACCTACCTGACATACACTGACTTCACCTACCTGACATACATAGACCTACCTGACATACACTAACTTTACCTACCTGACATACATAGACCTACCTGACATACACCCATCATGTGTCACGGCAGCCAGCCAGCCAGAAAGGAGGAGAGGAGAGCCGCTTGCCTGAGCCGGGATCTTTACAGTGATGTAGCTTGTAATTGCCGCCTTCTTGAGCCTGCGGCGCCTATGTTGGACGTCACACGTCCCGCAGTCCCGGCATTGGACCTGTGGGACGTCCATCATAGGAGCTGCAGGCTCCAGAAGGTGGGACTTGCAATATCACTCGGCGACACTCTAATCATAGCGGTCCCTGTTCGGCGGCGGCCGGCGGCGCTCGGGGCTGTCAATTGGATGCTGCATTCCTGACACTCAGGGCTTTTCAGGTACCCATTCGGGGCTCCAGCCCCCATAGCCACACCCTCCCGACGCCCTTGATTAGGGGTAGTCCATGCCTGCCTGGTGTTTGCTATTTGCTATGGCAGCCATCTTGTGAATATTTATTCATTGTTTGTTTGTTTTTTTTGTAACTTGCCATTTTAATGTGGGGGCTATTTTTAATAGCTTTTTTAAGCTAGGGTTTTGTATATTTTGCTTTTTTGATGAACTCTTGTGATTTACTCTTTGTGTGATATTCCTTTGATGTCTACCCTGCGTGTGTCACTTAACCCTTGCACTGTGTAAGGTCAACACTACGGGGTGTTGTTGGTGGGTGGGGCTTTGGGTTTATTAGTCTGTTGACTTCCATGTTGTAGTCTCTTGAGAAAGATGAACTGAGCTTGATTGAAACGCTGACAATAAAAACACTGCTGTTTTTGAACTTCCTCATCTCTAAACCAGTTTTGGATTTATATGAATTTCTTTGTGGGTGAGCACCTGGGCATTTACGTCAAGCATTGAGTGCTGTGGCTGCTTGGAACTATTTATATATATATATATATATATATATATATATATATATATATATATATATATATATATATATATATATATATATATATATATATATATATATATCATATACAGTAAAACCTTGGTTAGCGAGAATAATTTGTTCCAGAAACATGCTTGTAATCCAAAGCACTTGTATATCAAAGCATTTTTTTACAGAGTATAAAAGAGAAGAGAGGCACCTCTAAGTGTAGCAATAAGTTGCTAAATGTTGTACCTTCATTAAAGGATCACTAAAGGAAAATATTTTTTTAGTTAAATAGCTTCCTTTACCTTACTGCAGTCCTAGTTTCATGTCCTCATTGTTCGTTTTTGCTTTGAAGTAACTGTAATTCTGCTGTGATCTCCACACTTCCTGCTTGTCTGGCTCCTTATGAAAAATCTCATGGCAGCTTTTCACTGTGGTCCAAGCTGTGTGTCTAAAACTCCTCAGAACCAATCAGATTCATTTTAAAAACAAAACACTGCCCTGGATTTGTTTGTTTTTGTTCTGCGTCTCTCTCTACTTCACAGAAACATGAAACCAGTTTAAAAACGAAAGTGAAACTAGAGGTACATTATATGATTGATTTTTATCTATTTTTAATCATTTTTAAAAGGAATCAGTTAACTTTTATGTCTCTATACCCTGTAAACATTTTAGCAAAACATTTTTTTTCCTTTAGTGACCCTTTAAATGTAACCATATTTCTACACTTAGGCCTAATACACACGAGAGGATTTATCCGCGGAAACGGTCCTCCGGACCGTTTCCGCGGATAAATCCTCTGGCGGATTTTGATCTGATGGTTGTACTAACCATCAGATCAAAATCCGCGCGGAATTCCCTCCGCCGTGACGTGTCGCGCCGTCGCCGCGATGATGACGCGGCGACGTGCGCGACTCTGTAATATAAGGACTTCATCATTACGACGCATGCGAGGGAGGGAATCGGACGGATTGATCCGGTGAGTCTGTACAGACCATCGGATCAATCCGCTGGACTGGATTCCAGCGGATCGATTTCTTAGCATGCTAAGAAATTTTGATCCGCTGGAAAACCATCGGCCCGAAAAATATCCGCGGATAAATATCCGCTGGGTTGTACACACCAGTGGATCTATCCGCTGAAAGTGATCCGCGGATAAATTCCAGCGGATAGATCCTCTCGTGTGTACGGGGCCTTAGAGGCTCCTCTCTTCTTTTTTTATACTATAGTTGTGAAATGACGCTACTCTTATATCAAGACATCGCTTGTATATCAAGGCTAAATTTATTAAAACATGTTGCTTGTCTTGCAAAACGCTCTCAAACCAAGTTACTCTCAAACCAAGGTTTTACTGTGCCAAGAAGTTTGTCCTTGTCACTTTGGCCAATAGGCAAATAATGTGCCAGAGCACTATCATGCAAGCTTTGATTGGGATAACAGACATAAAATTGACATAACAGAGCACTCGCGGTTTTGAACTGAATGGAAGCAGGTACTTGGAAATGTATACTCTACACTCCAGCAAGCAATGTACAATGATGCAGGTACACTTTAGAATTGAAATTCAACTTCTTTCAATTCAACCATAGAAAAATTGACAGATATTTATGTAAATAGGCGTATCATGCAGTACAATTTTGTAGGATATTCTACTAATATAATAATATTGATGACCTTGATATTGTCTGCTTTGAAAAGCAATCCACAGTGATAAAAAAATCACAGAATGTCTTTGAAGTCCTGTAGCAGGGTGCATAATTCCACGTCTGATATGCATCTAATTGGCATGGAAAATGCAATAACATTTCCGCGCCTTGTATAGATTTCGTAGAGAACAGAAGCAAGCTCTTAGTATGCAAATAGCTGGATGTGCCTCCTCATCTGACAGAGTAGAATTAGGACTGAGCCTGTGGTTCATTTCCTCAACTACCTTGTCGTTTTAATAACAGTAGACTGCAATGAACTCTAGGCTTCATGTGACACCATGTGCAGTCAGGAGCTCTTCCCGAATAAAGATGTAATGTGGGAAAAGATAAATGATAAAGCCTCAAGGGATAAAAAGAAATGTCATACATTCACATAGTTCTAGCTTCAAAAACACGCCTAAACCAAGAGTCTGTAATGTTTTAACCTGAGCTCTATAAACAAATATTTGTATATACTGTATTGTTAAATGTTTCAATCATTTTTAAACTATCCTCAGTGTGTGCATACCATGCTAAGTTTACAGTATGAAGATATTAAAAGGCAAAATAACAATTATGTGTATATTTCAGTTTTTCTTATTTTATTAAAAATACAGTTGATAAAAATTATTATGTTTTTGGGGGGGCGTGTCCGGACGGGAAACAGGGAGGACGTGTGGATACAGAGCTCCGCAAAGAAGCAGACAATCCATCGCCATCCCTGCTTCAGATTGCCTCTGTGGCACCCAATTTTTGCAGCTCCTGACCTGGGACGTTCCCTTCTACTGCCACAGCTGCTTATTTGAACTTTTTTCCCAGGCCAGGCTAACCACCTCTTTAGGCCTGTGCTGAAGACCCGCACCACGCCGGCGCCATCTTGAGGCCTGCAGCTCCCTCGGAGCCCTTCGTATCTGAGGCCCACATCCCAGGCATCGGACGCGTACCATCACCTGCTCCGCTGATCGCCGTGCCTTCGGGGATCCCTGGATGCCTGTCCGCTGACGGTGTGACCTCAACAGCTCTCCCGCGGTTCTCGGAACCTCGCGGCGCCATCTTGCGGCCTACGGACCGGGACATCTGCTTTTCCGGAGCGCAGTGAGTACCCAGACATCGGCCTCCCCTTCCCTGTGGCTGCCCGCTCTGTGAGGCCCCGGATCCTGCGGGTGGGAGGTTTTACAGACCTGCACGGACTTGTAGTCCACCCGGTCGGCTGCCTTACTCAGGAAAGACCGCGGCTTCGGCCTACCTACTGGTTCTCGGCGGCCATCTTGCTACTTTTTACTGCACCAGGCTCTCCCTGTCTCATCCAGCCTTTTTGCCACACAACTGTTCTTTTCCAAACTGAGTACTTTGCTAATCTTTCCTATGCCACTACCTGATGACCATACAGATGGTTTGATAACTGTTACAACTACTATGTAAACTGACTTCTAATTGAGCTTGGGGTTCCATCTGTTCATCAAGACCTCCATGATGCTATTCTAGCCATTTTAAAATTCGGGGGTAAGCCTTGACCTACCATTCCTCTTTGCACCCCATGAGAAAAGTTGGCCAGCAACAACGTTATTATAAGCCATTGTTTGGACACTGTAAGAATTTAAATATGGAGCGCTTTGTAACCAGGTCACAATCTGTGTCATCTAATCACTCTGTGGATCCCTTTGCTACACTAGACCCATCTTTGGGTTCGGAGACTGCTGAAAGATCTCTGACAAGCACCGCTCAAGATTCGGCTATGAGATCTCCCTCTCCACATGAAATCCTCACCCCAGATATCTTGGATGCTAAACTTGACGCTAAATTGCAACTCTTGCTCCGACAGATTACGAGTAATGTATCGGCCGAGGTGAGCAAACTAGCTGCAGAACTGAGGGGCGAAATTAACCAACTTGGAGAACGTACAGACACTCTTGAAAACAAGTTTGATGAGATGATTAACTATGTACAGGCTATAGAAGAGGAAAATCATAACTTACGCATTTCGGTCTCTCAACTCCAAATACAACAGGAGGACCTGGAGAACAGGGAAAGACGACAGAACTTACGTTTTAGAGGTATCCCCGAAACAGTAGGCGACCCTGATCTACGTACCTATCTTCTAGGTCTTTTCAACACCATGACCCCCACTATAGTAGACATAGACTGGCGATTGGATAGGGCTCATCGGTCTCTGGGCCCTAAACCTCCGTCTGGAGCTAGACCTAGAGATGTCATAGTGAGGTTTCACTTTTTTGAAAGCAAGGAGGCCCTAACCTTGGCCACACGCAACAAATCCCAAATTACATACAAAGGGGCAAAGCTACAGATTTTCAGTGACTTGTCTCCCATCACCCTTGCTAAACGTAGATCTCTACGGCCAATAACCTCCCATCTACAACACCACAAGATCCCATACTATTGGGGTTTTCCTTTCCGCCTTGTTGTATCTAAAAATTATTATGTTTTTAAGTTAAATTCTAGACAATTTTTGCATGGTTACATTGGTCCAGCTGGGATCAAAGTTAATATGTATGTGTCATTCCTGTGGGATCCCTGCGGAAATCTCTGTAGAAGTCACTGCTAATACAGTAATTGCTGCTAGTTTCTGGGCCCCATGCCGAGCCGCTGCACAGCTGCTTACTGAACTCAGGAGGTTGCCCACTTGGCACAGGCGCCATTCAGAGAACACATTCCATTTTCTCAATAAATGTAAAGTGTTCACCACCCCGACTCTCTCTACCTCTTCCAATCAGAAAATGATTTGCATTCCTTGAGAAATTGCAAAGTGTTCCCTGAATAGCATCCATACTGAGCAAGCAACCTCCTGTGTTCACAATACAGCAGAGTGGCCTCTCGACACATGACTTGGAAGCTAGTGGCAATCACTGTATTGGCGATGCAATCTAGAGTGATTTCCAGCTTTCATGGAGATCCCAAAAGTATGACATACTCAGGCCCCGTACACACGACCGAGTTTCTCGGCAGAATTCAGCCAGAAACTCGATCGGAGTTGAATTCTGCCAAGAAACCCGGCCGTGTGTACAATTTCGGCCGAGGAAGCCGACGAGTTCCTCGTCGAGCCAAATAGAGAACATGTTCTCTATTTCCTCGTTGTTCAATGAGGAAAGTTGGCTCGCCGAGATCCTCGGCGGCTTCACACAGAAGTCGACGAGCAAAACGATGAGTTTTGCCCGTCGAGTTCCTCGGACGTTTGTACGGGGCCTCACATTCATCCAAACTGGAACAATGTAACTATGTAAAAGTTGCCATACCTGGTTTTATAACTATATTTGGGGTGAGTTGATATATGTAAATATAAGTAACAGGACTGACAATAGTTTGATGGATACATAAGTCAATACATATTATTTAATAGTGGTAACCAGAAAGTACCATCAGTCTATTAATATTAATTGTTAACGTTCATTACTTTCCTACACAATACAACACAGGCTAAAAGACTTATTGACTGAGCTTAGCAGATATTAAACCATATCTACCCCCCCCAAAAAAATATATATATATATATATATATATATATATATATATATATATATTGCAGCTTACCAGTCCTTCAGTGTGGTGGCTGTATTTTTTTTTAGGCTTTTCTCTTTTTCTTTATTTGGTGATCCTGCCCATAATGCACTTCCTGTCCTAGAGTAAAACACCCATTCTTCGAACTGTGTCTATTGAAGTGTAGCTCTGTCACCCTGGACTGCCCTCTTGTTTTGGGATACAAGCATCTCTCCCTCTCCTCTTACCCATTATATTAGTGAGGAGAGGTTGCGTAGTTCACAGAAGATAGTTGGAAAGTTGATAACATTGTCTGAGATTTAGCCCAAGTTCACAATGGGCTGTGGGAATAAAGCTGTGTGAGTTCAGCTGAAACACTATTTCACTCCCGCTTATCAGTTCCAATTTCAGACACGATTTCAGAGACATCTGTGCGGGTTTCTGCACAGATGTCAATGTAAATCGAGGCCCGAAAATTGCAAATAGTAGTACAGAAACAACCTATTGAAATCGGTGCAGTGCCGCCGATGTGGCGTCACACCGATTAGGATGAGGCCATTGCCAACAAATGCCGCCGATTTGACATGCGATTAGACATGTCAAATCGCATGTCAAAACGCACCAGTGTGAACCAGGGCTTAAATTACATAGCAATTTTGGAGGTTCCAGAAAGAACAAGTAAAAATGTAAGCAGTGATTTTTAAATATTTATTTCAAATTATACTTTGTGAATGAGTACATGTAACAAAAATAAAGTAGACATTATCCCAGTTTGGCTTCAAAAAGTGGAAATACGCTTTAGGTATTTAAACGTAACCCCGTTTCTATGTAGATTGATAACATTGCCTCTGTGTATGGCACTGTGGGTTACAGAACATAATTGTTTATTAAACCATGGGACAGGTTAATAAAAAAATAAAAATAAATCAGAACTGAAAAATGTAAGATGCAGTTGTTGACTTCTTGTTTTACTAACATTTTTAAGCTGAAAGTAAGCGGGACATAAACATTAACATAAATACACATGGCTCTTGTATTTAGCAAATATTTATTTAGCCTAAATTTCAGCCCTTAAAGGGGTTGTAAAGGTTCATGTTTTTTCACCTTAATGCATCCTATGCATTAAGATGAAAAAACATCTGACAGTTACGGCCCCCATTTCCCCCCCCCCATTTTACTTACTTAAGCCCATTCACCTGCTGCACTCGGCCCTGACGTCCTATTCTCCGCTCAGTCTGGCCGTTGATTGGCTAGAGTGGATGGATTGATAGCAGCGCAGCCATTGGCTTGCGCTGCTGTCAATCACATCCAATGACGTGATGTGCTGGGGGCGGGGCCAAGTGATACAGTGAGCGGCTATAGCCGCCGGCTGTGTCACGGGTGCGCGCCCCGCAAGAACTGACCCTCATGGGAGAGAGCTCCCATGAAGGGGGTTATTTCTAGCGGGAAGGAGCCGAGGCAGCCGCAGAGGGAACCCAGAAGACCAGGATCGGAGCCACTCTGTGCAAAACGAGCTGCACAGTGAAGGGAAGTATAACATGTTTATTATTTAAAATATATATATATATATATATCCTTTACAACCCTTTTAACTGTTTTGTCCAATTTCAAATGATATGCCTCATATGTTGTAAATGAACATGGATTAGGCCTTAACAAATTGGTTTCACATATAGCATACTGTTATCAAATCATTGTACAGAAATATTAATGTTCTTTATTATCTGAGTGTAAATGTTTTTATGTTTATAGTAGACTTCAATTAGCGGTGACTATTACCGGTGTTATTAGATGTCAGAGAATGTGATATAAGTTCATGTGATTCACAGTAGGAAGAGATGGCATCTCCATACATCAAAGCCACACCATCTGTCTCTTTTCCAACATAGCAAGCTTTTTTCTAACAATATCTAGTTCACTAAAATGCTTATTCAGGAAAGCGATGCAAAGACCAGTGATAATGTTCTGAGTGCAGTAACCCTTAATAACCTTTTTTTAAACTGATCGCTTACATTATTGCACCAGGTAAGAGCATTTTTGTGTATAGTATTGCTTTTTGAAGAGCTATACTGAATAAACCTACAATTTTTTTGTTATCAGTCAGTGGGTTATAGTGCAAGGGCTGTTCAATAACAATGACAATCCAATTCCAGATGACATAATTATTAACTGTTCATCATCCTATATCTATACATCAATCAGAATCCAAAACAGAATGAGCAGTGGGCACAATAAGGAGCCCCCAACATGGGATTGTGATCGCCATACACTCTATAAAGTTTTTTTTCTAGGTAATTTGAGATTAAACAATAAAAAAAAAAAAAAAAATGTATTGTAGTCACAGGGCTTTGAGCGGGAATAATGTGCTGGCACAAGTGGCTGGAGGTTATATAAGCCACCTGTGTGACAGAATTCCTCACAGCAGTCCCTTAGGCAATTAAGATTGGAGCTCCCCCTCCCTCCCACCCTGTCGCTGGCACCATTATGTGGTTGTGTCACCCTTGGATCAAGGGGGGACTTTGGTTTATCATTTTTTTCTTTATAGCTCGAGTACTATGACTGAGCCGGTTTAGAATTTGTTTTAACGTTTTAAATATATATTTATTTATGATTTCAATGATTAATATTTGAAAAAAGATATTTATTTATTTAAATACCAATAAAGGTGCCGCGGCCGTTTTAACACCAAACTAGTTGTCTTGTTTGTTATTTCTGGTTTTCTATATCTATATCTATATAGGTGCGATCTACAATCCCATGTGCTCCTTCAAATAATTTAGTAATTAGCAGCTTCATCTAATTTTAGCCTGGTTTCCTCTTTTGGTCTGTGCCTATTAACCAGCTTGTAGGGCCTTTAATTACTGTGAGTGTTACCTTGGAGTGAATTTGCCAAGTTCGGTCCAGTGAAGATAATTATCTTCAATTGAAGGTTTCTGCTGGCTTTAGGAGTTCTGTAGTTTTCCTCCTTTTATTGCTGGAAAACATGACAGAGTTACTAATGACTTTTTACTGCTGGTATTATGTACTGGTTCCCTACAATTTTAATGGTGAACATTACTCCTGCTCTTTATCAATCATTATTTTCAGTGGCATTTTCAGCAGATCCATTCATTGTGAACAGGGCTACTTCATTAAAAATCTCCCATATTTTCATTTACTTGTTTCAAGTAGGGGGTTCTTGAAGTGGAACTTCACGCTCCCAATCAACATTGATTATTTTTAATCCTTATGCTGCTTACATTAGTAAATATAGAAAAGTATATCATATTTACTTGTTTTAAACTCTTTTTTTAAATTTCTTCAGTTACTTTCTGGTTTCTTGCCTGGGCAAATTATGTCATACATCCCAGGAGTCTTCAGGAGGGAAAGAGAGGAGGAGGGGTTTTCTGAGCTAAACAAACTCTCCTGTATGCATACTTCAACTGAGCCCAAAGTTATTATAATGCGGCAGGCCGGCTCGTTCCCACAAATCACCCTAGGTGCACGTCGGCTCCTTTAAGAGCCATAGCAGGCATGCGCTGGCTGCACGGAGGGGGACCCAATGCATTGTGGCTGGTGGCTGCAATGTCCGCCAGCCACTCACAATTGCAGGAAAGATAGCCAGAACGGGGATCTGTCAATGTAAACAGATTGATTCCCCGTTCTGACAGGGAGGAGAGAGAGATTGTCTGTTCCTAGTGATTAGGAAAAGCAATCTTTCTCCTTCTCCTGTCAGTCCCATCCCCCCACAGTTAAAAAAACGCCCCAGGGAACATATTTAACTCCTTGATCACCCTCTATTGTGAACCCCTTCCTTTATCAATGCATTTTTATAGTAATGATCACTGTATAAATGTCAATCTGTCTGCCATAATGTCGCAGTCCTGCTAATAATTTCAGAAAAAAGGATGTACATTTTGTTTTGGTACAGCGTTACACGATCGCGCAATTTTCTGTTAAAGCCACGTAGGGCCGTATCGCAAAAAAGCCTGGTCATTAAGGGGGATAACCTTCTGGTCTGTAAGTGGTTAATTATGTGCCCTTATTTAAGATGGCCATGGCCAGAAATGCTAGGGGAGTGTTTTTCAATGTGATTTTGCAGAAGAATAAAGCATGACATGAATAGATGGGAAAGTTTTCTTTGAATAGTAAAAAATAATTAAATAGTGTTTTTGGTTTGTGGTGCTCAGATGCAGTGAAAATCCACTTTAAGCTTTTTCTTTTTAATTCAAGGACCTACATAAGCACTTTTTTTTTTACTGTACTGGTATCCAAGAAGGGAATTATTACTAAAAAATATGCAAAATCATGTAAGGAAAAAACAAATATATATTTGTTTCCATTTAAGTGTATTTCTTAAACACACATGAATAAAACAGGAAAAATAAAAAGCTAATATATAGTTAATAAGAAAATAATTATAATTCAAAAGATAGAAACAATTCCTAAGTGTCATTTCAATCCAAATATTCATATACAAAAACTAATTAAAATGTCAGTGGTTGGTGATGTGGGCAGTAATATTTTCAATGTATTCGTTCTATAGAAAGCATAACTTTCTGTTATATATTAACCACATTCTTTATAGGCTACATCTCAAGTCATGGTAGTATTCGATTTGAAACATATATAAATAAAGTGTGCTATATCATCCACCTCTGATTTCATGCTTGGACAAACTAGGTTACGTTTACCACAAAGTCATGTAATAACCCATCACAAACACGTACGTGATCCAATTTAAGTAAGAAGCATTGGTTTACAGTATTGTTCAGCTAAAAAAAATATTTAACAACATTTATTGAAGGGGAACAGGTAATCATGGTTACTAATTACTTTTACCAATATGATTATGTACTGTTTAGTGCAACCCCACCTATCCATGTTTTTTTGTTTTGGTTTGTGAGTTTATTTGGCTGATTTGTGGAGCATCTTGTCAGCTTAAACATGCCCTTCCATTCTTCTTTGACCTCCATTGTTAATAGGGTGTTTTTCTTCACTGGATTTCTTGTTTCTTTGCTTTAGAATTTGTAAACTCAAGACTGTAGAGATTGGAAATCTTAAGACATTAGCAGTTTCAGGGATGCTGCCTCCACCATAACTGACATAAGTAATCATACGGTCAAAGTTGTTCAGCTTAAGCAACTAAACCATTGTGATGTTTGGCTGAGCAACAACCTAACCTCTTCACCATGTCTGGATGTTTCATATGTTTGGCTGCAGCCACCTAATTTCATATTTAGTTATGTGTACTCATGAAAAAGAACATAACTATGCACTGAATTTTTGTATACCCAACCTTGTCTGCCATTTTACGCAAACAAAGCCCTATAAGTAGTAGTTGGATTTAGGTTACTATTTTTTTTAGATTACTGAGATGGAAATAATCTTTGTGTATAAAAAATATCCAATCAAAAACAAAATAAAAACAAAAATAGTAAGTGGCGGTTCACACAGGGGCAACACGACTTCCAGCGCGACTTTGCAAAATGACTTCAGCGAGACTTCATCGCGACTACATCGCGACTTACAATGGACTTCAAGTCGCCTCCAGGACAGGCGACTTTGCCAGTAGCCAATCAAACAATAATCAGCTCTGTAGGAAGGAGGGGTTTGCCTGAGAAAACAATTTTCACTTCCTGTAAAGTTGCTTCATTTAAGACACTGATCCGACTTTGGAGGCAACTTCCATTGAAATCAATGGCTACAAGTAGCCTAGAAGTTGCCTAGAAGTTGCCTTGAAGTAGTACAGGAACCTTTTCTGAAGTCGGAGTGACTTCAGTAGTGTACATTAAGACGGCTCTCATTCACTTCAATGAAATTTCTCATGTCGCGTGACTTGGGGCGACTTGGGGCAACACAAGTCGAATCCCAAGTCGCTGTAGTGTAAACCGGCACTAATAGAAATATATATATATATATATATATATATATATATTTTTATATATATATATATATATATATATATATATATATATATATATATATATATATATATATATATATATATATATATATATATATAAAAAAATGGGAGCGTAAGTCCATAGTGGAGTTTGTATTGACATAGCCCTAAAAGAACCCCAATGGCTCAAAACGGATTTGGTCCAAAGACATTAGGACAAAATGAAGGTGAATAAAGCACCTGATCCAGATGGCATACACTTATGCAAAGAAATTAGCTATTTTGCTTCAAAGCGATTTTTTCTTATTTTTAGAGATTCTTTAATGACTGGCTCAGTACCATTAGATTGGTACATTGTTATATAAAAGATCACATTCTGTAGAAGTGTTTTTACTAAAAAACAATATAAGACCAAAGTTGTCAAGGACATCTGTCTTATGAGGAAATAAGCAAAAACACAGTTTCCCACACATAGCTAATGTGTAAGTTAAAGTCTATGATACACTACGCCGCTGTAACCTACTTTCAGTTGGTTTGAATCCTCAATGAATCCGCGCCATAAGTCACGGCGGCGTAGCGTATCTCTCGCGGCGTAAGGGCGCGGAATTCAAATTTGGCGGGTAGGGGGCGTATTTCATTTAAATGAAGCGCATCCCCGCGCCGAACGAACTGCGCATGCGCCGTCCGTAAATACTCCCAGGGTGCATTGCTCCAAATGACGTTGCAAGGACGTCATTGGTTTTGACGTGAACATAAATGGCGTCCAGCCCCATTCACGGACGACTTACGCAAACGACATAACATTTTCAAAATTATACGTGGGAACGACGTCCATACTTAACATTAAGTATGCCACCATATAGCAGCTTTAACTATACGCCGGAAAAAGCCGAACGGAAACGACGTAAAAAAATGCGACGGCCGGTCGTACGTTCGTGGATCGTCGGAAATAGCTAATTTGCATACTCAACGTGGATTACGACGGGAACGCCACCTAGCAGACGCCGAAAAATTGCATCTTAGATCCGACGACGTACGAAGACGTATGCCTGTCGGATCTAGCCGAGATGCCGTTGTATCTTGTTTGAGGATTCAAAATAAACATACGACGCGGGAATTTTGAAATTACGCCGGCGTATCAGTAGATACGCCGGCGTAATTTCTTTGTGGATCTACCCCTATAGGCCTAGACAAGGTTTGTAAATAGACTGAAAATTGGATAAAAGACCCTATTCAGGGAGTGGTGAATAATGTTTCAAATTCTGAGTGGTCTAATGTCAGTGGTGTACTCCAAGGTTCAGTGTTGGAACCCTTACATTTTAACTCATCTATTAAGGATATAGAGTTTGAGATTAAAAGCACCATTTCAGTGTTTGCAGTTGACACCAAGCTATGTAGTGGAAAAACATCCTTCCAAGATTTTTTTCAGCTTACAAGCAGATCTGATGCACTGTTAATTGAGCAACTAGGTGACAAATTTGGTTAATTGTTGATAAATGTAAAGTTTTGTATTTATGGGGTAAAATACATGCATGCACCATACATTGGGGAGATGGATCTGAGTGTTCTGGTAGATCATAGACATATTAGTAGCATGCAATGCCAAGCTGCAGTTTCCAAAGCAAGCAACATAATTGTGTGTATTAAAAGTTGTATAGATGAGAGAGAGAGAGAGCGAGAGCGAGAGAGAGAGAGAGAGAGAATTGAAATCAACAGTAAGATCTTATCTGGAATATGCAGTTCAGTTTTGGACACCAGTTCACAAAGAGGATATCAAGAACTGGAGAAAAAGCAGATAAAGGAATCAAAACTGATGAAGCTATGAGGAAAGATTAACTGAACTGAATATATTCTCTCTGGAGAAGAGTTGATTAGGGGGGATATGATCACCATAGGTCAGTGATCCTCAAACTACGGCCCTCCAGCTGTTGCGGAACTACACATCACATGAGTCATTGTAAAACTCTGACATTCACAGACATGACTAGGCATGGGAATTGTAGTTCCTGAACAACTGGAGGGCCGTAGTTTGGAGTCCCCTGACATAGGTGGTCCATGTAGTGAACTTTGATTAGAGTTATTGACTTTCAAGTCATTAGAAAGGACAAGTTGGCACTCTTTATGTCTGGCGGAAAAGTGGTGCAGAAAGGTTTTTTCACAGTAAAAGATATGAAAATGTGGAATAGACTCCATCAGGAATTAGCCAGCTCAGTAGGTAGTTTAAAAAAGAGCTGGACCTATTCCTAAATTAACAAACAAAACATACCTGGAAATAACATTTAAACATTTCTAAGTTAAATTTATAACACCAGGGATTGTTGATCCAGGGAATATTGGATTGCTTTCTAGGGAATCAGGAAGGAATTTATTTTTCGCCAGCTGGAGCAAACTGCACCATGCTTTATATAGGCTTTTTTGCCTTCCTCTGGATCAATTCTAGGTATAGGATTCTGTACGTAGAGTTTGAAAAAAAAAATATTGGCTATTGTTTAAACTAGATCACTAAATAAATAACTTCACTATTAGAGATTTGCACAAACATAATATTTAGTGATATTAAAGGCTCCAGTATTTTTAGCTAAAATTAAAAAGATGCTATACTTACCTTCTCTATACAAGGATATTGCACAGAGTAATTCCTTAACTCCTCTTCTGGTATCCGCCACTAGCAGTCTCAGCACCTTCTTCTATAAATGTGCTCCCATATCTAGCTGTGGTCTAGGAGGGCACACATGCAGGTGCGCTCCTGAGCCAGGCTGCATGCATCCATAGACACACACAGCATAGCTCGACCTTACCAACCTGTTCCTATCTCACAAGATTTGACTGACAGCAGCAGAAGCCAATGGCTCCTACTGCTGCCTAAGTCCCTGTGAAATTAGGGGGGGAAATGGGCAGATGGGCACAGTAATCAGGGGGGATATCAGCTAGTGAAAGTAAAGCATATTTTGACTACTTGATAACTTTAGTTCATTTAGAAACAGTTTAAAAAAATAATCATTATCTAACCTTACAAAAGCATGGGTAAAATTAATCGTTCATACAGCAGATCAAAGACGACCTAGGTATATAAACCAGCATATCCAGAAGAAAAACTTGGCAATGCTCTTGGAAGATAAATATGCTTTCATCTGGAGAAACTTTGGTGGTAGGTTCCCTTGGATCACTAGGCTGTTTTTTTTCCAATTAGACACTTATTGACAGTGGTAGAAAATAACCAAAGGGGGGGGGGGGTGCTGAAGCCAGAACAAATATTTTGAATAAGAAAGAAGGAACATAAAACGGCTCTCCGAAATAAAGCATAACCACCTCATCAATCACGGATCAGGGGACCACATTTATTCATTAGCTATAGGTTAATCATTTATTATATTTAGGGTGTTAGGAAGTTGTAAACACACCCAGATCTGCTCTCAGTTTTATATTAAACTGAAAGGCAGGATATTCTTGATTCCCATAGATGTTTTAAATTGACTTGCACTATTATTGTACTGTATTGTTTGAGAAAAACATAGAATGTAATAGAATAGCAATTTCTATGATATATTTCTGTAGAGTTTGGTACATTTTGGTTTTGGATACAATTTTTTTTTTTTATCTTACTGGGATTTCTGATTAATGTGCTAAATGATACTGTACAGTATACTGTGGGGATATGGATTTATTTTTCTAAGAAAGTATGCCTTCCATCTTTAATAGTAATGTCTGTTGTGATAAATTCCTGAAATGTTTAAACATTTACTGCTATTTAAACATTGTTGGGCACAGTTTATAATTTATTTCTACAAGTTTATACAAAAATAAAAATAAAGTGTTTTAGGAGATAATATAAACAGATGGTATGCCTTGATGTATGAAGATGTCATTTCTCCTTGCTGTGAATCACATGAACTGACATCACATTTTATGGCACCTTATAACACCAGAGCAAGCAAAGGTAGTCATAGTTAATTGAAATTCACTGTAAATTTGTAAATTAAAATCCAAGTTTCATTTAGACTCAAGTGAGCATGAAAATTGGTATGCCTGTATAATACTTTAATAATGACAGCTCCAGTCCAATTAACAATCCTAATTATTGTAAGTGCACACTTTCACCGTTCAGGTATTACATATCTGGAGGATACCAATTACATGTATTAAAGGTGAATTAAAACTTTGGAAGATAAAATAACACTTCTTAATCATCAAGGAAGGTCATTGGCATTGAGAGCCCTTGCTTTACATGGTCACTTGTACTTTTGAAAGATTTACTACAATGAACGTAAAGTATAAACGTGTTTTTCATTTTAATTCATTAGCTGCATTGTATCATTTATTTTGTGTGCTAGACTAATGAAATGTGCATGTTTATTTAATTTATTGAATAAGCTGAGGTTGGGTTCACTTCAATCATGCAATTGTGTGCATAAAAAAATATATATGTTTTTTTTTTATATCCCTTGCATGTGATTGGATATTCATATTAGGCATAAATTTACCATATTGAGTATTCACTTTGTTAAGTGAACAACCTCTAATATTTTAGTAAATCAACTCCATTTTCTCATAGATTCATTAATGGATATAGGAAATGTCTGTTAAAGTGACTCCCCAGTCTATGTAGCTAGAAAACGTATATGTGAACGCTTGTCTGACAATTTCTTTGGTAACTCTCCATAACCAGTCTTTTGCTTCTTGCACCTGTTTCAGACAACATAGCCAGTTCCCTGACCTCCCGAGTTGCCCAAGTTAATGGATGATTAAGGATAACAACAAAAACCTGGGGAATGCCCAGGGAAAAACCAAGCCTACTTACCGACCAGCTTGCAGAAAACCAATTAACCTGTCTACAGTATGCGTTAAAAACAGGGGTTCAGTCCGCACGCATTTGCAAACGCATGCGTGAGCCACAGAGCCGCGCCAAGGCACCCTGTAATATCTGTGGTCCTAACACTAAACAATGAGCATCCCCACAGTGGAGGCACATGCATTTTAATGGATAGACAGGGGCAGGTGAACTGAAGGGAAGCCACCCCTCCTTTAAAGGTACAAGAGCACACCAAGCACCCAGCATATAGCACAATGGCTGCAAAGGTGTTGGTGCACTGATGGACCAATATAAACACCACAGGTGAAGCATAAACATGTCCACTGCCCCCGTCTATAGCTGGCCATAACAGTAAGTAGCATTGGAAGGCTAAAGCAGATAACAACAAAAACCTGGGGAATGCCCAGGGAAAAACCAATCCTACTTACCGACCAGCTTGCAGAAAACCAATTAACCTGTCTACAGTATGCGTTAAAAACAAGGGTTCAGTCCGCACACATTTGCAAACGCATGCGTGAGCCACAGAGCCGCGCCAAGGCACCCTGTAATATCTGTGGTCCTAACACTAAACAATGAGCGTCCCCACAGTGGAGGCACATGCATTTTAATGGATAGACAGGGGCAGGTGAACTGAAGGGAAGCCACCCCTCCTTTAAAGGTACAAGAGCACACCAAGCACCCAGCATATAGCACAATGGCTGCAAAGGTGTTGGTGCACTGATGGACCAATATAAACACCACAGGTGAAGCATAAACATGTCCACTGCCCCCATCTATAGCTGGCCATAACAGTAAGTAGCATTGGAAGGAGCATCTACGCAATGAGGAGATTATCACTATGCCCTTTTTTTCTATCAACAAACTCTCAGTTATTGTTATGCCTTGTACACACAGTCAGACTTTTGACCAAGCAAAAGTCTGTTGTGAGTCCATCGGAAGTCTGACGGAAAGATAGAGAACAGGTTCTCTGTCTAAGGTCCGTCGGACTTCTGAGAAAAAAGTCAGATGGAGGCTACACATGGCCGGACTTTTTTTCTGACTTTTTTTCTCGCAAAGTCCGGCTGTGTGTACGAGACATTAGGAGTATGGGACAAACATAAAGTAATTTAACAGCCAACTGTGGTGTTAGAAGATGAGTGTGCCCAATAGCTAAAGTGGACTGATGGAATAGAAGGATTTGGAGGAGCAGTGGTGAACTGAGGCACTACAAGCAAAAGAAACAACTAGCATGCAGTCAGATAGTCTAAAGCAGGGGTCTCAAACTGGCAGCCCTCTAGCTGTTGCGAAACTACAAGTCCCATGAGGCATTGCAAGGTTGACAGTTACAAGCATGACCCCCACAGGCAGTGGCATGATATGACTTATAGTTTCACAACAGCTGGAGGGCCACCAGTTTGAGTACCCTGATATAAAGTAAACCTGGTGAGAAGCAAGCTAATGACTAGGGATGAGCCAAACACCCTCCCGTTCGGTTCGCACCAGAACTGTCGAAACGGACCGATCGTTCGCGCAAACTTTTAGAACCCCATTGAAGTCTATGGGACTCGAACGTTCGAATTCAAAAGTGCTAATTTTAAAGCCTAATATGCAAGTTATTGTCGTAAAACGGGTTTGAAAACCTGGGTCTTGCTCCAGGGAACATGTATCAATGGAAAAAAAAGTTATAAAAATAGTCGTTTTTTCTGAAGCAGTGATTTTAATGATGCTTAAAGTGATTTTTTTTTAAATTCCTATAAATATCGTACCTGCTGGGTGTTACTATAAGAAAAAAGTCATTTAACACTGCTTGCGGCTTTAATGTAATGTCTGATCCCTGCAATATGGATGAAAATCATTGAGAAAAATAGCATGGGTTTCCCCGCCCCCCCCTCCCCCAGGTCATTACCAGCCCCTTTGGCCTTATATACTTTGAACAGCAGTATACAGGCGGTGCAAACAAGACAGGGACTGTAGGTTTGTTGTTAAGTAGAATCTGTTTGTAATTTTGAACTGGTACTTTTTTAAAGTGTAGCTCCAGCCAAAAAATGAATTTTTTAAGCTTTTTGGAAAACATAGAGCAGTGAGTGCGCAGTGAGGTAGGGTAGTACTGTAGTGACGTTGTACAAAACAGCCATGCTGCTATCACTGCTGTGGTTTTTGATGCCCCTCGGCTTCCTGACTGTGTTTTAAAGGTTCAACTTCACATTTATGCGATGCATCAGAGTATGTGCCTTGCTGCAGAACAGCCTATTAATTTGAGAATGAACTGCCTGCCACCCCTCAATAGCACCAAAGTGCATTGGACTTTTTTTAATTTTATTTTTTAATGCCACTGCACCAAAATGCATGGTGCTTTTGTTAGCATGCATTTTTATTTTTGTGATTTTTTATTTTATTTACACACACATATACATATATATATAATGTGTGTGTATGTAAATAAAATTAAAAAATGCTAACAAAAGCACCATGCATTTTTTTTGAGAATCGTGAGAGAATCGTGATCTTCATTCTAAGATTCTTTGTGATTCTCATTTTTCCCAGAATCGTGCAGCTCTACTGCCTTTAGGAATTAATATGAGAAACACCAGCAAATCTAATGACGTAGCTTTAGGTGCACACTGTACAGAGGACACAGACAGTACACCATGTGAAAATACTGCAGCTAGCACAATCCCATGCCTGCCAGTATATTAGGAAGAGCGGATCTATCTAAACTCAATACAGTGTATAAATATATATACAACATATATGGGATGCATATATATCCTCTACACACTGTAACTCTAACTGACTAACCTGCCTGCCTCCCTGCTCTATCTAACTCCAAAAAAATTACACTCTCTCTCTCTGTAAACCACCAACACACTACACAAGGTTGACTTCCAGGCAGCATTATATAGTGTGGGGCGTGTACTAAACCTCCTAAGCCATAATTGGCCAAAGCCACCCTGGCTTTGGCCAATTATGGCTCACCGTTTTTTGCGCGCTGTGATTGGCCAAGCATGCGGGTCATAGTGCATGCTTGGCCAATCATCAGCCAGCAATGCACTGAATTATGGGCCGAGACACGCCACTCGAATTTGGCGCGAACGTCTCAAAACTTTCGTAATTCGACGAACGATCGAACATACGATGTTCGAGTTGAACGTGAGTTCGACTCAAATCCGAAGCTCATCCCTACTAATGACCACCACTTTTGACAAGCAGGCTGAAGACAATCCATGAAGCATGGTTGGTAACAAGCAGAGGTCAGGTCATGTAGCATTCCAAAACAGTCTTGTCAGTAATAAGCAATAGTTGGATCAAGTGACAATCCAAACAGCATGATCAGTAACAAGCAAAGATTGGGTCAAGCAGACAGGTACAGGGAAAGAGAAAGCCAAACTCAATCACAAGCCCAATGAGGTGGTCAGTGAGCAGAGTGGGTACAGTGCAAGCTTGACTGCACCTGTTGCTGAGTGTAGTTTTGTTAGAATAGTGGAAGAATTGGAACTGCATTGCAGGCTACGAGGAAAAAGAAACAGACAGAGCAGGAATCCACTGGGGCATAGATTGGCTGGTGTTAATAACAATTTCTTTGACAGCACTTATACTAGCTCTATTTCAAATGTGTGACTGAAGTAATAAATGCACAACTGAATAAAGAGGTGAACTTTGTACAGTATATCTGCCAGATGTTTTGCTTTAATATTTATATTTCTATCTCTATCACAAATAAGAAAACTGATTTTCAGATCAGGCAAATCTGATGATTGTAGAGTATTGCACTTTTTTTTTTCCGTCAAAACTCAAATTTTATGTGTGAATAAGTATATGTAAATTCTTTGATCTTTAGAATATCTCATAATTTATAAATCCTGGCAGCTTGTATTCACGAACTGCAGACTGAACAAATCTTCAAGCTCATGTTTGGATGAAAAAAATAAATAAAAAAGGCCAGTTTGGTAAAAAGAAGAAATTCCCTCCATTTGCCAGAAAAATAATAATTATGTTAAGATACTAACTATGGCTTAAAGCACAATATAGGGAAACTATACTTCAGCTTCACAAATCCCATTAGAGCTTAGCCCATTTCAGTATTAAAATTGCACCTGGGTATTAGAGACTTGGTGACTATAATTATGCTTACCATGCACACGAGCATACCGTATCTATAAAAAAAATTCAGTTGTAGACATGCAAGCAGAATTGAAAAACGCTGAAATTGAAATTGAAATCAGGTCATGGTACCTCTGTTCTTTATACTTTTTAATTTGATACCATTAATAATATGTCTAGCAGTTTTGTTTGTGATAATTTTATAATGGTGGGTGTACATCAAATTAAAAAAAAAAAAAAAACAGTTGTTGTAAATAGGTAAAAGCAAAATTGAAAGTTTTAATTCCCCCCCAAATGTAAAAATTAGGAGACTTCAAAAAATGTCACCATTTTGGTGAAATGTGTCACAGTCAATTCACTTTTTGTTGTTTTTTTTTTTATGGAGGTAGTAGGCATCGATTAACTCTAAGGCCCCTTTCACACTGAGATGGTTTTCAGGCGCTAGTGCGCTAAAAATAGCAAATGCAAACCGACCCTAAACAGTGGCTGCTGTTTCACCAGTGTGAAAGTCCGAGGGAGCGGTGCGCTAGCAGGACTGCTCCAAAAGTCCTGCTAGCAGCATCTTTGGAGCGGTGTGTTTACCGCTCCTCCACCGCTCCTTCCTATTGAAAGCAATGGGAAACCGCGGCTATACAGAAGCGCATTTCAGGCGGTATTAACCTTTTTCGGCGGCTAGCGGGGGTTAAAACCGCACCACTAGCGGCCGAATACCGCCGCAATTCCGACGGTATACCGCACCTCCCGCCCCAGTGTGAAAGGGGCTTAAGTTGATGACCCATGAAGGCTTTTAAAGCATTGCTTATGGACTATTTTGGCTATTGTAGTTTGTTCCTGGTGTACATATCTTTGATATTGGCCTATCTGGAATATGTTTCCTGACTCTCTCATTGTTTATATTTTACAGAAAAAAAATTGATGTTTGTGTTCACTAAAATGTATTTAAATGTATTCTACTAAAAATATAGTTTTCTAAAAAAAAAATATTATTTCATATATTGTATGACAAAAAAAATATTCACCTACTACCGTATTTTCCGGCGTATAAGACGACTTTTTGGATGCAAAAAAATGCATCCAAAGTCGGGGGTCGTCTTATACGCCGGTGACAGTCTCCGTCTGCTGCGGGCGTCCATGATTTGAAAGCCGCGCCTTCTTCTCAGACTGTCCTGTGATAGGCGGAACACAAATTTTCCCAGCAGCGCCTCTGTTCTGTGTTCCTCCTATCACAGATGCCTTCTCATCCTCGGACGAGAGGACATCGGTGATAGGTGGAACACAGAACAGAGGTGCTGCTGGGAAAATTTGTGTTCTGCCTATCACAGGACAGTCTGAGAAAAAGGCGCAGCTTTTAAATCATGGATGCTCGCAGCAGACGGAGACTGTGCTGCAAAACGTGAGTGATGGCACAGTGGGGGGAAAGTGATGGCACAGTGGGGGCACAGTGGGGGCAAGTGATGGCACAGTTGGGGCAAGTGATGGCACAGTGGGGGCAAGTGATGGCACTGTGAGGGCAAGTGATGGCACTGTGGGGGCAAGTGATGGCACAGTGGGGCATGTAATGTAATGGCACAGTGGGGCATGTAATGTAATGGCACAGTGAGATTTGAAAAAAGCCTGTTTCTGTCAGCGGTTGTTTCTGTCAGCGGTTGTTCTGGCTACCCCTCAGTTTCCAGAAAGACTAGAAGGAAGGGGGTAGTCTTATATGGCGAGTATATCCCAAAACCAACATTTTTCCTGGAAAATTAAGGGGTCGTCTTATATGCCCAGTCGTCTTATACGCCGGCAAATACAGTACTAAAGAAAGACAAAGTAAGAGAAAATGGTTTCAGCGGCAAAAGGTTTACAGCAATAGTACACAATTGTTGATCAAAAACACACAAAAAATGAAAAACAAAACACAAATGCAAAATAAACAAAGCTACCCTAAGAGCCGGTTCACACTGGGGCGACTTGCGATCCGACTTCATGTCGCCTCAAGTCGTCCCAAGTCGCGCTGTAGAGAAAAACAATGGAAGTGAATGGGACCGGTGTTAATACACACGACTCAAGGCGATCCGACTTCAGAAATGGTTCCTGTACTACTTCAATCCGACTTGTAGGCGATTTGTACCCATTGATTTCAATGGAAGTCGCCTCAGAAGTCGGATCGCTGTCTTAACTGAAGCGACTTTCCAGGAAGATAACATACATTTCTCAGGCAAACCTCTCATGCCCCCCTCCCTCCCCTCCCTCTCCCAGAGCTGATTGTTGTTTTATTGGCCACTGGAAAGTCTCCTGTCCTGGAGACGACTTCAAGTTGTGTTGTAAATCGCCCCAGATCGCCCTGTGGTTCATGTTCAAGTCGTGTCGGAGTCGCCTCTGAAAGTCGCGCTGGAAGTTGTGTCGTCCTAGTGTGAACCAACTCTAAATCTACGACCTCCAGAAAAAACATGCCGACACCCATAAAAAAAACAGTGTTTTTTTTTTTAAATGTCAATTTTGCAAAAGCAATTCAATGAGCCAAATCTAGATTTTTCCACTTGTTAAAATTTTACAAACAGCAAATCTGTCATTTCACTGCTCCTGTCTTGTGTTTAAATGCCTTCCATCAGATGTGAAATTAAATAAACCAGTGTTTCAGCCAATATTTTTATTTATACGTTTTTATGCAAAGCAATACAGTACTGTTCAAAATGGTACAGCATAAATTAAACAACTCATGGTTCAGCCAAAAATCTATGGACCTGGGCCCTGTAAGGTCTACACTCATCCTTGTAAATTTCATGCATTTCGCTCTATAAGTTGGTTGTAACAGGTAAAACCATTACTGCATGGTCAGACTTTTTAATAAGCTTGTGGTAGTGAAGAATTTCCACACTTAACAGCAGCAATAGCTGCCAGAATTGCTAATATGCTTTTGGGCAGAGAGACTGCAGTTTGATTGGGAAGACACTGCATTGCTTGTGGGGAAAAACCTGTTGACAAGTATGACCTCTGCGACCTCTAATCTTACACATTCCAAACTAATATTAAAAGTATGTGCTGTTCCAGCAAGTAACAAGCTAGATCATTGTTCCCCTATAAAGCTTACTGTACACAATAATATGTCAACTACAGCCAGGAATTCTGGGCAGTGGTATACACATCAGCTTGAAAACACATTCCATGTTCACACTAACAGAGCCAAAAACACTGACAAGTGCGGTTAGCGTTTTAGATATGTTGGCAGAAATTCCCTAGCATTCCCTTTACCTTTTAAATCTGCATAGTGTAGAGAGTACACAACAAGCTTACCGTTAAGGCGAAGGATTAAAGAACAGATCCAGTCTAGCTGGAAACCATATATTGTTTGAAAACAAGAAATTGTTGAAATCACAAAATCGCTTCCAGTTTTCTAAGGGAAGAAGACTTTTTCCTGGTTAGAGACCTGCTGTCCTATGAATTTTTGTGTGTAAGTCAAGCTATATATATAAAATACACTACATTACCAAAAGTATTAGGGTGCCTGCCTTTACAAGCACATGAACTTTAATGGCATCCCAAGCTTAGTCCATAGGGTTCAATATTGAGTTGGCCCACCCTTTGCAGCTATAACAGCTTCAACTCTTCTGGGAAGGCTGTCCACAAGGTTTAGGAGTGTGTCTATGGGAATGTTTGATCATTCTTCTAGAGGGGCATTTGTGAAGTCAGGCACTGATGTTGGATGAGAAGGCCTGGCTTACAGTCTTCATCCCAAAGGTGTTCTAGAATTAGATGAATTTCATCCCAAAGGTGTTCTAGAATTAGATGAATTAGAGTGGAGACTGCGAGTCAGGCCTTCTCGTCCAACATCAGTGCCTGATATCACAAATGCGCTTCTGGAAGAATGGTCGAACATTCCCATAGAGACACTCCTAAACCTTGTGGACAGCCCTCCCAGAAGAGTTAAAGCTGTCATAGCTGCTAAGGGTGGGCCAACTCAATATTGAACCTTATGGATTAAGACTGGGATTCCATTAAAGGCAGACATTCCAATACTTTTGACAATATACTGTATATACTCGAGTATAAGCAGAGTTTTTCAGCCCTTTTTTTGGGCTGAAAATGACCCCCTCGGCTTATACTCGAGTCAGTACCTTGCCCACTGCAGAATCTGATCTGTGTACCCAAATCTGTGACATGGACAGCAGCTGTGCAGTTTTAAAAAAACGCACTCCTCCTTGTGCTGTTCCGTGATCGGCGGAATACTCGGTTTCCCAGCAAACACTGTGTTCAGTGTTCCACCTATAACGATCGTCCTCTTGTCTATCATGATCGAGAGGGCGATTGTGATAGGCGGAACACTGAACACATCTATGTAGCAGACTCAAGTACACAGATCTAATTCTGCAATGGGCACGGTTAGGTCAGACTGCAATGGGCACGGTGAGGTCAGGCTGCAATGGGCACGGTGAGGTCAGGCTGCAATGGGCACGGTGAGGTCAGGCTGCAATGGGCACGGTGAGGTCAGGCTGCAATGGGCACAGTGAGATCAGGCTGCAATGGGCACAGTGAGGTCAGGCTGCAATGGGCACAGTGAGGTCAGGCTGCAATGGGCACAGTGAGGTCAGGCTGCAATGGGCACAGTGAAGTCAGGCTGCAAATGAGCACAGTGAGGTCAGGCTGCAAATGGGCATTGTTGACCCTTTTTTCAGCTTACAGTAGCTGCTACATTCTCACCCTCGGCTTATACTCGAGTCAATACGTTTTCCCAGTTTTTTTGTGGTAAAATTAGGTCCTAGCCTTATACTTGGGTTGGCTTATACTTGAGTATATACGGTAGTTTATATCCAATAGCATTATAGTATGTATGATATAGTTAATATATGCAAGATAAAATAATTTTTGTTTTGGTATTCTGCTCGCCCAACCCACTTCCACTCTATCTAAGCTGACATAACCTGGAGCTATCTTTAATTAGAGGAGTTGTTATTGGTATGAACTATCATTATTGCTTCTATAAATTGCTAATCGTCAACAAAAGTGCAGTTGGCAGCATTCAGACTATACTTATTTTGTTTTATGTCTATATTGTGCAAAAAAGTTAAGGCAATATCCTCTAGCTTTAATTGGTTTTGGTATGACTTTATTTAGATGTATTTAAAACTATAAAGAAGACTTAAAAACAAGATAATACCCAGCTTAATATCAAGGGAGATTTGCATTAAAATGCCTTTTTTACCATCTTCAAATGTGAAGTTCTTTGACAGTATTTTACTGCTGTATGCAAGATATTCTTTCAGTTGTTTCCTTTGTTTTTGGTTTCTTTATCTTTAGATCTTTGCTTTGATTTCTCGTATGCTGGATTCTATTTAAGAAATGTGTAGACATTTGAAAATGAGGATAAGTGTGTCAGCCTTTCAAAAAAGAATATTGTGTAAATAGAATTTAATCAGGGTTAGTCTTCTCTGCCTGTAGTGATGAACCTGGAAACCTGAACATCCTTTAATATGTAAAATAGAATTATCTTGTTGTGCCTTCCATATTCAGATGGTTTATTTGCAAGCAAATTCTTGTACTATTATTGGAATGGTCTATCAATGGTCTATTTCTCAACTGTTTGCAACAAACACTATAATACCAAATATATTGGGACACCTTCACACATACTGTACATGAACTTTAACGGCATTCCCAGTCTTAGTCTGTAGGGTTAAATATTGAGTTGGCCCACCCTTTAACACTTCTTGGAAGGCTGTCCACACGGTTTAGGAGTGGGAAATGCTCTAGTTCATCCCAAAGGTGTTCTATCGGGTTGAGGTCAGGACTCTGTGAAGAGCAGTCAAGTTTCTCCACCCCTAACTCTCTCATCAATGTCTTTATGGACCTTGCTTTGTGCACTGGTCCAGATCATTTGGTGGATAGGGGGGGGGGGGGGGTTATGATGTGGGATGGTGTTTTCAGGGTTGGGTTTGGCCCCTTAGTTCCAGTAAAGGGAATTCTTACGGCGTCAGCATACCAAGACATTTTTGATAGTTTCATGCTCCCAACTTTGTGAGAACAGTTTGGGGATGGCCTATTCCTGTTCCAACATGACTGATCACCAGTGCATACACACGGTTCATAAAGACATGGCCTTCCTGGAAGAATTGAAGCTGTTATAGATGCAAAGGGTGGGCCAACTCAATATTGAACCCTATGGACTAAAACTGGGATGCAATTAAAGTTCATGCACATGTAAAGGCAAGCATCCCAATACTTTTGGTAATATAGTGTATGTCTAAAGCCAAGCATTATACTTTTTTGTTTTAAATAGAGTAGGGAATAGCTGGAATCAGATTTTCTTTTGCCCTTTTTGCTGTTTGGATACTATTGGGGAGATTTCCTATTATTTCTTACCTGGAGACACAAACCTAAGTAGAAGGAAATGTCTCATAAGTAAGGGGAAATCCCCTCTTAGGCAGTCCTTTAGGTGTCTCCATTTGAAGATTTGTCCCATGTCCTTTAGGTTTTATTTCTTAATAATAATAATAATAATAATAATAATAATAATAATACTAATAATAATAATAGTCAAGATAAGTCGAGAAATAGAAAATCCCCAGTGGGGCCACACACAACCATCAAATGATAACAGGGGTTCAAAACCTGCTTTCCTCTATGCAAAACCTTAAATAAATTGTTTGGATATAGATACACATGAAATGTTTAATATCATCTGCATTTTGGCATTTTAAGATGTTCTTTTTTTTTTCTTCAGACAAATCCTCTAAGAAAAGGTATATACCAATACGCTATAAAGAACTAATTGTGTTACTAAAGTGGCCTAGTCAGATTGTAGTAGTGGGATTTCTCATAACTGCTATGTGTATACTGCTTGTGAATGGATTTGATGAAAACAAGATTCATCTCCTTACCTGTCTAGTAATATGCATCGCTGTTTTTATTAAAGGAATTATAGTCAGAGCCTTGGTAAAAATCAGCACATACCACACAAGAAATACCTTGGTTGTCATAACCTGTCCACGGGCATTGCAAACTCTTCTTTGAAGCAACAGTGGAAAATAAGAAAGAAAACAAAGGGCTGTGATGTGACTAATGATGTGACACAGCATGTGTCTAGATCTAGATCTTGTATTAGGTTACACAAAATTATCAAAAATGTTACGGTTTTAAAACTGTCTCACATTCCAGTTCAGTTTAACAAATCTAAAATACTGCATTCTGGACATGCAAAGCTAAATCTAAAGATATCTAAGTGCTTAGATTTGATTATATTGACTCCTGTGTTGAATTAAGTCATATATTTTGAGGCACTGAAAAGCATTAAGAGCATGGGGGTGGTTTTAAAACAATGCAGAATAGATGGAGAGAATCTGCAGAATTTGATCGGAAAACATATAAAATACAGACTAGAAATTTAGCTTTTTTGATCTTAACCAATAATTTCCACACCTAAATGTAACTGCTAATATAAAATATATAAAATAAATATAAAATAAAATGGTAAGCAAACCACATCAGTTTTTATTTTTGTTTTGTTTTTTAGGGAACAAGTCCTAAGACATTTTAATCACCCCATTGTAACAAAATGAGTGACTATCTTATGAGCCAAACAGCACATACAGTATATCTCTGATATATATCAATAATGAAAGCTATTTTAATAAAAACAATTCTGAAATTGTATCTATGTACCAGTTAAACAGATTTTTACTAGGTTAGCTCTTTCCTGTCTTGCTCTGTACTTTGTTTTAAGGATTGTAATATTAGCCGTTACATGTGATATATCTGGTGGAATTTTCTATCCATTCATCATTTTGGAAGAGACACAACCTTCCTCCATGATATCCTGAACCTTTGTTAGACTCACAGCTATCAAATTTCCTGCTGGGAAATAAGCTCCCAAATGTACTCCATAATCCATATAGGTTTATACAATTTACATATCTAGCAGCAACAATACATCTTGCCATGTAATGCAAAACACTCTTTTTAGTTTTGTATTTTTGGTATTTCAGTAGCACAAGAAAGAAGATGACCAACAAGCACACAATTGCAAAGGCTAGGGATCCAATCTTTTCTCCATTACAAGCTTACCATGCCGTGTTCAACACTGTGTTTCTGTATGGAGATGGCCACCTTGGCAGATGAGAAGGGCTTTGCTTTCTAATGTCATACCGGTCCTCCTGATAACAATTGATCGGATGAGTCGTGGGGTAATGAAAAAATAGGAGCAAGAGAGGTGCAGGAATCACAGATTCAAATAATGAATAAAGCATTAATATCCATGCAAGGCAACTTCCTCTCCGGCATGGAGAACAGTTAGCAGATTAGTGACATCCCTAAATCCTATTAAAAATGTCCTAAACCTAGCAGTTGAAGGCACGGTGCCTTGAATCTTACCCTGCAGAGATACCTTTATGATGCTCAATACTTTAGATTGGAAGTAGAAGGAATTAAAGGCAACTGATAACGGAAAATTGAATGCTTACCTTTCCGTAGTTTTCCTTTCCTGGTGCCTACCCATGGCAGCATACCAATGGTCATGGCTTCGCCCCCGACCGACCCACAGGACCACTTAACGCTCTATAAAAAAGAGTTGTTTCCCCCTATCCAGCATTCTTAGTAACTAGTCTTCAGAATTAAAAGGATACTATAAGGTAAAGGGAGGGTGTATGCTGCCATGGGTAGACACCAGGAAAGGAAAATTACGGAAAGGTAAGTATTCAATTTTCCATTTTCCTGGTGCCTCCATGGCAGCATACCAATGGTAAATAACTCGCTTATAGGGAGGGTACTGCAAGTAAAAATGTAATGAACAGATAATTCCAATGTTCTCTTCCCGAAGTCTCGGGATGTAAGCACCGCTGGATCAAGGCTGTAATGTGACATGAAGGTGTTAAATGATGACCAACTTGCCGCCCTGCAGATTTTCCATGGGGAGACTCGAGCCAAAGCTGCCCAAGAAGACGCAATTCCTCGTGTTGAGTGAGAATTCACCGCCTTTGGAACTGGAAGACCACTAGCCTGATATGCCTTCCGGATTAGGTTTACGATCCAGCTTGGGGGATGATGAAAAGTCGCTGATCCATCCGGAGTTCTCGAGTCAGATCTAGGTAGTGTTTTAGTGATCTGGCCACAGATTGCGGGGGCCACCTATTTCTAGAACAGTCGAACAGGCTAGCAGAACAACCTCTGAGGGGTATGGTAAACAATTAAATCTCTGGAACGCTCTGGTGAAAGGGAAGATTCTCCAGGATGTTCAAACTCACAGTGGGGTATCCAAACCAGCTGAGACCAGAAGGTAGGACATACAGAAAGGGACCATTTACAATAGCATTGCGGATAGGCATGAACATATTTGCAGGTTATAAAAATGGGTGGAATCCTGCTTGAAACATCCATATGACAATTACAGTACTACTATATGCTCTCATTTTCAAGAACTCCAAGAAGTCATAAAAAAAAGCTTTGCAGGAATTAGGTGCTGTTGATAATTAACAGTTCCCTATGCTGCCCCCTTTGGAAAAAAGAGAATTTTGAAATCATGGCCCTCAGAACTGTGGGATCATTACCGCACGTCAGGTCCCAGCACTTTGCTTGAAAAAGTGGATTTCGTAGACTGCTGTGAAGCACAGTAACACAATTCGAATGAAGCACTGGGTGCAGGTGAGCAGTAATGGTCCTGCGGTACTTGCAGATGTGTTTTCACATTTGTGTTGCTGCCAAAATATCCAATGGAGACAATTTTGAATGTTCTATTATGCTTACCTCCTGCACTACTTTCATTTGTGTGCATATGAAGTTCTCCTTAAAAAATACAGCAACTCAACAGAAAAGCAAATATGGGAAAGCTAGTATGCTAAAATGTACAATGTGTAATTTAAAGATATAATCCGAATGGATTTTCGGGGGGGTTTTATTTATTTGGGGGGTTTTTGTTTTCGTTTTAACAAAACGCAGAATCCGAATTTCGAAAAATCCGAAATAAAAAAATGCTTTATTTTCATATCCATTATATTTTGTGACAACAGTTCGATATAGATAGAAGATTGAACATGACAGTGACAATAGCGATCTGTTCAATAGAACCTGTGGTCGAATGTGTCCAACTTAACTCTATTAGTCCAAGATTATTCGACATAGAGAGAAAAGATTCAACATTATAGAGACAAGATTCGACGAAGTAGCTAAAAACATACGAGCGGATATTTATGGACAAATGCTTCGCCCATAGGCTATAGAAGAATTCTAATGTTGTTTGACTATCAATATTAATTAGAAATTATAATTATTACTAGTCAAACAACATTAGCATTTTATTATAGGTTGTGGGCGGAGCATTGGACCGGAAATGTACAATCACAGCGCCGTACACTTTAGCTGCTTCGTCAAATTTTCTTAGAACATCCGACAGACACCATAAGCCTTCAATTCACAGATTCAACCTTAATTAGTTCGGATTTTTTTACATTTTTAAAACAAAATTAAATAAATAAAAATGAATTTCGGGAGTAACTAAATAAATACATTTTTCAGACAAAACCGAAATTCCGAAACAAAATATTTCAGAGTGCACATGTCTAACAGTGCAAGGTAAGGGAAGCTGTGCATACAGGTTTTCCAATCTATGTGATGGTCAGGACACAAGAAATGTAGATGTAGAGCTGATGACAGCAGGAGGTAGCGTTTAATGGCTATTTAACATTTTTATTTCCTGCGCTATAATTAAAATTGGCATCATGTTCAGTTTTTACCCACTGACCCATTTATGCACCAGCCAAGTGGAAATCCCAGGGGACAACCCCGACTTAATTGTATGTAAAAAAAAAATACAATATGTCCTTCCTATGATCTAAAAAATACTTCCTTTTATACCTAATCATAATCGCACATGCACCAGTTGGCATCAGACTGTGTTTCCTGTGCAATAACATGTGACCAATTTAATTATTTATATATACAAGCTATGGTTTGGTCATATTGCATTATTATCAGTAATGGTTTAGGAAACACTAAATGTACATTGCAGCCTCCCGATTTTAAGACAAGTGAATACACAATAGCTTACTAAGAGACTAGCAATATACTTACTAACACCATCTTCACTATTTATTTCAAAGCAATTACAGTTCCTTCATTCCTTTCTAAATAATGATATTTTTCATAAAGGAACTGTTCTTTAAACACAAGGGCACATAATCAACAGCTCTCCTAAATAAACCAGATAGAAAAAAACATTTAAAGGTAACTCTATGGGATATGCTGTAATTGTTCCTCCTTGGATTAGGTGATCCTATGAGAGATCAGTTCACTTTATAATCAGAGGCTTATCTGTAGTAAAACCTCCATTTATTTCACCAGCTAAACAGGGTATGCATCAAAATGTGCCTTTTCTCTATGTTCAATGCTAACTCTCGTTGCTAATAGGTTGAATAGCCTGATCTAAATGCTGTTAACGATAATGGAGACAAGTTAAATTTGTTATTTGCTGTACTACTTTTTTTATGTGCATTTCATATAGACAAAACACCTATTAATTGTCCAAAACAACTTTATATTTGAGAATTGATGCTTACTAGCCAGTCATATAAAACAGATTTGCCAAATTAGTATTAAAATGTCACACACATAACTACTATATTGAAAATATAAAGCCTGTTTTAAATGGTGTTGTTTAATGTTATGAATAATTAATGATATATGGTCTAGGATTAAAAGTTCAATTTCAATGATTGTGGGTGACACCAGACTTTGCAGTGGAATAACATCCTTACAGGATGTCTTCAACTTACAAGACAAACACATTGACCGTTTAATTGGGCAACTATGTGGCAAATGAGGTTTACTGTTGATAAATGTAGAGTTATGCACTTGAGGGCTAAGAATATGCATGCATCTTACATACTAGGAGGTGAGCAGCTGGGAGTGCTTAACCACTTAAGACCCGGACCTTTAGGCAGCTAAAGGACCCGGCCAGTTTTTGTGATTAAATGACAATTGCGCGGTCGTGCGACGTGGCTCCCAAACAAAATTGGCATCCTTTTTTCCCCCCACAAACAGAGCTTTATTCTGGTGGTATTTGATCACCTCTGCGGTTTTTATTTTTGCACTATAATGAATATCCCCCAAAAATATATAAAACATTTTTTTCCTCAGTTTAGGTCGATACGTATTCTTCTACCTATTTTTGTTAAAAAAAAATGCAATACGCGTTTATCGGTTGGTTTGCACAAAATTTATAGCGTTTACAAAATAGGGGATAGTTTTATTGCATTTTTATAAAAAAACATTTTTTTACTACTAATGGCGGCGATCAGCGTTTTTTTCATGACTGCGACATTATGGCGGACACTTTAGACAATTTTAACACATTTTTGGGACCATTGTCATTTTCACAGCAAAAAATGCATTTAAAATGCATTGTTTACTGTGAAAATGACAATTGCAGTTTGGGAGTTAACCACAAGGGGGCACTGAAGGGGTTATGTATGACCTCATCTGTGTTTCTAACTGTAGGGGGGTGTGGCTGTAGGTGTGACATCATTGATTGTGATTCCCTATATAAGCACACACTCGATCGATGACGGCGCCACAATGAAGAACGGGGAAGCTGTGTTTACGTATTGAACGTTTTTTTTCAGCACGTCGTTGTGTTTTACGTCACCGTGTTCTGACACGATCGTTTTTTTAAACAGATGGTGTGTAGGTGCGACGGACCATCAGTCTGCTTCATCGGTTAACCGATGAAAACGGTCCATCGGCCGTTCTCATCGGATGGACCGATCGTGTGTACGCGGCTTAAGATTGCATCTCACTGCCACCCAGAATTACAACTAAGTAGTTGTGGCCCTAACATAACATGGACCCTTGAATTTAGATTCACTTTAATTTGGCCTATGCTTCATTGCATCTTTTATGGTATGAACGCATCTAACTTATTTAAAATTTCTACCTACTGTGCAGGGAAGCTAAATATTTCCTAAATTTTACTTTGATAGCAACTGTCAATGTTATTGGGGGGGTGTAATACAGATCAAGCCAACGTTTCTTTGAATGGTTACCACTCCTGGAAAATTGGATATATTATTGAGCTACAGTTATATAGTATGGTCACCATCTCAAGATCATTAGACATGTCTTAGACATACAAATAATCCTTCATTGCCACTTTTCCTTTACCACTTTCTCTGTCTCAGTACCTAAGTCGGGAGTTTCCTACATGGTTGCCATGGTTATAAACTTAAACTACCTCTGTGATTATTCTCAATGGGCCAGATCCACAGCCCCGCAGCGCAACGTAACTTAACAGATTTAAGTTACACTGCCGCAAATTTCCTAAGTTAGGTATTGATCCACAACACACTTACCTGGAAATTTGCGGCGGTGTAACTCAAATCTGTCCGGCGCAAGGCGTTCCTAATCTAATGGGGCGAGTCCCATTTAAATTAGGCACGCTCCCACGCCGGACGTACTGCGCATGCTTGTGACGCAAATTTCCCGACTTGCTTTGAGCGACGTGACGTCATTTTTTGATCGGCGCGTAGCGTATTTCCCTATTCCCGTACGGCTTACGCAATCGACGTAAAATTTAAAAATTCGACGCGGGAAGGACAGCCATACTTTACACAGCAGTACGCCTGCTGTGTAAAAGTAGGGCTGGTTTACAAAAGTGTAACTAAGCGACGGGAAACTAACGTAGCGGCGACGTAGCGAACGCGAAAAAGCTTTGAGGATCGACGTAACTCCTCATTAGCATACCCGACGCGTAATTTCCACGATGAATGCCCCCAGCGGCGGTCGCGGTACTGCATCTTAAGATCCGGCAGTGTAAAACTATTACACCTGCCGGATCTTCTGTCTATCTCTTGGAAACTGATTCTGTGGATCAGTTCCAAAGATAGAAACAGGGATACGACGGCGTATCAGTAGATACGCCGGCATATCCCTTTTGAGGATCTGGCCCAATGTGTCTTGAAAAAGTTGACCTGAGGACTTATCCGCACAAGGCTACAGATTTTGTTATAATCAACAAGCAAGTTTCAGGAGCCTTTGGAGTTTGGATTTCATTGTAATGGTTGGCATCACTAAACGATAACAATGTACAAGAGGTGTTTAGGATGACTCAGAGCCAGCAACCGTGGAAGATGGCCACTTTTTGCAAAGCAGAACAGTCCAGGTTTCTTGGTTTCAAGGGGTCTTTGCAGGAAATTAGGTCCGTTGTAAAGATGAAAGGAGATTCATTCAAGTGGCAGTTATATATCTTTTTGATGTACAAAGGTCTCAACTTATTGATTGTAGAATGATCAATGCTATGATTTATCAAATATGTTTTGAGGGCTTTCCTAGTTGTAAACCTAGGGGTAGATCCTCGTACAATGGCGCATTATTGCGCCGGGCGTAGCGTATCTAAGATACACTACGCCGCTGTAACTTACTTGGCTTTGTTTCGAATCCTCAACGAATTTGCGCCGTAAGTTACGGCGGCGTAGTGTATCTGTTGCAGGGTAAGGGCGCGGAATTCAAATAGGAGTGATGGGGGCGTGTTTTATGTTTAATACGTCGTGACCCGACGTAAACAACATTTTTTTTTAACTGCGCATTCGCCGTCCCTGGGGGTATCCCAGTGCGCATGCTTGAAATTAAACCGGAACCCGCCAATGCTTACGACGGTGACGTCATTCTACGCAAATTCCTATTCGCGAATGACTTACGCAAACGTCGTAAAAAAATCTAAATTGTATGTGGGAAGGATGGCCATACTTAACATTGAGTAAGCCTCAGTATAGCAGCTTTAACTATACGCCGGAAAAAGCCGAACGCAAACGACGGGAAAAAAAGCGACGGGCCAGGGTGCATTCGTGGATCGCTGTAAATAGCTAATTTGCATACTCGACGCGGATTACGACAGGAACGCCACCTAGTGGCCGCCGAAAAATTGCATCTTAGATCCGACGACGTACGAAGACGTACGCCTGTCGGATCGATCCCAGATGCCGTCGTATCTTGTTTTGAGGATTCAAAACAAAGATACGACGCTGGAAATTTAAAATTAGTAGATACGCCGGCGTAATCCTTTTGTGGATATGCCCCTTAATCTTTATGGAGTTATGTCATATATGTGCCGGTGCATATCAGTGCTGTTTCTGTTTTTTGTTCAGTGCTGAAGCAATAATAAATGTAACATTGAAGGCTTCCTTTTCAGTTACATAGAGCTAAAGTTGTACATTTTTTTTTTTTGTACATTTAACATTTTTATCGCATAATTGCTTGAGCATCATGGGAGAAGGTTTTCATATCTCCTATTTGTCTCTGAAAGTGGCTAACTGTTCTTCAGACAAGGTTTATTTTTATTTATTTTTATTTTTTTTAATAGCTATTATGTACTAGGCTAATATAAGCTCATCTAACATCATACATAATATAATGTATCTTAAATGCCCGTTTGTGATTTAGATTATTTTTAATTTACACTTGTACTATTGGTCATGGATATGTTGGGTAGGGTAACTGTGGCTAAATGTATTATTAAGACTATTTTAGATGATCAGCTCCTGTAATTCTTGTGTCAGGCATATTAAAAGCTTAGTTTGGCAAAGAAAGGACTGCCTATTATAAGTGAAGTAAAGGCCCCTTTCACACACACAGACCACTCGTTTCATCATTTCAGTAACAGGTTTACATCAGTTTGTCATCAGTTTTTCTTCTGTTTTTACATCAGTTTTTTACATCCTCCAACCAGAGTCCTTAACCACTTAAATCCTGGAGCCATAAACAGACTGTTTGTCTGTTTACATCTGTTTTTCCTCCAATCCATTTTTTGAATAGAAGAAAAATAGGGCTTTAATCTGTTCCAAAAAACAGATGTTGACGGAAGTGGATGTAAGCTTCCATCCATTTATATCCACGTTTCCGTAGAGATGCATTGATGTCCGTTTTTCATTTATCAATGGATGGATGCAAAATGTACAAACGGTCCACATGTGTGAAAGGTGCCTAAGGCTGGTAGGTAACTTTGGTTTCCTTGATGTTATGACAGTGTAAACTTTTCTTTGAAAAGGAATTTGTTCATTCAGCTTTAGGTCTTTTAGGTATAACATAATGGGCAAGAAGACCTGTAAACAGCTCCTACATTGATTATAATTTGTAGGAACTTTCAAACATTGCTAGACTTAAAAAACGAAACCAAACAAAAGTTGATAATTGCTAAAAGTCCTAAGGGGATTTAATTGTATTGGCTAATCTAAGTAATATTTTTCTGACACTGAATAATGTCACTGCCTCTTTTGGCATCAAAGGTTCAACTACAAGATTATGTCCTTCTCAGTGAGGTTATTTGTAATAAACTTGTTGCTAACCACAATGACAAATTAGATGCTTTGTTTCATCAACACATATTAAAAAGATGGAATCGTATTGGTCATTCTGAATAGAAAACTCCTTTTTTCTTACAATTTATTTTTCTTTCTGTTTTATGAGATAATCTCCTAACCACGGTTCTTTTGAATGGCAAGAACGCGGTGACCTCATCGTGTACAGCGAGCATGCGCTCGTCACATTTGATGCCGTCGCCGCCATCTTGCTGCATCCTACCTATGCCTAGGAAGATACCGCTCATGCGTCAAAGTCATTTCGAGCATGCGTGGGTTTCCACAGTGACAGGTAAGTATACACACTCTCGGGTTTCTCGGCAGGAAAACACTGCCAAGAATCACGACGAGAAAAGAGAAAGCAGGTTCTCTATTTTTCTCGTCGAGATTTTAGGCAGTTTTCTTGACAAGAAACCTGAAAGTCTCGTACACACGCATGGTATACTCGGCAAGAAAGCTCTGCCAGCAGTTTTCTTGCTGGTTCTTGCCGAGTGAACCGAGCGTGTGTACGAGGCTTCTCACATCCAGTCCAGTGCAAGCTGAGTTGTTTACCAATTACTGTATAGGGTAAATGTTGATACTATTTATAATTTTCTATCATCACATAAAGATTAGACAATTCTACAAAAAATTCTAGCCTGCCATATCACAAGTGAAGTTAACACCACTTTATTACAATTTAAATCATTCTTGCCTCTTATAGGGTTAACACTATAGTTAAAATCGAAGCACAATGTCAAAAACATTACCTGTTTATAGTGTGCTTATGTGCAACCCATGTGGTGGGTTGAATGTCAGGCCGCATACACACGTCCGAGGAACTCGACATGCCAAACACATCGAGTTCCTCGTCGAGTTCAGTGTTGAAGCCGCAGAGGATCTCGGCGGGCCGACTTTCCTCAGTGAACAACGAGGAAATAGAGAACATGTTCTCTATTTGGCCCGACAAGTTCCTCGTCGGCTTCCTCACTGAAAAGTGTACACACGACCGAGTTTCTCGGCAGAATCCAGCTCCGATCGAGTTTCTGGCTGAATTCTGCCGAGAAATTCGGTCGTGTGTACGGGGCCTCAAACATATGATTGAGGAACTTATACGATGAAGATTTTTCAAAGATAAGTTTATCTTTGTAGATAATAAGTACCAGATTACAAAGTGCAGATTTTAATTTCAGAGATTACAGTTAAACTCCAGCCTAAACATTTTGTATATTTTTTTTCCGGTCATGTGGAGAAGTGTTTGATTTATTCGATTTTTATTGCAGATTGCAGTCATTATCCCCATTGATGGGATTTCCATCACTTCCTGTGCCAGTGACAATGGTCACTAAGACAAGAGAGCTCTCTCTTTGGGACACAATATAATAATAATAACATTAACAACAACAACAACAATAATAATAAATGTACACATTATTATTATTATTATTATTATTATTATTATTATTATTATTATTATTATTATTATTATTATTATTATTTTTTATTATTATTATTATTATTATTATTATTATTATTATTATTATTATTATTATTATTATATAAAGAAGGGTAATAACCTTTGGCAATTTTTATTTTTTTAACATTGCCTGTGTATTCATTGGGTAAAGATTAATTTCACATCTCCCCAGTGGGTCTTAGCAAAAAGATAACCTGACTGAGATCCTAAATCTTCTCTATCTAGACTGAACATTGGCTAGCATTTTCTTTAACTAATTCCAATCAAATTTCTCTGAAATTATATTTATAGGAAATATATATAAGACTTTGTAAAGTCTTTTTTTCTAAATAACATTTTCATGTTTTCAGAGGTGTAAGGAAAATTTAGCATCAAAACTGCAACCCACTGTAAACATTTAGATTTATGTTTACTTTATTTGGCTGCTCTGTGGGAATAAAGAGGTTGGTATGCTTAATGTCTTTCCTCAAAGCTCAGAAGTACTCTTTGATGCCTTCTTTAAACTTTGGCTTGCAAAAAAATTGCTATTTTGCGTGCATATAATTTATTTTTAACAAATATTTGTTCATCCAGTTCAGATTTTGGTCAGTTTAACTAGCAGTTGAGCATGCTGAATTGCACTACAAAAGCTCTATTCTTTTTTAGGCTCTTGGACATTTTGATGTACATTGAGATAAAGGCAATCATACAATCACTGTCATCGTAAAGGTGCAATACTATAGAAATTGTCTACTGTATGGAAATCTGGAAATAAACCATACCTACAATAATTAAATCTTACCAATAAATTGAGTGTCAAAATGTAATTGGTTCTATTAGTGGAGTACAATGTAATGCTTTCAACGCTTTCATGATTTTTTTTTTTTTTACTGCAAGGTACACCGACCATCTATAGATCTGTCTACTGATGAGAAAAAACAATGAGCATACACCGTACACATACACACTCATACACACCCCTATAATCAGATCATTGAAAATTTAGAGATGATTATTATTTTCAAGCAGCACAGCATATTTAGTTAACTAACCACAAGAAAAACATTTCAGTAGCAGTATTTTTAATTGAATACTAATATACTGTACATGGATACATACAACGTATGGAAACATCTGATTCTGACCCAAAGAGCCAACCCAAGCTACATAGTCATGGTCCGTACAGACAATCCGAAAATCGTCCAAAAAATGCCACTTTCAAAGCGTTCGTACGATAATATGATCGTTAGTACAAAGCTTTCGATAGCCGATCATGACAGTCCATCCAATATTGTCTAATTAGACAAGCGCAAAAAAAAACTTGTATGATACCAGATCGTACGATTTTCATTTAGTCAGTACAGTTGTTGTCTGAAAATACAATAGAAATACACCACAACACATGACATCACTTCTGATTTTTTTTTTTAAATTGTCATATGACAATTTTCGTGACTTTAGTAACCTATTCAATTTCTACTTGCGACTAGTAAGCAAAAAAAGTTGGACGATCTGTTTTTGGGATCGTTTGTACAGGGCATAAAACTAGACACAGTGGGGTAAATTTACTAAAACCAGGGAGTGCAAAATCTGGTGCAGCTATGCATGGTATCCAATCAGCTTCTAACTTCAGCTTGTTCAATTAAGCTTTGACAAAAAACCTGGAAGCTGATTGGTTTCTATGCGCACCTACAGAAGATTTTGCACTGTCCAGTTTTAGTAAATCAACCCCATTGGGGCTAAATAAGGCAGGGTTCACATATGTGCATCTGCGGGTTCATGCACGGGTTCAGGTGCATCCCTGTTTACCGGTTCAGGAGCAACAATTCAGGTCCGAATTTTTGTCTGACTTTACACCTGACCCGGACTCAAGCACATACAGAACCCTTCTGCCATCCGGACTGTGGCCATCCCGAACCTGTGTGAACCGGCTCCATTGAGAGCTGGTTACACTCACCTGTCATGTGAATTAGATGCGGGGAAATCCCCATCCAATTTTAATATATGTGAACCAAGCCTAAAAGGCACATACTGTAGACTGTTCACTTTGCATCAGAAGTTGCACTTTTCAAGGAAATGTTCCCCAGAGCTTAGCGAATGATGAAGCTCTGCTGACTTTTGTCATTCATAATGTGGGTTCCCACTGAACATTCATAAAATACCCTTATCCAGACACGCAACTTGGATAGCCAGGAATGGGAACAGCAATGCATTTTTTCCCCCCTCCTAAATAATATCAGGTCACATGCATTACCATTGGTCCCCAATATTGAGGATACAAGGGCCTCATTCCTACACCCTATCCCCCAAAAAGGGATGTAGAGGAGAACGTATTGGAATCTGGATGCTTTCTTTATAATAAGGGGCCCCCAGAGATCTATCCCCACATGGGAATAATGCTGCGTACACACGATAGGTTAGTCTGATGAAAACGGTCTGATGGACCGTTTTCATCAGACCAAACCGATCGTGTGTGGGCCCCATCGGTTATTTATCCAAAGGTTAAAAAAATAGGAACTTGTTTTAAAATTATCTGATGGATAAAAAACCTATAGAAAAAAAAAACGATCGTCTGTGGGTACGTCCATCGGTTAAAAATCCATGCATGCTCAGAATCAAGTCGACGCATGCTTGGAAGCATTGAACTTCATTTTTTTCAGCACGTCGTTGTGTTTTACGTCACCGCGTTCTGACACAATCGTTTTTTTAACTGATGGTGTGTAGGCACGACTGATCATCAGTCAGCTTCATCGGATAACTGATGGAAAAATCCATCAGACCGTTTTCATCAGACTAACCTATCGTGTGTACAGGGCATAAGGCCATAACACCATACAATTTTCTTGTTCAATTTCTTTTAGATTTACCTTCAACTATGGAGTGCAAGGGCCTGCCTGATTGCATACAAATTGAAAGTGTTTAGGCCTTATATTATATGATTTTGGTAAATCTAAAGGAAAGTTCAACAAGAAAATTGTATAATGTATGGCCGGCTTTAGTGTAAAATACATAATATTCTGTGAAGCCCAGAGTGTTAAAATCTGTGTTTCTTTAAGGATATCTGTTGTAAACAGATGACCAGACTTCCCTGATAAATCTGTAATATAAAACTGAACTTCCTTCAGTCTACTGCACTCCGCCTCATACTGTAAACATGATGAACCTCGTCTGACGCAAATAATCAATTGTGATGCTTAGTTACTTTTCAAACTTTATCTGGTTGCTTTCTGAGTTGCCAAGGGTCCCGTTCGCTCCAAAACACACTCACAACAGGACCAGAAATGTAGCATGTTTAAGAGATAAGCTATGCCTGTGCATGCTGCGAATTATGTTGTACTTCCCAAAGCATCACTTCTACGCGTTTTAGGGATAGATGTTCCCCTTCCTCAGGAATATGACCCACAAAGGGGGTTCAGGGGGTAGAGGTAATTTGGTGTCAGGCTTAGGTGTCCAGTAACTTTGAGCTTTGGTTTTGGGAGTAAGTTAAGTGTTGAGGTTAGGGGTGAATAAATATTAGGAGACAGGTAATGAAGTTTGGGGGGGTTGTGTTAAATGTTATTTGAGGCGTTAGGGTTAGGATATGGGTTATGGCAAGATATGGCTTAATTGTCACATTTGTAGTGTTGAGGTGGGGGTGTTAGGAGTGAAGGGCTTATTTTAGAGGTTTAACGTGGTTGTAAACCAATACATAAAATCACTGTCCTCAGGCAATACACAGAAATTGAAAAAAATCCTCCTAGATAAGCTGTACCTGTTTATCTGCAGTCTTCTCTTCTCTACATCCATTCAAAGTCCTGAAATTTTAAATTACTACTAGGTGTCACCCATCTTTAAACATTGCTGATGACGTCCCAAAAATAAGCTGAACATCAATCTTCCTCCTAAGAAAGTGCTAATAGTGTAAAGTCCTAAAAAATAAGTGCAAATATGAATATTAATCTTCCGCCTTAAAACAAAATGCTAATAGTGCAAACAAAAATAGGTACAATGATAAATATCCATCTTCCTCCTTAATAAATGCATATGTATAGTCCCCAAGTGCAGAAATAATCCACAGGGTCACCAATAGTGCACTAAACCACCACCTCTGTAATGGACTCACCAGATAGATGAAATGTATATCTAATAATAATAGTGCAGCGCAAAACAAACAATTTTAAACTATACATACAGAAAGTTAAAACATATGATATATGATATATAATTAAAAATTATATAATAAAGTCCATATAAAGTGCTCAAGTGCAAAAAGATGATCCAAATCGGAATATAATAGTGCAAAAATCCAAAGGGTGATATCCAGAAGGAACCTCCACCAAATAGCAGGAATGGCCTCTCACCTTACAACTTCGACCTGCAATAGGTCACAAAGCATAATCAGAGAACCACCTGTTCTCAGAGGACAGCAAGCAATGCAGCAGTAGAACCACGATATCAGTCAGACTCAGGATCAGGACATGGCAATCAGGGCATAAAAAACAAAGGAGAGGAAATCTAGTGCTCTCTGAAGCCAAAATACATTTATTTAAGAATAAAAAACGAATACACTCACTGTATAAGCACTCTCAAACGAGTGCAGCGAAACAGCATAAAACATCCATAAAAGCATGGGTTTCAGTCTAGGTCGGCGATCGCGGTTGACGTCTCATGTGGCCCCTTCCCCTCGTACGACGTTACGTCCCTATGAGCGGGACTTCATCAGCGTGGGGTGAAAAAAGGCAGCATGCAAACGTCCCGCTGTCTAGGTATAAGAAGCCTGTGGCTGCCATGACACACCCACTAGTAATCAAGCCCTCCCATCAATCCTAATTAGACAACAAAAGACTGTCAGCAAAGGAAGGCACAAACTGCACCATGATGGAAAAAAGTGACAGATTCGATCATAATGGGAAAAAGGAAACACATTCGATCGGAATACTATCAAAGGGCAGACTCCTATATACCAAAAGTTATATATGCAATAAGGATAGAAATCCTCAAAGGCAAAAAAGACCCCTTTAAAAAGAAATCTTACATAAAAAATATAAATGACGTCAGCCACGATCGCACACCCAAATTACATAAAATACATCAAAAACACATATGTAAATCCTTATATATTAACCCATTAAGGTCTCGAAAAGGAACACTACGTGTAACAGATACTGGACATAAATGTTATGAATATTAAAAATAAAAATATTAATATTAAAATATATATATATATATAAAATATAATATATACAAAATATAATTAAAAATATTTAAAAATATTTAAAAATATACAGATACATAAGAATACATAAGAAAGGGGGGATTATCTATTGGAAATAAAACAATTAAGGTCAAACTCTACATTTAAACCAGCTGGCGAGGATACTTTAGTCTCATATATCCAATAAGACTCACGCCGACTCAATTGGCGGATGTAATGTCCCCCTCGCCAATGTTTTGTAACTTTTTCAATGCCCCAGAATTTTAACCCTTTGGGATTCCTCTGGTGACACTGCCTAAAGTGTTTAGATACACTGTGACTCCTAATACCCCTTTTGATATTGCTGATATGTTCCCCCACTCTCACATGCAATGCCCGTGACGTGCGACCCACATACTGCAAGCCGCACTCACACTCAAGCATATAAACTACGCCGATAGTATCGCACGTAATTAATTGCTTGATGGGATACTCTAACTGGGTCACATTGGAACAGAAAGACTTCCGTTTCTTAATATGCTGTTTGACATGCTTGCAGGTCGCACAGCGACCACAAGCATAAAATCCAGATAGGAAGTCAAAAAGTTTTGGCTGTGCAACAACTGGCGGGTCAATTACACCAGGGGCTAGACTATCCCTCAGGGAGGGGGCTTTTCTATAGATGAATTGTGGCCGATCCGGAAGGGCCGGACCCAAAACAACATCGCCCTTCAAGATGGGCCAGTGTTTGGCCACTATTTTTTCAAATTTCTTATACTGAATGTTATAGTCAAGCACCATTTTGAAGTTAGATGGCTCCTTATCAGTAATGGGTGGTTTGTCAGCTACAATAACACTCCTCTCTAACAGCCTAACTTTTTCCATTTCTTGCATAATCAAGGGGCGAGAGTAACCTTTAGACACAAATCGATTAGATAATTCCTGCGACTGGGCCAGATAATCCGACTCCAGGGTGCAATTCCTGCGGAGCCTCACAAACTGGCCCCGCGGGATATTGCATAGCCACAGACGATGGTGACAACTTGACAAAGGAATATATCCATTACGATCAACTGTTTTAAAATAATTTTTGGTTACAAGCACATTATCTGACTTGAATATCTCAAGGTCAAGGAAGTTTATCTTATCATGGGAGACTGTCCAAGTTAAAACTATATTCTTGGTATTAGAATTCAGTTTATCCATAAATAATTGTAATGAGGGCAGGTCACCCTCCCAGACCATGATAAGGTCATCAATGTACCTACGGTAACACCGCAACTGGTGCGGTCTATCTTGGAAAACAACGTCACGCTCCCAGTGCGCCATAAAGAGATTGGCCACACTGGGAGCGAAACGGGCTCCCATAGCAACTCCACATTGCTGAAGAAAAAATTCTTTATTAAACCAAAAATAATTTCTTAACAAACAAAATTTAAGGCAATCCAGCAAGAACTGCACATGATCGTAGCTAAGGTCGGAGGACTCTAACGCCCAACGGACCGAAGTCAAGGCTGCTTCGTGATCGATGATGGTATAGAGCGACCCTACATCTGCAGTCACAAGAATGGTATTGGGAGTGCAGGGGATAGTATCCAAAATCTGAATGATCTGTTTAGTATCCCTGAGGTAAGCAGGCAACCTACATACAAGGGGTTGTAGAAAAACATCAAGATATTGTCCCAGTCGGGAACTGACGGAATCTATGCCGTTTACAATAGGGCGGCCAGGAGGCCTTTCAGCATCCTTATGTAATTTCGGTAGAAAGTAGATAATGGGAGTCCGGCAGTAAAAAGGATCTAAATAAGAGGCCTCCTTACTGGTCAGAACACCCTTACCCTTACCCACTTCCACCAAAGAATGCAGCTCATTTTTATACATCACCATAGGATCACCCCGCAATACAGAATAAGTACTACGGTCGCTCAAAAGTCTGCTCATCTCCTCGAAATAATAAGCCTTACTGAGCACAACAAGCCCCCCCCCCTTATCAGCGGGACGAATCACTATATCATTCCGTTTTTCTAGTGATAAAATTCCACGCTTAATACATTGAGAATCTTTCACTCTCTTGATGTTGAGACTTTCCAAATCTTTACACACCATATTGCGAAAGACATCAAGATGCCTAGTATCTGTATATTGTGGGTTAAAAGTAGAGCGGTTCCTAAGATTCGAATGACCCGGAGTAATCCCAGAGGAATTCCTCTCTATTGGATTAGACAAGAAATACTTTTTCATATTCAGACTTCTGGTGTACTTTTGTACATTGACATAAGTCTGAAATTTGTTCATATTCCGGATCGGGGCAAATTTTAAGCCTCTATCTAAAACTCTAGTTTCATCATCGGTCAAAGGAACTCCGCTAAGGTTAAAAATTCCAGTACCTATCAGGACCTTGGCCTTTTGGGCTCTTCTACCGCCTCTGACCCCTCTAGATTTTTTCTCTTTAGGGTGGATTTCCCCCTTGGGGTCTGACTTAGAGGAGGAGGACCGTTCTCCCCCCAATCCCCTATCCAAGGAGGTGGGTAAGGCGGAGGTCCCCTCCAAGGGGTCCTCCCCTGCCCTAAAAAATGCTGATTGGTAGGTGGAGGTCCTTCCCAATAGTTCTGCAAAGGTGCATAGTAATTATAGGTGGGCAGAGGTGGGGCCCCCCCTGGGACGCCACCCCTCCCACCACCCTGTCCGTTCCCCCTGTTAGAGACTGTCCTCCAGGGGGGAATGGCCTGAGAATCAGGTCCAGGTGATTGAGGTAGTCTACCGACTTGGTGACCCGCTTTGCCTCTCGTATTTTTATTTTTGTTATTTTTACCCCTTCCCCTTGTAGGACCCCCTCCTCTGTTTAGAGGACTGAATGGTCTCAAAGGTGTCCTAGTTGACACCCCATCACCATGGTTAATCCCAGATCCCTGGGATAACATGGGAGGGGGTGGTTCAGAGGTATCCATTGATGCAGATAAAGTAGGGGCTAAAGACAGAGAGCTAAGAGATTGCCACTTGTAAACGTTAGGCACCCCAAAATCATTCACATCACGCAAGAACTTCTTGCGCTTTTTTTCTTGGGTCTCTTTATCCCATTTTTCAAGCTTATTTTTAAGCTCCCCAGAGAGGCGAATGAACTCAGAGGTGTCCTTATGTCGCTCAATACGGTCAGTTATCTCTTTAATTTGACTCTCCAACCATAACTTCTTCCGCTGTTTGCGGGATAGTAAAAACCTGATAAGCTCAAAGCCTTTTTCAGTAAAAAAATTGAACCATTCTTTGATTGACTCCTCATCAGTAAGCCCGTCATTAGGTGGCAAATCCCACCTTAGACGTCTGGGTATGATTTTAGTCACAAGATATTGTTCAAAGGTGACAATATCCCACCAGGTCCTTATTTTTTTATCGAATAAGTGTCCCAATTTTTTAAAAGAGATATTGAGATCTCCAGAGTCAGAGGCAACTGCAGCCTCTGAGAAAACGTCAGTAAGGATAACCTCACGGTTCTCTAAGTAAGAAAAGACATCCATTTCCTGCAGCCAAATATAAATGAATTGAGAAATATACTAATAAAGAAAAATTATTCAGCGCTGGAATGTAAATATAAACTAAAAAATGCAAGCCAGCACTAAGGTAAATTCAAATAAAACACCTCACATTGACATCTAATAATAATAGTGCAGCGCAAAACAAACAATTTTAAACTATACATACAGAAAGTTAAAACATATGATATATGATATATAATTAAAAATTATATAATAAAGTCCATATAAAGTGCTCAAGTGCAAAAAGATGATCCAAATCGGAATATAATAGTGCAAAAATCCAAAGGGTGATATCCAGAAGGAACCTCCACCAAATAGCAGGAATGGCCTCTCACCTTACAACTTCGACCTGCAATAGGTCACAAAGCATAATCAGAGAACCACCTGTTCTCAGAGGACAGCAAGCAATGCAGCAGTAGAACCACGATATCAGTCAGACTCAGGATCAGGACATGGCAATCAGGGCATAAAAAACAAAGGAGAGGAAATCTAGTGCTCTCTGAAGCCAAAATACATTTATTTAAGAATAAAAAACGAATACACTCACTGTATAAGCACTCTCAAACGAGTGCAGCGAAACAGCATAAAACATCCATAAAAGCATGGGTTTCAGTCTAGGTCGGCGATCGCGGTTGACGTCTCATGTGGCCCCTTCCCCTCGTACGACGTTACGTCCCTATGAGCGGGACTTCATCAGCGTGGGGTGAAAAAAGGCAGCATGCAAACGTCCCGCTGTCTAGGTATAAGAAGCCTGTGGCTGCCATGACACACCCACTAGTAATCAAGCCCTCCCATCAATCCTAATTAGACAACAAAAGACTGTCAGCAAAGGAAGGCACAAACTGCACCATGATGGAAAAAAGTGACAGATTCGATCATAATGGGAAAAAGGAAACACATTCGATCGGAATACTATCAAAGGGCAGACTCCTATATACCAAAAGTTATATATGCAATAAGGATAGAAATCCTCAAAGGCAAAAAAGACCCCTTTAAAAAGAAATCTTACATAAAAAATATAAATGACGTCAGCCACGATCGCACACCCAAATTACATAAAATACATCAAAAACACATATGTAAATCCTTATATATTAACCCATTAAGGTCTCGAAAAGGAACACTACGTGTAACAGATACTGGACATAAATGTTATGAATATTAAAAATAAAAATATTAATATTAAAATATATATATATATATAAAATATAATATATACAAAATATAATTAAAAATATTTAAAAATATTTAAAAATATACAGATACATAAGAATACATAAGAAAGGGGGGATTATCTATTGGAAATAAAACAATTAAGGTCAAACTCTACATTTAAACCAGCTGGCGAGGATACTTTAGTCTCATATATCCAATAAGACTCACGCCGACTCAATTGGCGGATGTAATGTCCCCCTCGCCAATGTTTTGTAACTTTTTCAATGCCCCAGAATTTTAACCCTTTGGGATTCCTCTGGTGACACTGCCTAAAGTGTTTAGATACACTGTGACTCCTAATACCCCTTTTGATATTGCTGATATGTTCCCCCACTCTCACATGCAATGCCCGTGACGTGCGACCCACATACTGCAAGCCGCACTCACACTCAAGCATATAAACTACGCCGATAGTATCGCACGTAATTAATTGCTTGATGGGATACTCTAACTGGGTCACATTGGAACAGAAAGACTTCCGTTTCTTAATATGCTGTTTGACATGCTTGCAGGTCGCACAGCGACCACAAGCATAAAATCCAGATAGGAAGTCAAAAAGTTTTGGCTGTGCAACAACTGGCGGGTCAATTACACCAGGGGCTAGACTATCCCTCAGGGAGGGGGCTTTTCTATAGATGAATTGTGGCCGATCCGGAAGGGCCGGACCCAAAACAACATCGCCCTTCAAGATGGGCCAGTGTTTGGCCACTATTTTTTCAAATTTCTTATACTGAATGTTATAGTCAAGCACCATTTTGAAGTTAGATGGCTCCTTATCAGTAATGGGTGGTTTGTCAGCTACAATAACACTCCTCTCTAACAGCCTAACTTTTTCCATTTCTTGCATAATCAAGGGGCGAGAGTAACCTTTAGACACAAATCGATTAGATAATTCCTGCGACTGGGCCAGATAATCCGACTCCAGGGTGCAATTCCTGCGGAGCCTCACAAACTGGCCCCGCGGGATATTGCATAGCCACAGACGATGGTGACAACTTGACAAAGGAATATATCCATTACGATCAACTGTCGGCGTAGTTTATATGCTTGAGTGTGAGTGCGGCTTGCAGTATGTGGGTCGCACGTCACGGGCATTGCATGTGAGAGTGGGGGAACATATCAGCAATATCAAAAGGGGTATTAGGAGTCACAGTGTATCTAAACACTTTAGGCAGTGTCACCAGAGGAATCCCAAAGGGTTAAAATTCTGGGGCATTGAAAAAGTTACAAAACATTGGCGAGGGGGACATTACATCCGCCAATTGAGTCGGCGTGAGTCTTATTGGATATATGAGACTAAAGTATCCTCGCCAGCTGGTTTAAATGTAGAGTTTGACCTTAATTGTTTTATTTCCAATAGATAATCCCCCCTTTCTTATGTATTCTTATGTATCTGTATATTTTTAAATATTTTTAAATATTTTTAATTATATTTTGTATATATTATATTTTATATATATATATATATTTTAATATTAATATTTTTATTTTTAATATTCATAACATTTATGTCCAGTATCTGTTACACGTAGTGTTCCTTTTCGAGACCTTAATGGGTTAATATATAAGGATTTACATATGTGTTTTTGATGTATTTTATGTAATTTGGGTGTGCGATCGTGGCTGACGTCATTTATATTTTTTATGTAAGATTTCTTTTTAAAGGGGTCTTTTTTGCCTTTGAGGATTTCTATCCTTATTGCATATATAACTTTTGGTATATAGGAGTCTGCCCTTTGATAGTATTCCGATCGAATGTGTTTCCTTTTTCCCATTATGATCGAATCTGTCACTTTTTTCCATCATGGTGCAGTTTGTGCCTTCCTTTGCTGACAGTCTTTTGTTGTCTAATTAGGATTGATGGGAGGGCTTGATTACTAGTGGGTGTGTCATGGCAGCCACAGGCTTCTTATACCTAGACAGCGGGACGTTTGCATGCTGCCTTTTTTCACCCCACGCTGATGAAGTCCCGCTCATAGGGACGTAACGTCGTACGAGGGGAAGGGGCCACATGAGACGTCAACCGCGATCGCCGACCTAGACTGAAACCCATGCTTTTATGGATGTTTTATGCTGTTTCGCTGCACTCGTTTGAGAGTGCTTATACAGTGAGTGTATTCGTTTTTTATTCTTAAATAAATGTATTTTGGCTTCAGAGAGCACTAGATTTCCTCTCCTTTGTTTTTTATGCCCTGATTGCCATGTCCTGATCCTGAGTCTGACTGATATCGTGGTTCTACTGCTGCATTGCTTGCTGTCCTCTGAGAACAGGTGGTTCTCTGATTATGCTTTGTGACCTATTGCAGGTCGAAGTTGTAAGGTGAGAGGCCATTCCTGCTATTTGGTGGAGGTTCCTTCTGGATATCACCCTTTGGATTTTTGCACTATTATATTCCGATTTGGATCATCTTTTTGCACTTGAGCACTTTATATGGACTTTATTATATAATTTTTAATTATATATCATATATCATATGTTTTAACTTTCTGTATGTATAGTTTAAAATTGTTTGTTTTGCGCTGCACTATTATTATTAGATGTCAATGTGAGGTGTTTTATTTGAATTTACCTTAGTGCTGGCTTGCATTTTTTAGTTTATATTTACATTCCAGCGCTGAATAATTTTTCTTTATTAGTATATTTCTCAATTCATTTATATTTGGCTGCAGGAAATGGATGTCTTTTCTTACTTAGAGAACCGTGAGGTTATCCTTACTGACGTTTTCTCAGAGGCTGCAGTTGCCTCTGACTCTGGAGATCTCAATATCTCTTTTAAAAAATTGGGACACTTATTCGATAAAAAAATAAGGACCTGGTGGGATATTGTCACCTTTGAACAATATCTTGTGACTAAAATCATACCCAGACGTCTAAGGTGGGATTTGCCACCTAATGACGGGCTTACTGATGAGGAGTCAATCAAAGAATGGTTCAATTTTTTTACTGAAAAAGGCTTTGAGCTTATCAGGTTTTTACTATCCCGCAAACAGCGGAAGAAGTTATGGTTGGAGAGTCAAATTAAAGAGATAACTGACCGTATTGAGCGACATAAGGACACCTCTGAGTTCATTCGCCTCTCTGGGGAGCTTAAAAATAAGCTTGAAAAATGGGATAAAGAGACCCAAGAAAAAAAGCGCAAGAAGTTCTTGCGTGATGTGAATGATTTTGGGGTGCCTAACGTTTACAAGTGGCAATCTCTTAGCTCTCTGTCTTTAGCCCCTACTTTATCTGCATCAATGGATACCTCTGAACCACCCCCTCCCATGTTATCCCAGGGATCTGGGATTAACCATGGTGATGGGGTGTCAACTAGGACACCTTTGAGACCATTCAGTCCTCTAAACAGAGGAGGGGGTCCTACAAGGGGAAGGGGTAAAAATAACAAAAATAAAAATACGAGAGGCAAAGCGGGTCACCAAGTCGGTAGACTACCTCAATCACCTGGACCTGATTCTCAGGCCATTCCCCCCTGGAGGACAGTCTCTAACAGGGGGAACGGACAGGGTGGTGGGAGGGGTGGCGTCCCAGGGGGGGCCCCACCTCTGCCCACCTATAATTACTATGCACCTTTGCAGAACTATTGGGAAGGACCTCCACCTACCAATCAGCATTTTTTAGGGCAGGGGAGGACCCCTTGGAGGGGACCTCCGCCTTACCCACCTCCTTGGATAGGGGATTGGGGGGAGAACGGTCCTCCTCCTCTAAGTCAGACCCCAAGGGGGAAATCCACCCTAAAGAGAAAAAATCTAGAGGGGTCAGAGGCGGTAGAAGAGCCCAAAAGGCCAAGGTCCTGATAGGTACTGGAATTTTTAACCTTAGCGGAGTTCCTTTGACCGATGATGAAACTAGAGTTTTAGATAGAGGCTTAAAATTTGCCCCGATCCGGAATATGAACAAATTTCAGACTTATGTCAATGTACAAAAGTACACCAGAAGTCTGAATATGAAAAAGTATTTCTTGTCTAATCCAATAGAGAGGAATTCCTCTGGGATTACTCCGGGTCATTCGAATCTTAGGAACCGCTCTACTTTTAACCCACAATATACAGATACTAGGCATCTTGATGTCTTTCGCAATATGGTGTGTAAAGATTTGGAAAGTCTCAACATCAAGAGAGTGAAAGATTCTCAATGTATTAAGCGTGGAATTTTATCACTAGAAAAACGGAATGATATAGTGATTCGTCCCGCTGATAAGGGGGGGGGGCTTGTTGTGCTCAGTAAGGCTTATTATTTCGAGGAGATGAGCAGACTTTTGAGCGACCGTAGTACTTATTCTGTATTGCGGGGTGATCCTATGGTGATGTATAAAAATGAGCTGCATTCTTTGGTGGAAGTGGGTAAGGGTAAGGGTGTTCTGACCAGTAAGGAGGCCTCTTATTTAGATCCTTTTTACTGCCGGACTCCCATTATCTACTTTCTACCGAAATTACATAAGGATGCTGAAAGGCCTCCTGGCCGCCCTATTGTAAACGGCATAGATTCCGTCAGTTCCCGACTGGGACAATATCTTGATGTTTTTCTACAACCCCTTGTATGTAGGTTGCCTGCTTACCTCAGGGATACTAAACAGATCATTCAGATTTTGGATACTATCCCCTGCACTCCCAATACCATTCTTGTGACTGCAGATGTAGGGTCGCTCTATACCATCATCGATCACGAAGCAGCCTTGACTTCGGTCCGTTGGGCGTTAGAGTCCTCCGACCTTAGCTACGATCATGTGCAGTTCTTGCTGGATTGCCTTAAATTTTGTTTGTTAAGAAATTATTTTTGGTTTAATAAAGAATTTTTTCTTCAGCAATGTGGAGTTGCTATGGGAGCCCGTTTCGCTCCCAGTGTGGCCAATCTCTTTATGGCGCACTGGGAGCGTGACGTTGTTTTCCAAGATAGACCGCACCAGTTGCGGTGTTACCGTAGGTACATTGATGACCTTATCATGGTCTGGGAGGGTGACCTGCCCTCATTACAATTATTTATGGATAAACTGAATTCTAATACCAAGAATATAGTTTTAACTTGGACAGTCTCCCATGATAAGATAAACTTCCTTGACCTTGAGATATTCAAGTCAGATAATGTGCTTGTAACCAAAAATTATTTTAAAACAGTTGATCGTAATGGATATATTCCTTTGTCAAGTTGTCACCATCGTCTGTGGCTATGCAATATCCCGCGGGGCCAGTTTGTGAGGCTCCGCAGGAATTGCACCCTGGAGTCGGATTATCTGGCCCAGTCGCAGGAATTATCTAATCGATTTGTGTCTAAAGGTTACTCTCGCCCCTTGATTATGCAAGAAATGGAAAAAGTTAGGCTGTTAGAGAGGAGTGTTATTGTAGCTGACAAACCACCCATTACTGATAAGGAGCCATCTAACTTCAAAATGGTGCTTGACTATAACATTCAGTATAAGAAATTTGAAAAAATAGTGGCCAAACACTGGCCCATCTTGAAGGGCGATGTTGTTTTGGGTCCGGCCCTTCCGGATCGGCCACAATTCATCTATAGAAAAGCCCCCTCCCTGAGGGATAGTCTAGCCCCTGGTGTAATTGACCCGCCAGTTGTTGCACAGCCAAAACTTTTTGACTTCCTATCTGGATTTTATGCTTGTGGTCGCTGTGCGACCTGCAAGCATGTCAAACAGCATATTAAGAAACGGAAGTCTTTCTGTTCCAATGTGACCCAGTTAGAGTATCCCATCAAGCAATTAATTATGTGCGATACTATCGGCGTAGTTTATATGCTTGAGTGTGAGTGCGGCTTGCAGTATGTGGGTCGCACGTCACGGGCATTGCATGTGAGAGTGGGGGAACATATCAGCAATATCAAAAGGGGTATTAGGAGTCACAGTGTATCTAAACACTTTAGGCAGTGTCACCAGAGGAATCCCAAAGGGTTAAAATTCTGGGGCATTGAAAAAGTTACAAAACATTGGCGAGGGGGACATTACATCCGCCAATTGAGTCGGCGTGAGTCTTATTGGATATATGAGACTAAAGTATCCTCGCCAGCTGGTTTAAATGTAGAGTTTGACCTTAATTGTTTTATTTCCAATAGATAATCCCCCCTTTCTTATGTATTCTTATGTATCTGTATATTTTTAAATATTTTTAAATATTTTTAATTATATTTTGTATATATTATATTTTATATATATATATATATTTTAATATTAATATTTTTATTTTTAATATTCATAACATTTATGTCCAGTATCTGTTACACGTAGTGTTCCTTTTCGAGACCTTAATGGGTTAATATATAAGGATTTACATATGTGTTTTTGATGTATTTTATGTAATTTGGGTGTGCGATCGTGGCTGACGTCATTTATATTTTTTATGTAAGATTTCTTTTTAAAGGGGTCTTTTTTGCCTTTGAGGATTTCTATCCTTATTGCATATATAACTTTTGGTATATAGGAGTCTGCCCTTTGATAGTATTCCGATCGAATGTGTTTCCTTTTTCCCATTATGATCGAATCTGTCACTTTTTTCCATCATGGTGCAGTTTGTGCCTTCCTTTGCTGACAGTCTTTTGTTGTCTAATTAGGATTGATGGGAGGGCTTGATTACTAGTGGGTGTGTCATGGCAGCCACAGGCTTCTTATACCTAGACAGCGGGACGTTTGCATGCTGCCTTTTTTCACCCCACGCTGATGAAGTCCCGCTCATAGGGACGTAACGTCGTACGAGGGGAAGGGGCCACATGAGACGTCAACCGCGATCGCCGACCTAGACTGAAACCCATGCTTTTATGGATGTTTTATGCTGTTTCGCTGCACTCGTTTGAGAGTGCTTATACAGTGAGTGTATTCGTTTTTTATTCTTAAATAAATGTATTTTGGCTTCAGAGAGCACTAGATTTCCTCTCCTTTGTTTTTTATGCCCTGATTGCCATGTCCTGATCCTGAGTCTGACTGATATCGTGGTTCTACTGCTGCATTGCTTGCTGTCCTCTGAGAACAGGTGGTTCTCTGATTATGCTTTGTGACCTATTGCAGGTCGAAGTTGTAAGGTGAGAGGCCATTCCTGCTATTTGGTGGAGGTTCCTTCTGGATATCACCCTTTGGATTTTTGCACTATTATATTCCGATTTGGATCATCTTTTTGCACTTGAGCACTTTATATGGACTTTATTATATAATTTTTAATTATATATCATATATCATATGTTTTAACTTTCTGTATGTATAGTTTAAAATTGTTTGTTTTGCGCTGCACTATTATTATTAGATGTCAATGTGAGGTGTTTTATTTGAATTTACCTTAGTGCTGGCTTGCATTTTTTAGTTTATATTTACATTCCAGCGCTGAATAATTTTTCTTTATTAGATGAAATGTATAAGCAAATACACATCCAATCCATATATCGCCCAATATTCCTCAGACTCAAACAGCTCCGGTGTCGGTGATCCTTTCTCTGCATATAAAGATTACACCATGGATCCCACACAGCAAAAGTATATAGTGTAGCATTTTATTAAAATATGAACGATAGTACATAAAATAAGCAATCCATGTGGAAAGTATATAAGAATGCAAAAAAACTCACTCCAGAGGCCACCGATCTGAGTCATGGACTCAGCGGTGTGATGACAGCACCTAAGGCCCTGGCCAACGCATTTCGTGTGCATGCACATCCTCAGGGGCTCCACCTATGGCTGACATCAATATGATCCCCTAAAAATATCCTGATAGCACAGGAAAGATGCAATAATGACGAATATTGATTTTCCTGTAGCCCAACCATTCACCATATGGACTCTATTAAAATGGTGACCTCTGCAGAGAGAGTGAGGAGAGCTCTGAGAGATGATTGGAGGGACACCCCCCCCCCCTTCACACAGGATCAGAGCTGAGGCTGTCACCATTTTTCTCTTAATGTCAGGAAAACTTGTCAGAAGTGATTCAGACTGATAGGAGAGGAACAGGGCAGCAGACAGAAATTACACTTGCTTTTAATTGTGATAAATACACACTATAGAAGGATATACTTTGTTCATGATTCATGTCTGAAGTTTACAATCACTTTAAATGTTAAGAGTTCAGTGCTAAGTGTTAATCCTCGAACACACGCAAGGTTTTCTCGGCAAGAACCAGCAAGAAAACTGCTGGTAGAGCTTTCTTGCCGAGTAAACTGTGCGTGTGTACGAGGCTTTCAGGTTTCTCGTCAAGAAAACTGCCCAAAATCTCGACGAGAAAAATAGAGAACCTGCTCTCTATTTTCTCGTTGTGATTCTCGGCAGGAAACCCGAGCGTCTGTATACTTACCTGTTGCTGTGGAAACCCTTGCATGCTCAAAATGACTTTGACGCATGCGCGGTAGCTTCCTAGGCATAGGTAGGGTGTAGCAAGATGGCGGCGACGGCATAGAATGTGACGAGCACATGCTCGTCGTAGTCGATGACATCACTGCATTCATGCCATTCAAAAGAACGGCGGTTCTTTTGAATGGAGTGTCTGTACACTCGGGCGGCAAGAGATTCTTGCCAAGAATCTCGTCAGGAAAAGAAAAGTTTTTTTCCTGACGAGATTCCGGGCCGTGTGTACAGGTCTTTACAGGGTACTTTAGTGTGAGGTATAGTGAAACCTTGAATTGAAAGTGTATATGAGCGTTTTGCAGTACAGGCTATTTTTTTTAAATCCTGACTCCTGTTTATGTTTACTCGCAAGACGAGCAGGATTCAAGCTGCTGGGGTGTGCAGTACCACATTTGGCCAGAGGTGCGGGAGTGCTGGTGATGCTCGGAGATGCTCAGAGACACTCGGAGATGCTCAGAGTGTCTCCTAATGTTTCTGAGCATCTCATAGCGCCTCCGCACCTCTGGCCAAATGTGGTACTGCATATACCAGCAGTGACTGTGGAACCAATTATCTGAGTTTTCATTGATTCCTATGTGGAAACTGGCTTTAATATACGAGTGCTTTGGATTACAAGCATGCTTCTGGAACGGATTGTGCTTGTATTCCAAGGTACTACTGTATACTTTTCCGAATTACTATTAGAAAAGCTGCAAAAAATGTCATTGACACTGGGAACCTGGTTATGAAAACTACCAGCATTGGATTGTAGGCATTGAGAACATATTAATCAACCTATTCTGGGGGTCACGTAGTCTAATCTGCTATCTAGTCCAAAGGGAACCATAGAAAGTTGACAGTGGTAAGATGTCAGAAAATGATCAAACATGTATTATATGCTATATATAAAGTATTGTACCATATTATACTTACATTAATTAATGGTGCATTATATTGGAGATCATGATTCTAGGAAGGATATACAGTAATTGCGCACATTATGAACAACACCGTATACTGCAATGCAAAATGAGTTCAGTGCTTAGTCTGCTGGTTGAGATTATGTGACCTTTGTGAAAGGGTAATAGAAAGAGTGCTGAACTCTGAATTTGTGAGACCTGAGAAGAAAAAGCTGTAGAGCTCTGAGTGCTTCTAGCCTATGAGCTGCTTACCATGGCTGTGATTAATGGCAGTTTAAAGCCTCCAGATGAGAAGCAGAGTTTTATCATAACATGGTCTCCCCTAGTATTGTAGTAAGAGAAAATTGCTAGGAATACGTAGAAAATGAAATTTCCGTTGCCTTTCTATACACACACTATATATAGAATATCCCAAGTGTTGTCAACCTCTGAATTTGTAGCATCATCAGGCAATCATAGATAACTGTAGATCGAACATACAATTAAAACATTGTATTTATATTAGGGATGAGCCGAACACCCCCCTGTTCGGTTCGCATCAGAACTTGCAAATTCACCAAATGTTCGTGTGAACTTTAGAACCCTATTAAAGTCTATGGCACTCAAACATTTGAGTCCCATAGACCTGAAGGGCCTGGTAATTGAATTTGGGGGGACCCCCACGCTTTTTTTTTATTTTTATGAATGAATTCTCTCTGAATTGCCGGAGCCGACAATTCATTATAGCTGCAAGTCCGGTTTTAAATGCCTTTTCTTCCTTTCAGAAATGACACTTTGTGCTGGGACAGTTCTAAGTACGGGAAACATGCCATATTTCACATGCTAACTTTACACCCCTCCCTAGGTATGAAATTTAAAGTAATATTTCACTTTTATTGTTTCACTTTTAGCATTATTAAATTCACTGTCGTTTTTAAAACCCCAAATTGTTTTTTGTTCGCCGAGCAGGCAAACAGGCAATGTTCGAGTCGAACATGAGTTTGACTCGAACTCGAAGCTCATCCTTAATGTATATAATTGTTTTAGGAAAACTGGAGTTTTCCTTTAACCACTTGCTGGCCGCCCTATAGCACATTTACTGCGCAGGATCACATATACTGAGGTGATCCTGCACTTCCAGGTTTTGGGCCCAAGTGTGTGCCGCCAGTGGCTCACTCCCGCTGTGAATCTACACAGTCTCAATGTCTGCCGGCACCCGCTGATCATTCTGTACACAGGAAGAATGCCAATCTGCTTATGTAAGCAAGGCAGATTGCCATTCCGTCATGTGTTCCTGCAACGCATTAATGCCAATCCATGCCTTCCACTAATAAAAGCACCTACCCCACTACACTGAAACACCAGCTAGGCACACAGTTAACCCTTTTATCACACTTGATATTAACCTCTTCCCAGCCAGTGTCATTAGTACAGTGTCAGTGCTTATTTTTAGTGTAAAAAGGGTAAAAATTGTCAGTTAGGTGTCCAATTTGTCCGCCGCAATATTGCAGCCCCACTATAAGTCGCTGATCACCGCCATTACTCGGAAAAATAAATGAAAATCCCATAAATACAGTATATCCCATAGTTTGTAGATGCTATAACTTTTGCGCCAATCAATATACGCCTATTGAGATTTTTTTTACCAAAAACATGTAGCAGAATACAAACTGCCCTAAACTGACGAGGAAATTCGATTTTTTTTTTTAATTATTAGATTTGTTTTAGAGCAGAACTTAAAAAATATAGTTTTTTTTTTTAAATTGTCAGTCGTTTTTTGTTTGCAGCGCAAAAAACAAAAAAGCAGAAGTGATCAAATGCCAAAAGAAAGCTCTATTTGTGGGGGAAAATACATATTTTTTTTTTTTTGCTTATAGTTTTGCATGACTGCACAATTATCAGTTGTGCCCCATCACAAAAAAATGGCCTGATCATGAAGGGGGGGGGGGTTAATCTCCCAGAGCTGAAGTGGTTAAAATCAAACTTATTATTTTTTTTTTTAGCTGGGATATAATAGAGGGCAGTTAGGATGTATGTCATGTTGTTGTTGTTGTTGTTGCTTTTTGCATCATTGGATCCTTTCCTATTCTACTAGCGTTGTATTTGTTGCAGCCTGTGTGCCCATTATAGGAAATTCTCATCATATCCTGGCCTTACGAAATGTTGTTACTGGGACAGGAAGTGAGGTTAAATTTCAGAAGACATAGCAGTCGTGGTGGGAACAATTATCAACTCCAGACTCGACTATGCAAATGCCCTTTACCTTGGACTCCTAAAATACCAAATCACTCGTCTGCAAGTCGTTCAAAATACGGCCGCTCGTGACTGGGAAAAAAACATGGGAATCAATCTCGCCTTCACTGAGATCCCTTCATTGGTTGCCAGTAAAAGACAGAATAACTTTTAAGGCACTCTGTCTGACGCATAAGTGTGTCCAAGGAAATGCCCCCCAATATCAATGCGAAAAATTAAAAAGTCACAACCCCAATCGCGTTCTCCGATCCACCGACCAAAATCTACTCCAGATACCCAAAGCCAGATACAAGTCCAAAGGAGAACGAAGATTTGCAGTCCAAGGACCTAGACTATGGAACGCTCTACCAACCAGCATCCGAATGGAGGTGAATCACCTGGCCTTCAGAAAAAAACTCAAAACCCATCTTTTCTGAAGGCAAAAGGACAGTAGGGAACAGATACTAAGCGCCCAGAGGCGATTCAGTTTGCATGTGTTGCGCTATATAAAAAATGTCTCACTTACTCTCACAGCAGTAACAGTTTACAGGGGTTATAACTCTTCTCCGTTACATCTAAAACGTAAAAAAGAAAAAGATTAGGCGGAAGCTTAAAACCCCTTTCACACTGGGGCAGCAGCCGCGATAGTGCTAAAGTTCCGTTCGTTTTAGTGTTGCTTTAGAGCTATTTAAGTGGCACTTTACTTTTAACCCCAAAGAAGGGATTAAAAACTCCCGTGTTGCAGTGCTTCCGAAGCACTTTTTCAGGTGCTTTGAAAGCACTGCCCCTTCATTTCAATGAGCAGGATGTTTTGTGAGCGTTAAATACAGCGCTACCAAACTGCCCCAAAGATGCTGCTTGCAGAACTTTTCCTAACGTCCCACAAGTACACCGCCCCAGTGTAAAAAGTCACACTGAAATGAATAGAAGGCGGTTTTCAGGTGATTTACGGGTGCTATTTCTAGCACTAAAACGTCTAAAAAACACCTCAGTGTGAAAGGGGTCGAAAAAATTAACTGACTAGAGAATCAAACATATAGCTAAACAAAAATAATTTATATATGTTTTCTATTTATTCTTTATAGGGTTTTGCAAGGTAATTTCATTATCGTTATTACATTATGAAAATTCTTTGTTGCGTTATGACAGTGTCACTATTTTCAAAGCTTTGTTCTTTGCACAGCTATGCAAATTAGATAGGTAAATGTTAAAGCTGAGACTTTAAGCCTGGACAGTTGCATTGAGATATAGAAATTAATAAAAACAATAAAAGAATATGCTTTAAATGAGGGAATTAAGGAACTGGATTTAATAGAACTAAGGAAAAATAGAGGATTAAACAAATACACTTAGTCAGTTAGGTAAAAAGGCAGTTTAGTTATATGTATTTCCATTCATGGTGCCCTTGAAAAGTATTTTCAGTCTCAATGCATACCAGTCTAAGGTTCAGTTTACTGCGGGCCAGCAAATGCATGCAAAATCGTGCACCTTCATGACACACAGACAAATGTGCTGCTCTTTAGCAGATGCACATGGTGCCATTAATTAATTCTTAATGGTAACCCCCTACATTAACAAATGTGGTGTGTTTCAGGGGTTTCAGGTAGGGTGACCACGTGTCCCAGATTGCCCGGGACAGTCCCGCATTTTGCAGGTCTGTCCGGGGCACCTTTATTCCAGGACAATACAGTGTCCTGGTATGAAATTGACACAGCCACCCCCCCAAGCCAAACTAATGCCCCCAAAAAAGGCTGCCACATCACTGCTTTACTCACTGACAGTACTTGACCTGGCTGGGAATGCCTGGAGGAGCAAAGTCCCGCCCCCTGCTTGTGATTGGATAAATCATAAATCCTTCCTCTTGTGTCCAATCACTGTGCTGTGATTCGTTACAGCGCAAGCTTATTTTTGGGAAGGGGGTGTTCCGAATGGTAGTTTGGAAATGTGGTCACCCTAATTTCAGGTGCAGCATGATTTGAAATAATTGGAGCACTTTTCCTGTGTTTCAGTGGGTAGGGCAGCCCAGTAAAATGAATAGGCTGTCTTATACACAGCACACAGCTGCACAGGTGTGAACCAAGGACTCATTCATGCGCTTGCGGGGGTTGTTAAACCATACAGTTGAGACTTGTTTTTACTACCCTCATCTGCTCCCCTTTAGCTGCAGAGGTAGCAGCCAGGGTCATATACATACTGTGGCCATGGCAGGAAGTATAGCCCTAGGCAAAAATAGCCACGCTGCAACCGTCCCACAAACAATGTGCACGCCGTTATGGCACGGTGATACTGCATTTAGAGAGTTAAGTCAGGCATTGAGAAGGCAACATTTGCAGTCGTCAAGGCCTACAAAAAGTGGTTCAAAAAAGGAAACTGGTGACCCAGCGGCAGGGTCATATTCCACCAAGGCTCATTGAAGCACTTGGGGAGCAAAATCTGGCTTGTGTAGTCTCTTCCAATAAAAGATCTACTGTAGCTCAAACCACTAAAAGGTAACGCTAGTTTCAATAGAAAGGTGTCAGAACACACAGTGCATTACAGTTTGTTGCATATAGAACTACGTAGCTTCAGACCAGTCAGGACGCCAATGCTGCCTTGTGTTCACAGACAAAAGCACCTACAATGGGCACATGAGGATCAGAATTGGACCATGGCCTAGTCATGTTTTTTGTTTACATCGTGGATAGCTGGAAGTATGTGTGTTGCTTACCTGGGAAAGAGATGGCACCACGGTGCATCACTGGAAAAAAGCAAGCCGGCAGAGACAGTGATCTGATACTGAATGCTTGGTGCCAGATACTACTGCATACCTTCAGAGGTCTACTGGAGTCCATGCCACAACATGTCACGGCTGTCTTGGTGGCAAAAAGGGAACCTAGTCAGTATTAGGTTAGGGTGACCAGACATCCCCGGTTTCAGGGGACAGTTCCCGAATTAAGGACACTGTCCCCGGACCAAGTCTGTCCCCGGTTTTGTCCCCAGATTGGATTTGAACAGGGGCTGGGGAAATTTCAGACAGTTGGTGCAAAATAAAAAAATAATAATTCTGAATTACACATCCCCGCTCCGACGCTCCTACTAGCTATTTTTTTCCATTATCTGTGCCCCTTTCTGATGATCATGTGCTGGTCGGATCAGAGGGAATATTTCTTAAGTTTCGGGCGCATGTCCATTCATCTCCACTCGCATGTTCTTCTGCCTTGTCTCAAGTCCCAGCCAGCCGCCTGCCTGCTTATCTCCTTGCCTTCCCTGGCAGAGTGATTTTCCTCCGCTCCCCACCCAGTAGTAGCCGGGGCCTGGAGAGTAAGACTTGGCAGGATGTGAGGCGGGCGGTGGCGACAGGGCAGAGAATCGCTGATTCCTGCCATTACTAGTAAAACAATAATAGCATGCCCCCAGATTTCATTTTAAAAATCTGGTCACCTTATATTAGGTGGGTGATCTTGTTATGGTGGGTGGTCATAATATTATGGTTGATCGATGTATATGTGCAACTGTCATGCGCTCACCTCAAAAATCATAATATGAAGTAAGCATTGAAATGATCACATGACTTACCAAATTAAAATGGCCTGTTCACTTTGCAAATAAATTTTCCCCGGGGGTTAGTCAATGAGGTGGGGCTCTGTTGACTTCTATCATCCTATCATGTACAAGCAAAAATAGTGGCCCGGATTCAGGTAGATTTGCGCTTTTTTTTATGGAGGCGCAGGGCAACATTTTTGCCCTGCGCCCCCGCAAATTTACTTGATTCAAGGAGCAGTAGCTCCGTAAATTGCGTGGGCGCGCCGGTAAAATGCCCGGTGTAAGCACGCGCAATTTAAATGATCCCGTAGAGGGCGGAAATCATTTAAATTAGGTGCGTTCCAGCGCCGATCGTAGAGCGCATGCTCCGTCGGGAAACTTTCCCGACGTGCATTGCGGCAAATGACGTCGCAAGGACGTTATTTGCTTTAAAGTGAACGTGAATGGCGTCCAGCGCCATTCACGAATCACTTACGCAAACTACGTAAATTTGAAATTTCGCGACGCGGGAACGACGGGTATACGTAACATTGGCTGCCCCTGCTAATAGCAGGGGCAGCCTTACCCGAAAACCGCCGTACGGAAACAACGTAAACTGCGTACGCAGGGCTCGCGTAACGTTGTGAATCGGCGTTAGTATGCAATTTGCATACTATACACTGAGCACAACGGGAACGCCACCTAGCGGCCATCGCAAGAATGCAGCCTAAGATATGCGGGCATAAGAGCCTTATGCCACGCATATCTTAGGCTGCAGTCGGCGTAACAAGGTTCCTGAATCAGGAGCATTCGTAACGCCGGGGCAAGTAAGCAATTTTGCTGTGTAACTTTGGTTACACAGGCGCAATTTGCTTCTTGAATCCAGCCCAGTGTTTTTTTTTTCTTGCACGTGATTGGTAAACCGACCTAAATGTATCTGTGGATTTTTAGAAAGTGACTTGGAAATGCCTCAGTTTTCTGAATGACAAGTCATTTCAAAATTGTATTACTTGGTTGTCTAAAAGAGAACTGTTCCTGAAAGCAAGAATAGTCTGTCATGTCTGGTTATGTGCTGAGGGGAAATCAGTGGTGTGTGTAACGTATATAACACACATGTTCTCCAAAATCGTAACTCACTCTCCAAGAACAGTGAACACCTACTGATAACGGCTAGTCTTTCAACACTTGCTCTGAGAAGTGTTTAGGAGAAAGTAAATGAGTTGTAAAAAGGAACAAAAATGCCTAGAAGGGGATGTTGCCTTTAGACTGAGATTCTTATAAAGAATTAACAGTCTTCCTGAAGAGCCTTGGGCAAGTCATCCTTTGTCATGAAACGAAAGGATCTGTTAAAGAAATATTGGAGGCTTTTACTGTCCAATTTTTTGTTAAATACACAAGAAATATATCCCCTTTCAAGTCTCCTATCTTATTAAGCTGAATTGATTTATCCAAAATGTTCCTTTATTGTGGGTAATACAGGACAATACATTTGAAAAATGATTTGCTTAACCATTTGCCGCCCGACTTATGCAAAAAGACGTTGGCAAAGTGGTTTCAATATCCTAAGTGGACATCATATGACGTCCTCAGGATATTGAGCCGTGTCCAATCACGGCTGATCACGATGTAAACAGGAAAAGCCGGTAATCGGTTGCACACAATGGATGCCAATCAGTGCCCACAATGGGCATCACTGATTGGCAGGCATTATTGTTTGGCACTGATTGGCATCCATTAGTTCAACACATACATTACTACGTTAGTGCCACCTATCAGTGCCCATCTATGCCCATCCGTGCCGCCTATCATTGCCCATCCATGCCACCTATCAGTGCCCATCCATGCCGCCTATCAGTGCCCATCCATGCCGCCTATCTGTGCCCATCCATGCCGCCTATCAGTGCCCATCCATGCCGCCTATCCGTGCCCATCCATGCCGCCTATCCGTTCCCATCCATGCCACCTATCCATGCCCATCTGTGTCGCCTATCCTTGCACATCCATGCCGCCTATCCGTGCCCATCCGTGCCGCCTATCAGTGCCCATCCGTGCCACCTATCAGTGCCGCATATTAGTGCCCATCATCAGTGCCCATCAATGCCACCACATCAGTGCCACCTCATCTGTGCCCATCAGTGCCACCTTATCAGTGCCCGTCAGTGCAGTACCATCAGTGCCCATCCGTGAAGGAGAAAACATACTTATTTACAATGTTTTATAACTGAAACAAAAAAAACTTTTTTTTTTCTAAATTTTCAGTAATTTTTTTTGCAGAAAATAAAAATCCCAGAGGTGATCAAATACCACCATTCGATTTGTGGGAACAAAATGATAAAAATGTAGCTTGGGTACATTGTTGCATGGCCGCGCAATTGTCATTCAAAGTGCAACAGTGCTGAAAGCTGAAAATTTGTCTGGGCGGGAAGTTGTATAAGTGCCCTTTATGGAAGTGGTTAAAAGACAAGTGCAATGTACAGATTACACAGTAACCAATCAGAATCAATGTGATTCCATTCTGTCTGTAAAGTGACATTTAACTACTTGCCGACCAGCCACCATCATTTTATGGCGGCAGAGCCTGTAGCAGAGCCTGTAGCTATACATCGGCTCTCGCGCAGGCCACTAGGGGCGCATGCGCGCCGCCCGATTGCCCCCGACTCCCGTGCGCTTGCCTGGCGGGCGCGATCGCCGTTGGGCACACGTGATCGCTCGTTACAGAGTGGGGAACCGGGAGCTGAGTGTGTAAACACACAGCTCCCGGTCCTGTCAGGGGGGGAAATGCTGATCTTCTGTTCATACAATGTGTGAACGGAAGATCAGTAATTTCCCCTAGTGAGGCCACCCCCCCTACAGTTAGAACACACCCAGGGAACATACTTAACCCCATCCCCGCCCCCTAGTGTTAACCCCTTCACTGCCAGTGGATTTTTAGTAATCCAATGCATTTTTATAGCACTGATCGCTATAAAAATGCCAATGGTCCCAAAAATGTGTCAAAAGTGTCCGAAGTGTCCGCCATAATGTCGCAGTACCGCCATTACTAGTAAAAAATATATATATTAATAGAAATGCCATAAAAATCCCCCCTATTTTGTAAACGCTATAACTTTTGCGCAAACCAATCAATAAATGCTTATGTAGAAGAATACGTATCGGCCTAATCTGAGGAAATTTTTTTTTTATATATATATATTTTTGGGGGATATTTATTATAGCAAAAAGTAAAAAATATATTTTTTTTAAATTGTCGCTATATTTTTGTTTATAGCGCACAAACTAAAAACCGCAGAGGTGATCAAACATCACCAAAATAAATCTCTATTTGTGGGGAAAAAAGGACGCCAATTTTGTTTAGGAGCCACGTCGCACGACCACGCAATTGTCAGTTAAAGTTACGCAGTGCCGAATCGCAAAAAGTGCTCTGGTCTTAGACCAGCAATATGGTCTGGGGGTTAAGTGGTTAAAGTATATGTCTAAGAATATATAAATTCAGTTTAAAATAGAGATAAAAGGCAATATATTTATACACATGCACCATATTGTCAAAAGTATTAGGACACCTGCTTTGCAGGCACATGAACTTTACTGGCATCCCAGTCTTAGTCCGTAAGGTTCAATATTGAGTTGGCCCACTCTTTGCAGCTCTAACAGCTTCAACTCTTCTGGGAAGACTGTCCACAAGGTTTAGGAGTGTGTCTATGGGAATGTTTGACCATTCTTCCAGAAGCGCATTTGTGAAGTCAGGCACTGACAAAAGGGCCTGGCTCACAGTCTCTGCTCTAATTCATCCCAAAAGTGTTCTATCGGGTTCAGATCAGGACTCTGTGTAGGCCAGTCAAGCTTCCTTTAAAACGTTCTCATCCATGTTCCTTGCTTTGTTCACTGGTCCAAATCATTTGGTGGATGGGGGTTATGGTGTGATATTGTTTTTCATGGGTTGGGCTTGGCCACTTAGTTCCAGTGAAAGGAAATCTTAAGGCATCAGTATACCAAGACATTTTTCACATTAATTAATGCGCCCAACTTTGTGGGAACAGTTTGGGGATGGACCCTTCCTGTTCCAACATGACTGCGCACCGGTGAACAAATGCACTTCTAGAAGTATGATCAAACATTCACATAGACACACTCCTAAACCTTGAGAACACCCTTTACCAGAAGAGTTGAAGCTGTTATAGCCGCTAAGGGTAAGCTAACTCAACATTGAACCCTATGTACTAAGACTGGGATGCCATTAAAGTTCATGTGTGTGTAAAGGCAGGCATCCCAATTCCCCCCAGATAAAATTGTTCCTCCATTTGAAAAAGGGGGCTAAAAAGCTCCCTATTTGTGATCCTTAATAACTCTTTGGATCCCACCACCTTATGGCCCCATACCAAGCACAAAAAAAGAGGGGCTTAATAGCACCCTGTAATAATAATAATAATAATAATAAAAAAAAACCTTCCCTAATGTTTCTTATTTTGTGACTTGACATATTTTTAAATCCCCACTTCCCATTCTTATGGCCCCATCCAACCAAAATCTTTAAAGAGGGGCCAAGGAAAAAAAAAGAAAAGAAGAAGAAAAAAAAAAAGGATTTATCCTATTTAACGCCACCTTCGTTGTTCTACAAAAATTGTTAACTGGTTTTAGTTTGTTCTCCCTCTCTACTGTAAAAATTGTCCAGAAAAGTCAATATTGTGAACATTTTCTTTAACCCCACCCTCGTTGTTCTTCATAAGGTGTTGACTAGTTTAATTTGTTCTCCCTCTCTACTGTGCATATTATCCAATGAAAATTGGAGGGGGGGAACAAAAAAAATAATTCCACAAAAACCCCACCAGACAGTCTCTCTCTCCCCACCCGTCCCTTAGGCCTCACAATCCAGAGCTAATCCACCCCTATTCCAGGAGAGTAATATATCCATCCCACCCATGTATCTTTAAATTTGTCCTGCTGATCTAACCGTATATACCCATCTCTCTGCTTCCATTATCCTCTCCACCTCCCCTTTCCATTCCCTTATATTAGGGACTCTGGATTGCTTCCAAAATCTAGGTATCTATGACTTTGCTGCATTTAACAAGTGTGGTGTAACACTTCTTTTATAGAACTTAATGGATGATGGCATCCCATGAAACAAGAAATTTAATGGGGATTGCTCAATTGGTCTTAATGTCAATTTTTTTTATCCAAGGGGATATCTCATCCCAGAAAATCCTGATCTTGGAACATTGCCACCATATATGAAGGAATGAACCTCTTTGGTTACACCCCCTCCAACAATTGGCATCCGCTGATGGATACATCTGGGCCAGACGAGTCGGTGTATGATACCATCTAGACAGGAACTTATAAGACATCTCTTGTATATAAGAGCTTATTGAGGAATGGTGTGTTGTTTCCATCAACCTCTTCATTTGCTCTGATGTAAAATTATAGCCCAACTCCCTCTCCCATTCACGGATATAATATGGAATTGTCCTATTTTGAGCACTCTAGACCATCTGAGAGAGCATATGGCCTGATTCCAAAGGGTTCACACACCATTCCTCAAAAATAGTCATAGAGTTTACTGATCTAATTTGATGTTTCCATTTATTAAACAGGTCTATCAACTGCCCATATTTCCAATCCATCATTGATACCTCCCCAAACTTTTGAACCAGGTCTCTCAAAGAGAGCAATTTCCCTTGTGGGGCCACCCCGGCACAATTCCCCTCTCCTTCCCTTCCCCAACCCTCTAAACTTCCCTTCTCCTCCCCCGGGGGGAACCATGGGTAACCCTCCAAAGGACTTATAGGTGATATTGGAGGGGCAAACGTTCCTGTCTTGTTTATTCTATCCCAGATGGATAACGTTGTTATAGTTAATGGTGAAACGTATTCTGACAACCCCCTATATGCGGCCGGGACCCAAGGTGCTCCCACCAGATTCCTTCCTGCCAGTGTTTTCTCCAGGGGAACCCATAATTTACCCTTTGAATCGTGTCCCCAATTCATAATACGGGCCAGGGCCATGGCTCTATAGTAAAGATTGATATCTGGGAGGCCTACCCCCCCTTCACCCTTTGATCTTTTCAAAATTTCATATGCTAGTCTGGGGTTTTTATCCCCCCATACAAAAGTACCGAAAGCTTTCCTTATTTGTTTAAAAAAAAATTGTGGAAGAGTTATAGGGATAGCGTGCAGGACATAGATAAGCCTAGGAATTACACTCATTTTAAGGGCACTTACTCTCCCAAACCACGTCAAAGTATGGCTTCTCCATTTCTGTAAGTCCCTTAGTATTGATGAGAGCAGAGGTACATAATTTAACTTGTATAGAAGTTTGACATCTGGGGCTGTATGTGTTCCCATGTAAAATATAGAATCCAAACGCCATACGAAGGAAAAGGATCTTTGCAACTTTTTCCTCATCCCCAAGGGCACCTGATTCAGCATCAACACCGATTTCTCTATATTTATTTTAAAATTGGAGATGCAACCGAACCTATCTATCTCTCTAATCAATTCAGTCAGAGACTCTTGAGGCGAGGAAAGATACAACAATAGATCGTCCGCATATGCGGATATCTTATGTTCCATTGATCCTAGTCAATGGTTCATGCAGAAAGTTTAGAGTTTATATGATAACTTTTTTTCAACTAAAATCATTAGGCATCCAATAAAGGTTATAATCTGAAATTTATGTGGATGATTAGATTTGAAATCAGTTGATTTTGACCATTTATGAATCATGTGAGATATTTGATTAGAAATGTCATTGGCTTGTAATACCCAGTAAAAGTATTTGTATCTGTACATTGTTTAATGAATAATGCAAACCTGACAAAAATTTGAGCTTGGTGTCATACTTGGACTCAAGCTATGTTTACAGTTATACTCAGTACAAAGCTATGAGTTATGCATTATATATCATCACATCTAATACAGCATTATCTCTCTATTAATCATTCACCACCAGTTTACTTGATGTTTGAAAAAGATTTCTATTCTAATTGAAGGACAACATGTTGAGTTATATTGAAGAGTTGTTAAAACCACTAAATAGGACAAGTTAACACTTTCAATTACTTTAGCTTCGATGAGAGATTGACATTCATGCAGCCGAAGCCCTGATAACCTATAGACAACACTTCAAACAGATATTTAAGAAACTATATTTAACACTGTAATGTATTGATTAAAATCAATAAAGTGTTTCATATTCCAGATATGTGCCTGCTGTACCATGTATTTGTATGAAAAAGTATACTGTTCTCTTTGTATTGCTTCCTTTGTGTGAAATCCCTGGTGTTCCTGCTAGTCCCACTGCTTTCCTATTAAAATATGACCACACTAAGAGGAGGACACACCGTGGCCAGTTCCCTAGCTTTGCTGGGAACTCAGCCTGCACTCTTCCAATGATTAGACTTGTCCTGACACGCCCCCCCCCCTGCACAGCCATTCACTGGAAAGTTCAGTGTGATGTTGCTTCTCCTCCCCCCATCTCTTATGCAGCTGAGGGAATGTGATCACTTCCAAAAAAAAGAAAAATAAGGTACCATATTTTTTGCTCTATAAGACGCACCTTGGTTTTAGAGGAGGAAAACAAGAGAAAAATATTCTGAAACCAAATGGTGTACCAAAATATTTACCAGTGCCCATGAAATGCAGCCTGACTTGTGCCCATTAAATGCAGCCTGACTTGTGCCCATTAAATGCAGCCTGACTTGTGCCCATTAAATTCAGCCTTACTTGCAGCCTTACCTGTGTCCATAAAATGCAGCCTGTTCTGTGTCCATTAAATGCAGCATGTTCTGTGCCTGGTGACTGGCAAGGACGTCATTACAGTCGCCCGTCCATCTGTCACTCAAAAGACAGAGCAGCCCGAGGGGCAGTACTCTATTCGGCCACTGGGGCTGCTCAGTTTTCTTTTTACTGTGAGTGACATGAGATCGCCCAGCGCTCGAGGGAGACGGCCGCCCTGTATAGTGAGATGGCGGTGGCAGCAGCGGTGACAACGGGCGGGGGTTTTGTTAGTAATCGCTCCATAAGACGCACAGGTATTTCTTAAATTTTTTTAGGGGGGAAAACGTGCGTCTTATGGAGCGAAAAATACGGTATGTATAATGTTTTTTATATCTATACACAAATGTTTTACTTTCATTTCAATTTTGAACTGAATAGGTTGTGTTACAAGGTGATCGTTCACAATCACTGGAATTGTAATTTTACAGTACATATAACTACTATAAGTACTTACTATTTGCCTTAGCTTCAGCCCCCAGTAAATGACAGCACACCAAGTCATTCAGGCTGAAATGGCTTACACAGAGATGACAGCAATGTTGCTAAGAGGAGAAGAGATCAGAGGAATGACCTTTTAAGTGTGCTGCTGTTCCTTAAAGTCTAATCATCAGGCTGGAGTGTCCTGATGACTAAGCTGTACTGACATACTAAAGAGGAGAAAATAGTGGTGTGCAACCTAGCTAGATTGGTTGGCAGGTGCTGGCTTTTGGAAGAGTGGCTGAAGAGATTTGAAAGGTTTGTGTAATATCTTCCAATCCAGTTTTTCTTGATCTTTTTAAAATGTTGGAAAAATACTGTCCAGTCTTAGAAACAATTGAGTACTGTCCAGTCTTAGGAAATCCCAACTAATGATTTCTATATCTAGAGCTCGCAGATCGATAGTATGAGGGTCAGTAGGAAGAATCCTCCTTACATTTGTGGTCAAAAGGAAAAATCCCACACTTAAAGATAGACAAAAAGATCATTGGTCAGTTATCTGAGAGGTATTGCTAGGAACCCCTAGCAACTGCTGGATGATCCTTGGGGATACAAAAAACCCTGGTTGACAAAGTTTGCTGTACTGAATCGCCCAGAAGCGATTCAGTTCGCATGCGCCGCGCTTTATAAGTTTTTCATTCATTCATTCACAGCTTTTTAAAGCAGACCTTGCACCGCCAAACTAAAATGTAATAAAAGCTTCTCTAAAAAATTCACCTACGTTTCAAGAAAGAAAAAACATTCAAAACCATGTAATCCAGCATTGTCCTCTCTGCAACAGTTGTTATAGTAGCATCTTATTTTTGCTGTCATCTATTTTCCAGGTCTTTCAGTTGGCCCACTGATGACATGACGCCAGATCTTGCATATACATAGGCTGGTGCCATGTTTTGTGTGCTAATCCTCAAACAGAAATTTAATTGCCCATCTGTATGGATGTCAAGTCTCTGATGTGAGGCCGAGTGGCAGAGAGGGCGCCCCTTGCGGCTGAGTGCAGCGCTCCCCTGGAAGTGATACAGGGGATACGGTGCCCAAAGGTGCACGGTAGTGCTGCAACAGGCTGGTAAGCAGCACATGGCTGGGGTGCGCTGGGTAGCGATGTCAGTAGCCATGCAAGAAGAAGTCCTGAGTAGGAGGTTGCAGGATAAAACAGGAGCAGGGTTCGCAGCCAGGTCAGGGGTCATATACCAGGAGACAGTCCAAGAGTAAACAGGAGCAAGCTGGGTCATAAACAGTGGGCAGTGGATCGAAGAATAGTCAGCCAAGCCAAGGTCAGAGCGAAGAGATAATCAGGATCACAGGTCAAGCCAGAAGCAGAGGTCAAGCCATGGGTTTCAAGGTAAACAAACACAGGAACACAGGAAGCTGACGACAATCCAGCAATTTGGGTCAGACAGTGGCAGCCTTGTATAGGCCAGCGGATGGATCCACATGTCACATGATGTGCCTATGGCGGCCATTTCTTCTACTGGCAAGATTGCCAGTACTTCCACGGCCATTTCCCTGACAATAGATTTAACACTGTAATCTATGAAGGAGGGAAATATTGTTATTCCTTCTGGCATGTATGATGTGGAAACCCCAGGAGGTTGCAGTTTGCTTTGTATACATCATCCCACCTATGTGAGAAACTATTATGGGGTTGTAGATCAAATGAGAAAAAATGTATTTAGAGGAAAAACATTTTATTAGGGAATTGGGGAGAGCACTATTTTCCTGGTTCAAACCTGCTCAAAGAAGAAGAAGCGACCATACACAGGAGCAGTAAAAAACGATAAACTATAGTCATAAGTTAACCATGAAAAAAAAAACTAGTTTGTTATTTTTTATTTTTTTTCGGTTTACGGTGTAAAATAGGAAAATATCTTTGCACTGTAGTAACAGGCTGAGTCTGCATTCAGGAAACGTCCTTGCAAGTATCACAAGTATATTGAAAGTGATGTGGAAAATGCACCTTCATTAGCACAGTGCATGCCTCAACTATATCATCAGATCATTGTAATGCAGAGTGTGGATACAGCAACATCCATTTTTCCATTAGAACACAAATCACTGTCTCTGACATGCCCCCAGAAGGTACAAAGAAAGGTTGAGGAGATGGAGAGAAGACGACTGGATAGCAAAAAGAATTGTAGTACAGATAATAGAATACATAATTGCATGCATGATGCTGCATCATCCACAGTCACTGGATGCTGTGATTACATTTTAGGTTTTCTATCTTTGTCTTCTTTCTGGGTGATTATCGGTGAGACTAGCAGAGGAAAAAGTGCTGTGAGGCTTGTTGAGCATTGACTGTAGCACTAACCATAACCCTTGGCAGACATGATTCTCCTGTGTGTAGGAAGGTTTCTAATGACCCTCAAGGTGAGCCGGAAATCATGAACAGTCATCTTCAATTCATACAGAGCTGCCTTTGATTATCACATTGCACCCATGGTAGAAATAGCCTTCTGGGGTTATTTCAGGTAATTGAGTTAGATTAAGGTGACCAGATTTTTAAAATGAAATCTGGGGACATATTTTTTTATACTAGTGTAACAGCACTGGTGAACGGAGTGAACCACAACTGCGGTTAGCAAGGATTTCAATGCGCTTCTTTATGTGACAACTCAGTATTGGGACCCATGCACCACTCCTCACAAACAGGAGTTTGGGGGATCTCTACATCATTACTCTATCACATAAAGAAAGGCGTTGAGCTACTAAGGATGGACGCATTACAACATGCGACCAGAGTTTAGCGTTTAAAATTATATAATATACTTTAAAGATCAAGATTCCAATACACCTCTATATGCAAGTGATTATTAGTACGGGACCCCAGGCATCACTCCACACACACAGGAGTTTGGGGGTTCTCTACATCATATCACTTTGAGCATATAGGGATGTATTAGGCAACTATATAAAATACCATCAACCCCTAGCATAGAAAAGTTAGAGCGAACATGTTCAAACAATTAGGACAAGGCCTATAAAGGATTTGTAATTATGTCATTCTCGGAGTAAATAGGAGTTGTAATGACAACTAGTAGTTGCGTATGAGAGGCAGTATAGCTCAGGTAATAGTAGTTGCATATATGAGGTAAATATTGCACACGTAATAATAGTTGCCTATGAGAGGCAATATAGCTCAGATTATTAAAGTTGCACATATGAAGTGAATATTGCACACGTAATAGTAGTTGAATATCAGAGGCAATATAGCTCAGGTAATTTGAGGGTAGCTGACCCTTTAAAGTATTCCTTAGCAAACAGTCCTTAGCACAGCAGTATATCCCAGTTAGTATGTTGATATCCAGAAAGAATATTAAGTAACAACAAATGTATTAGATGGAACATAAGCAGCAGATCATCCTATATGACTACAGTGATACAATAGCTACTTATCCATTTGTTCATCTTCAATGTAGGAAATAGGGATTCCGTGGTGTAGGGTGTTCAGTAAGAAGACCTCTAAGGTTGTCCCCAGCAATGGCTCTGTGTTGCAGTAGGTGCAAAGAGCACCAAAGTAGTAGTTGTTGCCTGGAGCGGTGTTGCAGCATGGGGAGCGATGGCAGCGGTATGAGTAGCATGGCCGAGCTACGGCTGAATTTACATAGGCAGACCACCGTTTTGCCTGTGTACATAATGATCAGCGAGTATCGGTAGACCCAGAAATGTAGGATCACGTATATACGTGATCCTTTGCAACGTAACCGCCCTGTAGCAGTAAATCTGCTATTGGGTGGTCGGCAACTGGTTAAGATCATCAGCATTATGATAACTCACAGGCAGCAGACACTCTATCATGGCTTTGGCAGTATGTCACATAACATGTCTGCTGGGTGCTGATTTTGTTAACTTATGACCATTATGCCAGAGAGACAGACAAAGTGCAATGTAGTCTATTCACAGACACCCCCAAAGCCAACCTGTGTTGAAGCCTTGAAGGCATTGGCAGCCCCACAATCAGATCCAATTCCCTTCTGTTCCTGCTGCTGGACACCGTCAGCTGAGCTCAGCTGCCTCTCTCTGCCCGTCGCCGCCGCCCCCTGCCTCACAGCCTCTCAAGTCTCACTCTCCAGGCCCGGCTACTACTGGGTGGGGAGTGGAGGAAGATCACTCCACCAGGGAAAGCAAGGAGATAAGCAGGCAGCTGGCCAGGACTCAAGGCATAAGAACATGAGAGCGGAGTTGAATGGGCATGCGCACGAAACTGAATAAATAGTTCCTCCACTTCCGACCAGCACACGATCATCAGAAAGGGGCACAGATAATGGAAAAAAAAAACCCCCTTAAGCTAGTAGGTGCGGCAGAGCGGGGGGGGGGGGGGGGTAATTCAGATTTTTTTTATTCTGCACTGACTGTCTTTGAAATTGCCCCAGCCCCTGTTCAAATCCACTCTAGGGACAATACTGGGCACAGACTTGGTCCGGGGACAGTGTTCTCAATCCTGGGACTGTCCCCGGAAACCGGGGATGTCTTGTCACCCTAAGTTAGATAGCTATGTTATTTTTTATAACCTATTGTTTATGTTAATAATTGAAGAAAAAGCTCACTATATTTGTTTTCAAAATAAAGATAGACACAGATTGCTATTATCAGCATTATGTCGAATCTCCTATCTATATCGAACTGTTGTAGCAACGAAAATTAAAATAAAGCATTTTTTTTATGTCAGATCTTTTGGATTTCGGATTCTGCCCGTTCATTTTTGTTTGTTAAAACAATAACAAAAATACCAGAAATTCGGACGAAAATGCATTCGGATGAAAACGAATGCACATGTCTATTGAGAAGTAGACTTGAAAAAAGTAGAATAAGTTTACAGGAGCAGGTAACAAATGCAACAACGAAAAAGAATGTCAATCAACTTAAAAATAGCATGAGTAATTCACAGTGTGTGTGTGTGTGATAATTCACTCAATATACAATTCAATATGAAATATTCTTTTGATTTGAGCTAGAAACGAATTAGGTTTTTAGATTAGGTAGGATAAGGTTCTCCTTACATTCTAGCCGGGCCAAAGGGAATTTTATATTGTATTTTTCACATTATAATTATGCAGACATTTCTAATGTGTGACAGAAGAGTTGCAGTAATACTTTAACCACATTCTCTTCAATATGGTACTATCAGTAAGATTTTATCTGCTTATTGATGATGCCTATGAGCAATCTTCTAGGTATTGATTTGAGCTCTAGAGTCTGATGAGTTAAGAAGAATACAGAACAATTTCTCCTATCTGTAACATTACAGATTAACAAATGGATTCAAACAATGTCAAATTCAACAGAAGGTGAAGTACGAGATCATTGACAGTCATTCATATTTTAAATAAGACTATTGTTCATTAACATGTTATTTTTCAGTAGAATTATGTCATAGCTTTACCAACCAGTTAACTATCTTTAATTTGTTCTCCAGATAATAAGCATATGTAGGTATACCCAAACTATCTAGGAAAGATTTATTTGTTTTTTTAAATAGATATTTCAAATTTTGTAAGGTTGGGTCATCGACTTCTTTATTCTTAGGGAGGATCTTATTAGACAAAATCTTTGCAGATGAGCTCCCGATGTTGCCCATCTTGAGATGTGTGGCATACACATTTACTGTATGTTTTGTAGATTGGGTTTATTATTTTTTTCTAGCAATTGCTTTATTTTTCTGAAAGTATCAAGACACTATCTGACCCCCCATCCCTTCAACCTCTGGAGCAATGCTGAGAGCACTCATACGTCTGTTTGCCAAAGATAACCTCTGTATATGACGCTGAGCACATGCACAACTTCTTTGGTCGAACATGGTGAGGCCGGTTCTGAGTGGAATCTGTCCTGTTAAACCGCTTTATGGTTTTGGCCACTGTGCTGCAGCTCAGTCTCAAGCCCCATACACACTATCAGTTTTCCTGCAGGTTTTCTCTTCAGATTTACCAAAACCATCTAATATGAGGTCAAACCTCAAGAGTTTCAATTTGTAAGCAATCAAGCAGGCCCTTGCACTACATGGTTTTGGTAAACCTGAGGAGAAAACCTGCAGGAAAACTGATAGTGTGTATGGGGCTTCAGGGTCTTGGCAATCTTATAGCCTAGGCCATCTTTATGTAGAGCAACCAATCTTTTTTTCGGATCCTCAGAGAGTTTTTTTGCCACGAGGTGCCATGTTGAACTTCCAGTGACCAGTATGAGAGAGTGGGGGCGATAACACCAAATTTAACACACCTGCTCCTCATTCACTCCTGAGACCTTGTAACACTAACAAATCTCATGAGACCCGATTTGGACATTTTCCCTTAGGGGTATACTCACTTTAGACATTAATGGCTGTGTGTTGAGCTATTTTGAGGGGACAGCAAATGTGTACTGTTATACAAACTGTACACTCACTACTTTACATTGTAGCAAAGTGGTATTTTTTCAGTGTTGTCACATGAACATATATAATAAAATATTTACAAAAATGTGAGGGATGTACTTACTTTTGTGATATAATGTATGCCCAGGCTGCCCGCAGTACATTTTTAGAAAAAGTCCTGTATGTTTTTCAGTCTGGTTCAGGTGCGATTTCAAGTAAAAATTTACCTGAACCGGTGAACTAAACTACAGTGAACTCCTTTTAAAAATCGCACTGAAACCGCTGTCAGACATATATGAACCAAGCCTTACTGAAGAGACAGCCGACAAAGGCTGGGAAATGCCTGAGAAGTGACGTCACCCATAGAGTTACTATATGGCTTCCGTTGTTGGTTGCCTCCTCTGGCAGCTCAGCTTGAAACTAGACCGGAGCAGCTTCAGAAAAGTATAGTGATTTGTTCTTTACAGGGCTAGATAGGTTAACCTTAGATTGTGGATGCTTGTAGATTTAGAGATTTTAGTATTAGGGTGAACTTCTTCTTTAACCGCTTACGGACCAGCCGCAACAGTTATACTGCAACAGGTTGACTCCACTGCACGAACCGTCGTAGCTGTACAGAGGCACTTTAAACGGGCTAGCAAGCATGCGTGCTCTCTGCACCGTGGGGGTGCCGATGCTTGTGATGACCGCCGGCCGCAAATAATCGCAGGCACGAGAGGCAGAACAGGGACGTCTGTGTGTAAACACACATATCCCTGTTCTGTTATGTGAGGGAAGGCAGATCATGAGTTCCTAATAGCTAGGAACCACGATCTGTAATTTCCTCTAGGTCAGTCCCCTCCCCTACAGTTAGAACACACATTAGGGAACACAATTTACCCCTTGATCGCCCCCTGGTGTTAACCTCTTCCCTGCCAGTGACATTTTTACAGTAATCAGTGCATTTTTATAGGACTGATCGCTGTATAAATGTCAATGGTCCCAAAAGTGCACCCAAAATGTTGCAGTCCTGATAAAAATCGCAGATCGCCACCATTACTAGTAAAAAATAATAATAAGAAGAAGAATGCTATAAATCTATCCCCTATTTTGTAGATGCTTTTGCGCGAACCAATCAATATACGCTTATTGCGATTTATATTACCAGAAATATGTAGAAGAATACATATCAGCCTAAACTGAGAAAAAAAATGTTTTTTTTAAAAGAACAATGGGGATATTTATTATAGCAAAAAGTACAAAATATTGTGTTTTTTTCGAAATTTACATTTTTTTTTGTTTATAGCGCAAAAAATAAAAATCGCAGAGATGAACAAAAAAAATTCTCTAATTGTGGAAAAAAAACAATGTCAATTTTGTTTGGGTACAGTGTCGAACAACCACGAAATTGTGGTTAAAGCGATGCAGTGCCGCATCGCAAAAAATGGCCCGGTCATTGGGCAGTCAATTCTTCCGGGGCTGAAGTGGTTAATACTAGGCGTAAGAACTTCTTAGACTCTGCTGAGACAGTAATGTACAATTTACCTCTGAGGTTCACATACATATCTAATCATTGGAAGAAACTGGAAAGTGTAAAGTGCAACTATCCTTTGGAAATCAAGTCAAATGCTTTTATTGGATAACATGGTGAAATATTGGAAACCCCTGTCAGGTTTTCATTGCTGTCTGCTAAGGAGGCCTATTTTGTTAATTGAAAAGCACTTCATTAAAAGAAAAAAAAAATCAGAGTAGTGTTGTTACTGTTATGTATCACGGTATAAGTTATGGTAATAAAATGGTTCACATTTGCTTTCAGTGGTTGTTTTCAAAATGAGCTATTGTAATCCTGTATTTGTAAAAACTCTCAGGGATACTTAACACCTTCTTTCCATTTATTTAGTGTAATTTTTATATAAATACCTTAAGCTGAATAAAACAAGTTGTGAGTCTACATAAATAGAGAAATACATCCATTACATGTTAATAGCAGCGTGAGCAAAGCATTAGCCTTCAACGCTTTCCCTGAACAAATCACATATGAACTGCTTTACTGAGAAAGCTGCAATCAAGTTGTCAAAAATATGAAACAAAGTAAAAAATCATTAAAGCTTTAACAGAAAGATGTCTGGGAAAGATATATCACAATTAGATAAGACATTCACTGTGTTGGAAAATTGTTTCCTAACAGGGGGATGGCGTGATGTCAGTACGCCAAACTAATATATAGGCACATCATAGTTTTGCTTTCAATCTCTCATAACAAAAACAGTGTATTGAAAAAAGAAAAACAGATAGGTGTATTGATTACTTTTGAGGGAAAGTGATGGAAATACATTGAAAGATAGTATTAGGATTTTTAAGAATTTGGGCACGGCTTTCTCTCTCTATGTAATAACCAACAATTCAACAGAGTCCCATTTTGCTCCATGATGATTGTTACAGTTGTCTCTTGAGTTATCTGCTAAGAAATTTGGAATTGAGGTTCTCCTATTCAGACATTCAATAAAGAGAGCTTTGCATTTGTCTGATAGGGCAGTTATTCTTCAGAACAAATATAACCAACAAAGGTTCAGCAGTATAAAGAGAGATACAGTACATGGGAACTGACATGTAAAGAGAAGTCCCAATGGGAGCCCGTATTTTTAACTCCTGGCCATCTTCTTTAAAGTCCATTTAAAGTCATAAGGATATATTTGCAGTCAGAAAGACTTTTTATATCAATTCCCTAGTCCTATCTCCTATTTTCTGTTACTGGGTACCTACACATGGTTGTGCAGTTCAATATTCACCAGATATAAAGTGGTTGTAAAGGCTATGGTTGTAAAGGCTGAAGGTATTTTACCTAAAAGGTAAAAACCCCCATAATGCCTCGTACACACAGCCGGACTTTCCGAGAAAAAAGTCAGACAGGCTTTTTTTCTCGGAAAGTCCAGCCGTGTGTAGCCTCCATCTGACTTTTTTGTCAGAAGTCCGACGGGCGTGGTCACGGAGCTTAGGACCGGGTCACCCCACGGCTGGGCTTAAAGAAACACATACAGGTACGTGATTGTGCCCAGCCGTGCCATTCTGCAGACGACATATATCGTCATGAAGGGGGCCTCAAGTGGTTAAGGGGGTGTAGCATGGTGTGGCAGGGGACATGCCCTATGCCAACATATGTTTTGTTAGTAGATGTCCCTCATTCCCATCTCAAAATGTTGGGTATATTTACTATGTGTACTGCTTTTATTATTGGAAGTGATAGATTGTATTTCTTGCTTTGCAGGGACATACTGTAAAATCCATTAATTTCCTCATTTCAGAACAGAGCTATGCTTTATTTACATAGACAAAGCTCTGTTCTGTGTCTCTTCTCGTTGATCAGTGGGTGTCGGCAGACATCTATTGGCCGTCACCGGTTGATCGGCTTGTGTTGTGTCAAATCACAGCAAAGCCGAGGCGCCTTCACACTCCCTTCCCTGAAGTGCTGGATGGTGTACTAGGTACGAGATCCAGCGCAGTGATGCTGTGTAACTAAGTTATACAGTCGGCAAGCAGTTAGGTAGAGGTTAGGTAGTGGATGTGTATGGATTATTAGAATAAGGATATGTTTTAGCATCATGTTAAGAAAGTAAATCAATTAAAAAGATTGTGGCACTCTTAAGCACAGCATCAGGAACTAAAGCGCCCTTTGGGTTAATATACCTAGAAGGGGCAAAAGAGCATGTTTATGCCTCGTACACACGACCAGGAAAAAAAAATAATTTTTTTCCGATGTGATTCCTCTCCAGCCTGACTTGCATACACACATTCATGCAAAAAAACGTCTGACCAAAGCGTGGTGACGTACAACACGTACTACGGGACTATAAAGGGGAAGTTCCTTTCAAATGGCGCCACCCTTTGGGCTGCTTTTGGGCTGCATACTTGATTCTGAACATGCATGTTTTTTTCCCCTTGGAAAAGCATACACACAACCGTTTTTCGCGACGAGAAAAAGACTGACGGGAAACACAACGAGAAAAAAGAGAGCTGGTTTCAATTTTTTTGCGGACAGTTTTTTCGTTAAGAGCATACACACGACTAGTTTTCACGACCAATATAACAAATGGCAGATTTCTCGTTGTGAAAACCGGTCATGTGTACAAGGCATTATAAATGAACACCAGAAATCTCACCTCCTCACCATACTTGCATATAATCATTGACAACTAACTGCCTGAGTGCTTGCTATGAGTTGCTGCATAACTGCTGACACCTTCATTGGTTTCAATGGGCGGCCTTTCTACAGTCTTCTCTACACCCTGCTTCCGAACATTACAGTGGAGCAGAAATCATATTCTTCATTTGTTCAAGTGAGCTTTATAGATTGTTTTCAAATAAAGGGCAAAGGTTTCATGGCAATAACAAAAGATGTTTATGCAATGTGACAGCCCTACATATGGCAAGAGGTGGCCAGGCTAATACATTCATTTAGACACATTAATGTGTCAGGTTCTAAATACGGAATCATGCATTTTTTCACACTGCAGAAAAATTGTATAAAACCAGAAATTAACACATTTGACCTACTTAGAATGTCAATTACTAGCATTAGCTCTCGGGTGGCTGGTGCTCAGCAAATGCTGCTCATAGACAAAGACAGCTCCTTCTTAACTTCCTGATAATACACTCACTGGCTACTAAAAAAGAACCAGTTACAAGTAAGCATTTGCAATAATTTGATTATTCACTTATAAGGTGTTATAGCGGTACAGAGTTCGTCTTAAATTGTTACTAAACCCACAACAGTAAAATCAGTCTTTATATGCAGTAAAGCATGCTTGTTATACTCACTGTGGAACCTAAGGGGTTGATTCTCGGCATTGTGTAAAGAAAGTCTGTTTGATCCTGTCTTCTCTGATCCTCCCCTTTTTCCACAGTCCTCATACCATCCCCTGATAAAGCAGAGGCTTGGGGACAAGCTGCACATTCTCAGTTTCGAGTGTATTGCTAGAGAGTTTTTTTTTTTCTTGGGAGTTTACATGTGATCAGCACATGGGCAATCAGCACTGTCAAGACAGAGGGTCAGGGGTCCTGCAGCCTCATATGACAGTCAGAGATAAATGAAAACTGCTCCTACAAGCTTTAACCAGACACTGGTAGAAGTCACAAGACTGCTATATACTGCTAATGAAAAAAGGTATTTAGCAGTTCATATTTGCTAAAACTATTGCATTTCCATGTTCTGTGTACTGTGGGAGACCAGATATAGTGAATGCAGGGTCCTTGGTTTAGTAGCATGTTAAGAGCAGTTATCTGTTCTGTTATTTAGTTGTATTTTCTTCCTTTTAGAGGAAAGGTGTCAACTCAGAGTCCACAGTGATTGTCTTACCTCCTGTCTCAGATTAGTCACTCCTAAATATTTCAAGTAACTGCTGTGCTGTCTGCATTTTATAAGTTAAAGAAAATACGTTTCACTTTTCCTCCTGCAGAAGCCCAGAAAGAGTATCTGTTGTCAACAGATGAGGAAAGTGACAGGACAACCTCTGAGAAATACATGTAGATGGCAAGATACAAAGTTTACTTTGGGAGCGTTGACAGTACTATTAACTGCTTGCCGACCAGCGCACAACGATATACATCGACAGCATGGCTCAGACAGACAGAAGGACGTACCTGTACATCCCCTTTAAGTTTGCGGCTTGGTGGATGCACGCATGCGTGCGCCACAAGCTCCGTGAGCCCGACCGCGGGTCCAGCGGACTCGATCCTGCCCTAGGCACAGGGCAGCTATTGATAGTTTAAAAAATATAATTTTGTAAAATAAAACTGGTACATACAGTAGGCAGTTGGCTTTAGTTTGGGCATTGTCTCAATGTCTACATCTGTATTTGTATAAGTATCAAACAGATGTATGAACCAAAGACACAGCAGGCTGCGCACAACATTTGCATATAATGTAATGTTTTTTTGTAGTGATCTGTGATCAGCTTTTTCAAGCCTTCGTCTCAAGGCACAAAAAAGGAATCTTACCACAGGCATATAAAAAGCAGCCTTAGAGTACAATCCCTTCGACAATTAGAGATTTGCTAATATATCTTAGTTCTTAACTCACAAAAAGTTAATGAGATAATGGATTAAAGCTTGTATTCTGATTACCATGTGTATATACTGTAGAAGAACAGCTCCAGACCGTATCTGGGAAGTATGCAATCCCTTGTCCAAGTAACCATGGAGATGGAATTTACCATAGAAGCTTTCCTCTTATGAGATAATGTAAAAAAAAAAAACAGGCTTTGAAAAAGAGTATCTTCTCAATTTGTTGTCTGCGCTAATTCTCATCATACACAATACAGTTTTAACAATGATGCAATAGATCTGAATGCCTATTATGACATTTAATTCTTAGCTGCATAAATGATATCTGAAAAATAAAATATATTAAATTACAGTACTTCAAGTGGGAGAAAAACCTAATGTAAACTTTTCTTAAAAATGTTCACCCCTTCCTACCTAAACTGTATATAAAAAAAAGATGTGTGTGCCTACCTATTTTTATCCCATTCATATCTTCCTGCATCTCCAGCTCCATTGTGTCAGTGAGCTGCTGCTGCAGGGGAAAGGAGGGAATGCTGGCTGGGCCTTAGGAGCTGCTGTTGTTAAGCACTTCCTTATGCCCATACACACGATCCGAAAATCGTACAAAAAATACAGCTTTTGAAGTGATCGTACGATAATCTGATCGTTAGTACACAGCTTTCGAGAGACGATCGTGACAGTTCATCCGATATTATCCGATAGTACAAACACGAAAATGTTCCTCGTACGATACCAGATCATACAATTTTAATTTAATCAGTACAGTTGTTGTCCGAAAAAACACTACAAATACAATACAAAACATAACATCACTTCCAAAATTTTTGTAGCCTTAGCAATCTCTTAATTTTCGATATGAAACTAGCATGCAAAAAAAAAAACGAACACTCATTTATCTGATGATCTCATCGTGTGTAGCGGGCATTTAGACACAGCCACACAATCATGTGTGAAGACCGAAGTGCGTTGAAAATAAGTAAGTACACAGATCAGGTTAGACAGGATAGGTAGGAGGAAGTATCGGAGGAGGTAGGGGAGGTGGCAGAGGGGAGGGGGGGGGGCATTTTTAACTAAAGTTGCCAGCACCCTTGATTTCCTGAGACCATACTGATAATCCTAAGGCCTCGTACACACGGCCGAGGAACTCGACGTGCCAAACACATCGAGTTCCTCGGCCAGTTCAGCCCTGAAGCCGCCGAGGAGCTCGGCGGGACGAGAGCTCCCATAGAACAACGAGGAAATAGAGAACATGTTCTCTATTTCCTCGTCGAGCTCCTCGTCAGCTTCCTCGGCCGAAAGTGTACACACGACCAGTTTCCTCGGCAGAATTCAGCCAGAAACTCGGTCGGAAGCTGAATTCTGCCGAGGAAACTGGTCGTGTGTACGGGGCCTGACACAATCCACTTGGATCGGTAACTTTCTTTCTTTCTTTATTTGGCTGGAGTTGCTTTTAACAATTTTATGTCTCTAGTTTCAGGATTATTTTTTTAACAGACTTCTCTCTGTTCAAAGTGTATAGATACATTGATATAGTATATATTTTGGCCAATGTAGAGAGAGAGGTAAAGCCCAACTCGAGGAAAATTATAAACCTTCCCTTGCAGTGGGGCTGCTCTTGCATTGCAAGGTCTAGGAAATGAGAAAAGCACCTTTACTTACCTGATCCTCCACTCCCCTGGTAGATGGTGCTCCCATATGCTCCAGCATGGGACAGTTCCACTGGGGTTGATTTACTAAAACTAGAGAGTGAAAAATCTGTGCAGCTCTGCATAGAAACCAATCAGCTTTCATTTTTTTTTGTTTGCCACATCTTAATTCAACAAGCTGAAATTAAAAGCTGATTGGATACCATATACAGCTGCACCAGATTTCGAACACTAGCACTTTAGTAAATGAATCCCTTTGTGTCTTCACATCCAGGGTGCAGGGTTATAGACTCTGCATTATTGTTGGTGACTGCCAGAGTACTGGGAAAAAGAGGATGCAGGGGCCAGTCTTGCAATGCAGTGGAGCCTGCAGGAGTGGGGGATCAGATAGTAAAGCTGCTTTTCCTGGTTCCCTAGATGTGACAAGTATTTAACCCTTGCAGTGTGGGGGTGATCCCACTGCCAGGGAAATCTCTACATTCCCTGGAGTTCAGCCTTAGGCTGGGTTCACACTAGTGTGAATTGGATGAGGCTTTCCATGTCAGGGGATTGTGACTGGCTCTCTATTGAGCTGGTTCACACATCTCCAGGGTGGCTGCGGAGTGGCTTGCACATGAGTCCTGTGCATCTTTGGTTCCATTTCAGGGTCAAATTGGAGAACTGAAATGGAGAACAGGGTTGCACTGGATGCCCTGCTGTCCGCATTAAGGTGTGAACCAGCCTTAAAGTGTTTGTTACCCCAGCATGTTATATTCCTGATGTGCCTGTTGCACCGTGTACTCGTATTAAGAAGTATCCTGTTCATTTTGCATTCCTTCCTTTGTGTGAAATCCCTGGTGTTCCTGCCAGTCCCTCTGCTTTCCTATTAAAAACTGACCACACTGAGCAGGAGAAGATACTGTGGGCAGTTCTCAAGCTATGCTGGTAACTAAGCCTGCTCTCCACCAATGATCAGACATGTCCTGACACCCCCCCACTACACAGCCTTTCACTGGGAAGCTCAGTGTGCTGCTGCTTCTCCTCCCCCAGCTCCTATGCAGTTAAGAACAGAAGGAAAGTAGCCCGAAGAAAAAAATGGCAGGGGTTAAAATTCTGGGGGAGCGGGATTGGCTGGCTGGTGGAGGGAGGCAGGGCAGTGTGAGGGTCACAGGGCAGCACTGAGCTTCCGGTCAGCACACAAGGAGAAGAAACGTTCCCACCCTACGTGTTTGAATTTTGGTAATGGTGTGTGGGTTGTTCATTATTTCTATATGTCTTATTTTTACAAGGTATGCTGTTGGGTCTTTGGAGGCATTGTTAAACAGACTTCTGGAATTTGATGGGTGGGGACACATCTGAGGTATGGGTCCCCGGTGAATACCAGTTATGGTGGATTAACTGGGAAGTGAGAAGGGTATATCTGCTGAAGGTGGTCATCCCCGAGACGGTGCAGGTACCAGGGATAGTGTTTAAGCAGATATAAGGTAAAAAAGGATTTATAGGTAGTGCCTCCAAGAATCGGCAGCCAAAAAGGTTATGCCTTGTTTTGGTTATATTGTTACATTTTTTTCATTTTAATAAAGGCCAGTTTTTCCCAAACTTTGGTGTCAGTCGAATTTTTTGGTATTAAAAAAATAGCGGGAGGCTATAAGAGGGGTGGCTGTAAGGTGGTATAATGGCCAGTATACATATGGGTTACCTTTTCATGTGATTACTTATTAAAAAAGGGAAAAAGGGTATTTATAATGTTTTTTCAATTTATACACAATTTCAATTCAATTTTAAACTGAATGGATTGTTTTACAAGGTGATCGTTTACTTTAATGTTCACCTTTGTAACAAAATCCACGTCAGGGTTCCTCCACCTACCCCACAAATCATTTATAAATAATACAAAATATTACAAAAACAATGGGCATATTGCAAACATTTAAAAAACAAAGATACAGTATCTTCAGAACCCTTCTACTGATAGACTGCCACTTTAAGCTACTAGGATATACTCTTTAAAGATAAGGCAGGGTTGTGTCTACGAGCAGCTTATGACGCAGCAGGAGGAGATCGGGATATGAAGTGTAGAGTGTCTTTTGAAGAAGTCTATCTATGCTGGTTTTTCAGCCAATGTATCACAAAAGTGCTTTAAAATAGTTGACATTTAACCAAGGATTGATTACCATATGCTAATTGGACTCTGAAAGTGTAGCCTTTTAGAAAATATTAATGCTGCACAATCTCTGTGAGAACATTTCTGCTCTCCTGCAGCCTTCTTCTATCATTTTATTATGCACACACTAGAAGCAGTGACTATTTGAGTATGGTAATCTCTTGCCCTTTTACCTTTTCATCTATATCTCCGTTTATATTGCATTTCTTTCAGATTGTTGTATTTGCAACACTAGTCCAAATTCTGCATGCAGAAATAGCTCTATGGCTAAACCTGTTACAAGGTGAAACGCATCAGAGGGAGAAGTACTTTGGATCATCTGTCTTAATAACGCGCGTTGGCTGTTACAAAATAAAAATCTTTTAAAAAGACTGTACAAGCTGGTGTGTTGCTCCCATCTATTCAAAACTTCAATAATAAACTGTGCAGCCTTCTTGTATAACCCGTAGTGCTCTGAGAACTCATTGCCATATATTGTGTTTAGTTGGAAAACAAAGACGTTATGCATGTAGTAGAAAACATAAAACAACAATAGATAAAGACATAATATTTAAAATAGAATTAAAATAAGATTAACCTAAAAGCTTTATAGTTTTATTTTCAGACTGATTTCAAAATGTATGCTTTCACTTGAACATTTCTGACTGCATAAAAATCCTGTATCCTGTGAGTGCAGGAAAGTACAGTGCATGAATTGGAACTCAGTGGTTGTCAATTAACCGCTTCAGCCCCGGACCATTTTGGTGGTCAAAGACCAGGCGATTCTGCGATTCGGCATCGCTTTAACTGACAATTGCGCGGTCATGCGACGTGACTCCCAAACAAAATTGACGTCTTTTTTTCCCCACAAATAGAGCTTTATTTTGGTGGTATTTGATAAGCTCTGCGATTTTTTTTTGCGATATAAACAAAAGAAGAGCGACAATTTTGAAAAAATTGCAATATTTTTTAATTTTTGCTATAATAAATATCCTCAAAAAATATATAAAAATAATTTTTTTCCCACAGTTTAGGCCGATACGTGTTCTTCTACAAATTTTGGGATTTTTTTTCGCAATAAGCATTTATTGATTGGTTTAAAAGTTATAGCGTCTACAAAATAGGGGACTGTTTTATGGCATTTTTATTAATATTTTTTTTTACTAGTTATGTCGCGATCAGGGTTTTTTTATTATGACATTATGGCGGACGCATCGGACACTTTTGACACCATTTTGGGACCGTTGTCATTGTCATTTTTACAGAGATCAGTGCTATAAAGATGCACTGATTACTGTAAAAATGACACTGGCAGTGAAGGGGTTAACCACTAGGTGCCGCTGCAGGGGTTAATTGTTCCCTTGGAAGTGATTCTTACTGTTACGGGGCGTGGCTACACGTGACATGTCACTGATGACCGTTCCCGATCACGGGGAACGTTCATCAGTGACACTGTCACTAGGCAGAATAGGGGAATGCCTTGTTTACAAAGGAATCCCCCTGTTCTGCCCTTGCTGACCGCAATCGCGGGACTCCCAGGAACATTGAATTCCCGGGACCCGCAGCCGCACTCGCGAGGCAGGCGGCAGGCACGCGCCTGCTGGGCGGCAGATTTGAATGGACATACCTGTACGCCAATCTGCCTGCCCGTGCCATTCTGTCAACGTAAATAGTCGTGCGGTGGTTGGCAAGTGGTTAACCTCCTTAGCGCTAATCCCGAGTCTGGCTCAGGGTGAATTTTTTATACCAAAAGCAGTATCCCCGAGCCAGATTCGGGATCGAATTGCAGGATGCAGGGGGAAGTTACTTACCTTGTCCCTGGATCCTGCGATGCATCCCCGCTGTGTCTCCTCGCTCGATTCACAGTGCCGCCGAGCTCCGTTCCCTGCGACGATACAACGCACAGGGACGGAGTTCGGCGCCAAATTCAAAAAGTGAAAAACACAATACACATACAGTATACTGTAATATTATAGATTACAGTACTGTATGAAAAAAATACACACACCCTTTGTCCCTAGTGGTCTGCCCAGTGTCCTACATGTTCTTTTATATAATAAAAACTGTTCTTTCTGCCTGCAAACTGGAGATTGTCCATAGCAACCAAAAAGTGTCCCTTTACATCAGAAGTGCTTTTAGACCAGCTAGAAAACAGCGATAATAAATTAGAATCACTTGCAGAATTGAGCGATAGTGATTCATCATCAAACAATAAAAATAATGACAGCGACAAATCTGAAATTGAGCAAATTTCAGTGTTTTTGATTTGATTACATTATTGAATAATTTTTATTATAATTACATTATTATTTGTTATAACTATTTATAGTTATTTATTATATTATAATTTATGATTTTGTTTTTTAAGCTTTATCATACCCGAGATGTCTAGTAGACTCTTGTTTGGACAGATTTAAGTGAGTTATTCCTAAGACTTGCATGCCTACAACATTCCAGACATAATCATACCGCCAGGGAGGTTAAAGGCTAAGTTCACTTTTTCCAGAAAATAGCCTATGCAGTCAAGTGATCCCAGTAGATATTAAAAATATGTGCATCTTTGTAAGATGATCATTTATTTTATTGCTTTACATGCCATTTGGGTCCCCTCTGAAGCTTGGCTAAAAACTTCTAGTTAGCAAACCCCACTCCTTGACATCTTGCTAGGATGTGTATTTTCTATTTGCTAGGGGTGAATTTATAAAAAATGTGCATAGCAGTATGGGGCAAAAAAAATAAAAAAAATATTGAGGAATATTCTGTGCTGCTTAAATGTTTTTCACTGATTAAAAATTTTAAATTTGGCCACTAGATTGTGGTAAGAATCATCTTACCTCTATACATTACATACTCCTGACCAAAGTATTTATTATACCTGACTATTTTAATGTGGTTCTTCTTTAGCCACTTCAGCCCCAGAAGGATTTGCCCCCTTCATGACCAGGCAATCTTTTGTCATACGGCACTGCGTTGCTTTAACTGACAATTGCCCGGTAGTGCGACGCTCTACCCAAACAAAATGTATGTCCTTTTTTTCCAGCAAATAGAGCTTTCTTTTGGTGGTATTTGATCACCTCTACGGTTTTTATTTTTTGCGCTATAAACAAACAAAGACCAGTTAGGGACCAGTGGCATTATTACATTTATCAGTGCTATAAAAATGCGCCGATCAATGTAAAAATGACACTGACAGGGAAGAAGTTAACACTGTGGGGGGTCAAGTGGTTAAGTGTGTTCCCTCTGCTTGGTCTAACTGTAGGGAATAGGGGCTACTAGGGACAAGACAGAGATCACTGTTCCCGATCACTGGGAACAGTAGATCTCTGACATATCCCCTGTCAGAACAGGGATTCGCCTTGTTTACAAGGGCAGATCCCCGTCCTGCTTCTGTACAAGGCGAACGTGAGTCACAGCATGTAGCGGGATCAAGAGCACGTGGATGTGCGCTGCCGCAACTGCGACTGCGCAATCCACCGTACAGGTATGGCAATTCACGCAGGAGAGCATACCTGCTGACGTGTATCTGTGTGAGCTGGTCAGCTAGTGGTTAAGGTTGACAATGGGAATGATTTATTAAAAGTGGAGAGTGCAAAATCTGGTACAAATGTGCATAGAAACCAATCAGCTTCTGCTTTTTTTTTTTGTTAAAGCTTAAAGTGTTTGTAACCCTAAAAAAATAAAATAAAAAGAGAGATCCTGTTCCTGTATAGCAGGTTAAACAGCACAGTGCCGGAAGTAATGTGGCCAGCCTGAGTATATCTATAAAAAGGTATTTATAGGAACGTCATTTGAAAGGTAACAACCACTTTAATTGAACAAGCTGAAGATAGACGCTGATTGGCTACCATGCACAGCTGCACCAGATTTTTTACTCTCCAATGTTAGTAAATCAACCCCAGTCTGTTAGCTTTGTGTGCATATTCCTTTTTACTTTTTAAAGATTACCTCTATACATTTTATAAATATTTATTTTTCCTGACTATTTTAATGAAGTTTGTCTTTAAGGTTGAAAATGGGGTTGATTTACTAAAACTGGAGAGTGGAAAATCTGGTGCAACTCTCCATAGAAACCAATCAGCTTCTGTTTAAAAAAAAAAGTTAACATTTGCATAAAAAGTATAAAAAGACAATTGGCAACTTACATGCATCAGAACAGGCACCTGTCAACACTATCTCAATCTGGTGGCCTGCTGCTAAAACCACAATATGACAGATACAGGGAATCCAGTCCACAATGCGCAGATAGCAGCCCTGACCCAAAAACAACCAGAAAGGAGGGAAGCTCTTCTGAAAGTGTGGGAACCAATCAGTGATGTCAGATGCCAGGATGCATCAAGGGAAAGCTACGCATTTCAAGGCGATCCTCTTAAGCATTTTAATACCTTGAACACACCTGCAAATATGTTGGTAGAGGTACAGCAATGCCACAATTATAAAATGTACACTTTGGTCAGGAGTATGTAATGTAAGAATTTGTAAGAACTTGAATTTCCAATCTTAGAGGTGTTGTACACTTTTAAATGTTTTTATTGGTTTAACTAGGTATTGGCGTAGTTTTATTTCCATTGTTATTTCTTTGCTTTACCTTGTAATGATAGGCTCATATATATTGCAGCTGCAGTTTTTGTATCATAGCTGGTCAATTGCCCTATGTCCATGGATTGCTGCAGCTAGCCCTTCCTTATTTACCAGCGGGACAAACAACTTTTTTTTCTGGGTCATAGTGTGCCCATGGTGTCTAGTGCATGCCTTGCCATTTCCTCGGTGTTGCATCACAAATGTGGGAGTGCTAATGTGATGAAACACATCTTTTCCAGAATGGTGATCTCCCTCTGTTGATTTCTCTGCCTGTGTCATATATAATTACTGTGTAGATTTCACAGGCAGCACACTAGACTAGATCCAGGGGTTGTGGAATATGAAGTTTCTTCACAGGAAGTGTCAGTTCTTAGACTACAGACATGATAATGCATTATCCAGTACAATACCACGTCGCATGCCACACATTTGGGCACATGCCTAAAAAAGGAGTCCTGTGTGGCCCCAAAAACATCACAATTTTATGCTGTGACGTGATCGCTTTAATAAAACTTTTGGACGCAATCTCAGGGATCCTTGATGTGCTGGCAACATATCTCGTAATCTATGAATCAGGAAGGCAGGCAACTCAGATTCTCTTGATAAAAAGTACTTTATTTGTTACATGGATACATGGGTACAGGCTATATGCTGATGTGTTTTGGCTATGAAGCCTTAATTAAAGCCATCAATATCTCATAATCTATGCCTCAAGTTTGAACACAAGCATAAACTTCTGACAGTGGAATGTGAAGATATACTATACTATAGGCTGTTGCACATAGGTCTACAAATGACACCATGGAACTACATGATCAATGTACATCTTATGCAGGTGAAAAAAACAAGGTGCAAGTTGGAAGGTTTATAATGTATTTTAATTGTTATAATAGTGCAGCTTTATCTAGAAAAGCCGTGTGTTCTGTCACTTGTATCATTTTTTGTCCATATGTGCATTTCAACTGTGTATTTAGCTGCCTGGAGTTCAGCTTTTATAAAGTTCCCCATTTAGGCTCCATGCACACTGAAGCTAAAAAAAAGCTATAAAAAAAACGCCAGTAGGTTTTCAGGGAGCCTCTCAAAGTTTTTTAGTGTTTTTGCAATAGCTTTTTTTTTGGGGGTGTTTTGCGGTTTTTTTGCGTTTTTTTTTTACCGAAAAACGGCACTTTGAACGCAAATTTTGGGCGTTAAGAAAAAAGCCAATAAACTGCAAAGCTCATTAACACTAATACACGCCCATGTGTGCATGGGCACATAGGCTACCATAGAGTTCAGTTTATGGTCTTTTTAAAATAAGCCCAAAATGCCAATAAATGCCAGTTTATCAGCTTCAGTGTGCATGGAGCCTTATAGAAATAATTCTATAAAATGAAACATGGGAATTTTCCTGATATTTTAGGTCTCTGAGAAATTAAATGTGTATCACCATATTTTCCTATGTGTAGACTATGCATACAATGTGTACACAAATAGCTGGATAGGTAGAAAAAGCTCAGTATTCTGTAGCATTGTTGGATTTCAGTGATAAAGCCAAAAACTGTATTTTCAGTAGGCACAAAGTATTAGTTATTATTGCAATTTTTATGGGACTTTCATATTCTTTAACCAAAATATTGTATTTTAACATTTTAACCTGTTTTCTGATCCATACTATTGTTATTTCAGAAAAATATATATCTAAATCCAAGAACAAACATTTAATATATTGCAGCGTACCAATCCCTAGACATGGTGACTGCATTATTTTTCTTTTTTCAGCCTAAGTAAATATTCTGCACATACCCATTGATCCAGCCTCATATTCGGTGTCTATAACTCTCTCTGAACTGAATTCTTGAATTGTGTTGCTTTCTTAGCTATCTTCTGTGAACTACATAACCCCTCCTTTCCTATGTGTTGCAGACAGGGGTGGCCCGTTCATTAGGGGTGCAGGAGGACGGCCCCCCTATCCATGCGTCCAGCCCCCTAATCTAAATGTAGGGTACCGGACGCATGGATTCCAAAGGGTGTTTTTTGAAATGACATATCCCACAATCCCAGAGCTGTTCCAGGCTTGGGAAAGATTCCGACTTTACAATTGGAATCCACCCAGATACACTCCCTCCACAGCCCAGTGATCCAGTGAGCATTGGAGGGGCATAGCAGTTCTTGGTCTTGGACAGCTGCAACTGGGAACTTCTCTTTTAACATAATCTTTTCAAACTAAGCTAGAATTTAACCTTTCTAGTTAAATTTGTCCTAAAAACAAAAAAGATTTTGTACAGCTACTTCTCAGCCCCCCTAAACACTTATGTCCATTCTCAATGCAGGACTGTCCCTTCTGCTGAACCAGCCAATTTTCAGTACTTGTGTACCCAGCATAAGTAAAACTAAAGGCCAATTGTTTTATTCTTATTTTGGATAGAGTGGAGAGGGATTAGTACCCCTCTCCGTTTCTATTGTTGTCTGTGCCCCCCGTTAGGGAGATTCACACTATCTATTTGTCCTGTTTACCTTTATCATTGAAAGTAAAGGAAAATCAAACATTTTGGGTTGTTCCCAAAAAAATAATAGAGGGGACATTTTCCAAATGAGACACTAGTTCTGGTGACCTGGGGGTACCCAAGGAATTCCCTTAATTTGCAAAGATTTACTCTCACTTCCTGTTTGGTTATGGAACAGGAAGTGAAGGGAAATCTCCGCAATGGGACACAGATGAGGAAACAAAATCTGACAAGGGCTATAACTCTCCCTTACTTTATCTAAAATTTTTAAAAAGATATACTTTAAGGCCTGGATTTAGAAAGGACTTACGCCGACGTATTTTCTGATACGCCGCGTAAGTCCACGGATGCGCCATCGTATCTATGCACCTTATTCAGGAAACAAGATACGCCTGAATTTTGGCTTTATACGACCAACGTAATGTCTCCTACGCCATTGTATCTTGGGCGCATATTTACGCTGGCCGCAAGGGGCGCTTCCATTGATTTATGCGTCGAATATGTAAATGACCTAGATACGCCGATTCACAAGCGTACTTACACCTGTCGCTGTAATCTACGCCGTTAACGTAAGGCGTACATCCAGCGTAAAGTTAAGCCTCATAAAGCAGGGGTAAGTCATGTTAGGGTATGGATGTCGGAAAAAGCCGTCGTATTTTACGTCGTTTGCGTAAGTCGTACGTGAATGGGGCTGGGCGTAGGTTACATTCACGTTGAAGGCAAAGTATATGCAATGTGATTCTGAGCATGCGCGCGCATGCGCCATTCGTTCGGCCCTTCATTTACATGGGGTCACGGTTAATTTAAATGTAACACGCCCACTACCTTCCTACTTTGAATTAGGCGGGCTTACGCCGGCCAATTTACGTTACGCCGGTGCAAGTTTGGGAGCGAGTGCTTTGTGAATACTGCACTTGCCTCTCACAGTTACGTTGGCGTAGCGCATATGAAATGCGCTACGCTGGTATAAAGATATGCCGATCTACGTGAATCCGGGCCTAAGTCTGCATAATTATAACTTTTAAGATTTAGGCCCAGATTCTCAAAGGAGATATGATACGCCGCCGTATCTCTGAGTCTGAGCCGTCGTAGCTATGCGCCTGATTTTTAGAATCAGTTACGCATAGATTTGTATTAGATCCGACCGGCGTAAGTCTCTTACGCCGCCGGATCTTAACTGCATATTTACGCTGGCCGCTAGGGGCGTGTACGCTGATTTACGCCTAGATATATGTAAATCAGCTAGATACGTGAATTCACGAACGTACGCCCTTTACGTTAGGCTTTTCCCGGCGTAAAGTTACCCCTGCTATATGAGGCGTACATGCGGCGTACCAATGTTAAGTATGGACGTCGTTCCCGCGTCAAATTTGGAAAATTTTACGTCGTTTGCGTAAGTCGTCCGTGAATGGGGCTGGATGTAATTTACGTTCATGTCGAAATCAATATGTCCTTGCGGCGTACTTTGGAGCAATGCACACTGGGATATGTCCACGGACGGCGCATGCGTCATTCGTAAAAAGCGTCATTTACATGGTGTCACATAACATTTACATAACACACGCCCACATCTTCCAAATTTGAATTAGGCGGGCTTACGCCGGCCTATTTACGCTACGCCGCCGCAACTTACGGAGCAAGTGCTTTGAGAATACTGCACTTGCCCGTCTAAGTTGCGGAGGCGTAACGTAAATAGGATACGTTACGCCCGCACAAAGATACGCCGATCTATGAGAATCTGGGCCTTACTGTTCAGGGTCTTGCATAAGCCTCACCTTGGCTGGTTCTCTTTAGGCATTTTCATCTCCATGGAATCATTTTAGCAGATGTTGAACAATTCATTATTCTGTGAGAAACCAAAACAACAGTAGAAATAACTGTTTTCAGCTTTTATTATTCCTACAATTCATATTTCTGAGCTACATAACATTCCCATGGTTTGTGAGGAATTAAGAAAACTTATTTTTGTTGTTGTTCAATGGCCATCATAACTTATAACAGATTGGTCCTGCTCTGGTCTAAAGACTTCTCATAGAGCTTCTTTATGCCTGCCTTGGGTACAATCTGAGAACCTGCTGATAAAGGATTTTTTTTTTTTTTTTAAGTTGTCTTCTTTGAATGTAAAACGGCTTATTCTGTGATATTTTTAAAGAATTTTGCACAAAAGGCCCACTGTTCATCTGTTCTTGGTACAATCAGAGAATCTGTTGCTCAAGAAATTGGAAAGTGTTGTCATTCTTTGATATACAGCAAAATGTCTTTTATGGAATTGCCAATGGAGTTTGACACTGATAGATTCTGCTCTGATCTCAAGATTACTCACTAGGCCTCTGTGTCTGTTCTGAATACAATTCGATAAACTGTTGTTAAATGCTGATCTTTGCCTGTCTTCTAATATTATGTTTGATATTATTGCTAACTGAATGTTCTATGTGAATGACAAGGAGACTAATAATATACCTCTGACAGTAATAAATTATTGTTGAATGAGTCTCTATCAGCCTATTTTAACTTTACTTCGATCATATTAAGAGCAGAATATTAACTGCATTTTCTCCTGTGTGTACCTAATCGTGGAAAGCTTAAAAAATATGTGCTTTGGTGGGTGTTATATTAACAGTGGCTAAGAAATTATTAATGTCAGGCCTCGTACACACGATCGAGGAACTCGCCGTAAATGAAACATTGTTTTCCTCGACGAGTTCCTTGTCAGGCTTGTCGAGAATCTTGACAAGCTTTCTTTGCGTACACACTGTCAAGACTAAATCTTGTTGTTCTCAAACGCGGTGACGTACAACATGTACGACGGCACTATAAAGGGGAAGTTTGATTCCACTGGCGCCACCCTTGGGGCTGCTTTTACTAATCTCATGTTACTGCGTGTTAAGTAAAAGTTTGGTGAGAGACGATTCGCGCTTTTCAGTCTGTTACAGCGTGACGAATGTGCTCCATTACAAACGCTAATTTTAGCGAATGTGCGCTCCCGTCTCATACTTCATTCTGAGCATGCGCGGGTTTCTAAGCATACACACGAACGTGTTTCTCGTCATAAACCAGCCCGACGACAAACACGACGAGGAAATTGAGACTCCCGACGAGGAAAAAGAGAACTTGTTCTCTTTTTTACTGGTCGAGTTCCACGACAGTTTTCTCAATGAAAAACATACACACGACCGTTTTCCTCAGCAAAAAAGCTCTGCCACCAAGTTTCTTGATGGATTCTGTCGAGGAAAACGGGCCGTGTGTACGAGGCCTCACTCACACAAAATGGTGAAAAACAGATTAACCACTTGAGAGCCGCGCTATAGACGAAACTGCCGGGTGGACATCCCTGGCAGTCCTGGATGTCCTGCTGCTTACATTCCCCCCACGCGCCACCGGGGGCGCGCAGTGGGGAAAAACTGTGCCCGGCGTGTCACGTGATGCCGATGCGCGTGCCTGGTGGCCGCGATATCCGCCAGATACTCGCGATTGGCAATTACAGAGGCAGAACGTGGAGCTCTGTGTGTAAACACAGAGCTCCACGTCCTGTCATGGAGAGAGGAGACCGATGCTGTGTCCCTTGTACGTAGGGACACAGATTGGTCCCCTCCCCCAGTCAGTCTCCTCCCCCACAGCAAGAATCACTCCCAGGGAATACATTTAACCCCTTCCTCACCCCCTAGTGTTAACCCTTTCCCTGCCAGTCACATTTATACAGTAATAAGTGCATATTTATAGCACTGTTCGCTGTATAAATGTGAATGGTCCCAAAATAGTGTCAAAAGTGTCCGATATGTCCGCCGCAATATCACAGGCCTGACACAAATCACAGATTGCCGCCATTACTAGTAAAAAATATATATATATTTTTTTTAATTGGGATATTATTATAACAAAAAGTAAAAAAATATTGTATTTTTTCTCAACATTTTCTGTCTTTTTTTGTTTATAGCGCAAAAAATAAAAAACGATGTCTGCCAGCACCCGCCGATTGTGAAGAAAAAGTACAGAACTGCGATCTTCCTATGTAAACAAGGCAGATTGCTGTTCTGACAGGAGGGAAGGGACAGAATATGTGTCCCTGCAAAGCAGAAAACAAATTCCATCTTTTCCCCTAGTAAAAGCACATCCAACAGTACCAACCCTGGCTAGGCAAACAGTTAAACCTTTGATCACCCCTGATATTTAACTCCTTCCCATCCAGAGTAATTAGTACAGTGACAGTGCACATTTTTAGCACTGATCACTCTATTAGTGTCACTGGTCCCCAAAAAGTGTCAAAAGTGTCAGTTATTGTCATGATGTCCACTGCAATATTGCAATCCCACTAAAAGTCGCTAATCGCCACCATTAATAGTAAAAAAAAAAAAAAACATAGTTTGTTATCACTATAACTTTTGTGCAAGCCAATCAATTGGGAATTTTTACCAACAATATACAGCAGAATACATATTGGCCTAAATTGATGATTTTTTTTATTGGATAGGTTTTATAGCAGAAAGTAAAATACATTAAGCATAGGGGAGCTTCAGCCTAATTGTAGAGTTTATTTGGTGTCATTCTGTGGCTCCTTTCAGAAGGAGAGGAGGTGAAAACAGAAAGACTGTAATATCCACCTGCCTGACATCACGTTTTGGTGCCAGGCTTCAACTGTAATCTGCACAAGAGGAGCCTCTGCCATGCAGATGTCTGAAAAATATGTCAAATATTCCCAAAAAACCTTTGAAAGGCACAGAGGACTTGAAAAAGATAAAGGTCATATGATTACAAGTACACTGGTCGTTTTGTTTCTCTTTTGCTGCTATTCCTTAAAAAGAATGATAAAATGAATGATCACTGGAGTATCACATGCTTCTGTCAGGTAATAACTATTCTTCACAATAATTACGCATCGTTAGTAAAAAGCAAATGTGACATAAAGATAAGCTATTGTCTGCAAGGTTATTCTGCACTTAGTTTGGTGAATACGGGAAAGCTGTGTTTTCTTAAAGGGTAACTCCACTTTCCTGGGGAAAGAAAATAGCAAATAAAGAAAAAATATTATAGCGTATACAATTGTGACACAAGTCATATTGTAATTGAATGTTATTAAAAATGACCTTTCCTTTTCAATCTGCAGCCACTGTAATTTTCTATAAGTGCAAAGCAATATGGCTACCTAGAGGAGTTCTGTACAGAGAATGTATACTGACCACTGCCCAGAAACATCATTTCCTGTTTGTGTGATTGGCTCACCAATTTTCCCAGAAGTCTGCCTAAGATACAAGTCAGATTTCAGGTATCCCCTGCAACAAAAATGTAATTTTTGGTGAGATATTTCCAAAAGAAACACGTCTAAAGGGATGCAGGCCCAGCAGCTTTCCTCATTAGTGCTCTGCAGTTGCCACAGTTGACTAATAAATATGAAACCACTCCCATTAGACCCACTCAGCCAAGAGACACAGACAAAAAACGCAGGGATTTCTTCAGAATAACAAAATGTAGGAATCTGCAACAAAGTTTGTTATAATCCTTGCAATGTACATAGATCACCCAGTGGGATGTTTTTTTCTCAACAAATGTGGAGTTACGCTTTAAGAGTGATTTATGTAAGCAGATCCTTGCACATTTTTGAGTAATAAAGGTGATCATAATTGTACCTTATTGCCTAAGCTAAGTGAAGATTCAGGGGCAGATCCTCGTACAATTGCATGGGCGCAGCGTATGTGAGATACGCTACGCCGCTGTAACTTACTTTTTTAATCTTTGAATCCACAAAGAATTTGCGCCGTAAGTTACGGCGGCGTAGTGTATCTCTCGCGGCGTAACGGTGCGTAATTCAAATCGGCGAGTAGGGGGCGTGTTTCATTTAAATGAAGCGCGTCCCTGCGCCGAACGAACTGCGCATGCGCCGTCCCTAAATTTCCCGCTGTGCATTGCGCTAAATGACATCGCAATTGACGTGGACGTAAATTACGTCCAGCCCCATTCACGGACGACTTACGCAAACAAAATAAAATATTTTCAAATTCGACGTGTGAACGACGGCAATACTTAACATTGCGTACGCCACCAAATAGCAGCTTTAACTATAAGCCAGAAAAAGCCGAACGGAAACAACGTAAAAGAATGTGACGGCCGCTCGTACGTTCGTGGATCGACGGAAATAGCTAATTTGCATACTCGACGCGGAATACGACAGGAACGCCACCCAGCGGACACTGAAGAATTGCATCTAAGATCCGAAGGCGTACGAAGACGTACGCCTGTCGGATCTAACCCAGATGCCGTCGTATCTTGTTTTGAGGATTCAAAACAAAGATACGACGTGGGAAATTTGAAAGTACGCCGGCGTATCACTAGATACGCCGGCGTACTCTCTTTGTGGATCTGCCCCTCACTTTGCAAAGTGAACACTCTCCATTCCTTTAATAAATTAACTCAATGTGTGTAAAATAAAAGCATTAGTGTGACTCTAAGCTAACCCTGTTCTTTGGAAATTATTTGTACTAGGTAGTCATTTAGTTGGAATGATATATACAATATATTGCCAAAAGTATTGGGACACCTACCTTTACACGCACATGAACTTTAATAACATCCCAGTCTAATGCCTCGTAAACACGTACAGGTTTCCCAGCGGACTTTTTACCACTGGGAAAAACGAGGGGAAAGCTGAGAACCAGCTCTGCAGCTTTTTCCCCCTACACACGCCCGGTTCTCCTGGCAGGTAAACTGCCATGAGAGCTTTTGCCGGGAAACCCGGCCTTGTGTATGCTCCACCGCAGTGTTTACCATAGGAAAACTGCCGGGAAATAGACCACCGGTGGATAAGCACATTTGCGGTGAAGGAACTTGACTGACTTGCACAGAGTCCTGACCTCAAATCCATAGAACACCTTTGGGATAAATTAGAGCGGAGACTGCGAGCCAGGCCTTCTTGTCCAACATCAGTGCCTGACCTAACAAATGCGCTTCTGGAAGAATGGTCAAGCATTGCCCTAAACACACTCCTATACATTGTGGACAGCCTTCCCAGAAGAGTTTAAGCTGTTATAGCTGCAAAGGGTGGGCCAACTCAATATTGAACCCTACGGCCATACCATGAATAGAGCAAAGTAAAGGATGTATTAGTTAGACTTTTCCATTCCTCACAACTGCAGCAAAAGCATAATCTGGGGACATGTGTTAGCCAGGTGCTCCCACTGACTACTCAATGAAAATCATTTTTTTTTTTTAAGTAAACCTTAACTAAAGTACATTTTATCTTTTGTGATGTACAGTAATAAGAATAAACTTATGCTTTAAGCCGCGTACACACGATCAGTCCATCCGATGAGAACGGTCTGATGGACCATTTTCATCAGTTAACCGATGAAGCTGACTGATGGTCCGTCGCGCCTATACACCATCGGTTAAAAAAAGGATTGTGTCAGAACGCGGTGACGTAAAACACAACGACGTGCTGAAAAAAACGAAGTTCAATGCTTCCAAGCATGCGTCGACTTGATTCTGAGCATGCGTGGATTTTTAACCGATGGTTGTGCCTACTAACGATCGGTTTTGATCTATCGGTTAGGAATCCATCGGTTAAATTTAAAGCAAGTTAGCTTTTTTTTAACCGATGGTTAAATAACCTATGGGGCCCACACGATCGGTTTTGACCGATGAAAACGGTCCATCAGACCGTTGTCCTCTGTTTAACCTATAGTGTGTACTAGGCCTTACATCACCTCACAGTTTACTTATTTATAGGGTGATGTGGGACTACACTATGGTCATTCAGGTATTTCCATATAAATAACAAGCAGTGAACTAATGACCTCTATAGCTTAAGGCACTGTGGGGCAATTAATTTTCACAGTTCACTGGTTTAAATAATAACTATAGAGCTTCTGTTGTGAACTTGTAGGATAAATTGATCCACAATGCCTGCAGGGATGCTTACATTGACCAGCATTTATTCCTTTTTATTTAAAAATGTATCCCAAAGATGAAACACTGAAAGGTTTTAGCTGGAATTAGACTTTAGTTCTGTTGGTTACTTGTGTAAATTCCACTTAAATCTACTAGTTGATCTGGCACCTAGCGGGGAATCTTCAGATAATGCTGCTGTACAAGGGTGGCTATATTGCTAGTGAAAATAACAGAAATAATGCCTAAAAAGAGAAAATTAAAGCAGCAAACTCATCCAAAGATGGGTAAATTGCAATTTATTACATTTTTGTTTTGGGGTTGGATATGCTGTTTCCACACTAAAATGCTTTAGCCATGCAACCTATGGTTTTGTAGGCAATATATAGTCTTTTGTTGCTTTTTAGATGTACAATATCAAATAAATCAGCTTGAGCTAAATCATTCTGTCAATATAGGTTAATGTTTATTTCTATATATTGTAAATAATTAGTAGTTATAGATGTGCAAAAAATAAGTTCAATGCTTCCAAGCATGCGTCGACTTGATTCTGAGCATGCGTGGATTTTTAACCGATGGACGTGCCTACAAACGATCGCTTTTTTTCTATCGGTTAAATTTAAAACAAGATTGCTTTTTTTTAACCTATGGATAAATAACCGATGGGGCCCACACACGATCGGTTTGGTCCGATGAAAATGGTCCATCAGACTGTTCTCATCGGTTTGACCGATCGTGTGTACGCGGCATAAAAGTTGTCACCCTAGAATAGGAAGTATGTTACTGTCAAGATCACCGTCAGGGTCAGCCGTCAGGGTAACCTATGATATGGTTCCCATACAGATTCCAGTGGGGCTGGCTTAGTCCTAACATTTATTTCATTACCTCTATGTATATGTCCTTCTTGGGCTGGTATACTCCATGTCCCTATATGCCTATCCATCTTTGGTTGGATCTCTAAGTGAGTGGCTTGCCTGCATTTTATTCCCCTGCCTGACTATTGTTAATCCCCTGTGGGTTGCATGACCTCACCATTCACACTGGAGATCCCCCATAATGCCTCATACACACGATTGGAATTTCTGATGAAAAAATTCAGACAGAATTTTTTCATCGGATATTCTGACCGTGTGTATGCCCCATCGGACTTTTTCAGACGGAAAAAAATTACCATTGGAACTCCAGCGGAGAAAAAAACATGCATGCTCAGAATCAAGTCGACGCATGCTCGGAAGCATTGAACTTAATTTTTCTCGGCTCGTCGTACGTGTTGTACGTCACTGAATTTTTGATGGTCGGAATTTGGTGTGACTGTGTGTATGCAAGACAGCTTGAGCGGAATTCTGTTGGAAAAACCCGTCAGAGTTTATTCTGGTGGAAAAAACTATTGTGTGTACAGGGCATTAGATGTGCTACAACAATTTTTAGCTCTAAATCTGGTCTATTTATCTAGGCATATTCCTCCTTACCACCCCTTAAGAAGAGTGTTTACAGATGAAACGCGGTGGGATAATTTGTGGTCATCTAATTGATAGGAATACATATGTTACATGGTATTCCTACTCCTGATTAGGAGATAAACACATTAAACTAGAAGTCATGCTGCCTAGACTAGAGAATTGTAACCTTGTTATTTAACCAGTTAGCAACCGCCCTATAGACGAAATACGTCTACAAGGCGGTTGCTTAACTCTAGGAGGGCGTCAATGTACGTCCTCCTAGAATCGCGCTCCCGCACGCCCTGTGGGGCGCGCACACGGGAGTCTCCGTGACCGCCGGGTCCTCCGGACCCGGCTGATCACGGATCACGGTAAATCGCCGCTGATAGCGGCGGTTTACCACGTGATCGCTCCGTCCAATGACGGAGCGATCACTAGTAAACAAACCGACGTCATGTGATGACGCCGGTTCCTCCCTCTCCTCTCTGTACCGAACGGTACAGTGTGAGAGAGGAGAGGGGATAGAGCGGAAGCAGCAGCAGCTGCTGCTGCTGCTGCGGGCTGGATCTGTGACACATGCAGTCACAGATCCAGCCATCGATCCCTCCCTGTGCAATACTCTGCAGTACCAGCCATACTCTGCAATGCCCCCACACTCTGCAATGCCCCCACACTGTGCAATACCCCAAAATACTCTGCAATGCCCCCACACTGTGCAATGCCCCCACACTGTGCAATGCCCCCACACTGTGCAATACCCCAAAATACTCTGCAATACCCCAAAATACTCTGCAATGCCTGCAATACTCCGCAATGCCCCGCAATACTCCGCAATACCCCGCAATACTCCGCAATGCCCCACAATACCCCACAATACTCCGCAATACCCCGAAATACCCCGCAATACTCCGCAATACCCCACAATACTCCGCAATACCCCGCAATACTCCGCAATACCCCACAATACCCCGCAATACTCCGCAATACTCCGCAATACCCCACAATACCCCGCAATACCCCGCAATACTCCGCAATACCCTGCAATACCCCACAATACTCTGCAATACCCCACAATACTCCGCAATACCCCACAATACCCCACAATACTCCGCAATACCCTGCAACGTCGTCTATGGGGATTTTTAAGTAGCGAAGTTTGGCGCCATTCCACGAGCGTGTGCAATTTTGAAGGGTGACATGTTGGGTATCTATTTACTCGGCGTAACTTCATCTTTCACATTTATGCAAAAGAATGAAGAAAAAATACTAAATTTGCCAAATTTTATAACAGAAACAAAGAAAAATTATTTTTTTTTACAGAATTTTCAGTCTTTTTTCTTTTATAGCGCAAAAAATAAAAAACCCAACGGTGATTAAATACCACCAAAAGAAAGCTCTATTTGTGTGAAAAAAAGGACGAAAATTTCATTTGGGTACAGTGTTGTATGACTGAGTAATTGTCATTCAAATTGTGAGAGCACCGAAAGCTGAAAATTGGTCTGGTTATTAAGGGGGTTTACGTGCCTAGTGGTCAAGTGGTTAATTAAAAAAAATACTTTTATACATTAATTTGTCCGTGTAGTTTTGGCTGCAAGTCCCAGGGGAGATGCCTATGTTCTATTAAGATATAGGGACAAAGCAGCTGTTAACCCATGACAAACCTTAACAAATAATGAAACTGTTAATACCTCTAAAGACTGGTTAGCTTCAATTAATAAAACATTTTTGGGTTTAGATACCTTTTAAACTCTAAAATAATAACTTAACAGTAAGCACACATCTCATGCACAACGTGATTTATAGTCAGGCTATCAGTAGAAAATAGAAACATGAATGGCACAAAAAGAAAAATAATTCTAGTTTATAAAGATAATTTGGAAAATTATAGAATAAAATATCATTTTTTTTTTCTTAAACCAAGAAAATCAATATAAGAAAAGAATAAGATAGTTTTACTGTCAATTTAAGTTTTTTTTTATTTTATTTCCAGCAATCTGGCATTCTTGGGATACCACTTGTTACTCCCCATAAGCAGCATTAAAGTTTTACGAGAATTGTTTTAACCCAAGAAATGCATGGAAGATAATCTTTCAGTTAGGCTATTAAACATGAAGTTTACAGGTCATAAAAAAAGAATCATAAAATGTTATAAGTTATGCTTCAATAATTTGTCAATTTTATGTGTTTATATTGTTTGTGAAGTGCATGTATGTTATTTTATTTCTATGAATGTAATTACCGATATTGATTCATATGCAACAAAAAACATAAATACAAAAATACAAGTCTCAATGTAAATACATTTGTGGCATACAATTTTAACAAGCTTGTTTTAGGTATAATATGACTTCTAGTACAACCCTACAATATTTGCTATCTGATTAAATAGTTTCTGCTCAATTAATCCCAATACAATATTTTGCATTATTTTTAATGTTTTTTTAATTAGCATTGTTTTGTTAAATATATATATATATATATATATATATATAAAATCTGTGAGTCTATTTTTAACTGCCTCAAAGTTTAAAGTAGGTGTGGTCCAGCCTCCAGTGATAGTTAATCTGGTAGCGGCATAGAAAAGTAATGCATGCTCTGAGTGAAAAATATCTGGCACTGGTTAATTCAGTAGGGCTTTGTAGGGATTTTTACAGACATTTGTATGAATTAAAGGGTGGATTAAATTATAGACCCTTATCCATAAGCTGTTCATCATCTTCTGGATCAAGGTTTAACTCTGACTCCCAGGCCCTGTACACACGTCCGAGGAACTCGACGGGCAAAACTCATCGTTTTGCTCGTCGAGTTCTGTGTGAAGCCGCCGAGGATCTCGGCGAGCCAACTTTCCTCATTGAACAACGAGGAAATAGAGAACATGTTCTCTATTTGGCTCGATGAGGAACTCGTCGGCTTTCTCGGCCGAAAGTGTACACACGGCCGGGTTTCTCGGCAGAATTCAGCTTCGATCGAGTTTCTGCCTGAATTCTGCCGAGAAACTCGGTCGTGTGTACGGGGCCTCATTGTGCCTGGTATGGTCAGGTAGGTGTACTTTTGGCATTAATGATAGCAGAGTAAATTAAAGTGATTTCGCCCTTGGAAAAAGGGCCAGATCAACATTTGCTTTTCATTTCATTAATAGAAAGGGAGGGTTGGTCCAAATGTGTAGAGGGGTGATTAAGTTTTATTATCCAGTTGTCTATCTCTACACTTTGGTCTCTTACCAATGATGGTGATAATGTATGAGGCAAAACTAGTAAAAAGTGAAAAAATGTTTTTTGAAGAAAAGATTTACAAATCTCTGCCTACTAGCATTTTTACTTCCGTCTTGCTTTAACTTGGCAACATCTGTCGTTTGTACTCCTATTTTAATTCACTTAGTTAAAGAACAACCTGGTTAGACCTTTTAGAGTTGTCATTTAGCGTATCAGTCCACATTTTATAACAACAACACTCTTTAGACCCCTTTCACACTGGGGCATTTTTCAGGTGCTTTAGCGCTAAAAATAGAACCTGTAAAGTGCCTAAAAAATGCCTCATCTGCAGTCCCAGTGTGAAAGCCTGGGTGCTTTCACACTGGGGTGGTGCTCTTCCAGGATGTCAGAAAAAGTCCTGCAAGCAGCATCTTTGGGGCAGTTTGCGAGCATTGTATACACCGCTCCCCCACCGCCCCTGCCCATTGAAATGCATGGACAGGGCTGCCAAAGCGCCTGCAAAGCGCTTCGGCAGCGGTGCTACATGGGCGCTTATAACCCTTTTTAACCCCTTCTAGGGGGTTAAAAGCACCCTGCCTTAATTGCGACGCAAAATGTGCCGCTAAAACTAGTGGCGCTTTACAGCTACAGCCCCAGTGTAAAAGGGCTCTTAGATAAAGAAACAAGGTAGTTCAGTAGTCTTCTGCATATAACAACTGGATGACAGACAGACCTGTTTACATGATACAATAGGAGCTTCCTCTCTTTTACACTGTATAAGATGTGCACAGTGTAGTGGTCAGACCAGCATTCTAGGGATTATCTGGTATTGGACTGTGCTGCTTCTTCTTTACAAGACATGGCAATTAAAACTGTTGGTTACATTATGGCTGCAAATCCGTTTTCTTCTTTATACCTCAGTTCTTCTTTAAAAGTGAAAAAGAAAAGATCAAATGGGTTCGGTAAAATCCATGGTCATTGCTGAAAAGCATCACAAATTATTCGGTGTGATTCGGTAAATGGACTATTTTTCTTTGCTCACAAGAAAATTCTTTGCTTGGGAAAAATGTAATAGCACTGTTAAATTGGCCAATTTGTGTGTGCATGTTAATACAAAATTATCTCCTGGTACAGAGTTACAGTATGTCACTTAACGCATGAGTGCCTGGTTATCACAGAAGTGGGGCACTTAGCGCTTTTTCGATCATTTATCTAGAACTTGCTTATTATTTGAGGTGCTCATAAGAGATTGTATGTAATTTGCATTCTTTTGTTCAATGGATTTTACCTTGCGGCTTTTGTCTCTAAGCGGCTTTATGAATGAAAAGGAGCATGAAGGATGGATGAATAGACTAAGCACATGACCTTATTATCTATGTTAACCACATAAATTGGGTTGATTTCAAAATGTTTTGTTAAGAGAGAGAAAATACTTACATACCAATTTATATCTGTCATTACAAATTATAGTTTATTCATTGAATGAGTAAAACAAACCCTGGACCTTCATATACACATGACTTTTGCTTCAAATAAAATAATCCATCCTGAAAACATATGTGTGAATATATTTATATTTTAGTAATGGAAATTTCATCATGACAATGGGGTTGATTTACTAAAATGAGAGCACTCAGAATTTGGTGCAGCTGTGCGTGGTAGCTTCTAACTTCAGCTTGTTCAATTAAGCTTTAGCTGATTGGTTTCTATGCAGAGCTGCACTAGATTTTGCACTCTACAATTTTAGTAAATCAACCTTACTATGGCAAACAGTTAAACATAAAAAATGTCTTTCTGACACATTCTGATTATATAGCCCATTTGAAATCTAAAATAACCTAAAACTGAAATTTTAGTATGTGCTGGTGAGTTCAGACACTCTGAAGTGTACATTTTACTTGAAATCCACTGGTATGATATCCCCCTGTGTGGCACACAGGAAGCCTTCACCCCCCTGGTTGAATACTTTATTTTGGTTTTTTTTTAACCACTTCCCATCCGGCTCTAAAATGCCGCGTCACACAGGTGCCAATGCGCATGTCCGCCACGCACACTCGCGATTGACAGTCACAGAGCCAGGGACGTGGATCTCTGTGTGTAAACACAGAGATCCACGTCCTGTCAGGGAGAGGAGACCGATGGTGTGTCCCTTGTACATAGGGACAACCATCGGTCACCTCCCCCAGTCAGTCTCCTCCCCCCCCACAGTAAGAATAACCTAGCAGGGCACACATTTAACCCCTTGATTGCCCTAGTGTTAACCTCTTCCCTGCCAGTCACATTTATAAAGTAATCAGTGCATATTTATAGCACTGTTCGCTGTATAAATGTGAATGGTCCCAAAAATGTGTCAAAAGTGTCCGATGTGTCCACTGTAATATCGCAGTCCTGACAAAAATCGCAGATCGCCGCCATTACTAGTAAAAAAATAATAATAAAAAAAGTCATTATTTTATCCCCTATTTTGTAGGCGCTATAACGTTTGCATAAACCAATCAATAAACGCTTATTGCGATTTATTTTTTTTACCAAAAATATGTAGAAGAATATATTTATTATAGCAAAAAGGAAATTTTTGTTTATAGCAAAAAAAAAAAAAAAACGCGAGATGATCAAATACCACCAAAATAAAGCTCTATTTGTGGGAAAAAAAAGGACGTCAATTTTGTTTGGGAGCCACATCGCACGACCACGCAATTGTTATTCAAAGTGTGACAGTGCTGAAAGCTGAAATTTCACCTGGGCAGGAAGGGGGTATATGTGCCCTGTAAGCAAGTTGTTAAAGAAGGGGTAATTTGTCACTAAGTTCGGTTCATACTGGTACGACACGACTGTTGTATGACTGTCATCTTACTTTGCCCTGCAACATCGGTCCTACTTTTACTTTGTGATAGTCCGACTTGTCCTTTGACCAATCAAAATAATCCCATTGTGACATCAATAAATTTTCCTGCTTCTGTAATGACCAAGTCAGTTAGGATGGCTCTCATGGGGAACCATTGGTCTGTACACGTCATTTGTGACATGTGCTCCCAAAGTTGGAGCGTATGTTGTATCAGTGTGAACCGGGCCTAAAGGGTGAGTAAAAAAAACCGAGGAAGCTGTATCATTTGTCAGTGAGCGTTTTTTTTGTTTCAGGGGTTGTGTATTTTGTGATATGCCTATATGGTTTTTATATGCTATTTCACAGACAGTTTATGTATGTATATATATTGTAAGTTTTCTTGGTAAATGTGGTACTGAAATGAAAGTTTTTAGATAAAATATTCCAGATGAAATTTTATTTGGGTTGAAGGTGCACATTTTTTTTATAATATATTTCAGCAAATCCACTTTTAAATATAACAGTATTATTTTTGAAAACATGCATTTATTTAAAATCATGGCAAAGTAGGCATATACATACATATACTACTGATCTGAGATGCATGTTTCAAATAAATGACATGCAAATCATTATCAAAGTGTGTTATAGATATTACTGAATAACTTCCTAATTAACTTTTTTTTAAATGTTTAGGTGACTTCTGTGTTAAATCCATAAAGATGATTAAAGCACATATTTCCAGTGGGAATGCTGGTACAAGGGCCAAGTAATAACCTGGACCTGTTAGATGCATCAAATCACTAATCTGAGCAGTCACTTAAAAAACTTGTATATTAGAATAGTTACTTAAAAACTTGTATATTAGAATACTTAGAATAATAAAATATAGCACATTTCAGCCACACATGTTACGAATATATATTGTTTTACAAATAATTGCATCAAATAAAAGATCAGCACTGTGTGTGTTATACCAGTTAAAAGAAAATAAATTAAAATGTAGCTGATTTTTTTTTGTGATTGCATTATTTAGCATAAAGTACTGTTATTCAATGCCCACCTTGTATACACAGCATAACCTTTGGAAAAATATATATATAAAAAATAAATCTTTTATATTTGAAGAATAATACACATACATAAAGACCTTTGGGACTATTTGTCCTCTAAGCTGGCCCCATCTAGAGTCTGAAAACATGACCTTCCTTTCCTTTATCTTTGCTGTTCCCTTCCTAAAGCACTGCTTGACAATTAGACTAATTGGAGTTTGTTATTTCCCCGAAGGAAAGCAGTGAAATTGTTCCCTGTGACTTCAGACCAAACACTGCTGCTAACCTATCTCAATAATTAAGAAAGTCAGTCCATTTACTCTAGGTATTACACAACATTATTGATGTGGGGTTACCAATCTGATGAAGTACACTCCATAGAAAACATGTCCCGTTATATTTTAAGTTTACTTGCTGAATTCCTGCAGAGACATGACACCAGGTAGAGGAACATTTACAAACAATACGTATGAAGTGTCGGGCTATGATTTATTTGTTAAACAGGATTTGGTTTGATTAAAAAATGTTTTCTGTACCTTAAGCGGATCTTCAAAATATAGGTATCCATTTCCTGCATTCGACCACTCCACTAAAAACTGTATAATAAATCATCCAGGCCAATATATTTACATTTAAGGTGAGAAAATTAGCTCTGATACAAATAAAAATGTGTGCCAGATGCCCTTTTCGAACCGATTAAACTTACTGGGCTTAATTCGTTGTACTACAAAAACCTTTATTCCAGTTTTGAAATATCTAAAGCCTAGAACTCAAGCCAATTAATATATTATTGATTGTTCAAAACCTTTCTAAGTGCTATGATCAATTAGGCGTTCTGTGACTTTTTAAACAACATTAAAATAACATTCTTCATATTTATATGGTATAATACTATATATTCAATAGTTTGTGCTATTTATTTACTTGATCTAAGGAGCATCTGCTTCAAAACTTAACAAATATTTTTAACCATTAAACTTATTCCAGGTTCCATGTGGAAGTGTTAAAGGAAACCTGCAATAAGAATAAAGCCCCATACACACTATCAGTTTTTCTTGCAGGTTTTCTCTTCAGGTTTACCAAAACCATCTAATATGAGGTAAAACCTCAAGAGTTTCAATTTGTATGCAATCAGGCAGGCCCTTTCACTACATGGTTTTGGTAAACCTGAAGAGAAAACCTGCAGGAAAACTGATAGTGTGTATGGGGCTTAATACTTTAGCTGGAATTTCTGCTCTCTTTCTAAAATTGTGATGCATAGCTATCTCTAGCTTCCAGTGGCATACTGGGAGCAATGAGCTCGGAGTGGTCTGTTCAAGATGCATTGTCTGTGTGCATGTCATTTTGGCAGAGCCACTGGCATGGGACCAGTAGTATATGTCATTTTTTCTCTCATGCTATTATTCACCAACACCAATAATACTTTTTAGCTGTTTGCCAAGGGGCATTCCTTCCAGTGACCACCAATATCAGCTTGTCCACTGAAAATCAATGTAAGGGGTATTATTCGTCTCACTGACCTATAATATAATGGAAAATGTTTCCTACTGAACATCAATGTAAACAGTATTCTTTCCACTAACCATTGATGTAAGCAATATTCTTCTTCTCACTGACCACCAATGTAATAGGTCATACTTCTTCTTAGGCCCTGTACACACGAGCGGATATCCAATGAAAACGGTCCGCCGGACCGTTTCCATTGGACATTTCTGCTCCGGATTATGAACTGATGGCTGTACACACCATCAGATCAAAATCCCTGCGGAAAACATACGCGGTGGCGTGGCCGCGCCATCGCCGCGGTGATGACGCAGCGACGTGCGCGACCCTGGAAGGTAAATACTTCCACGCATGCGTCGAATCACTTCGACGCATGCGAGGGATGGGGATCGGTCTGACTTTTCCGGTGAGTTTGTACAGACGACCGGATAAGTCCGACGGACAGGTTTCCAGCAGATAGATTTCTTAGCATGCTAAGAAATTTTTATCCGCTTGAAAACGGTCGGCTGGACAAATGTCCGCCGAAAAATGTCCGCTAGGCCGTACACGCGACCGGATTTGTCTACTGGAACTGATCCGTGGATAAATCCCAGCGGACAGATCCGGTCGTGTGTATGGGGCCTTACTGACCACCAATTTGACAGGACACCTGGTGTCAAGTGTAGGTGGAAAACAAAAATCATGCCCTCCACTATGTCTCAGTGCTTAGGCTTAGTTATTGGCTGCTTAACCCAAGCACTGACACATGGGAGGAGTTCACATACTCCCCCATAACCAGAAGCACCAAGCATTTTACACTGGTGGTGGCGGTGAAAAAAATGGAAAGTATCAGTGGGTTGAGGGTTCACTTTACAGGAATGACAAATTGACAGTGTTTGTATAAGCTAAGAAAACATGTAAAGACACAGTTATACATGAACTATTTCACCTGGCAACACATTAATAATTATTTTCAGTGAATCTTGTGATCCATGACCCAATGACAAACAGAATAGTCAGGTTGGGAATCAAACTTTTTCTACTGCAGTTAAGCAATTAGGCTCGCCAACCAATATGTCCTAAGAACAATACAAAAGTATGACCATCAGTGGATTTCACCTATTTTGCATTTCCTGTCAGTAGCTGATGAAATAATGTTTTGTAGCTTTGTGGAAACAGTCTGAATGGTTCGTACTGTTGGCCTTCCTTCTTTGAATGCAAATACTGCTGCAAAGTGGGTTAATGTAGATTTAGGTACTTGTTCTGCAGTTAAAAAACATTTAAAGTGATTATAAAGGCAAAAGGTTTTTTATCTTAACCTGCCTGGCGGTCTTCCCGTGTCTGACACGGGGTTAGATTTTCCTGCTGCGAGCGGTAACCCCGTGTCAGCCACGGGCTTGCCTCGCTAGATCCACAGGCACAAGTTACTTACCTTGTCCCTGGATCCAGCGATGCCACCGCGCTGTGTGAGCGAGCGGGACCTCGCTCGATTCACACAGTGCCTCCGTGTGACGCCGATCTCCGTTCCCTGCGACGTTACGACGCACGGGAGCGGAGAACGGCGCCAAATTCAAAAAAGTAAACAAACACCTTACATACAGTATACTGTAATCTTATAGATTACAGTACTGTATGTAAAAAAAACACACCCCCCCCTGTCCCTAGTGGTCTGTCCTGTGTCATGCATGTCATTTTATATAATAAAAACGTTTCTTTCTCCCTGCAAACTGTAGATTGTCCATAGCAACCAAAAGTGTCCCTTTATGTCAAAAATAGTTTTAGATCAGCTAAAAAACAGCGATAATAAATTATAATCACTTGCAGAATTGTGCGATAGCGATTTGTGGGGAAATTCGTCATAAAAAAAAAAAAATAATGACAGCAACAATTCTGCAACTGAGCAAATTTCAGTGATTTTGATTTGATTACATTATTGAATAATTTTTATTATAATTATATTATTATTTGTTATAATTATTTATAATTATTTATTATATTATAATTTATAATTTTGTTTTTAAAAAAATGTCATACCCGGGATGCCTATTAGAAGCTTGTTTGGTCAGATTTAAGTGAGTTATTTCTAAAAATTACAGACCTACAATATAAAACGCCAAATTTCCTTGCAAATAATGGTACCGCTTTTAGCATGTTTTTTCTGACAGAATCATACCGCCAGGGAGGTTAATGCATTCTATGTATTAAGATAAAAATCTTTCTGTGTGCAGCAGCCCCTCTCAGCCCCCCTAGTTCTTACCTGAAACCCATCTCAATCCAGCGATGTTGTAGGATTGTCTCGGCTACTCTGGACTCCTCTTTTCATTGGCTGAGACAGCAATGCAGCGTCATTGACTCCCACTGCTGTCAATCAAAGTCAGTTAGCCAATGAGGAGAGAAGGGGGGCAGGGCCAGGCCGCGGCTCCGTATCTGAATGGACACACAGCAACAGCTCGGCTAGGGTGCCCCCATAGCAAGCTGCTTGCTGTGGGAGCACTCAACAGGAGGGAGGGGCCAGGAGCGCCGAAGAGGGACCCGAGAAGAGGAGGATCTGGGCTGCTCTGTGCATATCCACAGCACCGAGCAGATAAGTATAACATGTTTGTTATTTTTAACAAAAAAAAACAAGACCTTAGAATCACTTTGAATTCTGTTTAAGTAAATACATAACTGATTTTGAATATGTCTTTTCTGACCATTAGGGATGAGCTTTATGTTCAGATCGAACATGAGTTTGACTTGAACATTGGCTGTTTGCCCGTTCGGTGAATAGCGAACAATTTGGAGTGTTTGCAGCAAATTCGAAAGCCGCGTAACACCCTTTAAAAGTCTATGGGAGAAATCAAAAGTGCTCATTTTAAAGGTTAATATGCAAGTTATTGTCATAAAATGTGTTTGGAGACCTGGGTCCTGCCCCAGGGGACATGTATCAATGAAAAAAAAAGTTTTAAAAACGGCTGTTTTTTCAGGAGCAGTGATTTTAATAATGCTTAAAGAGAAACAATATAAGTGAAATATTCCTTTAAATTTTGTACCCAGGGGGGTGTCTATAGTATGCCTGTAAAGTAGCACATGTTTCCCGTGTTTATAACAGTCCCTGCACAAAATGACATGTCTAAAGGAAAAAAAGTATTTAAAACTAACTACTCACCGCTATATTGAATTGCCGAGTCCCGGATATACAGATAAAAGTCATTGAAAAAAACAACATGGTTTCCCCCCCAGTATGTTACCAGGCCCTTTGGGTCTGGTATGAATATTAAGGGGAACCCCAAAGAAAAAAAATGCATGGGGATCCCCCAAATTCCATTACCAGGCCCTTCAGGTCTGGTAATTATTAAAATCACTGCTCCCAAAAAAACGGCTATCCCCAAACACTTTTTACGACAATAACTTGCATATTAGCCTTTAAAATTAGCACTTTTGATTTTTCATGTTCGTGTCTCATAGACTTTAACGGTGTTCCCGTGTTCGAACAAATTTTTTGCCTGTTCGCATGTTCTGCTCGAACTGAACCAGGGGGTGTTCGGCTCATCCCTATTGTCCATTTGGAGTTTTAGAATGTTGATTCAGAATATTAACCACATTGCTTAAAAGATGCCTTAGAAAAAGTTGTGTTAAAAACTCCAAATAGATTAGATCGTTTTTCGGCATGAAAAAAAAACGACGTTTTTAAAAACGACATTTAAAATAATCGTGTGTGGGCTACACATCATTTTTCAGCTTCTGAAAAACGACATTTTTTTTTTTGAAAATGCTGCATTTTTTAACGTCGTTTTAAAAAATGACGTTTTTTGGGTTGTAAAAAATTATCGTGTGTGGCATAAAACGACGTTTTAAACCCGTGCATGCTCAGAAGCAAGTTATAAGACGGGAGCGCTCGTTCTGGTAAAACTACCGTTCATAGTGGAGTAAGCACATTCATCACGCTGTAACAGACAGAAACGCGTGAAACGCCTTTTACTAACACGGAATCAGCTAAAGCAGCCCAAAGGCGAATAGAACTTCCCCTTTAGAGTGCCATCGTACTTATTGTACGTCATCATTTTTTAAAAACGATGGTGTGTGGGCAACGTTGTTTTTAATGATGAAGTTGGAAAAACATTGTTTTTTGGACATGCTGAGAAACGACCTTTCTTTTCATGCCAAAAAACGATCGTGTGTACGCGGCATAACACATTCAACTACAAAGAAAAGGAATATGCACAATTTAATATTCTGCTTGTTCATTCTTTCCTCACCACCTTTTTTTGTAACAATAAAGCAATGATATGTCCTTCCTTTTTAACATAAACAGCCCCCAATCCCAGGTCCCCATGCACATTCCACTGCCTGACATCAATAACTATATGGCTTTGGCTATTGAAATATAAATCTCTGAGACACCCGCATATACACAAAAGTCAAAGATAGTTTGTCCTTCCAGTTGTACCAGGCAATGATTTATATATGTGTTTCTGAAGTCTCCGTAACTGTATAAATTTTTATGGTGGTGATGTAGAAAAGTGCTCTTGTTTAGAAGAGGTGAAACATTTGTCTAGAAGGGGGAATGTGGGGATAGAAAATCGAACAAACTGCCAATTTGGCTTTGCTCATTTCAACATAGAATACTATCTCTGGCTGCAGAAAGCTTTTCAGATGTTCACATTACAGAACTGTTGAGCCAGCAATTATCTGTTTAATGAGGTGTGGGTGGTGGAGGCATTTCAGGTAGCTGGCCTATTACAGCACAGATATTCGAAAGCTTAGAGGTGGAATATATTGAAAGAATTCTAGCACATACTAGTTTTAGAATTGTGTACAAAATATTTATTTTTTCTTATAAGGTAAAAGCTGGAATTGAGGCGAGTTGTTTTCACTGACATATTAAACATATAATTTTGATCATTAACAATAGTAGTTTTACCTATTATATTTTAGGACAGCTGATGTTTAGCTACTCAAGCTGGATGGGTAGATACGATGACAAAGTAAAATGTATATTTTCATCAATTATAATGAAAACTGTAGGTTTCAAACAGCTATGCAATATTTGGTTAAGTGCACATGCACCCAACTATTTTGTTCGCTACATCCTTTCTGATTTGGCATTTAGCTTTTGCTTGGTTAAGGTAAGTTACCAAAGCAGAGCAGCCATTTTAAATGGGAGCTTCAGACAAAGTGTTTATTCTTGTTTTAGATATTGTGAGAAAAATGAAACCATTAGCCATGCATTTATTGTAGTCTGTATTGCTATTAGGCCCCTTTCACACAGTTGCCTTTGTGAAGGAGAATCCACTTTCTCAGTAGCGGATCTCTCCGCTGATCCCTGCTGTGCAGACGGATGATAGGTCTGTGTCTGCTCCGTTATGCAGAGCAGACACGGACACAGGCTGCTCTCTTCTATGGGGCAACCAGATGGAAACGGACCACCTGTCCATTTCCATCTGATGCCATCCAATCTGCCAGACGGATGAAGAATAGGTCTCCCATCCATCTGCCTCCGAAGCTGTGGCATGCCACTTGACTGCACTGGTTGCTAGAATCCCTGGTCGCCCGTCGCCTAGCAACCAGTGATGTCAGAGGCCACGGCCACCCCGCCCCAGCATTCAGAGCGTGCAGCGGCTGCCCCAGCATTCACAGCACACCGCCTCCACGGCTGGAAAACTAGATCGGCTCCCCCCACCTCTGCCATCTTTAGACTCAGACAGCGTAGCGCGCCGCAGGTCACCATCTTCATTGTTTGGGCCCCAATGCATTTCTTTGCCCAGGGGCCCATGATGCTATTAAGATGGCATTGGCTCCGGGTACTAGGCCTTCAGTGAGCACATCCTGCTCTGTCCATTCATAGCAATACAAAGTCCAAGGCTGCACTCTGTGTGTATCAACCATGTCTCAAAGTGAAAGTATAAGGCTTCAGCTACCACTCCTTCCTCCACAATTAAGCCCAATATGGGTATGCATGGTCAATGGATGGGGACTGTAGCTGAAGCTTCTATTTTCAGTTTGAGTTGTGTTTGATACACACAGTGGCTGGTTTACTAAAACGGGTGCACTCATATTCTGGTGAAGCTGTGCTTGGTAGCCAATCATCTTCTAACTTCAGCTTGCTCAATTACTGTAAGCTTTTTCAATAAAACCTGGAAGCTGATTGGTTTCTATACAATGTTGCACCAGATTTTTCACTCTCCAGTTTTAATAAATAACCTACACAGAGTGCAGCCTGTGGCTTTTCATTGTTTTATGATATGTACAGTATATTCCTTATTGTTTCTTTTATAGCCCTAATGAAGGGGTGTTTTCTGCCCCTGAGACATATTGGCTCTATGATAAAGTCTCTAATAAGTTGAGAACTGGCTGATTAACTCTTGGCATGCAACTGTAAATGTTAAAAGTGGGTGTGGTTTGGTATCTGGAAACAGTCAGCCCTGTTTCCAGATACTTCATTCAATTACTACTATAAAATATACTTCTGGTGTCTCAGCACTATTCTTCCTTTTTAATAAATCCCATACAAATGATAACACACATCAACTGTCTCTGGGCTTTTAGATGGCTTTTACATGTAAATAGTATGGCTATAAATACATTAAATGTAACCTTGTGGTAAAATGATTAGTCTGGCAACAGAGTCTTTTTAAATAAAGCATTGGTATTACACATAGTGCTTAATGAAGTGTAGTATATAGTATAATATATTCTATATATATATATATATATATATATATATATATATATATATATATATATATATATATATATATATATATATATATATATATATATATGAGATATCTGTTTGGTTTATTTGTACGTTGAAACTTGAGCTGACTACTTGCAATGCTTTTATGATATTTTCAACAAAAGTAGCATTTAAACAGCAATATCTCGTATTCTAGTATTATGCCTTGAGAACAAGCAATGTATCAAAATCAATTCCTAGCAAATTTTGGACTCTTGACGCGTTTTGTACTGTGACCTGAATTCACTGGAAGCTGCTCGATAGAGGGAGCTTCCAGTGAATTAAGGTCACCTTTTTTCTGAAATGACTGAAGGTGATAACAATGCACAGGCTGGTTGTAGCAGAAGAGGAAGTGTGCCTGTGCTGTAAAATAGTTTTGGGAATCCAGGCTCTGTAAATTAGAAGATCTTGACACTTTGCAAATGCATGGAGCACTTACAGTGTTCAGTCCCACAAAGTTCTGCACGTGAAAATGTTGATAAAGAGAATAAAACAGCTTTTTTTGCAATATCAAATCAAATGTCTGGAGGAAAATACATTTCTATCTTTTTAATTGGATGAATTTAATTTTACTGATATGTCATTGGTTCTGGAATACTGGAATAATTCACAGCTAAACAGTAGTAGTAGAAATATTACTAGTGCAACTCCAAGTAGAGTAAAAAATAAGTTTATCAGCAACATCCAAAAAGACAAAAATTCCTATTTGACCCTACCACAATCATACTGTTGTTTTTCAAATAAAAACTTCCTCTGCAGCACTGTGCTTCATGCATGTAAATGTAATGTAAAGCCAAATTCATTTTAACAAAGGGCATGAAAAAGTGCCAGATAGGGGAGGAAACCCATTCCATGACTTCGACAGATCATGTGATCAGCCTATCGTTCTTTCGTGAACTTATCTTGTCTTTCTATCATCTTCATGCCACGGCCTGTATTTTATGAGTGGCACATTTGCAGAGTATAGTGTAGAGTAGCAGCATCTGTGTGTACAGTGAATAGAGGTACTCAAGCTCTGTTATAAATTGGCCCCTAATTTTGTTTTGTTTTTTTCAAATTGAGGATTTAAAAGCAATAGTGTACAGAAAAATCAAAGGTTAGATACCTTTAAGAAAATTAATCTTGGATTCATTACCACTTTACAGTATAAAGCAATCAATAAGTAAATGTAAACATTTCTTTGTTTTCTGCTACTGTAGCTCTATGTTTCTATCTTGGTGACCCCTCCAAATTCAATAAAATATAGGGCATACGAGTGCCTGGACCAAGAATATACATTTCACAGGAATATACATTTCACAGTGCTATTTACTCTATACCATTGTAAATGTCTGTCATATAACAACTCTGAATCGCAACCTAGGATTTTCTACTTTGACTTTGTATTCATGGGCATCTGCAAGAGGGGTATGCACCCCCCCCACAATCAGGGATTGGCAAGGTGTCCACACATGGACACTGGTGTCTGGGAGTGGTCCTTGCAGGGTCCACCGCGGCTTCTGCAGACTTTTTTCTGAGTCTGCTGCTCTTTGAATCACTGAGACCATCCCTCCCTCACCCCGAATTCAATGGCTTGGGCCTCGGCTCAGCCTCAGTCCCTACTGTGTATAGATAGATGTAGATCCAGCCTGCACAGTGCTGCCCACTCAAGTGGAGTGGTGGTGGAGTCCTGCCTGCATGCGGACTGACTGTGGGACTGTCTAGGGGATGGACTGTGCTGTGCAGCTGTAGCCTAGCATGGGAGAAAGAACCAGAGAACAGGCAGGCAGCCTGAGCCGAGGAGGAGGAAGCAAGGAGGACTCATGGAGTGGAAAAAAAATATATAATATATTATTTGCAGGGGATTGAGAGCCTGGAGAGTGGTGCTGCAGGAAAACCTGGAAATTATATTCTATATACAGTTAAAAAAGGTAAGAGTAAGAAAATGAAGTAAAGGGAGATCTATTTTATGGGGGACCTGCCCTGGCCTGGCCTGCTCTAAAGGGGGATCTATATGGTATATGATAATGACTAAGCTCCTCCCCTTCATGACATTGTTGAAAAGGGGAGGAGCATGAGGGACCTTAAAATGATGCCCCCCACTGAAAGAAGTTCTGCGAATGCCCATATTTGCATAGTGATATTAAAATTGTGCAAGGAATTATAAACTTGTAAAACATATTTTATACTCCCATCCAAACCACTGATGTTGACCCATCAACCAATAGCAGGGGGTTTGGCAGGGCTCTGAGTTTCCTCATGTACCAGAATCAAGAGACTTCCTAAGAGCACAGAACGGGAGTTGCTGGTTTGTGCAAAGTTTCTTGTGGAGTGGCGTTCATTTCATAACTTTGTTAAACATGGCAGGGATAACCTATTTTTTTTTTTTTATAATCACCTTCCCTATGTAGATACAGATGACCAATGTAGAAAAATAAATGCTGCACATTGTATGGCTGCTCAGTGCACTGACAGAGTTAGATGATTGTTCTATAAAAATAGTCTTCAAAGCATTCAGTTCCTTCCAGGATCAATACTTCTGTTAGGAGACTGCACTGTGTCCTTCGTATAAGTGACACAAAGAAGGAAAGATAAATGAAGAATAACTATACCTTGGAGAGTATCAGATATTTCAGGCAATCATAACTAATTACTTCTCAAAATGAGCTGAGTGGGATGAGCAAAACATGTCTTCCTTGCAGCTTTAACCTTAAGGAAAGGAAGGAAGTTTGCAATAACCATGAGAAAAATATTGCTTTCACTGCAGTGTTCAGTAACTGAAAAAAAAAATCTTCCTTTCTAAACTTTGAACTGTCTTGGTGAATAACAGAGGTGTTGTTATTTAAATTGAATATATGGAATATTAAAGTGGTTCTAAAGCGTAAACATGTTTTACCTTAAAGTGTAACTCCACTTTTGTTGAGAAAGAAAACATTCCACCTCTGAGTGATCAATGTACATTGCAAGGATTTTAACAAACTTTGTTGCAAACTCCTTCTTGTTGTTATTCTAAAGAATTAGCAGTTCATTTTCTGTGTCCATGTGGAGACTGAATCTATATGGGAGTGGTTTTATAATTATCAATCAACTGCTGCACCTGCATGGGGACTATTGAGGAAATTGGCAAGGTCTGCATCTGTTTAGACATGCTTTCCTTTTGGGAGTATCTCACCAAAAATTGCGTTTTTGTTACAGGGAATGACAAAAATCTGATGTGTATCTAAGTGCAGACTTCTTGGGAAAATAAGAAAGCCAATCCCACAAGCAGGAAATTATATTTTCAGGGGGTATTTTGTACACCATCAATGTACAGAACACCTCCAGGTAGCCATATTGCATTGCATTTTACAGAAAATGAGAGCAGTACTAATTAAAAAGGAAAGGTAATTTTTAATAACATTCAATTAAAATATGACTTGAGATGCAATTAAATACGCTACATTGTTTTATTTTATTTGGTCCCTTTTTTTCCCATGAAAGTAGAGTTACCCTTTGATGCATTCTTTTCATTAAGGTAAAAAAAAATGTTTTGGCATAGTTTTTGGCCAATAATCCCCCCTTTTATTAACCTGAGCTCTCATTTGATCCAGCGCTGTACACGTCTGCAAATCTTCTCTCCCCTCAGTTCCATGTCTCACTGGATTTGCTGAGTTACTGGGAGCCATTTGGTTCCTGCTGTTGTCAATCAAAGCCATTGATTGACCGCCAAATTCCGCTATCTGTGTCAATGGATGTTAGCAGGGGAGTTTGAGAGCGAGCATGCACAAGTGTCCACATGGGGCAGATAAATATAGAGATGTTTGTTATTTTTAAAAAAAATCCCTTATAATCACTTTAATGTAGGTGCTTTCAGCTAATATAGACTACATTGGAAGCCCGATAGGACAAACTCTCTCCCTGTACTTGAACCTAATCTGTTTGTGTGCAGTCCTATACAAAAATAAAATGTTGTATGGGGTTGCTTGCCAAATAGGGATAAACGTGGATGTTGTGTTCCATCCTAAAGCCTAAATGCACTTTTGTAAAAAAAATTATTGAGGCTTTAGTGAAGCAATTTAATCCTGATGCAAATATTGTATGGACGTTTGTACTTCACAGTAAATTACATGGAGGAAAGCATCTATAGTTGTAGTCCCTCTCTGGCTACAGGTCAGAGTGACAAGTTGGGAAGCTCACACCCATACAATTTACCTTTAGAGTTAATGTAACTGAGCAGACCAAAAAGCTTGCTAAAATAGCAAGTAATCATATGTTAGCTCAGCTCTGATCTATTATTTCAGTCTTTTGTGTTAGAGAAAATTGAGTACTGTCCGTGATACTTTTTTTATTTGCACTAACATACAATTTTTCAGGACAAGCTTTTGGGGTATGTCCCCTTAGGGCTACAATCACGTCAAGTCTTTTGTGTTCAAATTCCTGTTTTCAAACTGTGATTGTAGCCCTAAGGTAGGTGAAGTTGAAATGAACCAACCAGTAGTCAGCAATCTGAAACAAGGTAACATCTCTTTGTTACCTACTCTGTTGCCTAGTCTGACATCAGCTGTTATTTTATAGTTTCTATTATGGAATAAATGAGGCATCTAATAGCTTTTTTTTAAGTAGGTTTGACTTTACATAGGCATGAAGGTCTGTGAACCCCACACACCCACAAACCAGATACAGTCATCAGTAGAATTCAGTATGAATGCAAGAGTTGAACTGTGCTGAAGGAGCTAAGACATGTACTCACCAAAAGTGTATGGCTGTGCCTCCCTTATCATCCAGCTCCTACTATTGTTTATATTAATGAAACATGATCTATGAATGGAAGAGATGGACCTTTCAATCATCCTCCAATCATCTATTTATAGATCATGTTCCAATTATAGTATAGCTTCTGTGAATAGAGGATCTGGGTGAATAGGGTGGACATAGATGGTCACTCTTGATGAGTGGCTGTCATAGCTCCCTCGGCTCTCTTTGGTGGCAGGGGTGGGTACTGTATGTGTGTGTGTGTGTGTGTGTATGGGGGGGGGGGTGAACATTTAAAGAACAGCAGGAGCTAGATGCACAAATGACACATTGGATCAATAGGAAGGAAGTAATGTCACATGTGTTTTTTTTGTTTGTTTGTTTTATTATTAATGTTAGTCTTTAGAATTAGAGCATAAAAACTAAACTCTGGTTGCAGTCTGTGCGTAGGTCTAAAATTTGCTTCTATACGTTTATTATTGAGGTCACAGCAAAACAAAGCAAATACCATCCAAAGCCGAGGAGTAGTGACCATTTAAATATAGCTGAAAATACAAAAATGATTTGACTTAAAAAATACAGCAAGGGGACCTCAGTGGTTCCCATATCAATAGAAGATGGTAACATACAAAGCACCCAATAAATGTGTAGCCCTATAGTTGTGGCTCAATGTTGGTATGAGATCCAGATAGAATGGTGATAGAGAAAAAAAAAGCATGAGCAGTTTAGGTAGACAAAAAGGTGGGGGGGATAAGGCTTGGAGGGGGTGAGGAAAAGAAAGCCAGAGAGTAATGGGAAGAGGAAGCGGGAGAGTAAGTGAGGGAAAGTCTGTTGGACACAATAGGGGAAGTTAAGGGTGCCTTCCTTCATTGTCCGCAGAAAGAGACAGAAGAGAAATCCAAAGCCATGGCAACCTCTACCGGTAGTCTACAAATGAAAGGTAGTCTTGGTATTGCTCAGTTGTTTTAAAGTGTATCCAGCAAGCCTACGTGCAGACAAACTTTGGAAAATGGTCTTGGAATATATGTATAAGTTCCTCCATTTCTTCAATATTATTCAATCTTTTAAACAATTCCCCTTTTATTTGAGCATGTGTTAAACGCCAATGTACAGGGATGCAAAGTCTGATGGCATTCACTATAAACATAGCTAGAGACTTGTGGTAGGACTTCCTAGACAAAGATGTGTGGTGTAGAAGGAACTTGGCTGGTGTAAACTTCAGGGTGAATGTGGATACTTGGGAAATTAGCTTGTGATCGTCTTTCCAATAGAGCTGATGACAGGGGGGTCTAATGTTTTTCTTCTACTCAGTTTCATAAATTTCCCACATTATACATAATACCATGTTTAATTACTTCTATCATATTTTGTGGAGATATAACAGAAGCAGATGTGGTATACAATTAAGGAGCAGGCTGCTTCGCTAACTCAGTTAGCAACAGAGCAAACTACGTGTCTCTGTTTCATTCATGTAATGTTTGCAAGTTGTCTAAAGTCTTTTCAGAAAGTTGTCTGCATGAGGAAGTCAGATTGAAAAGCTCTGCCTTTTTTAAATAGCACATCGCATTCGTTGACAAAAATGCAGAGCTTGTTATTTATATAACAGCCCAGACAATAAGTGTACTTGTTAATTGTACAGACATGGATAACTGCCATTCTCTGTTACAATTCCTTTATATTTTGCTCTCAGCTTCTCATTTAAGATAGCTAATTACACAGCACAAGCATATGTAGGATTCTTCTCTGTGCTCAACTAGATGAGGGCATTTAAGGAGACATAACTTTTGCTTCTAAGACTAATTGGTGAGAAAAAGAGGAGACAGACTGCATGGGTGGTCTGGGAAGAGGAAGATTAATAGAGTAACGGCAGTCAGTTCTACTCTGTCCTATATGATGTACTGTCAAGGACAACTTGTCAAGCTGGAAAACACAGTGGATGTGAAAATTCTTACATAACTAATTTTCTCAGCTGTTTATATGTTGTAGACTGAAATTCTAGTGACATGGATTTTATTTATGTGAACTTTTTTCCATTACAAATTGTTTAAGATCCCGTAGAATAAAATTATTTAAAATATTTAGATTGAGTAATCTCACATTCATATAAAATACACAGTTTTAGCAATTGTTAAATGACATACCGGTATTTCACACACACATTGTTTTATTTGTCCAGACAAAAATGTATTATGGGTCTTGGAAAAAAAATAATGCAATATAGTGGGGATTATGTATTTAAGCAATAGAACATTTTCACTATGCAACATGAATGTTCACTCAGCTTAGAAAATATTTTGCAGGTAACATCCTGTTTTTATTTCTTTTGCACATGATTGTTTATTCAAAGTACATTAAATCAAATCTTATTCACTAAGTTTCCTTTCACTTTCCTAAATTAAGGTTTTTCAGTCCTCTAATAAACCAAACCCCATTGTCTATGCAAACCTAACATTAGAGTTTTGTTGACATGCTTTTTTAAAGCTTATCTTAACCCAAAAAGCAAAAAAATATAAATTGTAGCCTTCCAGTCCTTGATGGGCTGGCTGTATTTGCTTTATTTATTTATTTTCCTACATTTTCAACTGGTTAACCTGCAAATACAGTAACACACATTCATCCCTGGCTGGTTACTTTTACTTCTCAATTTTAACTATATAGAGATAGCCTCAATTTTAACTATATAGAGATAGCAAAAGCGCCTCCCTCCAAAGCTGCCTATAGGAGGTCCCTAGCTATGAATTTGGTTAATACAGCCAGCTTATGCATTTTGGTTCATTAGCGCTTCACCCGCATTCCATCGTTTGGAGAATGGTTTGCCAGAATTGATAAAATGGAAGAGATGGAGGCGTTGATCTATCCAAAGGTAGACTTCAAACATGTCTTTCTCCTTCCATCTCTTCCATCTTATTTCTGGAAATATTAACAGGTAATATAGTAACAGGCTTACTAAAAAATTCAATTAAACACATCTAAGGACTGGTAAAATTGGAAAAAAAATTGTTCTTGAGTTTAGATATTCTATAAACAAGATTATCATGCTTTGTATAAATGGTCTTTGCAGGTGTTTTGTTTCAGTAAAAATAATTTGCTGGCAAGCTTGGGAAAAAGACCTTCAACATAACCTCACAAATGAGGACTGGGATGTCATAAACGAATATGCTAACAAAGGTTTCCTGAATGTAGTTATTCTGGAGAACTGCTATAAAATTCAAACATGTTGGTACAGGACCCCCGCACTCCTGTACAAGTTCTCACCTCCTATACCAAGCATGTGCTGGAGGTGTAGTTCAGACTTGGGCATGATGCTCCACGTTTGGTTGGCCTGCGAGGATCTCCATCCTTTTTGGTGACTGATTCATGACATTATTGCACAAGTTACCGCTTATACCTTGGATTTCACACCTACACGATACTTACTACATCATACATCTCTCTCCAAGCCTGCCTATAGGAGGTCCCTAGCTTTGCATTTGGTCAATGCAGCCAGATTAAGCATTCTGGTTCATTGGCCCTCCACCCGCATCCCATTGATCGGAGATTGGTTTGTCAGAATTAATAAAATAGAAGAGAGGAGTTGATTTATATGTCTCAGGACCGATTGCATAAATTTACAATACAAGAACTATCTACAGTAGATCACCTAACTATGGCACTAAGACTTCTTTGAGCACAGCCTATGCTTTTGATCGCATGGCGTAGTTCCGATTCTTGGATCTCTTTAAGGGAGGAGTGTTTTTGGGAGGTGCAACATAACATTCTCCACCTTTCTCCTCAACACCACCTCCTTCCCTTTTTCCCATCCCCACCCCTTTCTGTGTATTTTTTCCCCCACTCAGAAACCACTCAGACCTTTCTACAGTAGATTCTTATCTCGTTCCTTCACCTACTACTATATGATTCCTGTTAGGAACCCCCTCTGGATATATTCCTTAATGGAACTTATATCGGACTAATTTTCCTTACCTTTGGGAATTGGTTTCTTCTTCACATCATTCACATATACTTCATCGATTTGTGTTTTGTGTACTACCTTTTGGCTACTTACAGTTGTATTGCTTATTTTGCCTCTCCAGTGTGACTCCCTTATCTTAATACTGTTTGTTTGCATATTCATTTATATATATTTATCCGTATGTGACCAGCGCCTGTACTTTTTAATTGCATTTTGATATAAGACCTTTAATAAAATGTTTATGGACATTTTTTGTTAATCATTTATAATAATTGCCATAATACCCAACAGGTGAAAAAGAGACATTACTTTATAGCTATAGTTCCATTATGATAGTCTCACCCTGCATGGAATTATATGCTTATTTGTGTAAATAAATAATTGGACAGGTATTAACTACCTGATATTATAAAGGTAACAAATACTACATTAGGGGAACAAGTTGCAGCTCAGGATTTCCAGCATAAGAATGTCCACCCAAGTACTGATGTTTCAGTTTTGGATTGGATTTCTTACAAAACAGCTCTACCTTGATGCTGTAAATTTGGTAACTGATTCTAAGAGCCAGCATATTCCTTCTGTTTGGATCTACCGTTCATGTCTGTGTGATAGTAGATATAATGTCAGTCTTTTTTGTAAAACTAACCACTGCAGAAAATGATAATGTAAGTAAATATCATGCAGTTTGATGATGTTTAAAAATATAATCTAGAATTTTTTTTGTTTTAACGTAAACACTTAGAAGCTTATGGGCACCTTTATCTCACAAAAAGAAACACTAAACATAAATATTTTAGCAAAGAATCTCTTTTTTTAATTGACTATATTTGGTATTTACCTCTTTAAAAAAAATGCTCACTGTATTAAAGGTTTAAAGTCTGTTGTAAAATTAAGGTTAAAGTCTGTTTGAAATTTGAAGTCACAAGTAAAATAAATATTTTGTCATTGCATGTCTTAAATTCCAATAGGACTAAACTTACATATCTGGGTATAATTAAGACATTTTTAATCAAAAAGATATGTTTAGTAATCCATTCGGCAGACCCTGCAGGTATTACAAATGTTTTCAAGAAATACCCCACTGAGTGTTCTTTGTAACTTAAAGGATAAATTCACCTAAAAAAAAAAAACAACATAATGCATGCACCTTTTTTGTTTTTTTCAGGTCAAAAAAATTACATTTATTATTTTTTTACACTGCAGCCTGTAATGCATTTCACGTGTGATCAGCAGATCGTGGGTGCAATGCTAGAATCCTGCAGACCCACAGACAGCCGTCTGCCTGTATCTCTTGTACAGGCAGACAGGTACTGAACTACAAATTGAACTGGTGCTCACCAGTGCCTTTGCAGTTCACTGAGAACTTTAAGCCATCTGCTGTGGTGGCTAATGGTATTTGTAGTTCATTCATTCACAGGAAGCTGCCAATGAATGACACGGTTGTATAGGTGAAGTCCAGCACAGTCACACTATTTTTAAGCTGTCACAGAGAGGGAGGTGGGTCTGTAGGAGCATGCTACATGTTACACCAAAAATATGGGTAAAACATGTAACATGCTTATTTTTTAAACATCCACATAACAGCTAGTTTGGAGACACTGTCCCTATGCTACAAATTATAATTTGTGCGTGCAGAACTGTCATGTGCATGTTCCAAAATGAAAATAAGCACAAGCACCGTACTAAATGTAGCATTGACAAATATTTAATGTAGATATAAAGACTTTTACTCAAGAGTAAAGACATGAAAAGCATTTAGCAATGCAATTCATAAGTAGGGATGTTCGGTTAGCACCTGAACTTTCAAACACCGCAAAAGTTTGGACCCGAATAACGAACCCCATTAAAGTCAATGGGACCCGAATGTCAAATATCAAAGAGTGCCCATTTTGAAGGCTTAAATGCAAGGAATTGGGCATACAATGGTTATAGGGGTTCGGGTCCTGCCCTGGGGGACATGTATCAATAAAAAAAGTCAAATAGGTGCTGAAAAATTGGTCTTTGGGTGTTAATTGTGCCCATGAAACCTATACCAAAAACATTCTCCCAGATGAAATGATTGAACACCCTCAAAGCTAGGCAGCCTCGAAGTCCTGCAGAGATTCCAATTAATAAAAATACATTATCAGTGACATCGGCATCAGGTGCTTCATAGCTGGTAATCCAGAATTAATTTTTATAAAAGTCCACGGAGTCTGTGGACAGACGCGTTCTATGATCAGTAACAAATCCTTGTGCAGCATTGAATGCCTGTTCTGAAAGCACACTGGATGCAGGGCAGCCTGACAACTCAATAGCATACTGGGCAAGTGGTCTATTCTCATGACCCAGTAAGCCAGTGGATCGCCAGCTGGAAAGCTCTCCATCTCTGTTTTGGCCTTGAGGTAATCGTCCACCATGTCATGCAGATGCTGCCGATGGGGTGTGGAAGCTGACATCCGAGGACTACAAATCTGTAATGCCTCACTTAGGCAGATGCCTTTTCCAATGCTCCTTTCTTGACCAACGGAAGACTCAAAACAACGTTTTCCACCACACTGTAACCTACTAGAGTCAAGAAAAACTTTTAATAAAATCCTCTATAATGTGTCCTCAAGAAACTTTATCCTCCGCACTCTCTGTGGGAATGAGAGGAGTTCAGAGACCTTCCCCTTATAACAGTGGTTAAGGAGGGTTGCCAACCAGTAATCATCCTTCTCCTTTATGCCATGTATTCTTGGGTCCTACTCCCAAGGGTCCTGGGGTTGGAAAGCCATCACTTACAGATTGTAGCATGTCTTCTTCTTCTTCAAAGCCTATGAAAGTGCCAGAATCCTCCTCCTCACCCCCTCCCATCTCTCCTCCTGTGTGTTCTGTGACATAGGAATGATGGTGTCTGGATAAAGTGGGCCTTAAGAGGAAAGAAAGTCCTCTTCTTCTTCCTCCTGCTGCTCTGCTTCCAGTGCCCTGTCCATAATGCCACACAGAGTCTGCTCCAGCAGGAACACAACAGGAATTGTGTCACTGATGCATGCACTGTCACTGTTCACCATCCTTGTGGCCTCCTCAAATGGTGACAATACAGTGCATGCATCCTCAATGATCAACCATTGGCGTGGGGGAAAAAAGCCGAAGTGGCAAGAGCCTGTCATCATGTCGTACTGACACAAGTAGCATGTCACAAATTGGGCGGTTTACGGGCAGGTGAAAATCCCGCTAAATTTCAGCCAACTGAGCTCTGCTTGTGTATGACCGCCTGAATTGGCTACAGACTCTTCTGGCCTGCTTTAGTACATCTTGCAACCCTGTGTATGTACTTATGAAACACTGCACCACCAAATTGAGGACATGTGCCAGGCATGGCACATGTGTCAACTTTCCATGTCTAAGGGAGGACAGGAGGTTTGAATCATTATCGGACACCACCATTCCTGGCTCCAGCTGGCGTAGTGTGAACCACCCCTGCGCCTGTCCTTGTGGTTCCTGTCCCATAAACACACCAGCTGAAGCACTGCATGGCACCTTTTAGCCTGACTCTGGGAAAATCCCTTTAAACGCTTAGGGGTACCTGATGTTCATAGTACAATTCTGCAGAGGAGGGCATGGAGGTGGCAGAGGAGGAGGAGGAGGAGGGGGTAGAGCTCACAGGTCTGGCATCATCACCACCAGCTGTATGGAGACGTGGGGGCACAACAAGCTGAAGCACTGAGCCCTGTCCTGCATCCTTTCGAATTGCAAGCAGCGTTACTCAGTGTGCTGTGAACAAAATATATCGTCCCTGCCCATGCTTGCTGGACCACGTGTCAGCAGTAAGGTGGATTTTACAGCTGACTGTCTTGCCCAATGATGGCAGAACATTCCCTTCCACGTGAGATGGAATGGCCTTAAGTGAAAAGTAGTAGCGTCTGGGAACCTGTCATTGTGGTACAGCACATTGTGCAAATTCACAGAAGGGGGCAGAGTCCACCAGGCTGAAAGGCAGAAGTTGGAAAACCAACAGCTTTGACAACTTGCATGGGACTGTATTTTTTTTCTGCTGCAGAAGATGGGGCAGAGAAATTTACCGGCTACAGTATTCAGCTGGTGGTGTGCTGCGGGCAGATGAGCTGCTAGGACCTTGGACACCATGTGCTATACCATCATCCCTGTCACTGGAGGCTTCTGAAAGGTAATTAATCAGTATCACAGGGGTAGACTGCAGTGGGTAAGGAGGAGCAGGAGGTCTTTATAAATGTATAAAGAAAAATTACTAATTTGAAAAAGTTATAACTGAAATGAAGACCAAATGTGTTTTTACAACATTTTCAGGCCTTTTTTCATTTATAGAGAAAAAAAACATTGTTGATTAACTAGCACCAAAAGAAGCTCTATTTGTGTGAAAAAAAGGACAGAAATGTCAGATGGGTACGGTGTTGCATGACTAATTGTCATTCAAAATGTGAGAGTGCTGAAAGCTGAAATTTGGCCTGGTTAGGATGGGGGTATAAGTGCCCAGTGGGCAAATAGTAAATCACTTGCCATCCGGGCCAGTTCTGACACTTTACTCCTAGATGCAAAAAAATTACTTAGAACCCCCAAACATTATATATATTTTTTCCAGCAGAGGCCCTATAGAATCTATTAGACCCCAAATCTCTCCTCTAGCCTCCCATGCAGCCAATAGGACACAAGTTGGCCTGATTGGCTGCTTTCCTGGCAGCTGGTGGCTAAGTAAACAAAGAGGCAGAGCCGGAAGTGATAACACCCGTCGCTCCCTGTTTCTGGGGTTACAGAGAGAGGGGAATGATGTCAGTTCCTCTCTGGCATGCTGTCCATAGAGAATAAATGTGTTTAAACAAACACACTAAAGCCCTGTACACACGATCGGTCCATCCGATGAGAACGGTCTGATGGACCGTTTTCATCGGTTAACCGATGAAGCTGACTGATGGTCCGTCGTGCCTACACACCATTGGTTAAAAAAACGATCGTGTCAGAACGCGGTGACGTAAAACACAACGACGTGCTGAAAAAAACGAAGTTCAATGCTTCCAAGCATGCGTCGACTTGATTCTGGGCATGCGTGAATTTTTAACCGATGGACGTGCCTACAAACGATCGTTTTTTTTTCTATTGGTTAGGTATCCATCGGTTAAATTTAAAACAAGATTGCTTTTTTTAACCTATGGATAAATAACCAATGGGGCCCACACACGATCGGTTTGGTCCGATGAAAACGGTCCATCAGACCGTTCTCATGGGTTTGACCGATCGTGTGTACGCGGCATAAGTCATCTTGTCTCTACGAAAGTGGATTTTTCTGTCTGTTTTTTCTATTTCACAACCAGAATGTGGATGTGGCTTGCATGGCTTTACTCTGTAGCTCTGTGTTTTGGTTAATGTCCTTGACAAAGCCATTCCAACTTAGCTGCAGCCAGTATGCAAATTGTTGAAAAGCTCCATTAGGTTGTTTGAGGCTAAGGAAACTCATCTGTCAGTGTCTGTGAGACATCACGGCATAGCTGAACATGAGCCACTGTCCTTGTTTCCAGATGAACATCGCTCTTCCGTTTCATAGTGTAGTTATTCTCCGTGGAAATCACTTGGCTTATTTTTTGGGAAGGCAACAAAGAACTTACAAGTATCAAGTATCTACAATATAAACATGTTTGCTGTTTTAGCAACATTACTTTTTACTGCTGTAGCAAAAAATAAACAAAGAAAAAACACAACTATCTGTTTACTGGTCTATTCTATCTATCTACCATATCTATCTATCTATCTATCTATCTATCTATCTATCTATCTATCTATCTATCTATCTGTTTGTTTTAATATGAATGTGTTGTAATGTTTGTGTTGATATTATTTAAATGTAAAGTAGACGTAAACAAATGATATTTGCTTTGCTATTTAACCACATGCCGACAACCGCACACAGATAAACGTTGGCAGAATGGCACGGGCAGGCAAAAGGACGTATATATACGTCCCCTTTAAGAAGCGGCATTGTGGATGTGCGCCGCCGTCGACGAGCATGCACTACCGCAATATCCTTGACTACGACCGTGGGTGCCGCGATCATGTCACGGTGAGCAAGAAGAGGGAAATGCTTATGTAAACAAGCATTTTCCCAGTCTTCCTAGTGACAGGACAGTGAACACAGCTTCCTGTAATCGGACGCGGTGATCACTGTCCTGTCACACGCAGCCCATCCCCCTAACAGTTAGAAGCACTCCCTAGGGCACACTTAACCCCTACAGTGCCACCTAGTTGTTAACCCCTTCACTGCCAGTGTTATTTTCACATACCAGTGTATTTTTATAGCACTGATCGGTGAAAAAATGACATTGGTCCCAAAAATATGTCAAAAGTGTCCAATGTGTCCGCCATAATGTCGCAGTACCGATAACAAATGCTGATCGGCGCCATTACTAGTAAAAAAAAAATATTAATAAAAATGCCATAAAACTATCCCCTATTTTGTAGACGCTATAACTTTTGCGCAAACCGATCAATATACGCTTATTTCGATTTTTTTTACCAAAAATATGTAGAAGAATATGTATCGGCCTGAACTGAGGAAAAAAAATGTTTTAGATATTTTTGGGGGATATTTATTATAGCAAAAAGTTAAAAATATTGATTTTTTTTTTAAATTTTCCTTTTTTTTTGTTTATAGCGCAAAAAATTAAAACCGCAGAGGTGATCAAAAACCACCAAAAGAAAGCTATATTTGGGGAAAAAAAGTACTTAAATTTTGTTTGGGAGCCATGACGCACTACCGCGCAATTGTCAGTTAAAGCGACGCAGTGCCGAATTGCAAAAAGTGGCCTGGTCTTTGACCAGCAAAATTTTATTGGAAATGTGTTATTATATTTAATTATTTTACATAGAAAAGCATTATTTAAAATATAAAATTATTGTGTAAGAATGTAGTATTTTTGTGATTTTGTAGTGAGCTTTAGTTATGTTAACTGTGTCAGTCTATGTCCTTCAAGCATGGAGGATATTCTCACTCACTTGCTGTATGAGTTGGCTTCAGCAGGGTAAGCTAGAGTTATCATTCTGTGTAAGGAATGTTTAATACCTGATGAATCAACAAGCATATGGGCCTGCTGATATATGCTAGGAGTTGTAGTAATTATTTGGGGCACTTCCTGAGGTTTTCCCTCCTTGGCTTTTGCCATCATAATTATTCAAATGTAGCACCTGCCCTGTTCCTAGGCCTTTGGGCTTAATAATCAGGGATGCTGCAAGGATCTTCCTTCCAGGGATTAAATCTTGAAGATACAGGCTGCATTAGATTTGCCTCCACAATGGAGGTATTCAGTTGCTGAACAGAAATATAACACAGGAACTTTTCAAAATTGTCCCACCTTGAATAATAACACTAAGGTGCCACTAGAACCTTAGTTTTAAAGGATCCACATTTTAAGTTTTTAAGTAAACCCTCCTATCATTTTCAGCCAAGGAAGGTGCCATCTTGGCTTCAGTTTAATCTTCAACTGACATGATGCTGCACATGTGATCAATTACGACACCAGCCATTGAATGGTTTGACAGTTTGGTTGAGAGCACAATACACGGCATGTGCCTGGAATGTAACTTTTTTTTTTAAATGTTAACCACTTGCCGTCGCCGCACCGTCGTTATACGTCCACAAGGTGGCTCTCCTAGGCGAGACCACGTAAATGGACGTCCTACCTTTTAGCCGCCACTAGGGGCGCACGCGCGCCGCCGGAGGCGCGCGCGCGCCCCCCGCTCGCCCCCGACTCCCGTGCGTGTGCCCGGCGGGCGCGATCGCCGCCGGGCACACGCGATCGCTCGGTACAGAGCGGGGAACGGGAGCTGTGTGTGTAAACACACAGCTCTCGTTCCTGTCAGCAGGGGAAATGCTGATTTTCTGTTCATACACTGTATGAACAGAAAATCAGTGTTTCCCCTAGTGAGGCCACCCCCCCCCCCACAGTAAGAACACACCCAGGCATACTTAACCCCTTCCCCGCCCCCTAGTGTTAACCCCTTCACTGCCAGTGGCATTTTTATAGTAATCTAATGCATTTTTATAGCACTGATCGCTATAAAAATGCCAATGGTCCCAAAAATGTGTCAAAAATGTCCGAAGTGTCCGCCATAATGTCGCAATACCGAAAAAAAAATCGCTGATCGCCGCCATTACTAGTAAAAAAAATATTAATAAAAATGACATAAAAATACCCCCTATTTTGTAAACGCTATAACTTTTGCGCAAACCAATCAATAAACGCTTATTGCGATTTTTTTTACGAAAAATATGTAGAAGAATACGTATCGGCCTAAACTGAGGAAAAAAAATGTTTTTTTATATATTTTTGGGGGATATTTATTACAGCAAAAAGTAAAAAATATTCATTTTTTTCAAAATTGTCGTTCTATTTTTGTTTATAGCGCAAAAAATAAAAAACGCAGAGGTGATCAAATACCACCAAAAGAAAGCTCTATTTGTGGGAAAAAAAGGACGCCAATTTTGTTTGGGAGCCACGTCGCACGACCGCGCAATTGTCTGTTAAAGCGACGCAGTCCCGAATCGCAAAAAGTACTCTGGTCTTTGGGCAGCAATATGGTCCGGGGGGTAAGTGGTTAAATCAATGGGTTTACTTCTGCTTTAAGTGTCCAGCCAATATACCCCTTTGAGAGAGAGGGACCCCAGGGAAAGGTAGAAAGATATGAAAAAGAACCAAGCACTGTGAGTAACCTACAGGTATCCTTTGCTCAATTTACCCTCCTTCCTGTTCTCCATGCACATGTGCAATAAGTAATAAAGCCAAAAAACCTTGAGCAAAGTGTCTGACACCCATCCTTCAAACATCCTGAGACATAAATCACTCCCAGAGAAGAATGAGCCTATTGTTAAAGCGATTTAAAAAAAAAAAACTGCTCCCTCGTTACTGGAGTTAATTGACAGGAGAGGGAGCCAATGGATCCCGCTGCTATCAATCTTCCTATTGAGAAGGGAAACAGTGGCGAGAGCCGCTGTTCTTGTGCACTTCGCTGGATCAGATAGGGCTCGGGTAAGAATAAGGGGGGGCTAAGGGGAACCTGCAGCAGAGAAGGTTTTTTTACCCCCTGCATAAAATGCATTAAGGTAAAGAACATTGGGGCTTTAGAACCACTTTAAGAGCCCTTTGACACTGTGCCGCCCATAGCGTCGGCGGTAAAATGCCGCTATTTTTACCCCCATTTCAGCCACTAGCGGGGTGCATTTACCCCCCCACTAGCAGCCGAGAAAGGGTTAAAACCGCTGCTGAAGTAGCGCATTGCAGGCGGTATAGCCACGCTGTCCCATTGATTTCAATGGGCAGCAGCGGAGGAGGAGCGGTAAACACACCGCTCCTTCTCCACTCCAAAGATGCGGCTAGCGGGACTTTTTTTACCGTCCTGCTAGCGCACCGCTCCAGTGTGAAAGCCCCTCAGGCTTTGACGCTGGAGTGAATGGGGGCAGATTTTTAAGGGCGTATTGCAGGAGCTATTTTTAACGCTATAGCGCCTGCAATACACTCCAGTGTGAAAGGGGTCTTAGTGAGTAAGTTGTGACTACAATGCAGTAGTTTGTTAGTTAATAAATATTTAGTTATATTAACAACACTTTTGCTCATATTTTGTCATCCTTTTTTGCATCTTAGTGTTCCTTATCTCCTGCAGCCTCTTTCCAGTCACTTTCTATCTAGTTGCACTTCAGTGATGGCTGCCTGGCATTTCTTAGGGTGGGCTTTCCTTATGTGATAACAGTGGATCATGACTGTGTAATGTGTATTGAAATGGCAGCTTGCATTCTCAATCATACATTTGCATGACAATGATACAATGCAGGTACAATTGGGACACTGGAAAAGCGCATTTTTCAGGGATAGTTTCCTTGTTGTAAAGAAGGGATCATAAACATGGTAGAGGATCTTATACTTCTTTGCCTTACTAATACATTTTTTTTCTAGGGCAGCACTTTGCAGGGGGGCAGCACGGAAGGAGTCCCTGTAAGGCCTAGTACACACGAGATGATTTATCTGCGGATACGGTCCACCGGAGAGAATTTCCACGGATTTTGATCCGATGGAGTGTACTCACCATCGAATCGAAATCCGCACCGAAATCCCCTCGCGATGACGCGTCGTGCCGTCGCCGCGATGATGACGCGGCGACGTGCGCGACGCTGTCATATAAGGAATTCCACGCATGCGTCGAATCATTACGACGCATGCGGGGATCCCTTCGGACGGATTGATCCGGTGAGTCTGTACAGAACAGCGGATCAATCTGTTGGGATGGATTCAAGCGGATAGATTTGAAAGCATGTCTTCAAATTTTTATCCGCTTGAAATCCATCCCAGGGGATAAAAATCCGCGGAAACAGATCCGCTGGATTGTACTCACCAGGGGATCTATCCGCTGGAGCCGGTCCGCGGATCAATTCCAGCGGATGGATCCTCTCGTGTGTACGGGGCCTTAGTGTAACGCAAGCTGCTTCTAATTTTGACTGTCCTATCATCCTGGATCACAAATCTTCCTCACTGTGCTATATGTTTTCTGCTGCACCATTGGCATGGTTACATCTTCTTAGTCCTCTCCATAAAATTATCAAAAATTTGTGTTTAAAGTAGAACTATAGATAACACTTTTTTTAGGAAGGGTTATAGCCTCTGTCAGTTTATTTTTTACCATCCCTGTCCCATTGCAGAGATTTCCCTTCACGTCCTGCCCCGTAGCCAAACAGGAAGTGAGAGGAAATCTATGCAAATTAAGGGCATCCAATGCCCCCCCAGGACCTAAGAACTAGTGTCCCCAATTTCAGGGTGGGTCTTAAAAATAAAGGGGTGTGGCCTTGATAGGAAGGGGTGGGTCATATTTAAATTAGGGGGTGCACAAGTTTAGTCAGGCCTGGGGCAGCACAAAATCTAAATACACTACTGCTTGTATGCATTCACAAATGTATCTTTGGAATATTTTCTGCACATCCTGTCACCCAAGTGCCTTTGGCTAGTGTTATTTGTAGCAAGTACAATTCAATAAATACATAGAACAAGATGAAAAAAACACTCTATTCTACATGTGTAGAAACAATAATCACAATAATCATCGGCCAGACGTATGTTCGTGAATTTGCGTATCTAGCTGATTTACATATTTCTAGGCGTAAATCAGCATACACGCCCCTAGCGGCCAGCGTAAATATGCAGTTAAGATCCGACGGCGTAAGAGACTTCTATGCGTAACTGATTCTATGAATCAGGCGCATAGATACGACGGCTCAGACTCAGAGATACAACGGAGTATCTGGAGATACGCCGTCGTATCTCCTTTGAGAATCTGGGCCTTAATATTCACTGTAGTTTAGAGAGAAAACATTTACAATATCAGATAATAACATTTGTTATTGCCTTTTTCTTAATGTTCAATGATTTCCCCTGAAAGAAAAAATAAATAAAAATAAAGAAATAAAAACCCATTTGATTCCCTCCCCAGAAATTCTAAGCTTGTACAACTGGTCAATAGGTGAGATTCCCTTTAGTAAGAGGGTTGAGAAGTGTGCAACCCCTTGCCTCACTGATTCTAGAGCTTACCAACAGAGCACCCTCTTAAAGTGGAAATCTGAAACTTATTGCCAATGGGGTCATGAAAATGTTTTCTCAAACATTATTTTGTAATATTAATATAAACTTTTCAAAAATAAAAGCAGCAAATAGGATCCCAGTGAGGAATTAGGAGAACGCCTTGCAGTGGATAACGGATCATTCATTTATCTCTAGCCATGACAAAAATTCCATGGTGGCAGTGTCAACAATACTGAAAGGATAATGTTGAGGGGATGATCAGGAAGATGTACGAACTGAATATCCAAGAATGTCCACTTGATTTTTCCAACATTACCAGAAATGTCATGTTGCAAAGTTTGCTAATAAAAAAAAAAAAAAAAACGAAATAATCAGGAAACACATTTGTAGTTCCAACATTAGCCATTGCTCTCATCTTCAGCTCCAGACATGCTTAGGTTAATTGGATCCTGTCCACATTGGCCCAGCATATATGTATATATGTGTGTACGACTGTGTGTCCCAAGCGTGTCGAGATCCTACGGGGTAAATGACCGCACCAGCCAGGAAGACACTGGCTGCAAAAAGCACCTAGAGGCGATTCAGTTCGCATGTGTAGCGCTATACAAGTCACTCATTCATTCATTCATCTTCAACAACCTTCAAAATCCCTTACAGATCCAACCCTTATATGAAAGGGTTCTTCTTATAATATACTTCTCTCTTGACTAACTTCTCTCACCTCTTCCCTTACTATTGCTCTTTCTGTGAGTTGAAATTCAATAGAACTTTGTGTCTGGGAGAATGAGAAGATATAAGGTGTGCCCTTTTTGAAAGTAATAGAAATGTACAGGCTTTAGAACTTAAAAAGTTCTTTCATGCTGGCACTTTATCAAAGTATGAGTAGTGAAATGCATGCAGTACAGGCTCTCCCGAATGCTTTTGAGGGTATCTAGGCATGGATAACAAGCCACAGTGGCCCTTCCTTAAAGTCTGATGCTTATGAATTACAGTCAACAACATGATAAATACCATTCATTTGATTAACCTCCATAAGGATCCAGGGAAGCTCTTCTTCACAAACCTATTGACAATTTTTAACTTAATAGTATTGCACTGATACCACACATCTTTATGGCCACAAGAAAACAATTGTTCATGACTTAAAATCTCCCTCCTTTAACCACTTTAATACTGGGCCCCCTTCCTTCCCAGGCCAATTTTCAGCTTTCAGCACTCTCGCACTTTCAATGACAATTACGTGATCATGCAACGCTGGTATTTATTCATGACTCTGTTTTTTTATTTTTTGCTATATAAGCGAAAAGAGAGTGAAAATTTTAAAAAAATATATATATATATTTTCTACTTTCTGTTTTAAAGGAAATTAAATACAATTTAATTTTGTCATAAATTTAAGCCAAAATGTATTCTGCTACATGTCTTTGGAAAAAAAAATCCTGTTAAGAGTATAATAATTGGTTTGTGTGATCACGGACATATGTACGCAGATGATCATGTACAGATGTGCACAGATGATCACGGACATATGTGTGCAGATGATCATTGGGACACGTGATTTTACTGTTACATATGTGGAGGACAGGTGTTTTTAATGTGTGGGAACATGTGTGGAGACATGTGTGTGGATACAATTGTGGGGACATGTGTTTTAGGGACATTATGTGGGGACTTTGTGTGGGGAGACTGGGCTGGTGATCAGTGTGTAAAAAACTGTAAAAAAACAGCTCATACTCACTGATCAACAACCCGGCTGCAGCGATCTGTTCTCCTCTCCTCACTGACAACTTCTGTGTGAGGAGAGAAGAGCCGATTGCCTAGCAACCGACTCTCTATTTACATCACATGAGATCACAGAGCACTCCTGTCGATCAGAGATGCACCGTGTCCGGATGACACGAGTGCATCGGGATCGCACTGCTGTGCGGGCACGCCCCTGTATATTTGCCCTCCTTCTGAGGGACGTTCCTGAATGTCCAGTCAAAAGGAAGAAGCGCCCACCCAGACTTAAATATGCAGTGGCTGGGTGGGATGTGGTTAACATGCTAAAGATCAAAAGTTAAATTCACAACACAATTTGTTAATAATAAATTGATGGCAATATTGATAGCCACAATACATTTTTATTTACAAATTTCGTAACACATCATATGCCTGCTCCATTAAAACCCCTATGACCTAGCCCCTCACCTCCTGGTATCTACCTCCTAGACAGCTTATTGGATCCTCTCCCCTACCCTTTTTACTTAATATTCCACCTCCTGTAACTCATCCTCTTTTGTTTCTTCTCCTTTCATTGTCCTACTCCCTTTCTAAAATCTTTCTGTCAAACTTTCGAACATAGCATTTTCCTTCTACCTCAATTCATTAATAATGTGTGTATTGATTTTATCAACCAAACATTTTGGATCCTACATCCCACTGGATGTGCAAATCCTTAAAGTGGATGTAACCCCATATTTACTTTTTTATTTATTTTTAATTTTACAATGTACAGTATAAGATTTACTATCATATGTGCCCAGTCTTGCCACACAGAGTCAATCCAGCTCTGAGCAATCCTTTTTTATTGTTCAGTTAAATAAAATGGACTTACAGAGAAAAACCTTAGTCCGTTTCTCCCCCTTGCTGTGAGTGACAGGTTATTTACATATCTCATGCACTAGCCTGGAGAAAGGCATTATTTTTTAATTCCCACCCCCACTCCTTTTCTGAAGTCATGTGGTTACTTTTCTGGATTTTGACTGGATGTTAGTGATCATAGCAGAATTTGGTGTAAGGGGAGTGTAGACGATGGTGGGGAGTCTACTGACATTATGACTCCACCCACAGAGCTTCAGACAACAGATTCACCCACAGAATCTGCAGTTTTTCAGTTCTTATAACAGACAGAGGGGAGACATTTGACAGGTAGGGATACATGCAGGAGGAATGTATATCCTTATAAATCAGCACTATGGCATTAGTTTAGAAAGGATGAGAGTGGCTTTACATCCACTTTAAGGTAATTTGCCATCAAGTTTCTGCCCATAATATGTCTATATCTTTATTTTTATTTTTGATAAAACTTTTGTTCAGGAAGATATAGCACTTGCAATCCAAAAATCTCATTGCCTTCACTGTCAGACTCTCTTTACTGTCCAATATCTAGTCAAGCTACAACATCCTGATTGAAAGCATAATGTAATTGAACATTGGCAAATTAAATATGTTTTCTTGTAATGAGATAAATTCTGACTCACTGTACAGATGGCCAGCATTTAGAGTGTCCAAGGAGCAAGCAAAAAAAAAATTTTTTTTACTATTGGAAATATATTTTAAGGTCTATTCAAAATCTTTTAAAGCATGTCTTTATACAAGGAATGAATAGTTATAATTAAATTTTACATTATGTTACTCTTTTCTATGGATAACGTATAACAGATACATGTCGAAGCCAGCATTTCGTCTATTTACAAGGCTATGTCGTATTCTCCTAAATAACATAAGAGGAGTAATTTGTTAATTTTTACTTTGACTTATTGAACCTGTGTTTACTTCAAACATTTATTTGTATGAATAGGAATTTAATGTTTCTCTAAAAGTGATAAGGTAATTGAAATTAAGGTTTATATATAGCTAAAGCTTTCTTTTTTAGTATTGGTTGGAATAGTGAGGGGTTAAAACCCATGCCAGTTTGTGTCTCATATGGGAGATTTTAATTTGTTTCCTCTCCTGAAGACACACCAGGAAGTTGGAGGAAATTTCAATAAAGTGAGGGGGATTTCCATCCTAGATAGCTACCAACAGAACAGATGTTCCACTACAAGATTCACTTTTTTTCTGGTTACTCTTTATTAATGATACTCTGGTAATTGCTGAATACCTTTTGTTTCAGTGACAATGGTCTCTAGGACAGACAGAGAGGAGGAATCTACCTAGTGGGGAAAAATATAGCAATAACAGTTCCATTCCTAGTAGATATTGGACAGTACAGAGAGTCTGACAGTGAAGGCAGTGACATTTTTTGATTGCAAGTGCTGTGTCTTCCTGAACAAAAGTTTTATTAAAAATAAAAGTAAAGATATAGACATATTACGGGCAGAAACTCAATGGCGAATTACCATAAGGATTTGCACATCCAGACAGTACCAGGTATATATACTGTATATTTTAGAGTATTATCACTGGTAAAAAACATTTACGTTTATATTTTCACAAACATGACCTTGATTGTTATCAGTCATGGATATACTAGGAGTAGAAAATGTTACAGGGAATAGTTCACACAAACAATGGAGGATCCAATGTGTTTGTTTGATAACAATCAATACTTGAATCATCAATGAATTGAGGTAGAAGGAGAATGTTATGATCAAAAGTTAGACAGAAAGATTTTAGAAAGGGAGTGGGACAATGAAAGGAGAATAAATAAAAGAGGATGAGGTCCAGGAAGTGGGAATGTTAAGTAAAAAGGGCAGGGGAGAGGATCCAATAGGCTGTCTAGGAGGCAGATTATTGTGGCTATCAATATTGCCATCAATTCATTATTAACAAATGTGTTGTAAATTTAACTTTTGATCTTTAGCATGTTAAAGGAGGGAGATTTCAAAGCATGAACAATTGTTTTCTTGTGGCCATAAAGATGTGTGGTATCAGTGCAGTACTATTAAGTTAAATGTTGTTAATAGGTTTGTGAAGAAGAGCTTGGAGGAGGGAGAGAGTGGGCTATCATTTACAATGGTATATACTCCCACATGTGTGATGCAATAATCACATGGGCTGCTCAGATGTGATAGGGAGGAAATGCTTAGCATAGAAACTCAATGAAAATTGAGCATGTGCAGAGTTACTACCATAGCTGAAAAAATCCCTAGCTGAATTGGTGACTTGGACAGAAGATGGAGATAGAGAACAGCAGGATCAACCAGTTTTTGGCAGAATACAGAAAAAAAAATCTCATAGTGACTGAATGAGTATGAACAGCATGTAATACAGCATGTATTGATAGGCCCAGATTCACAGAGAGCAAGGCGCACATTACACCGCCGTAGAGCAAACACTGTACGCTATGCCGATGCAGCGCGGAGAGGCAAGCATTGCATTCAGAAAGCCAGTGCTCCCAACGCTGCGCCAGAGTGTTGTGTGTTTCGAAGGCGCAAGCCGGCGTAGGTGGACGTGGGCGTGAACCCATGCAAATGAGGCGTGACCCCATGCAAATGATGGGCCGAACGCCAGACAGGTACGTATCATGAACTGCGCATGTGCCGTGATGTGGACGCATGCACAGCACCCCCCTGCGCCTGCTCACAACCACGCCGGCACAACTGCCTAAGCTACGCAGGATCACTGCGTACACCGTGAACATAACGTACGCCCAGCCAGACACACGTCCAACGCACAATACGCCAGCTTGTGTTCCCTGGTGCAGACCTGTGCATGTCTGTTGCCGGGTTGCACCTCATTTATGGGGAATAACTTTACGCCGGACGTACAACTTACGCGGATCTCGCGTAGCATGCGTTGTGCACACGCACGTTTGTGAATCGGTGTATTTCCCTCATTTGCATGTTTGAATGGCTAATCAATGGGAGCAGCACCATACGCCCAGTTCATATGTGCGCCCACCCTACGCCGGCGTGTGCAAGCTACGTCGGCGGGGTGTAGTCTGTTTTTAAGCCCATGTTAGTTTGTGGGTCTGGCTCACACATACGTCGGTGCACATTTGCACGTTGGCACAACGTGTTATACGTCGGCGTAAGTGCTTTGTGAATCTGGGCCATAGTTTTTATAATGTGGGTTTAGTGACACTTTAATTTCAGAGAGCATCAGTGGCCTCCTAGGGACTGTCCATTTTCTTGCACTCTTGCAGTAATATCAGCTTGTTCAAGTGAAATTAGAGAAATCCAAAGCAATTTGCATGGTTCAAAATATTTAAAAATATACTTACATCAATCTGATCAATTTGTGTAGTCCTAGTCACCAAAGAATGGAGTGTAGAGAAAACTGCATGTTTTTGTACATTTTTAAATCAGATCTTCCAGGTCTCTTATCTTTATCCATTTAAAATGAATCAGATGTGCAATATACTACTTCTTACAATCATGTGAATGTTCAAAAGTACTTTGATCAGTTCTTAATTATTCACAACTTAACACATTAGAAAACACCAAAATCTTACAGAATTTCCCAATAGCACAGCTTATCTTGGCATGCATCATTTTCTGGTAACTTTCAATAACGTATTGCTTTGTCACTCACAGCAGTATTGATTGTTTTCACTTACAAGAAGTCAAAATGAGTAAGAAATTCTCCATGGTGTCATGAGACTGCTAACAATTCCCTGAGGGAGTGCCAGGCATATGTTACTTGTTTTATTGGAGAAATGTGTTAGTTTTTTTTTTGATATATGAAAGAGATTCTAGTTTTTGTTTCTTTATCTCTTATCTAAAACAGCAATACAAACAGAGTGGTTTATCAGACTTCTTTAGCCTATAAAATCTACTGAGATTGTTAGTCATAGGGTCCATCTGTAAACATTTTAGGAGGTTAGTTCTCTGCCTTTCCGTTGTGCGTTTTTTTTTTTTTTTAATTTCTCACTTCAGCCTGTTTATAAAAGCTTGTGTTGGGATGTACCTTGCTATTTCATTAGTCTGATGCCTTTAGATTGTTCTCTTTTTATTTTTCTATTTTTTCCCCATATTCTGTAAGAAAAGGGCACATCTATAGGGCTGTGAAATTTAAATATTTGAAATATTTGTATGATTTTTTTAACCACTTGCCGACCGGCTCACGCTGATATACTTTAACAGAATTGCACGGCTGGGCAGATCAACGTATATATACGGTGCCCTTTAAGAGTGGCATTGTGGACACACGCGCCTGCCGCGAGCTCCGTGATTCCGACTGCGGATCCCGTGGACTTGATGTCCGCGGGCATACCCGCGATTGTGTCACGGTGAGGAAGAAGGGGGAAATGCTTATGTAAACAAGCATTTCCACAGTCTTCCTAGTGACAGGACAGTGACCACAGCTTCCTGTAATTGGAAGCGGTGATCACTGTCATGTCACACACAGCCCACCCCCATTACAGTTAGAACGCATCCCTAGGCACACTTAACCCCTTCAGCGCCACCTAGTGGTTAACCCCTTCACTGCCAGTGTAATTTTCACAGTAAACAGTGCATTTTTATAGCACTGATCGCTGTAAAAATGACAATGGTCCCAAAAATGTGTCAAAAGTGTCCGATTCGTCTGGAATAAAGTCGCAGTTACGATAAAAATCACAGATTGCCACCATTACTAGTAAAAAAAATAATAATAATAAAAATGCCATAATTCTATCCCCTATTTTGTAGACACTATAACTTTTGCGCAAACCAATTAATATACGCTTATTGTGTTTTTTTTTTTACCAAAAATCTCTAGAAGAATACGTATACTGAGGAAAAAAAAATTGTATATATTTTTTGGGGGGATATTTATTATAGCAAAAAGTAAAAAATATTGATTTTTTTTCAAAATTGTCGCTCTATTTTTGTTTATAGCACAAAAAATAAAAACCGCAGAGGTGATCAAATATCACCAAAAGAAAGCTCTATTTGTGGGAAAAAAAGGACGTAAATTTTGTTTGGAAGCCACTTCACATGACCGCACAATTGTCAGTCAAAGTGATGCAGTGCTGAATCGCAAAAAGTGCTCTGGTCTTTGGCCAGCGAAATGGTACGGGGTTTAAATGGTTAAAGACTATTCTGTAGCTATGTTGTGTCAACTCCCTTTATTACAAGCCCAAGATAATGAGGGTGACTTCTTGCATACAGTTATTCCTGTTCATGCACCCCTGGAAGTTCAGTCAGGGTCTTTTAGGATGATGCAAGGGTACAGGCGCCAGGACTGAGGACAAGAAGTAAACATTGACAATATGTGGAAAAAGTTTGTAAATTGAGGTTACCCACAAGCAGTCCTCCCAAGAGTCATGAGTAAAAGGGCCATTTTTTGTGGAAGGGACGCTAAGAGAAAGGCAGGCATTCCATTTTTTAAACATATAGTTTAAAAAAGTGACCAACAGATATCAGTATATCTTGACAGGTGAAAGAGAAGTGGATAGTAAAGTCAGGTATTTTAGTAGGTATGCACAGACATGTGTATTGCAATTAACCAGTTCCCGACCCCCGCATGTACATATACGTCCACAATATGGCACGTACAGGCACATGGGCGTACACGTACGTCCTCGCCTATTAGCGGTTGGGGGGTCCGATCGGGACCCCCCCCGCTACATGCGGAGGTCGGGTCCGCTCGGGGAGCGATCCGGGACCACGGCGCGGCTATTTGTTTATAGCCGCTCCGTCGCGATCGCTCCCCGGAGCTGAAGAACGGGGAGAGCCGTGTGTAAACACGGCTTCCCCGTCCTTCACTATGGCGGCGCATCGATCGCGTCATTCCCTTTATAGGGAAGACACGATCGATGACGTCATTCCTACAGCCACACCCCCAAACAGTTGTAAACACATACTAGGTGCACCCTAACTCCTACAGCGCCACCTGTGGTTAACTCCCAAACTGCAACTGTCATTTTCACAATAAAGAATGCAATTTAAATGCATTTTTTGCTGTGAAAATGACAATGGTCCCAAAAATGTGTCAAAATTGTCCGAAGTGTCCGCCATAATGTCGCAGTCACGAAAAAAATTGCTGATCGCCGCCATTAGTAGTAAAAAAAAAATAAAAAATAAAAATGCAATAAAACTATCCCCTATTTTGTAAACACTATAAATTTTGCGCAAACCAATCGATAAACGCTTATTGCGATTTTTTTTACAAAAAATAGGTAGAAGAATACGTATCGGCCTAAACTGAGGAAAAAAAATGTTTTTATATATGTTTTTGGGGGATATTTATTACAGCAAAAAGTAAAAAATATTGCTTTTTTTTCAAAATTGTCGCTCTATTTTTGTTTATAGCGCAAAAACTAAAAACCGCAGATGTGATCAAATACCACCAAAAGAAAGCTCTATTTGTGGGGAAAAAAGGACGCCAATTTTGTTTGGGAGCCACGTCGCACGACCGCGCAATTGTCTGTTAAAGCGACGCAGTCCCGAACTGTAAAAACACCTTGGGTCTTTAGGCTGCATATTGGTCCGGGGCTTAAGTGGTTAAAGTATTCACGTGTATCTGATATACAAAACCAGTATGTGAATGTTCAGCCAAAACACATATCACAATTTTAACATCAATAGCACTTTTTAGAGTTTCTCTTTTGATTAGCCCTGATGAGTAAATCATGTCAATTGTTACCTTTGTTGTATGTATGTAATGGGGGTTTGCTGACTGCTTTCTACTCTGTCACCTGCCAAGATGTACTATGTCTGCTGATTACTTACTTCATGTTATCAGACAGTAAATTATGCGTTTGGATAAATCGAATGCCTGCATTTCTTTCAGATAATAATGTATATTAGTGGTGCGCTGTCCCTTTAAGTCGATGTATCAATTTAAAGTGAATAAGTAAACCAGTGTGAACTCTATCACTACTGTGCTAAATGTTTAGATATACTCCTATTAATCAAAACCCTAAAAAAAAATGCCATGTTCAAATTCCACACATGTAGCCTACTTAATTGACCCATAACCATCATAAAATATCTCTATCCATGAAACATAAATCCAAAGTGAGTACTATAGTGATGATCAAAAGTTCAATGTGAATTGAAGTGGTAATACTCCCAATATTCTGGAATGAAACAGGTGCAATAGAAGAGACCGCCACCATCCAATAAAGAAGTGGCTTACCGAAGGCAGTGAACCCTGAAGAACATATGTTCAAAGGGTCAACTGGACATGGTGTAAACTACTGTAAAAACTGTATCCTCAGCTGCAGTTCCCAGACAAACCACTTCCACACCGATCCAATAAAAACAAGAGGGTAGTTCAAATGTATAAGGTGCTTCCGGGTGGAGACCCAATAAGGGCCGGGAAGTGGAGCCAATGGGATGTAAAATTAAAAGAAAAGAGAAGGGCACATACTGTAGTATAATACTGTATGTAAAACAAATTTAATGTAGGTAAGAACACTTACATTTGGAAGAATAAAACAGCGCTTATCAAATGGTAAAAACGGCAGCAGTGGAGTCTCCACTGCTGCCGTTTTTAACCTATTGATAAGCGCTGTTTTATTCTACCAAATGTAAGTGTTCTTACCTACATTAAATTTGTTTTACATACAGTATTACGCTATGTTCCCTTCTCTTTTCTTTTCATTTTACATCCCACTGGCTCCACTTTCCGGCCCTTATTGGGTCTCCACCCGGAAGCACCTTATACATTTAAACTACCCTCTTGTTGTTATTGGATCGGTGAGGAAGTCGTTTGTCTGGGAACTGCAGCTGAGGATTCAGTTTTCACAGTGGTTTACACCATGCCCAGTTGACCCTTTAAACATATGTTCTTCAGGGTTCACTGCCTTCGGTAAACCACTTCTTTATTGGATGGTGGCGGTCTCTTCTATTGCACCTGTTTCATTATAGAATATTGGGAGTATTACCACTTCAATTCACATTGAACTTTTGATCATCATTTTTCACTTATTGTGATTTTGCATTTATATATTTAGTGTTACACACTAATTTGTCCATTGTTCATTCACTGATGTACACTATATTTTATTACATTTAGGTGTTATTATATTTCATTTTATTTGTCAAATGTGCTACACTTTTTATGTTTGTTTTGTCCTTTACCATTTGTCCACTGGTAGTGTTAGCTGCTCAATTTTAGACAGCGCAGATTTTTTTTTGTATTTTGTCACTAGTACTATAGTTTTGGAAATTCTAAATAGTGTGGTATGCTTCTTATTCAAATTTTGTTTATCTAAAACAACTTATTTTTTTCCCAGAAACAATGCTACTGTGTACTTGTTTGTTGAACTTTATATTATTGTTCAGTGCTAAAATGTATTTCCTAACCAAATAGCAATTTGTTTCTTTGGAACAAATGTGTGCTTTGACCTAGATGTGCTGAACAAACATCTTTCCTTTTTTTTTTTTTTTTCAAAGACAAATAAAATTTAAGATCCACAATTTGTGATATACTTATTCAATTTCCTCAGGGAAAAAACTGGGCAGAACTGGTCATACTATGTACAAAATAAACCTTTGTTTTGCTGTGTGTGATCCAGTGTTTCCAAACAGAGCTAAAAGGTCCTGATAAAATACAACAAACCATGCTCTGCCCCATGATCAATTATTATTTCTCATTTGGTCGTGTAATGGGAAAAATTGGTAACAAAGCACATCCTTTCAGGAAGTGTGTAAAACAATCCCCTTGACCATTTTTTTTCTAGTATTATCTGTGTTAGTATATTACAACACAGTCTTTTTTCTGCTCTCTGTAGCATCTGTTTGCAATCAGAATGGGAACTTGCATCATTTGTTAGGAATGCTGGCAGAACATACTTTTTATTCACAGCTTTTGTTTGGTTATGTTTAGTGCAAATTCTGAAACATTATAAATGAGAGTTAGGATATTAATTAATGGGGCTACGCCACATGGGTAGTTTGTCAACCACAGGTGTTTCATGTATAGTGTTCCTACACAGAAAAGGTCTCCTGGAGGATTAAGCTCTTTGGAATTTCCACAGGCTGTGACATATTTGAAGTATCAAAGCAGATTAAAAAACCTTTTGTAACTGCAATTTATCAAATGTTCTTAGCAGCATAATAATTTTGTTATCCATGTATTAGCTAAGTAGCAGTGTCTTCTTGTTTATCTTTTTCTTTTTTTTTTATCAACTTTGATTTCTACATTGTATACTTTAACTTTGGTAAGTTAACACCCAAAGTAGACACCCAAATCTATCTCTCTACCCCTCAGCTCACTCCTTCAGTCTCCTCACGTATTACTAATTTACTAACAGACATATCAGCCTGGCTGTCACACCACTTCCTCAAACTCAATCTATTCAAAACCGAGCTCATAATTTTTCCTCCCTCCACGTGCCTCTTCCCATGATATCTCTGTCAAGATCAATAGCACTTCTATCAGCCTGTCCCCACATGCCAAGGTTCTAGGTGATGCTAAACTCTCCTTTTGGCCCCACATCCAATCACTGTCCAAATCTTGCCACCTCAACCTACGCAACATCGCCAGAATACGCCCCTTTCTAACCAATGACAACACAAAGCTTCTAGTTCACTCCCTGGTCATCTCTCGCCTCGACTATTGCAATTCCCTCCTCATGAGATTACCCTTACATAGGCTATCCCCCCTTCAGTCCATCATGAACACTGCTGCCAGACTCATCCACCTTACCAACTGAGTGCCAGGAAATGAGCGGAACCAGACACAGCAGGTGATGGGTAAGCGAAGTGGCAGACAGGTTGGCAGACTTGGCAAGAGACAAGTGGAGGTGCACCACTGGAAGCAGGACTGGCAACAGGCTGGACAGCTGGAGCAGGGTCAGACGAGCTGGGTTGACAACAGACAGGCAGATCAGGCATAGACAGCAGGCAGAAGTGTAGTCGGGTCACAGACAGGGTTTGGCAACAGATGCTAAATAACTGGAACTGGAGGCAGGGATCAATCCGTAGAAAGCCAGAGGTCAGGGCAGGAAGCAGGCAGAGGTAGTTGGGAAAAAGACGGATCAGTATCAGAAGGCCCACACAGAAGTATCAGGATTCAGGTAAACGCTGTGGATCAAGCAGCAAGAAGTCAGTGTCACAGCTCTGTTTAAATAGGCCGACTGGCAGACATCTTTCCTGACATTATCAATCCTTCCACTTGCTTTCACTCACCCAACCAATTAAATTCAAAATACTAACAATAACTTACAAAGCCATCCACAACTTGGACCCCAGCTACATCACAAACCTAGTCTCAAAAAACCAACCAAATCGATCTCTACATTCTTCCCAAGATCTTCTGCTCTCTAGTCCCTTTTTCACCCCCTCTCATGCTCACCTCCAGGACTTTTCTAGAGCCTCTCCCTTCCTCTGGAACTCCCTACCTTAATCTGTCCAACTATCTCCTACTCTTCAGAGAAGCCTATTCTGCTCTGCCTAATAACTGTACATTTATTTTCTCCACCAGATCGTCCCCCAAAGTTATTACCTTTTGTATCATTTGACCCAATCCCTTGTAGGTTGTATGCTCTAACGAGCAGGGCCCTCTGAATCCTCATGTATTGAATTTTATTGTAACTGTACTGTCTGCTGTCATGTTGTAAAGTGTTGCCCAAACTGTTGGAGCTATATAAATCATGAATATTAATAATAATAAAAAAGAAAAACATTTAAACCCCTTGGGTGTCTATCTCAGCTTCCATACCAATCATGGAAAAATTAGTTCATAATGAAGAAATGGTTTGAATGTTGACAGGTATATATGTAAACAACTTTTTAGTTGACAATCTATCTAGAATTCTTTTTCTCATATGAGACATATAATTAGAGAAAATAAATTGCACTCTAGATATTACTCAGGCAGGATTCACATGCAATTCCAAAGTCGACTGTTTAGAAACTGTAGGCCCTTGCCATTTTGTCCATCATTATTCATCCACTTGCCGACCAAAATACATATCAACATTGCAGTTTGCAAGTGATTTACTGGGATTAAGGCTAAAGGTATCATCTATAAGGCCCCTTTCACACTGGGGAGCGAGAGGCACGGTGGCGGTATAGCGCCGCTAAAAATAGCGGCGATATACTGTCGGAATTGCCGTGGGATTCGGCCGCTAGCGGTGCGGTATTAACCCCCGATAGCGGCCGTAAAAGGATTAATACCGCCCGCAATGCACCTCTGCAGAGGCGCAATTGTGGGCGGCATTACTGCATTTTCCCATTGTTTTAAATGGGAAGGAGCGGTATACATACCGCTCCTCTCACCGCTCCAAAGATGCTGCTTGCAGGAGATTTTTTTTCTCCTGCCAGTGCATCACCTCAGTGTGAAAGCCCTCGGGCTTTCACATTGAGTATGCTGGGCAGGAGTTTTTCAGGCTGTATTTAGGCGCTATTTTTAGCACAAAACCGCCTGAAAAACTCCTCAGTGTGAAAGGGGCCTAACTCTGGTATTGTTTTTTACAGCCAGCAGCTAGCTTACCCATGAAAGCGTTCTGAGTGTCACATGAGCCACTGGAGCGCTTTCAGGCCTTAAAAGGACAGGGGCGATATCATGATGTCAATTCCAGCCCAGGCTGTAAATAAACACATTTTTTTTTGTTTTGTTTTAAAGCAAAAGATTAAAAATATTTGTTTTAGATATTTTGCTTAAGAGTCGGTTCACACAGGGGCAACACGACATCCAGCACGACTTTGGGAGGCAACTTGGACACGACTTGAGTATGAATCATCAGGCAACTTACAAGGCAACTTCAAGTTGCTTCCTGGACAGTACAAGGCAACTTCAAGTCGCCTCCAGGACAGGAGGCTTTCCAGTGGGCAATCAAACAATAATCAGCTCTGTGAGAGGGAGGGGGAGGGAGGGGTTTGCCTGGGAAATGTATGTTATCTTCCTGTATTGTTGCTTCAGTTAAGACAGTGATCAGACTTCTGAGGCAACTTCCATTGAAATCAATGGGTACAAGTTGCCTACAAGTTGCCTAGAAGTCGGATTGAAGTAGTACAGGAACCTTTTTGAAGTCGGGGCGACTTCAGTAGTGTGTATTAAGACGGCTCCATTCACTTCCATTGATTTTCTCAACCACATGACTTGGGACGACTTGGGGCAACTTCAAGTCGGATCCCAGGTCGCCCCAGTGTGAACCGGCTCTTTTTGATCCCATATCTCTCCATATAGAGAACCTGTCACCCTTATTTATATTACAATGGATGTTTACATTCCTTGTAATAGAAATAAAAGTAATAAAAAAATTAAAGGGACAGTGTTAAAATAAAATTTTTTAATTAATACGAAAAACAAAAATGAAAGAGCCTCCCTCCCTCCGTGCTTGGAGATTTTTAAGTACTTTTCTTTTTTTTTGTCATTCTACGAGCATGCACAATTTCAAAGCGTGGCATTTTAGGTATCTATTTACTCAGTGTAACATCTTTCACATTTTACAAAACAGTTGGGGTAAATATTGTGTTTTTTTTTTATTAATTAAAGTGTATTTTTTTTATACCGTGCAACATAAAAAATTGCAACAGTTACCATTTTATATCCTAGGGTCTCTGCTACAAAAAAAAAAATTTCTAGAAAAAAAATACTGATTTAAATTTGTAAACAAAAACTGCCAGAAAAAACCTGGTTATACTAATCAACGATTTTCACTAAGCACTATTTGATATGAAATGATCAAATACATCATATGATTGCAGTTGTACACAGGGCCGTCTTAATAGCATCATGGGCCCCTGGGCAAAGTAATGCAGCGGGGCACTTACCAGCCTGCCTCAATTTACTTTCAAGAAAAAGTATAAATACTTGATTGAATTAAACATATATTTATTAGTACGTTCCATAAAATAGATTTTAGACAATTAAACATGCCATTAGTGAAAGACTAATCAACACAAAGGGCACAGTATAGGGGGAAGGCAGAAGGGCACAATTCTGGGATCAGAAGGGCACAGTACAGGTTCCAGGAAGCTGCAAAGAACACGGCCATCTCGGGACAGCTTAATAAAAAGCGTGACTGTCTCATCAAATCTGGGACAGTTTGCAAGTATGATTTAATGTAAGATTTTCATGGGGCCCCCATGCACCTTGGGCCCCTGGGCAGTGCCCATGAGTGCCTATGCATTAAGACAGCTCTGGTTGTACAGCAAACACAAACCTTTCTATGGGAAAAATATACCATTCACAGTTAAAGTGGTTGTAATCCTCAGACATGAAATATGAACATATAAACAAAGCACATCCCACTATAGTGTGTACTTGTCTTAATCCGGGGGACTAACTGTCATTTCTCTATTCTACCTTATTCCCCTGCTATAAACATGAGCCACAGTAATTGACAGCTTCATTTTGTTCTTGCATGCTATTTGAAGGGGGGTTCGGCCCTGATTTCTGAAAGCTCAGGCAAGCTCTATACATTCTGCACTTTGAATGGCTGCAGAGAAGAGATGGCTACAGATAAACAGGTAGTTTGTAACACCTAGCAGAATTAGTCTTGATTTACACTTATGGTTAGGGGCATTAAAAATAGGTGGTTGAGCTGCATTTTTATTGCCCCCCCCCCAGGCTGCCAATGAACAAAACCCAGTCAAGTGAATGGGGCTTTGGCGCAAAAATGATCCACTGCTAATCACTCTTCAGAGACCAAAACCTTACAAATAATTTCTCCGTGGGTGGTTGTTAAGTATATTAAAGTTGTAGGAAAATAGCTAGAAGATAGTGGCATATTATGAGCAAACTAAGCAAGCTTTCATATTTGAGGTTTTATGTTATGCTTTCTTTGTTGGCAAAAGATATTGTGAAGAGAGCATACAATGTAAACAACACAATTACATTGTATGTGGTGCATGTTCTGCTATGTGACATCCAAAATGAGCAGAAAACAAATGAAAGTATTTCAGTCGTGCTTGGCCACATATGAAATGAGCCTGTGAGTGCTATTGCTATGCATCTGTGACTAGCAGCTAATTGCACCACTGGATTTCAATGGGATATTGTCTAATTAAAGCCAGATTTGCCTGTTTAGCATTCTGGTGTCTGGTGTGAGTGGTAGTGATAAAATAAACCTATATCAGAGATAAATGGAGGCTGTTATTGCTGACCTCAAATATTCAAAATGCTAGTTGTCAGGCTATAATATTTACCCCCATGGTTTAATATATTGACTTACTGACCCAGAAGTATGCAGATAAGGACTTCTGATCTTTCTCCAATATTTTCAATGTGTAACAGTTAATCGAATAGCATTTTCAAAAAGATATCAGCCTCTGTATTTCTCTTTTGGAAGATTTACTTCAAATTATTTCAATTAATTCTCATCCAACGGTGCCACACAACTAGTTGATCAACACCTAATTTAAAGCACTGAAACTGAAGTAGCTATGCCATCAAGTGGGCCATTTACTGAATAGCGGAGATTACATGACCATACCATGGCATGACATGCAGGACTAACAAAATATTGGTCTTGCTCTTACAAGCCGATATCATTGGTCATCCCTTCAGGAAACATGAGACATTACTTGCTTATACAAGTGAAACTCGAAAAATTTGAATATGGTGCAAAAGTTCATTAATTTCACGAATGCAACTTAAAAGGTGAAACTAATATATAAGATAGACTCATTACATGCAAAGCAAGATAGTTCAAGCCGTGATTTGTCATAATTGTGAGGATTATGGCTTACAGCTCATGAAAACCCCAAATCCACAATCTCAGAAAATTTGAATATTGTGAAAAGGTGCAATATTCTAGGCTCAAAGTATCCCACTCAAATCAGCTAATTAAGCCATAACATCTGCAAAGGGTTCCTGAGTCTTTAAATGGTCTCTCAGTCTGGTTCAGTAGGAATCACAATCATGGGAAAGACTGCTGACCTGACAGGTGTGCAAAAAAACATCATTGACACCCTCCATAAGGAGGGAAACCTCAAAAGGTAATTGCAAAAAAAGTTGGATGTTCCCAAAGTGCTGTATGAAAGAACATGAATTGGAACTTATGTGGAAGTGAAAAGTGTGGAAGAAAAAGGTGCACTAGCAGCAGGGATGACCACAGCCTGGAGAGGATTGTCAGGAAAAGGCCATTCAAAAGTGTTGGGGACTTTCACAAGGAGTGGACTGAGGCTGGAGTTAGTGCATCAAGAGCCACCACACACAGATGGATCCTGGACATGGGCTTCAAATGTCGTATTCCTCTTGTCAAGCCACTCCTGAACAACAAACAATGTCAGAAGCGTCTTACCTGGTCTAAAGAAAAACAGACCTGGTCTGTTGCTCAGTGGTCTAAAGTCCTATTTTCTGATGATAGCAAATTTTGCATCTCATTTGGAAACAAAGGACCCAGAGTATGGAGGAAGAATGGAGAGGCATACACTGCAAGATGCTTGAAGTCCAATGTGAAGTTTCCACAGTCTGTGTTGATTTGGGGAGCCATGTCATCTGCTGGTGTTGGTCCACTGTGCTTCATTAAGTCCAGGGCCAGCGCAGCCGTCTACCAGGAGATTATGGAGCACTTCATGCTTCCGCAGACGGGCTCTATGGTGATGCTGATTTCATTTTCCAGCAGGACTTGGCACCTCCCCACATTACCTAAAGCACCAAAACCTGGTTCAATGACTGTGGGATTACTGTGCTTGATTGGTCAGAAAACTTGCCTGACCTGAACCCCATAGAGAATCTATGGGGCATTGCCAAGAAAAAGATGAGAGCCATGAGACTGAACAATGAAGAAGAGCTGAAGAGTGCTATTGAAGCAACCTGGTCTTCCATAACTCCTCAGCAGTGCCATAGACTGATAGCTTCCATGCCACGCCGCATTGAGGCAGTAATTCCTGCAAAAGGGGCCAAAACCAAGTACTGAGTACATATGCATGCTTATATTTTTCAGAGGTCCGATATTGTTTTATGTACAATCCTTTTTTTATTGATTGCATGTATTATTCTAATTTTCTGAGATTGTGGATTTGGGGTTTTCATGAGCTGTAAGCCATAATCATCACAATTATGACAAATCATGGCTTGAACTATCTTTCTTTGCATGTAATGAGTCTATCTCATATATTAATTTCACCTTTTAAGTTGCATTAGTGAAATAAATGAACTTTTGCACGATATTCTAATTTGTCGAGTTTCACCTGTACAGAGGTTAGTTTATGTGTCCAGATGAGGCCTACACACAACGTCCATTGTTGACCACTAGGAGTGACCTTAGGAGCACAATTATTAGCATGATGCCCCTTATGACATACAGAGGTTGATTTACTAAAACGTGTAAAAATCTGGTGCAGCTCTGCATAGAAACCCATCAGCTTCCAGGTTTTACTGTGAAAGCTTAATTGAGCAAGCAAAAGTTAGACGGCTACCATGCACAGCTGCACCAGAATCTGAGTTCTCCAGTTTTAGTAAATATCCCCCACGATATGTAACATACCCAAGGCTAACATTATTAGTAGACTAGGGCTTTCTGAAAACGAATACTGTATGTAAGGAGTTATAATCAAAATAAAATATGCATACTTCCAAACTTTTTTTCCTAAACAGTATGTGAAAATGCAGCAAACCACAGTACCTTTTAGATTTACATTTACATAGATATAAGATCTGCTAAGTGTTTCCAGCTAAAGATCAATATAAAGCTAAGATCAAGAACACAGGGACATGACATCAAAATAGCAAGAGGCAAGTTCAAAACGAATCTTAGAAAATATTATTTTACTGAGTAGAGTAGTTAAAGTGTTACTAAACCCAGGACCCTGCATTCACTATATCTGGTCTCCCGCAGTACACAGAACATGGAAATGCAAAAGTTTTAGTAAATATAAACTGCTAAATACCTTTTCTCATTAACAGCATAAAGCAGTGCAGGATTCTCCCCTGATTGTCCTATGAGGCTGCAAGACCCATGGCCCTCTGTCTGGGCAGTGCTGTTTGACCCTGAGCACTCTCACTAGAAAAAAAAAAAAAACTCTAGCAATATACACCAAAATGAGCATGTGTAGCTTGCCCCCAAGGCTCTGTTGTATCAGGAGATGGTTTGGGGACTGTGAAAGAAGGGGAGGATCTGTGCATACAGGATTTGCACAATGCAGTGGATTTACCCCTTACGTTCCGCAGTGAGTGTAACAAGCATGCTTTACTGCATATACAGACTGATTTCACTTTTGTGGGTTTAGTAACACTTTAATAGTTGGAATAGACTTCCAGCAGAGTAAGTAAGCCATTCAACAGTAAATGGATTCAAACTTGCTAGGGTCAAGTATAGATCTTTACTTATACAAGGAAGTTAAAAAATATAACAGTTAAAAAAAATGGGGCAGACTTGATGGACCATTTGGTCCTTTTTTTGCCATCACTCTTAAATCTTCTATGTAGCCCTCAATGCACAACAGCAGAATCTTCACAGCGAAGACAGGGGTGATGACATGATACTAGTATTGGTGTTTTATCCAGAGCAATTTAAAGCAATCTTTTTAAAGATTAGAAACCCTTTATTAAATGAATACACAGCTACTATGCTCTTAAAAAGTAAAAAAAAAAGATGGTGCCTACATTGGGCTTTTAAAGTGGTTGTAAACCCTTAAGCCTCGTACACACGGCCGAGGAACTCGACGTGCCAAACACATTGAGTTCCTCGGCCAGTTCAGCACTGAAGCCGCCGAGGAGCTCGGCGGGACGAGAGCTCCCATAGAACAACGAGGAAATAGAGAACATGTTCTCTATTTCCTCGCCGAGCTCCTCGTCGGCTTCCTCGGCCGAAAGTGTACACACGACCAGTTTCCTCGGCAGAATTCAGCCAGAAACTCGGTCGGAAGCTGAATTCTGCCAAGGAAACTGGTCGTGTGTACGAGGCCTTACAGACCACTTTTACCTACAGGTAAGCCTAGATCAGTGTTTCTCAATTCCAGTCCTCAGGCCCCCCTAACAGGTCAGGTTTTCAGGATTTCCATTATTTTGCACAGGTGATTTGATCAGTTTCACTGCCTTAGTAATCACCACAGCCTTTTCATCTGAGGGAAATCCTGAAAACCTGACCTGTTGGGGGGGCCTGAGGACTGGAATTGAGAAACACTGGCCTAGATTAAGGCTTACCTGTAGGTGCAAGAAATATCTCCTAAACCTACACTGTTTAGGCTGGGTTCACACTACTACACTACTTTCATCCTACTTTGCTCTGCTACATTGGTCCTACATTTATCCTACATTGGTCCTACATCCATCCTACTTTCATGAACAGAATACTACTTTGGTCCGACTTCAATGATATTCAATGGGCCTGAAGTAGGATCAATGTAGGACCAAAAGTAGTACAGGGAGCATTTTCAAAGTCGGACCGACTTGTATAGGACGCTACAAGATGCTCTCATAGGGAAACATTAAACACAGAGCAAAGTAGGATGAAAGTAGTGTAGTAGTGTGAACCCAGCCTTAGGAGATATTTACAATAGAGACTTGCCAATGTCTACGGTGCATGCGCTGTAGACAACGGCACAGGCGCACTTTAGAAATGCCATGGCGCCGTTTCTGAAGGAGGATGTGCTGTAACTGGTGGCTCCCGCGCGTATGTGTAGGAGTGACGTCATCGCGGCTCCGGCAAATCACAGCGCCGGAGCCGCGATACCCGGAAGTCACTTCGGGAGACATGGCGGCGACGGAGGAGGGGAACAAGGACCTCTGCGGGGGCTTTGATCTCAGGTAAGTAATTCATAATAAGCTAGTATAATATGGTGGACATACAGCTCGGGAGCAAGCACACATTTTGTACCCCCATATCAAGCGGCTATGGGGACACACAAAAAAGAGGAGCCAAGATTGCTGCAAGGGACCTGATAAAAGGAGCGCTGGGGCTGTTCTGTAGAATACTGTTGCACAGAGTAGGTGAGTATAGCACACTTGTTATTTTATTACCAAAAAAAAAATAAGCTTTAGTAACATGTTAATTTGGTTAATTAAGCTTAGTAGTTCACATGTCTGATACTTTGTAGATTGCTAACTTGTGTTACCATTTTATGGTCACTGTTGCCCAAATGTTATCAGACCTGCACATTTTTATGGTATATTTTCTATTGAATATAATCAAATCCAGCAGCATTCTTCTCTAGTTGCTTTAGCTACTTTTGTAAAGTAATTGTGTTTTGTGTTTTGGTAATAAATCTATGATTGCTATTTCCGTTACATACTTCCATGTCTGATCGAAATCCCCCTAGTAAGGCCTGTTTTTTTAACTGGTGCATTTTCATTTAAAGCAGTATTTGAATTTCAGCAAGTTCGGCAATATTGTCTATTGATTACACCTATTTGCTTTTACTCTTGCCTTATGCTTCCTCCCCAAACAACCTTTGGGTATTTATTTGTGCACCCAGCAGTAAACTTGGAGATGGTTTGTGAGATTGCAGAAATCCTCAGATTCTCCACAGTCCAGGTAAAAACATGTTATCTTTTACTGATGGTTTCTGGGTAATAGGCAGTATGGTATACATTACTGCTTCAGACCAGTAAGCTAGCTTTTCAGATTGTAGCTTAACTTCAATTTTCAGTGCAGTGATAGTTTGACTGACAGTTACTTGGTCATGTGACACTTTAATTTAACTTGAATTCATATACATTTTTAGTCAGATAGAGCTTCATTTTTTTGGTGATATTTATTAACCACTGAATAGAAATTATGGGGTTAATGTGCATAATAAGGGACATTGTGGGCCATATTCTGGTACTTTTTAGGCGGGCGGCGCGTAAGGCATTTACACTACGCTGCCCCAACCTACAGGAGCAAGTGCTGTATTCCCCAAACACTTGCTCCGTAGTTTGGGGCGGCGTAGTGTAATTTGCCCGGCGTATCCCCGCGTAAATCCAAGGAGGTGGCTTGTATTTAAATTAAGCGCGCCCCCGATTCGAACGAACTGCGCATGCGCCGGGCTTAAAATAGCCCAGTGCACATGCTCCAGTTCTCGGCGTAAAACGTCAATGACGCCGACGTGTGCGTCATTGACGTAAAGTCGTATTCAAGAACAACTTAGGCAAACGACGTACCCGACGGGAAAACACGACGCGGACCCGACGCCATACTTAACATGGCGTACGTGGGACTGGCGTAAGGTTACCCCTCATATAGGGGTAACCTTACGCTTACGCAAACGACGTTAGCGACGGTTACGCAACGCGAATTCGTTCGGGAATCGGCGTATCAGGCTCATTTGCATAAACAAATGAGACCTGAACGTAAACGCCACCTAGCGGCCGGCTGGGTAATTACATTTAAGATCCGACAGTGTAAGTGACTTACACATGTCGGATCTTAAGCTTATCTATGCGAAAATGATTCTAAGAATCACTCGCATAGATACGCGGGCCAAAAAAGAGAGATACGATGGAGTATCCTGAGATACTCCATCGTAACTATACTCAGAATATGGCCCATAGTGTTTACATATGTAAACACTGTCATTGGCCATGACAGTGATCACAGAGCCACTTTGATTTTGTCTTTAACCACTTGATGTCCGAAAGGTTTTACCCCCTTCATGACCAGGGCTTTTTTTTGCTATTCAGCACTGTACTGCTTTGGCGATTGAGCGATCATGCAACACTGTACACAAATTACATTTACTGTATATATTTTTTCACACAAATAGAGATTTTCTTTCGGTGGTACTGTATATGATCATTGTTGAGTTTTTTATTATTTAAAAAAAATTAAAATACAAATATTTTCTACGTTATGTTCTAAAACATATGCAATAGGAAAAAAATCTAATTTCTTCATAAATTTAGGCCAAAATGTATTCTGCTACATGTCTTTGTTAAAAAATAAAAATAAAATAACAATAAGTGTATATTAAGTGGTTTGTGTGAAAGTTACAGAGTCTACAAACTATAGTATACATAATGGAATTTATGCCGCTGAAGACACTATACTGTAATGGTGATTATCAGTGACTTATAGGGGTACTGTGAAAATGTGGCAAGCATTCTGGTGCTAACAGACACTGGCTGGGAGGGTTGCTAACTGACACTGATGATATTTATTAACTATTGATTCCTGATATATAATAAAATGTTAAATACAGGCTTAATGTAGAATCTTTATTATTTGCCTGTTTGCATTTATAAATATGAGTGAGAGCTACCTTACTGATCATCTATCACTGTAAAATATAGTCACTCTCATAAGCCCATTAGCAAAGTGCATCTTGATGTTCAGATTAGCATACTATATGTCTTGCAAATGTAGGCATCAATGAAAATTATACATGTAGTAAATTAAGAATTAACATAATTTTGTATTCTGAAAAGATGTGTATAAATCCTTGTTATTGAGAAGGCTGGAATGTCGTACATATAATAGAGTCATGTATAGAATGCAGATCATACTTATGTCAGACAGGATGGTAGTGGTGATTGTCATTAAGGTACATCTTACATTTCTGTGTGCAGTCATTGGATGAACCATTTTTTACCACCTGGCAGCAGAGCCAAATTAAGGTCAAATTTTGTCCCAAACAAGATAACAGCTTTAGACCCCCCAACTCTTCGACCGACCAGTGTCATCTTAAGAGCATTATAGGCCCCCGGGCAATACAGTGCACTGGGGCCCTGTCTACACAATCACGCATGAGAATTTACTGTCAAAAATCATAAAATCTACTGGCAGAACCACATTTTTTACTGCCACTGCAAAAAAAAGTACCTAAAATTATAGTTTTCAGTGCCGAACAATGCAAATGTCAGTATTTAAACTATAAACATATAGCTAGTGCTATTAGCAATGTGTTTAAGTTAAACAAAGGTAAAAAAAAAATATATGTTTTCATTGACATGAAGGTCAGGTTACTATAACCCAGGCAGCACAGAGTTTCCTCTTACATCAGAGTTTGCAGGATTCCCCCTTACAGTGAAAGGGAACTCTTATGTAAAGGGGAACGCTGCAGATCATGATCTAAGGGGGGAACTCTGATGTGGAGGGGGGCTCTGGTGACCAGAGTCCACTGCTTTCTCTTTCCCACTTACATCAGGGTCCGCAGACTGATTTCCCCCTTGCATTGTAAGGGGGAATCCTGCAGACTCTGATGTAAAGGGGAACTCTGATGTGGGGGGCACTCTGGTGACCAGAGACCACCTTCCGTAGAGTAAATACACTAAGGTAAGGGGGGTCACTAATATAGGAGGGGGAACCTTTATATCAGTGCCCCCTTACATTTTTGCATTCACTCCCCCCTTACATCAGCAACCCCCCGTACTCATGGAGGACCAGATCTTCTCTGTAATTTCCGCAAACTGGGCATGGGCAGTTCTAACCCGTCACTCTCCACATTTTTTTACTGGGCAGCCGGTGGGGCCCCCCAGGCAAGCAGGGCCCCCGGGCAACTGCCCAGCGTGCCCAATGGAAAAGATGGCCCTGCAACCGACTGTCCCAAAACTAATCAGAGCACATGTTGCCTTTATGAAGACAGTTTGATTCTTTAACACATTTCTGAAAGTATATTTTTTTTATTGTGCTATGTGATAAGCTGGTAAGACAAACTGGAACTTAAAAAAAAACAGATAACAAACCATTTATATGTGAATGTATGTGTGTGTGTGTGTGTTGGGGAGACACATACTGTATGTGCAATATACTGTATTTTGTTTTAATAGGAGTGACTTAAATAGTTTAGGCTTTTTAGCTCTTGTCTCCTAATTATTGAAATTGATCCTACTTTTTTTATTTATTTCTTCCACCATGTTCATCTTGTTTCTTTCCTGTTTTTTCTCCACACTCCTTTTTTCTTCTTCACAATGTAGTCCTGCACCAATTAGGCTTATCATACAAACCTCATTTTTTTTTCTTTTTTTCGGATGGATGAGACTGAGTAACAATGAACTATTGAAGAAATATTTTTAAAGGTTTATAAGAGAGGAAGAATTAAAAAGTAAACAGTGAGATAAAGATCCCTGAGTCCCTGTACACACGATCAGTCCAAACTGATAAAAAAGGACTGAAGTTCAGTTTCATCGATCCAAACCGACCGTGTGTGGGCCCCATCGGACAGTTGTCCTTCGGTCCAAAAAAAGAGAACTTGCTTTAAAATTGGACCGATGGACGCCTGACCGATAGGTCAAAACCAATGGTTAGTATGCAAAAGCATTGGTTCCAAACCGGTGCATGCTCAGAATCAAGTCGACGCATGCTTGGAAGCATTGAACTTAATTTTTCTCTGCACGTCATTGTGTTTTACATCACCGCGTTGGACTCGATCGGTTTTTGAACTGATGGTGTGTAGGCATCAGTCAGCTTCATCTGTTAACCGATGAAACGGACCTTCAGTCCGTTTTCATCAGTTTGGACTGATCATGTGTATAGGGCCTCAGAACTAAAGTATTTCTCTCTAATTAATAACTCTGATAAAATGTAAATGTTTATAAATGTTGAGGATGTAATTGATTTCATTGGATGTTGTGAATTTTGTAAACTTTGGGACAAACTAATAAAAGGATATTGAAAACAAGTACCATTTGTTAAAGCAGTGCATTAATGTAAACTTAAAATTTACTAACATACAAATGTAGATAAGGGATAACGAGAAGAAGATAGTAAGGTGTCATAATACTCAATTAAAGTGGATAAATAAATTGAACATACGAGAGGGAGAAAAGGGCCTTTAGAGTGAGGCAAAGAGTAGGGGGGTTCCCAAGGTGATTTTTTTTTTTTACTGTAACACACTGTATTGTAACGTTTAATACACTGTCATAACAGAGTGCATAAAAAAACTTCAACACCACAATCCTACATTTCCCAAACTTCCTCCCATCTTTCTATTACCGATTTTTCCTGAAATATTCAAAATATTGACTTCAGGTATGTGTTTATTAGAAGTGAGGTTTTATCTTGAAGCAAACATACAGTGTATTAACTGAGTGACAATAGCCACTAATGTACAGTACCTATATGGCATTTAAACAGTGTGGTTAGGCTGCAGTGTTAGGCCGCGTACACACGGTCGAACATGTCCGCTGAAACTGGTCCGCAAACATGTCCGACTGTGTGTACGGCCTAGCGGACAGGTTTCCAGCGGACAAAAGTTTCTTAGCATGCTAAGAAACTTGTCCGCTGGAAACATGTCCGTCGGACATGTCCAATGGTTAGTACACCTAATCGGACATGTCCGCTGGTTATGACATGTAACCAGCGTCCCGAAATCCTGCGCATGCGTCGAATTGATTCGACGCCTGCGTGGAAGCATTGCACTTCCGTGTTTGAGAACATCGGTGTCTTCTACGTCACCGCATTCTCTGTCCGCTGGGATTTTGGTCTGATGGTGTGTACACACATCAGACCAAAAGCTCCCAGGAGACATGTCCGATGAAAACGGTCCACGGACCGTTTTCATCGGATATGTCTCCTCGTGTGTACGGGGCCTAAGAGGGAGGGATGAGGCAGGTTTTATCTTAAAATAAATATAAGTGTATATTATCTAAAAGTCAATAGCTACAATGTCTGAACAGTATGTAAGCAACTTGATTAGGCAGCAATATAAGAGTAGAAATGAGGCACACTTCATCTTGAAGTAAACATTGAGCGTTTTAACTTAGGGACAATAGCCACACAAATTGTAAAGTTGTTGGACAGTATGTAACCAGCTTAGTTAAGCTGCAATATAAAATTAAGAAAATAAGCAGGTTTATCCTGAAACATAGATTAGAGTGAATTATCTGAGAGACAACAGCCATAAATAAAGTACAGTGGCCCAACACTACGTAAGCAACTTGGTTAAGTTGCAATGTAGGAGAGACAAATGAGACAGGTTTTATCTTGAAATAAACATTAGAGTGTATTGAATGAGAAACAATAGTAACAAATATTGTAGGAATGGCAGACGACTAGACTGGGCTGCACCATTTATTCTGCAGCAAACAAAAATTGTTGCACTGTAATACAATTGACTGACACCTGCGTCAGCCTTTGATTCCTCTCTAAAAATCGATATGTGGTTTTAACCCTAAAAGGGTATAATCACATACTGTACATTTTAGACAGTTGCAGGGCAGTTGCAGGATTGCCCCATATACTTACATGATTTAATTTTTTCATGCAAAGCATCAAAACCACAGCATGTGTACAGTCCTGTGCGATTGCATGGCCTTTAGGTAAGTGGTCAGGGATAAGTAAAATTAGGGCCCAACCATCATCTTTTACCCCCCGCCACCTGTGTGAATGAGCCCTTACAGTTCCAGAGCACCAGAAAAGGCTACAAACTCTAAGATGAAATACTTAGTTTGTCTACTTTTTTTTTTGAAATTTGAGGTGTAACACAGGATTTACCCTGCAGCAAACAATAGAAATGATACAGCTCCAGTTTAAACTTCCTTTTTTTGTCCAAACATCCTCAGCTCTAACTGTGTATGTGTAAATACTCAGTAGTGTTTGGCGAGTATTCACAAATACAATTAGCCTAGCTAACAAAAGCCAGCAATTTTGCTTAGCTAGCACTTAGATGCTGACCATGGGGATGTTTTCACCTGACCCTTCTTAGTATGGCTCCACTGACTTCTTCAATCCTTAATGTAGCATATCCTAAACCTCTGAAATCCCTACAGTGCATTCAGAAAGTATTATGTTACAGCCATATTCCAAAATGGATACAATTTGTAATTTCCCTCAAAAATCTACAAAAAATACCCTATAATGTCAATATGAAAGAAATTAAAAATTAAAACAATCCCATGTACATAAGTATTCACAGCCTTTGCTCAATACTTTGTTGAAGCACCTTTGGTACCAATTATGGCCTCAAGTCTTTTTGACTTCTCTGTAACTCCACACAGTAATGCAAGGCTTTCTCCCTGGTGTGGAGTGTTGTGCTTGCCCCCTCCCTTGAGGGGGAGGGGGCAAACAGGAGAGTCAGTACGCTCTCTACGTTGCAGATAGAGAAAGGAGCTGTGTGTTAGTGGGCGTCCTTACTCTCCTGCTCGCCCCCTCCCCCCTCAAGGGAGGGGGCAAGCACAACACTCCACACCAGGGAGAAAGCCTTGCATTACTGTGTGTACTTACAGACAGAACAACAGAAAGTGAGGATTTCTCAGAAGAAATAAGGACATTTAAAAGCAAAATCGAAGGATGAGGTAAGTGAAGGAGGACTGCACTAAGGTAAAGTAAGCTATTTAGGGGAAACATTTTTTACCTTTACAACCCCTTTAAGTCTGAGCTCTGGCGTGCCACTCAAGGACATTCACAGAGTTGTCTCATATCCACTCCTTTGTTATCTTGTCTGTGTGCTTAGAGTCTTTGTCCTGTTGGAAAATTAACCTTTGCCACAGTATGAGGTCCAGAATGCTCTGGAGCAAGTCCATCAAGAATGTGTCTGTACATTGCTGCATTTATCTTTCCCTTGACCTCCAGACATGACGGAGGCCAAGGACTTCAATCTTTGTTTCATCAGACCATAGAATTGTGTTTCTGATGGTCTGAGAGTCCTTCAGGTGCTTTTTGGAAACTCCAGATGGGCTGTCATGTGCCTTTTACTGAGGAGTGGCTTACGTCTGGCCACTCTACCACACAGACCTCATTGGTGGAGTGCTGCAGAGATGCTTGTTCTTCTGGAAGGCTCTCTCCTCTCTATGAAGAAATGCTGGAGCTCTGTCAGAGTGACCATCATGTTCTTTGTCACCTCCCTGATAAAGGCCTATCTCCCCGATCACTCAGTTTGGCCGGGCGGCCTGCTCTAGGAAGAGTCCTGGTGGTTCCAAACTTCTTCCATTTATGGATGATGGAGGCCACTGTGCTCATTGGGCCCTTCAATGCTGCTGACATTTTTCTGTACCCTTCCCCATATCTGTGCCTCCGTATAATCCTGTCTTGGAGGTCTACAGGCAATTCCTTGGACTTCATGGCTTGGTTTGTGCTCTGACATGTGGGACCTTATATAGACAGGTGTGTGCCTTTCCAAACCATGTCCAATCAACTTAATTTACCACAGTTGGACTCCAGTCAAGTTGTAGAAACATCTCAAGGATGATCAGTGGAAACAGGATGAACCTGAGCTCAATTTTGAGTGTCATGGCAAAGGCTGTGAATACTTATGTACATGGGATGTTTTTATTTTATTTTTAATAAATCTGCAAAGATTTCAAGCAAGCTTCTTTAATGTTGTCATTATGGGGAATTATTTGTAGAATTTTGAGGAAAATAATGAATTTAATCCATTTTTGAATAAGGCTGTAACATAACAAAATGTGGAAAAAGGGAAGCGCTGTGAATACTTTCCGGATGCACAGTAAGTGAGACTTTCCTCCCTTTCAGTAGAGGCCACAGATGTTGTGGTGGTTGCAACAGGAGAGTGTCGAGGGTTGATGCTTAAAGGGATCAGCCGCTAAACAGCAGCAAGAATATTGTATGTCATTTCTCAGGTATTTAGCACAGTATAACACTGCATAACACCATATAGCAATAATTATTAATTTACAAATGGCTGCAGGAGACCCACCCCTTTCTATTAAGGGGGCTGGCACTTAACAAAGCCCTCATTAGTGACCATTCTAACCCTGATGGCCACAGTTGCAAGGTCAGGCAGTGTATTATTTTCACCATTTCACCATACATTTGCAACCACGGCTCCCAAATCTGAAACATTCCTAATGACAGGCCTTTATTTATTTTCATACTTACTTTTTAATAAAACTTTTCATGCACTAGAGCAGGGATCTTCAAACTACGGCCCTCCAGCTGTGGTGGAACTACACTTCCCATGAGGCATTGTAAAAATCTGACATTCACAGACATGACTAGGCATGAAGGGAATTGTAGTTCCTGAACAACTGGAGGGCCATAGTTTGAAGACCCATGCACTAGAGTAATCCATAGTCAACTAAATGATGGAATATGTGACTTACCCCACATTGGACATTGCTCATTGTCTTATGCATAATATTGTTTTTTTTTTTTTTTGCAACTAACAGTAATAATTAATATAGTTGATATTCATTTAGTAAAATAGTTAAAGAAAATGTTTTACCATCATCAGAATGCAGGTGGTAGTTGTTTAAAAATAAAGAATAAAACCATTTCTCCAGATGTCAGCTATTGAATTTTCCTTGGTGCTTTTGCTGCCAGGTTTCGTCAAGCTGGTTTTTGTAGAACATATAAACCTATGCATTATACCTGTTTTCCTCTCTTGGGAAAGGCAGATGGCAGAATGCAGGAACCTTTTCCTCTCCTCAAAGCCAATTCTTTCCATGCTCGATCTCTAGGAAGCTTAGAAAAATAACCTGCAATGTATTGTGGGAAGTATTTCCTAGCTGAAATGCTAATACAGTTAACAAAGCTTTCACAAAAGAGCATTTCTATCATATGGAATAAATTAATAGTTTGTAAAATGGAAGTTAAACCTAAAAAAAATGGAAATCTATGTTACCACTTCAGCCCCGGACCATATTGCTGGTCAATGACCGGGCCACTTTTTGCAATTCGGCACTGCGTCGCTTTAACTGACAATTGCGCAGTCCTGCGACGTGGTTCCCAAACAAAATTGGCGTCCTTTTTTTCCCACAAATAGAGCTTTCTTTTGGTGTTATTTGATCACCCCTGCGGTTTTTATTTTTTGCGCTATAAACAAAAATAAAGCGACAATTTAAAAAAAAAAAAAAAATGGCCAGGATTCAGAGAGCAATTGCGCCTGCGTAACCATAGTTACGCAGCGCAATTGCTGACTTGCGCCGGCGTTACGAATGCTCCTGATTCAGGAACATCGTAACGCCGACTGCAGCCTAAAATCTGCGTGGCATAAGGCTTATATGCCACGCATATTTTAGGCTGCATTCTTGCGATGGCCGCTAGGGGGCGCTCCCATTGTGCTCAGTGTATAGTATGCAAATTGCATACTAACACCGATTAACAATGTTGCGCGAGCCCTGCGTACGCAAGTTACGTCGTTTCCGTACGGCGTGTTTAGCGTAAGGCTGCCCCTTCTAATAGTAGGGGCAGCCAATGCTAAAGGATACCCGTCGTTCCCGCGTCGCCAAATTTGAATTTCACGTCGCTGGACGCCATTCACGTTCACTTGGAAGCAAATGACGTCCTTGCGACGTCATTTGCCGCAATGCGCGTCAGGAAAGTTTCCCGACGGAGCATGCGCTCTACGCTCGGCGCGGGAGCGCGCCTAATTTAAATGATTCCCGCCCCCTACGGGATCATTTACATTAGGCGCCCTTACGCAGGGCAATTTTAAAGAGCGCACACGCAATTTACGGAGCTACTGCTCCGTGAATCGCGCGCAGCGCAGATAATTTGCGGGGGCGCAGGGCAAAAACGCTGCCCTGTGCCTCTGTAAAAAAGGAGCAAATCTCTTTGAATCCGGGCCAATATTTTTTACTTTTCGCTGTAATAAATATCCCCAAAAATATATAAAAAAAAAAAAAAATCCTCAGTTTAGGCCGATACGTATTCTTCTACATATTTTTCGTAAAAAAATCGCAATAAGCGTTTATTGATTGGTTTGCGCAAAAGTTATAGCGTCTACAAAATAGGGGATAGTTTTATGGCATTTTTATTAATATTTTTTTTTTACTAGTAATGGTGGCGATCGGAACGACATTATATCGGAAACTTCGGACACTTTTGACACATTTTTGGGACCATTGGCATTTTTATAGCGATCAGTGTTATAAAAATGCATTGATTACTATAAAAATGCCATTGGCAGGGAAGGGGTTAACACTAGGGTGCGAGGAAGGGGTTAATTATGTTCCCTGTGTGTGTTCTAACTGTAGGGGGGTGGGACTGACTTGGGGAAATGACTGATCGCTGTTCATACATTGTATGAACAGACGGTCAGGCATTTCTCCCCCTGACAGGACCAGGAGCTTTGTGTTTACACACACAGCTCCCGGTTCTCGCTCTGTGACGATCGATCGCGGGTGTCCGACGGTGATCGCGCCCGCCGGGCACGCGCGTCTGGAACAGGGGCGAGCGGGGGGGTGCGCACACGCCCCTATTGGCTGATCCGCGAGATGACGTATAGCTACGTGATCTTGCGCAGCCGAGCCGACCTGCCACCATATAACGGCGGCAGCTGGTCGGCAAGCTGTTAATGAGAAAAAGTTGTAAAGTCTTTCAGGAGAATTTCTGTGTTCATGTATGTTTTTTTTTTTTTTTTTGCACAGTGCTTAGTGAGGATGCAACAATTTTTTCTGAAGCCTAACTGGATGAAATTTAAGTACTATCTATTTTTTTTCATCTGAATGCTGCTAATCTCATCCAGCCTCTTTGCAGCCACTTCCTGTCTACATTCATGCACTTTAGCAGCTGTTGCATGCCATTTTTCATAGCAGGCTTCCTGATAGTGACAGCGATGTAAATTTGCATATGCAATACGTTTCTACCAGAAAGGCACAGGGTAACAATGCAATAACATGATCGGAAGACAGGAATAGAGAGAGATGAGGGCATTCGGGTGAGGGTGGATAGCCTGTTCTGGGTAGCAGTGAAGAGATAGCACTTCAGGCAACACTTTTGGAGGAAAAGCAGCTCTAGAAGATCCTAAAGGAAAGAAAGGCGCCTCTAAGTGCAATATTAAAAGGTTTATTATAGAGCACAAATGGATTGAAAACACTTACAAGACTGTAGTAAAATAAAGCATGTAATGCAGAGTCCTCATGTGGGTCATTCGTCCTTCCTTTATCTGCGGGGGAGAGAGCCATCCAGCAGCTGTCAGATTCCTCGATGATGCCTGGGCCGCGATAAATGCCGGAACGCATGTGGCTCATGGGATTTTGGGTGAGGGCGGTGGGCAGTAACACGTTTTGTAGTATGCGCCGCTTCTTCGTCAGACCTCTTGTTTCGGCGCACACGCAACTCCTTTGTCAGGGATTGAAGTACGTTTTGAAAGAGTTTTGTGAAACGCACATGTAATGTGTCTTTCCTGCACAGCATTCTAGTGTGAAGCCACCCTTAGTCCAAACTAAATCCACCCTTTTCCTACTTTATTATAACGTACTGTTTATTTTTTATTAGAAGTGATAACAATCCGTAACAGTAAAATGTAGGCAATAACATTATTGTTTTCTTTGCTTATTGTCAATAGAGATCCTAGGACTCCTTCGATCAGTGGCAATGCTGGGGGGGCTGGATTAGTGGCAATTCTGGGGGGTTCATGAGATCAGTGGCAGTGGTGGGGGATGGGATTAGTTTGGTGGCAGTACACTGTGGTAAATTCAGAATCATGTAGAAGAAAGCTGGACAATCTTTGAAAAGTATATAGCGGGCGATTCTACAATGATCACCAATGTAATGGGGAATTTGCAATGACCACCAATGTGAGGGGCGATTTACACTGACCACCAATGTAAGGGGGGAATTTGCCCTGACCACCATGTAATGGGGGAGTTTACATCAACAACCAATAAAGGGGGATTTTTACACTAGCCACCAATGTAGGGGATTTAACCACTTCCATACCAGGCACTTACGCAGCTTCCCGCCCAAGCCAATTTTCAGCTTTCAGCACTGTCGCACTTTGAATGGCAATTGCGCGGTCGTGCGACGCTGTACCCAAACAAAATTGGCGTCCTTTTTCCCCCACAAATATAGCTTTCTTTTGGTGGTATTTTATCACCTCTGCGATTTTTTTTTTTGCGCAACAACTAAAAAAAGGCTGAAAATTTGGAAAAAAAATTACGTTTTTATTTTTTTCTGTTATTTTTTTTGTAAATAAGTTTTCTCTTTCAATTACGGGCACTGATATGGCGGCACTAATGGGCACCGATGAGATGGCACTGATGGACATCGATGAGGTAGTACTGACGGGCACATATGAGGTGGCACTGATTGGCGGCGCTGGTATGCGACACTGATGGGCACTCATAGGCGGCACTGATGGGCACACATAGGTGGCACTGATGGGCACACATAGGCGGCACTGATGGGCACACATAGGCGGCACTGATGGGCACACATAGGCGGCACTGATGGGCACTCATGGGCGGCACTGGGCACTCATAGGCGGCACAGATGGGCACTCATGGGCGGCAATTATGGGTGGCACTGATGGATACTTATGGGTGGCACAGATGGGCACTGATAGGTGGGCACTGGGCATGGATGTGCAATGTGGGGTGGCACTGATGGACACTGTGGGGTGGCACTGATGGACACTGGGGTGGCACTGATGGACACTGTGGGGCAGCACTGATTGTGCCAGGTTGCCAGTCAGTGCCCATTTGTGGGCACTGATTGGCATCTTTTTTCTTTTTTAGACTTTTTGCAGGCTTTTTTTTTTTTTTTTTTGCAGGCTTTTTTTTTTTTTGCCCACCCACCCTGGTGGTCCAGGGTGGGCATCCCTGGTGGTCCAGTGTGGCGATCCGAGGGGGGGCTGCGCTGATAAACAATCAGCGCGAACCCCCCCATGTCAGGAGAGCCGCCGATCGGCTCTCCTCTACTCGCGTCTGTCAGACGCGAGTGAGGAAGAGCCATCGACGGCTCTTCCTGTTTACATCGTGATCAGCCATGATTGGACACGGCTGATCACGTGGTAAAGAGTCTCCGCCGGAGGCTCTTTACCGAGATTGGAGATGCAGGGTGTCAGACTGACACCCCGCATCACCGATCGCCGCGATGCGCGCCCCCACGGGCGCGCGCGGCATGAAATCCTGCAGGACGTTCTAGAACGTCCTGTCAGGATTTCATAACCACTTCCCGGACGTAAATCGGCTATAGGCCGGGCAGGAAGTGGTTAAACTCACCACCAATTTAAAGGGGGCTTCTATATGGACCACCAATGTAAGGGAAGCTTTGAAATGGACCACAAATGCAAGTTGCATTTTGTTACCTATCACCAATATAAAAAGGAGTTTCTACACTGGCCACCAATGTAATGGGGATTTACACTGACCATCAATGTAAGGGGGACCTTCACATTGGCCACTAGTGTGAATGAAATGATTGTACACCAAGCCCCAATGTAATGAGAGACATTTAGCCTACATTCACATTATGTGTTGGGAACACATGCAAAATCACTTTCCTGGCACCACAGAAACGTGCTGCCCTTTAGCAGATACACAGCAGTGCCATTAATTGTTAATGGCACCCTCACACATCTGTTGAGATATGCATATTCACATGCACAAAATGAATGGTGCTAATGCACCGTGTTATTTTAAAACAGGGTTCCACCTTCAATTTTGCTTACCCACATAACAGTCTGTTGTTAGACTTAATGACCACATTTGTAGGCAGGACTTTCAAGCATGTCCCATTACCTCCCCAGTGGGCAGCATTCAGCAAAAATAATGGTGTATATGACCTCTGGGGAGCATGATATACATATGAATGCCGCTCAATTTACATATTAATGTCACTGCTATTTACTTATCAATGCAGGTTATTTACATGTAAACACAGGGTCTGCAGGTGAGTCATCTGTACAGGGCAATAATGCATAGCTGGGCAGCATTAGATACATAACTTCCCACTGAGGTATCAGGACACAGCACAAGACTAAAACTACAAGGGACAATGGAAATTTTAACTGGGATTGTTGGCAATTTTGAGCCAACTGCTTTGGGCCCCACAGCAATAAGGAGGCTCAAGGCAGCTTCCTCTTTTGCCCAGTCTTAAAGACAGCCCTGTGTTAATAGAATATTGTTTTTATTGAGAATGCACTCTGTATACTCCTACATATACTAATCAAATTCCTAGAAATTATAAAGTCAGGGCCATTGTGTGAACATTTCTAAAACTAAAAAAAAAACATTCATCAAATGTTGTCTAATGAAGCCAATGTAAACAAGACCTAAGAAGAAAGGAGACTGAGAAAAGGCTCCCTCCCGCCCACAGCAAGCTTATGATGTCTAGGCAAAGTCACATAACTGAAGCTCAAGGGCTGATTGTTAATGTAAACAGGAGTTTTTTTTTTTTATTGTTGAAGAGACTTACTTTGTATATCTTTTTACCTTATTGTTCACATTTTTCATATTGTGTGTACACTGATCTTTGAATGTATAGTGAAGTGTGCAATCCCAGCTTATCCTGGGCTGTGCAATTTAGATGGCTAAATATGCTGAACCTGTAAAAAGCCAAGGAGAAGATGTCAGCATGACAGAGGGAATAAAATAATAAAAATATACATTTTTGCATATTTTAAAATGTCATTCATGCAGGCTTCCAAAGTTGCACTTTTAAAAGTAACTATGAAAGAAGTAAAGAATACTGTTTATACAGTACAGTACCTGTCCAGTATCTTAAAGTAACTTTAAAGTAAAGAGTTAACAAGTTAGGAACCCATTCCCAAACCCAAATACATCCTCTGTCTTTCTGTTTCTCTCTCTCTATCTCTCTCTCTCTCTCTCTATCTATCTATCTATCTATCTATCTATCTATCTATCTATCTATCTATCTATCTATCTATCTATCTATCTATCTATCTATCTATCTATCTATCTATCCATCTATATCATATTTGCTTGTCTGATATAATTTTTTTTCCTTTGATAAAAATAAATTCTAATTAATAAATATGACTACCTATTTTGATCATTCTCATTTTAATATTACATTCTTTTCATATTTGCAGCAGTCTTATGCCCCAGCTCATCACCCCATGGCTCCCCCCAGCCCCAGCACAAACAGTAGTAACAACAGCAGCAACAGCAGTACGGAGCAGTTGAGTAAAACAAACCTATATATTAGAGGACTTCCACCGGGCACGACGGACCAAGACCTCATTAAGCTTTGTCAACCGTAAGTACAATACATACCAATGATTTTACTGGCTTAATAAGTATTATTAGCAACCTACATTTTTGAAATATGCTAAACATCACAGAGAAATACTAATTAGACATGTATGTTCCATGAAATACCGGTATTTACTGTTTGTGAAGAGGAATGAGCTTTGAGTGTGGATCAAACATGAATTTAACCCAAGCCCAGTCTGTTCACAGTTAAAGGTGTTGTAAAGGTAATTTTTTTCCCCTAAATAGCTTCCTTTACCTTAGTGCAGTCCTCCTTCACTTACCTCATCCTTCAATTTTGCTTTTAACCACTTGCTTACTGGGCATCTATACCCCTTTCCTGCACAGGCAAAATTTCAGCTTTCAGCACTGCGTCGCTTTAAATTAAAATTGCGCTGTCGTGCGATGTGCCTCCCAAACAAAATTGACGTCCTTTTTTCCCCACAAATAGAGCTTTATTTTGGTGGTATTTGATCACCTCTGCGGTTTTTATTTTTTGTGCTATAAAAAATAAATAAAAAAAAGTTTGAAAAAAAAAACAATATTTTTTACTTTTTGCGATAATAAATATCCCATTTTTTCTCAGTTTAGGCCGATATGTATTCTACATATTTTTGGTAAAAAAAAATCGCAATAAGCGTATAGTGATTGGTTTGCACAAAAGTTATAGTGGCTACAAAATAGGGTATGGAATTATGACATTTTTTTATTCATTTTTTTTTACTAGTAATACGGCGATCTGCGAATTTTGTGAGGACTGCGATATTGCGGCGGACACATCGGACACTTTTGACACATTTTTGGAACCATTCATATTACTACAGCGAATAGTGCTATAAAAATGCATTGATTACTGTATAAATGTGACTGGCAGGGAAGGGGTTAACACTAGGGGGCGAGGAAGGGGTTAAATGTGTATCCTGGGAGTGATTCTTACTGTGGGGGGAGGGCACTGACTGGGGGAGGTGACCGATGCTGTGTCCCTATGTACAAGGGACACAGCATCTGTCTCCTCTCCCTGACAGGTTGTGGAGCTCTGTGTTTACACACAGAGCTCCATGTCCCTGCTCTGTCATTGCCGATCACGGGTACCTGGCGGACATTGCGGCCACCAGGCACGCGCATCAACATCTCAGGGACACGCCGGGAGCGCTTGCGTGCCCCCCCAGTGGCCGGAGGACGCGAGCCCGTAAAAAGACAGCCTCCCGGATTTATAGAGCCACCTGGAGGCCGTCTTTTTACTATGGCCCGGAACTAAAGTAGTTAAATGTCCTAATTTCTTCTGATAAACCCTCACTTCCTGTTCTTCTGTCTGTAACTATACACAGTAATGCAAGGCTTTCTCCCTGGTGTGGAGAAAGCCTCTTGAGGGGGGAGGGGGTGAGCAGGAGTGCCAGGATGCCCACTAACACACAGCTCCTTTCTCTATCTGCAAAGTAGAGAGCGTCCTGACCCTCCTGCTTGCCCCCTCCCCCCTCAAGAGGCTTTCTCCACACCAGGGAGAAAGCCTTGCATTACTGTGTGTAGTTACAGACAGAGGAACAGGAAGTGAGGATTTCTCATAAGAAATTAAGGACATTTAAAAGCAAAATCGAAGGATGAGGTTAGTGAAGGAGGACTGCACTAAGGTAAAGGAAGCTATTTAGGGAAAAAAAATATTTTACAACCCCTTAAAGGGAACGGACACACAAATTGGTCAAATCACTGCCATCTTCTGTTGCTAACAAGCCAGTGAGGATCATAAATGATGTCATTGATCAAGTATGGTCATGCTGTATTTCAGTAATAATATGAGGAAGGCTTGTTTACATTTAGAAGCTAAAAGGGATCTGGCCTTTACAATGGGAGTAGGAGCAATTGTTTGATAGGTTGAAATGGCAGCGGGTCAACAGTTTGAATTTGTTTTCATTGTGTGGTTACTTTTACTTACATTTTTTTTTTTTTTTTTAAATAAGTAACAAGGGGTACCGTGCCCCCTGTACCCATTTATGTATGAGGAGAAAGTTGCATGCCTACTAATTTGATGCAGAATTTACAGATTCCAGTGAGTTCCCCCCCATAGACCCCCTTATCTACTTAGCACATTGGATGGGTGGAATGAGGCCCTTGTTTCCATAAATATAGGGACAAGGTGCCTTTCAAAGAGGAGTGGCTTTGTCATCCCCCTTGCAAAGTACCCTCTCAATGTTATGGGCATGTGGCCTAGTATGGTTTAAGAGTTGTGTGCACACTCAATGCCCCTTTCCTGCATACCCTGATAGGGGTGTTTTATAAACTTTTCAGAGGGACCCCACCTTTTTATAATTTTTTAGAAAACATTGTGTGGGGGTTGACTGGGACCTCATCCTTACATGCTAAACCCTATATTGTCTCTGAGTGGAGACAATAGTGTCGGTCAGAGCAGCAGGCTGGTGGTGACCAGCAGAAAGGGCAGCATGAAGTCTATATACAGTCTAATAGTAGAACAATTCTACAGCCTGAATGGTGCCTAAGCATGCTTAAACAATTGTGGAGAGCCAACATTAAAATGACACACCCGTTTCAGCCACCATGTAGGCTACAGGCACAGTCCAGTTAATGATTGTGACGAGTAGCCACGTGTAGTAAATCCCCATAGACTGTGGGAGACACTCAAGTCAAGAAGTCTGTCCTCATGGAGGGTATTTACGGTCACTGGTACAGCTGGATGCATGGGTCAAGGGCTTGTCAGGGCTCCCTTGGGAAGTGGACTTCCAACATATGTCTGTGCTAGTCAGGGTGCGCTGGTGCTCAGTAGGTGTCACTCAAAGGCTGGCATGGCACTGGTCAGATGATTGGAATGGTCGCCTACAGGACCAAAACTGATGGACGATTAGGTAGCAAGGTATGGTCATCCACATGTTGCAGATGAGACTACGGGTATGGGGGGGGGGGTCGGCAAGCCAATGCGTTTCACCCATCAAATGCAGGAGCTTCTTCAGGGTAGGATGACACAGCATATCTTGGTCTTTTAAAGAGGAAACAGGATCCCTGACATCATCCAGACCAAAACACTCCTAGTGCATAACCTTTTAATGGGTCAGCTTCTATGTGTGAAGGAAATAAATTGCATAGCGTCATCTTGTGTTCATTTGGTAAAAACACAAAACATTTTAGTTTCACATAACCATGCATGCAAAGTTTGCTCAGGCGGTAAAGCAACACACATTCTACCATATCTGGATTCCCAGATGAGGAAGAATGGCATGTATCAAGTATATTCCGACAGAGCCAAATGGATAAAGAACTCTATATCTTAGATCAAAGACATGTATTATGCCCATATTGATGGCAGTAAAGAAACAGACAACAGCAACACAAAAAATCAAAAGCTGATTGGTCAGAAGAGGGCTGATTTTAAGTGTACCAAAAGTACCTATAGACATCACAGGGACAGGAAAACCTGTAGATTTAATTCCGTGTTTAACTTTCCCAACTTTCCATTTCTTTTCCCTATGAAGAAGTATTGGGCCAGATCCTCAAAAGAGATACTCCGACTTAACTGCTGTTCAGTCTGTGTGTAACTTTGGAAACGATCCTCAAAAGGCTTTTTCCAAAGTTAGACAGAAGATCCGGCATGTGTAATTGAATTACACTGCCGAATCTTAGGATGCAGTACCGCATCCGCCGCTGGGGGCATTTCGAGTCGAAATGCCGTTGCTAGTATGCAAATTAGCACTTAAGGCGATCCACAAAGCTTTCTAGCTTCCTTTTTGCGCCGTAAGTGTTATTTTGCAAGTGTAAAATTAGGGCTGGTTCTACAAAGTGTAAACTAGTCACACCTTGTAAAAGCCCATTCCAGCGACGGCATTTGGTATGCTTTCCCGAGGGAGAACTCCACGGCAATTTCTAAAAACAAAACCGGCATGGGTTCCCCCTCAGGAGCATACCAGGCCCTTAGGTCTGTTATGGGTTGTAAGGGGACCCCCCCTACGCCGAAAAATCGACGTAGGGGTCCCCCTACAATCCATACCAGACCCGTATCCAAAGCACGCTACCCGGCTGGCCAGGAATGGGAGTGGGGACGAGCGAGCGTCCCCCCCCTCCTGAGCCGTGCCAGGCCGCGTGCCCTCAACATGGGGGGGTTGGGTGCTCTGGGGCAGGGGGGCGCACTGCGGGCCCCCCCACCCCAGAGCACCCTGTCCCCATGTTGATGAGGACAGGACCTCTTCCCGACAACCCTTGCCATTGAGAAAAGGGGAGAGTGTCGCCTCTCTTAAAATGGGGGTATAATAGATGAAAATTGTGCCTACATCCCATTGAATATAAAGAAAGATGTGACCACAAATATTTGACAACTTTTGGGTGCTTGAGGCCAGTAAGAGTCAACATTTGGGTCAGGGATTGGGGGGAGGGGGATTTTGGGGGGGACTTTTCGCGGCACTGATACAAACAATCTGGTAAAAGGTATCGATATTTATTTAACAAAGAAAATACATATATAATACAGATGAAATTTTAAGAACAATCCCCACATCATACATCAGAAAGTGATTAACAGACTGTGTTTTAGTGGAATCGATGACCTTGACCGGTTTCGCGGTTTTACCGCTTCTTCAGGAGGAGATTATGTTCTAAAAGGTATATATAAACAGTTGAAATAAACAAGCAGAACATACAAAATATATATACATTATGTATAATTCAAAACAGCGCATTGTACAGTAGAGCAAAGCACTCACCCAGGCTGGTCATATGGTCGGACGTGAAACCTGGTAAAAGCCTTCTGTGGCGCGTGGAGGGGGATATTTTTATTTAGACGGGCTCTATTAGGATAAGGAGTAAAATGAATAATATATATATAACAAAGATGGCCAATTAGTTATTGAGGTATGGATCACCAGGGGGTGAGGAAGGTGTGTGAATGACCAAACAGGATAAAAAGAACAAGGAAGGGAGGGAGGGGAAGAATTGGAAAGGGGGGGAAAAGGAAAGAAAATAGGGGAAGAGGGGGAGAAAGACAAGAGGAGGAGCGGAAAAAGAGTTATTGGAGCGGGGCAAGGGGGAGGGGAAAGTGGGGGGGGGGGAAAGGGGAAGAGGGGAAGAAAAAGAGAGGGTTTTTGGTTGGTGGAAGGGAGAAATAAAAAAGAGGGGAAAAAAGGGGGAGGCCATGGGGGGGGGGGGGGGAGTTGGGAGGTTGATGGTGAAGAGATAGCGGGATATAGGTGAGAAGAAAAGAGTAAAAAATAAACCTGAAGTGAAAAAAAGTGAGAAAAGGGGGGGGAGGTGAAGGAAAAAAGGGGGGCAAAAGTATTAGTGAAGTATAAAGGGTGAAAAAGATAAGAAAGGTGAAGAAAAAAAGGGGGGGAGAAAAGGGGGAGGACTGGTGAAGAAGAAGAGGGGGGATTGACTGTGATGGGGGATTAGGAGAATTAAAACGGGAAGGGAGATTTTAAAGGGCAATGGAAGAAAAAGGGGGGGAAAAATTTTTGAAGATGCCAGTGAGAAGCACCAGCAAATATACATCCAAGGTGCAGTGTTGCATAATAGATGATAAAGAATAAAATTCAGAGAAGAAGTGATTGATTAAAAAGATCTATCACCAAGCACTTACTGAAGTTAAGAGTACCCATCACCAGGATAACCAATAAATAATAGGGAAGTTCCCCATAGGGGCCTTACCATCAACATATTGATAGTACACAAATTACTGGGGCACAAAGATTGAGGTGGAATCAGCCTTAAATAGTAGCTTTGCATTGCCAGGATAAGGGCAATCGCTGTGCAGTCAGTCCAACTGAGAAATCCAAAGAAGGAAAGATTTGTCCATGAGGGCAGTTGCCAAATAAAGGGTAGAGCAGTCTTAGTGACAGGCAGTCAGATGTACTCACCTCGAATGTAGGACATTCACATGTGTCCCCAGGGAGAGCGTCCGTGCTAACTCACAGAAACGGCTGTGTGAGCCGCTTTTGTAGGTATCCCTGGACGGCGTGTGACGTCATCGAATTGCGACGCCGCCGCCGTCCAACGTCCCACCAACCCATGCACGTGAGTGCGTGGGTGTGTAGCTGCTGACCCAATGGCAGTGCGCCAGGTCATAGGCTACAAGCTGAGAGCTCCAATTGGTGCTCACGGCCGGGGACGACACACCACGCGCCAATAGGAAGGGGAGAGACCAGGTGCACGATCCAATCAGCCAGCCAGGCTGTCTGAGCTCCGAGAATACGCTGTATTGTAAACAGAAATACATGGACATTTGCATTGCAAGTAGAGTGATACACATATTCAATACTGAGATTATGAAATAGCGTGGGGTTACCCCATCACAATGCTTGGCTGTTAATTCAGAGTTAAGGGTCTTTTTTTGCCAAGATAGGTTATGGAAAAATCATCACATAGTTACCCTCTAATGTCCCTATATAAATGAATACAAATATACTTTTTTTGGGGGCAGATAAACGCCTCCACATTAATGCCACAACCTATTTAGGAATGATTGGCATTTAGGACATCAGTATGTTTTTCCAAAGAGGAGGAAGAACACGGGAAGAAAGGAGGGGGGGGGGGGGGAAAAGAGAACAAGGGGGAGGGGGGATGGGGGGGGGGGGGAGAAAAATGACCGCCATCTAGGGGACTAGAGGGGGATCTCAATACTAGCGTAGGAAAGATTTGTAGGAGTTCATTTCATTTAATCCTGGAAAAGTTGTGGCATCGAGATGCTCGATCCACAGGCATTCTTTCTGTAAAATAATCCTATTCCAGTCTCCACCCCGTGGATGTTGTGGGATTATTTCCAAGATAAAAAACCTTACAACAGAAAGGTCATATTTATGATACAATCCAATATGACGCCCTACTGTTGTTAATTTCCCTACGTTTGAATCGTAAAGGTGATCACCCAAACGCTGTCGAAATTCCCTAAAGGTCTTGCCTATATAAAAGGCTCCACAAATACAAGTCATGAGATAAACAATGCCCTTCGTGCCACAATTGGCCGAGAATGGGGGGTAAAAATCCTCGCCATTGGGTAACAGAAAATGATCACCCTCCATCACCCATGGGCATCTTGGACAGCTGCCACATCTGTAGGTGCCCCTAGGTGATGTGTGCGTTGTGTCTTCAGTAACATAATGACTACTGGTCAGTCGGTCGCGTAATGAATAAGCCCGACGAAATACCAGTTCGGGTTGTTGTTTAACATATTTCCTCAGGATTTTGTTTTCAGCGAGGATGTGCCAGTTAGCTTGCAGTATGTTACGTAAGTCATTGTGGTGTGCAGAGTATGTTGTGATGAATCGTACTGATTCATGTATACGTTTTTTAATATTTTTAGAGGGGTCATACAACAAGGATTGCCTCGGTCGAAGGCAAGCCCTATTGTAGGCCTTTTTCAGATTAGTGTGGGTGTATCCACGAGCAAGGAGACGATCTCGTAGTTCATCTGCCTGTCTCTTAAAATCTGTAGGTATTGTACAGTTCCTCCGCAGTCGTAGGTATTGGGCAAATGGAATACTTCGAATGAGGGGCCTAGGATGGGCACTCGAGGCACACAAAAGGGTGTTTCCTGCTGTCGGCTTCCTGTAAAGGTCAGTGTATAGTGTGTCATCCGCCTGTTTGATGACAGTCAGGTCCAAAAAGGGGACCTGGCTCTCATCAAACACCACTGTAAATTTCAAATTAAACTCATTGATATTAAGCATCTGTACAAACTCGAGTAGGGACTCCTTGGAACCTGTCCAAATAATGAACAGGTCATCTATGAATCGATACCATATCAGTATCTTGTCCATAAATCTGCTGTATAATTCGTTTGCATTTAGGTAACGTTCCCATGCACCCAAATATAGGTTTGCATAGGCTGGGGCACAGGAGGTGCCCATAGCCACGCCCTGGGTTTGCAAGAACAGTTGATCGTTAAAAATGAAGTGATTCCTGGTTAGGATAAACAATAACAACTGTAAAACAAAATTAACCAGCGGCCAGGAGGTGTTCTCCTGTTCGTAAAGGAAAGAGCCAGCCATCCTGACACCCTGCTCGTGGGGGATGCTCGAGTACAAAGCCTCTACATCCAGAGCCACGAGCAGGGCGCCAGGAGGGACTTGGATTCCCTCGATGTGTCTCAATAAATCCGAAGTGTCTCTAATAAAGGACGGAAGACTGGTCACGTGTGGCATAAGAAAGGCATCAACAAACTTACTGGCATGGTCTGTAAGTGAACCAATGCCTGAAACAATCGGTCGTCCAGGGGGTTTTTGCAAACTTTTGTGGGTTTTTGGGAGGGCATAGAAGGTAGGGAGACGGGGAAATCTGGGGACAAGATACTCAAGAGTGTCCTTGTCTATTAGGCCTTTGTGATAAGCCTCAATACAGATTGTTTTTAATTCAAGAGTAAATGAGTCAATGAGGTTAGGGGAAATACGGCAGTACCAATGATGGTTATTTAGTATGGATAGGCACATCTCCTGATAGAACAAGTGTGTCATCAGGACAATGTTCCCCCCCTTATCTGACTGTTTTATTATAATTTCGGGGTTCCTTTGTAAGGTTTTTAATGCTTTAGTTTGATTCTCAGTTAGGTTTGGGGTGATCTTCTGCCATTCCTGTCGTTTCAGGTCACGTATTGTGGCCTGTACGAAGGACCAGATTGTGGGACAGGTCATTAAATCCGGGAATTTCCTAGAGGGAAGGCGGAACATTTTGGGGGGAAGGGGGGAAGGGCATGGAGATGGAGGCTCCTGGGGTGGGTTGGGTTCCGGAACGGAAAGAGGTTCCGTGTCTTCCGGATTACTCTCGTCGTAAAGGAGCATGAGATCCCAGAGCGCACGGAACTCTGCCACTGAGAATTGCTTAGTGCGCTCCGCGAGCTCATGCTCCAACCTTACACGATTTCGATCATTATCAAAAATGAATTTATATGTCAAATTCCTGGCAAACAGGTAAAGATCTTTGATTGTGTGTGTTACTTTAAGAGGGTCGAGTGGGCAAAAGCCCAGCCCTAGTTGTAGAACTGAGGATTGATCCTCAGATAGTGCATGGGGGGTGAGATTAATGATATTCAGTTGGTTGTTTTGAGGGGAGTGGGTTGTAGTGGGGTAGGTAGAGTTTGGTTGGGTTTTAGGACGAAAGTGTCCAGGTTTCCTTGTTGTCTTTTTAGGTCTAAAAAAATAATCTCGTCACTAGTCTTTGTGTGTCTGTTGGTCATCAGGGCCGTGTTCAATACCTTAGGGATAGCGCCGTGTAGTGACGTGGATATAGCTAAATTGTCCATGGATATATTGGTGTCAACTAGGTCACCTGCCGTAGGTACACGTCTTTGAGTAGACTTAAGGGCTTTCTTATCTTTTTTAGTCAAGGGCGGGTGAGGAGGAGTCACTCCACCATATCTTAATCTCTTGCGGGTAGAAATAGTCCCTGGGGTACTTAGGGGTCGTGTACCACTAATCTGAGAAGCCATGGAGGAAATTGATGAGTCAGATTCAATTTCGGTGTTAAGGTTACCGGGATGTCTATTACGGTTCAGATTTCTCCTACCGATTGGGCCGGAGGCCCACTTATAGGCATATCCCTCGGTGTAAGCGGTCTTATCTTTGTTAAACTTAGTCTGTTTTTGGCAGATAATTTCTTTGTTTAAGATTTCCAAACGCAGTTTTAATTCTTTCCACTTGTCGGCAAAAACTTGATTGCCATTCAAGTGTAAAGATTGTGTGTTCATGCCTTCAATTTCCTTATCCAAGGTAGTCATATCTAGGGTATATTGTGTCACTAACGTTTTTATAAGTTCGGTGCTACAATTCAAAAGTGTCTTTTCCCAATTCTTTTTGAATTCGGGTGTGGGATCTTTGATCGTGGGGAAGATTTGTACCCGTAGCCCAATAGGGCAAATGTTTTCCAACAGATATTGTCTAAAAAATTCTATATGCCAATATAGGTGTGACTTTCGTTTAAGGAGAGCATACATTTTCAAAAAATACGTTTTGAGGTCATCCTCAAGTTTGTGCGTATTGAGACAAGATGTTTGGATAGTAGACATGAAACCAGTCCAATCAGTGCCGAGAACCTCCATCATAGGGGTGTAAAGGGACCAAATCTTGGCAAAAGGCCAAAAAACTCAATGGTACAGCCAGGCAATCACTATATACAGTGATGTGGTGTAGTATTTAGAATTTAGAGGCACTCAAGGGATAAGCAAGGACCTGCTCCGGGGTAAAAGGGCAAGGGGCAAGGGGGAAGGAGAAGGGCTCTGCTTTATGAGAAACGGGTGTGTTATCCACCCAATTGATAATTGAGAAAAGGGAGAGTGTCGCCTCTCTTAAAATGGGGGTATAATAGATGAAAATTGTGCCTACATCCCATTGAATATAAAGAAAGATGTGACCACAAATATTTGACAACTTTTGGGTGCTTGAGGCCAGTAAGAGTCAACATTTGGGTCAGGGATTGGGGGGAGGGGGATTTTGGGGGGGACTTTTCGCGGCACTGATACAAACAATCTGGTAAAAGGTATCGATATTTATTTAACAAAGAAAATACATATATAATACAGATGAAATTTTAAGAACAATCCCCACATCATACATCAGAAAGTGATTAACAGACTGTGTTTTAGTGGAATCGATGACCTCGACCGGTTTCGCGGTTTTACCGCTTCTTCAGGAGGAGATTATGTTCTAAAAGGTATATATAAACAGTTGAAATAAACAAGCAGAACATACAAAATATATATACATTATGTATAATTCAAAACAGCGCATTGTACAGTAGAGCAAAGCACTCACCCAGGCTGGTCATATGGTCGGACGTGAAACCTGGTAAAAGCCTTCTGTGGCGCGTGGAGGGGGATATTTTTATTTAGACGGGCTCTATTAGGATAAGGAGTAAAATGAATAATATATATATAACAAAGATGGCCAATTAGTTATTGAGGTATGGATCACCAGGGGGTGAGGAAGGTGTGTGAATGACCAAACAGGATAAAAAGAACAAGGAAGGGAGGGAGGGGAAGAATTGGAAAGGGAGGGGAAAAAAGAAGGAGGGAGGAAGAGAAAGGAATGGGAGAAAGGGAAAGACACCAGGGGGGGCTTCTTCTTCCGCTCTCCGGGGGCCTTCTCCGCTCTCCGGGGGTCTTCTCCGCTCTCCGGGGGTCTTCTCCGCTCTCCGGGGGGGCTTCTCTGGACTCCGGGGGGCTTCTTCCATCTTCTCCCCTCTTCCGCTCTTGACTCGGCGAACCCCGGTTCTTCTGCAGCTCTCCGGTGCTCCGGTAGGTACCCACGTGGTGGGTGCACGTGGGTAGGCACCCACCACGTGGGTACCTGCCGGAGCATGATGGGACGGTGATGCCTATATAAATGGGATGCAAGGCGCGCTTCCATCATTACAGCGACAACAGGCGACGAGTCAACATCGGAAGAGAGAAGAACAGAAGACCCTGACGCCACAGAAGACCGCGCCGGCTGCCTGTTTGAAATCGAGCTAACACACAAACATAGCAGGCAGCCAGCGCTGAAGAAGAAGGCACCGGAGAGCTGCAGAAGAACCGGGGTTCGCCGAGTCAAGAGCGGAAGAGGGGAGAAGATGGAAGAAGCCCCCCGGAGTCCGGAGAAGCCCCCCCGGAGAGCGGAGAAGGCCCCCGGAGAGCGGAAGAAGAAGCCCCCCCTGGTAATTGAGCTAATAACGAAGACAGGGGGGGCCTCCGGAGCAGAAAAATAAAATATTTTAAAAAGCCTTGTGTTGTGTGTTTATTAACTTTTACTTTTTGCCTCCAGGTGAATGGATAGGGGTACGATGTACCCCATATCCATTCACTTAGGGTGGGGGGCCGGTATCTGGGGGCCCCCTTATTAAAGGGGACTCCCAGATTCCGATAAGCCTCCGCCCGCAGACCCCGACAACCAATGGCAAGGGTTGTCGGGAAGAGGTCCTGTCCTCATCAACATGGGGACAGGATGCTCTGGGGTGGGGGGGCCCGCAGTGCGCCCCCCTGCCCCAGAGCACCCAACCCCCCCATGTTGAGGGCACGCGGCCTGGCACGGCTCAGGAGGGGGGGGGACGCTCGCTCGTCCCCACTCCCATTCCTGGCCAGCCGGGTAGCGTGCTTTGGATACGGGTCTGGTATGGATTGTAGGGGGACCCCTACGTCGATTTTTCGGCGTAGGGGGGGTCCCCTTACAACCCATAACAGACCTAAGGGCCTGGTATGCTCCTGGGGGGTGAACCCATGCCGGTTTTTTCTTTGAAAATTGGCATGGAGTTCTCCCTCAGGAATGCATGCCGAGCGACGCTGTATTTTTTTTTTCTTTTTTCCCCGACGCAACTTTTTTAAGCCGTCGCGATCCTCAAAACTCGGCGTAACGTAACCTCGCGCATGCGCAGTACGGCCGGCGCGGGAGCGCGCCTCATTTAAATGGGACTCGCCCCATTTGAATAGGAACGCCTTGCGCCGGCGGAATTTTAGTTACACAGCCTGAAATTTCTAGATAAGTGATTTGTGGATCAGGCACTTAGGTAGAAACTTTAAGGCAGTGTAACTTAAATTGGATTTTTTAAGTTACGTCAGGTTTTTGTGGATCTGGCCCATTGTGTTATAATCTCCCCACCTGCTGGACAGCTTTTCTTGGGATTTTGTCAGTAGGATAACACCACCCCCTAGTATAGAAGGGGTGATGAGATAAGTAAACTCAATTTTTACTCCCACAATTTATTACTTTAGTATAACATTTTAATCAAGCAGCCCTGAATAAATAAGCAGACCTTGCTTGAAGTTTAAGGTCCGCTTTGAAGAAAACCTTTAAAGAAAACATTAACGTATTTTTCTTGGGTATATTTTCAAACTATCTACTTTGAGTGAAAAATATATACTTTTTGTCCCAGGTCATCTACAATGTCACTGCTAGAGACAGTTAAAAGTTATAGTATTAGAATGGATCCCACAGGTACGCCACTAAATTCTGTTTACCACAATAACTGCTTGCCTTCTCTCTTGAAACCAATGTCTTGCAAACTGTCAATTTACAATCCAATCCCAGTGCATTTAAACTTGTTTATCAGTATTCTAGGAGAAATGGTGTCAAAGGGTTAATTGAAAGCTTAGTAAGCCACATCTGCTTGTCCACTCTAAATTATCGAGTTATCTGGTCTCTGTTCAAGTGCTGATGTTTACAGAGGAAGACATATAGTGCTATTTATTGCTTAACATTTCTGAATCATTCCAGCAATGTCTCAATAACTTGGTAAAGTTGTGAATGCATTGCTTTGGGGGTATATGTTTTAAATCTCCTGTTCCTTGGCCTTGATGGAATTTTAAAGGTCATTAATATGACAAAAAATACTGTCATGAAAACCAAATAAAAATTAGAAATGATATAATCACTGAAATGCAATATCACAAAGATATGGATGGTTATGACCTGCTAATAATATGTGTTAATTTGTATCATTTAAGAAATCTATTATTTGCTAAAGTTGAACTTTTTTTTAATTGTCTGCATGAATAAACTGCTGACATATTACAACATACAGTATGTCTATAGTGTAATAAAAAAATAAATAAATAATAACTTTATATAACTAAATCCTTTTTTTTTTTTAAACTATGGATTACTTACACTACTCAGTTGATTATGCCTAGACTTAGATGATGTACACTGCAGGCAGGAATGTGTTTCCTCAGTATTTTCTCTTCCTATAAGAACAGATTGCAACTTTGTTGCATGTCACAGAGTAATGTGTCGTCGATGAAGCAGTACTGTATATGGATATTTCCTGAACAGAGATGGCTTAATACTTCAAGAATTTACAGTATATGCAGACATTGTCAGTTGGAGTTATGTTATAAATACCTATACCTATAACACCTGCACATTACGTATAAAGTGAATAAATAAATAAATGCATTTGATGCTAGGTCCACTTTAAGGCCTATAGCTTATCCAAAATTATTCATAGATGTTTTACAGTATCAAGTAGTATTTGAGCGTCTTATAAAAAAGAACAGCTAAAGGTGCAGCTCCACTTTTGTTAAATAATCCCCTCTCAGTGATCAATATACATTGCAGGGATTTTAACAAACTTTGTTGCAGTCCTACCTGTTTCTTCCCTGAAGAAAAAACGAAAAAATAAATAAATGTATGTACATATATTGTGGAAAAAATATGGGAGCAACTGCGCTAATAAACTAAGAAGTAAACAAAATCAATGCTACTAAATGATGCTCATATATAAACAAGTGAAGCTGCACCTTACTGTAAACATTTGGACAGTGGTAACATAGGAAAAAAACAAGATGCGCTAAAAATTAAAAAAAAAAAAAATATACCCAAAAATCATGGCATAAATGATTGTCCATGAATAATGCATAAACAAGAAAACAGGAAAAAAGTGATCAAAGTCCTTAGAAGAACAACGTAGATCCTTTCACCAGTGAATAGAAAGAAGAAAAAAAGGCCACAATTGTTGATCATAAACTGTAGTGACAATCCGATAGAAAGAGATCCTCCACCATAAGAGCATTGAATCCGCTTACCAGATTCCCAGTGGTCCCTTAATCAAAAGAGGACCCCAGAAAGCATGTAGATTAACACTGTAGGCGTTGAAGTAAAGATGGGCCGAGCTTGATGCTAATCCCCGTCTCAATCCAGTAGGTGGAAAACTTGGTTACCGAGTATCATGGAAAACACATAGAGGGCCGCAATAGTGTAAAACCATAGATACAATTTATTAAAATAAAGACAAAAACACACTTACATGGTAGCAGTGTTTAAAAGGCCTGTCAGTCTGGAGATCCGGCCGGAAGCAAACCAAACAACCCATCCAATAGGTATGGAATTAGTGCAATCAATGGGGGGGGGGGGATATGGGCGGAACGTGTGTTGCATCGGTATCACCCCCCGTTGATTGCACTAATTCCATACCTATTGGACGGGTTGTTTGGTTTGCTTCCTGCCGGAGCTCCAGACTGACAGGCCTTTTAAACACTGCTACCATGTAAGTGTGTTTTTGTCTTTATTTTAATAAATTTTATCTATGGTTTTACACTATTGCGGCCCTCTATGTGTTTTCCATGATACTCGGTAACCAAGTTTTCCACCTACTGGATTGATACGGGGATTAGCATCAAGCTCGGCCCATCTATACTTCAACGCCTACAGTGTTAATCTACATGCTTTCTGGGGTCCTCTTTTGATTAGGGGACCGCTGGGAATCTGGTAATCGGATTCAATACTCTTATGGTGGAGGATCTCTTTCTATCGGATTATCACTACAGTTTATGATCAACAATTGTGGACTTTTTTCTTCTTTCTATTCACTGGTGAAAGGATCTACGTTGTTCTTCTATGTACATATATTGACTTGCGCTAGAAGTGGAATCATTTACTAGTGATTGTAGCTGCTGTACACAAAGTGCTACACACTTGACACATGAAAATGTGCAAATGTGCTCAAATCAATAAAGTGCAGTTGTGCTTCAAACATTAAGGTGCATCACATGCCCCTCCTGTGTCCCCACTCACCAAAATAAGTGGACCCCTAGCTTTTCAGTCCAGGGGTGAAGCGTTGGCCAAGGGTCCAATGAAGATGTCCCCCAATTTCCATGGTCAATGGGTAGATAATGGCACCAAGAATGAAAAAAGGGACTGATAGTTTAGTACAATTTGGCAAGATTTCATTGCACAATTGTGGTAAGGTACTTACAGGCTATAAAGATTAATATTGCAAGAGGTATTGCAGTGGAAAAAACAAGGAAACGCTGCATCCAGCTTGCGTTCTACCAAAATTAGGAAGTGACAATGTTTGGACTCGGCGCAATCTCCGGTTTTCGAGTCCAAACGATGTCACTTACGGTTTTGGTGGAATGCACGCTGGATGCAGCATTTCCTCTTTTTTACCAATGCAATACCTCTTGCGATATTAATCTTTATAGCCTGTAATTACCTTTCCACAATTGCGCAACCCCTTTTTTCATTTTTGGTGCCATTATCTACCAATTGACCATCACGATTGGGGGAGATCTTCATTGGACCCTTCTGTGAATTGCCACTAATGGCCAACGTTTTACCCTGAATGACTCCTGGACTGAAAAGCTAGGAGTCCATTTCCTTTGGTGAGTGGGGACACAGGAGGGGTGTGTGATGCACCTTGAAGTTTGAAGCACAACTGCACTTTATTGATTGGAGCACATTTGCAATATATATATATATATATATATATATATATATATATATATATATATATATATATATATATATATATATATATATACTTTTTATTGTATGTGAACCTTTTTAGAATGATATGGATTTCTGCACAAATTGGTCATAAAATGTGATCTGATCTTCATCTAAGTCACAACAATAGACACTCACAGTCTCCTTAAACTAACAACACACAAATAATTAAATATTACCATGTTTTTATTGAACACACCATGTAAACATTCACCGTGCAGGTGGAAAAAGTATGTGAACCCCTAGACTAATGACATCTCCAAGAGCTAATTGGAGTGATGTGTCAGCCAACTGGAGTCCAATCAATAAGATGAGATTGGAGGTGTTGGTTACAGCTGCCCTGCCCTCTAAAAAAACACACACCAGTTCTGGGTTTGCTTTTCACAGGAAGCATTGCCTGATGTGAATGATGCCTCACCCAAAAGAGCTCTCAAAAGACCTACAATTAAGAATTGTTGACTTGCATAAAGCTGGAAAGGGTTATAAAAGTATCTCCAAAAGCCTTGCTGTTCATCAGTCCATGGTAAGACAAATTGTCTATAAATGAAAGTTCAACACTGCTGCTACTCTCCCTATGAGTGGCCGTCCTGTAAAGATTACTGCAAGAGCACAGTGCAGACTGCTCAAGGAGGTGAAGAAGAATCCTAGAGTGTCAGCTAAAGACTTGTGTCTCTGGCATATGCTAACATCCCTTTTAGCGAATCTACGATACGTAAAACATTAAACAAAACAGATTTCATGGGAGGGTACCACAGAGGAAGCCACTGCTGTCCAAAAAAACATTGCTGCACGTTTACAGTTTGCACATGAGCACCTGGATGTTCCACAACAGTACTGGCAAAATATTCTGTGGACAGATGAAACCAAAGTTGAGTTGTTTGGAAGAAAACACACAACACATGTGAGGAGAAAAAGAGGCACAGCACACCAACATCAAAACCTCATCCCAACTGTGAAGTATGGTGGTGGGGGCATCATGGTTTGGGGCTGCTTTGCTGCATCAGAGCCTGGATGGATTGCTATCATCGAAGGAAAAATGTATTCCCAAGTTTATCAAGACATTTTGCAGGAGAACTTAAGGCCATCTGTCCACCAGCTGAAGCTCAACAGAAGATGGGTGTTTCAACAGGACAACAAACCAAAGCATTTGCATTTGCATTTGAGGGTATGCACAGGGTGATGGAGTTACTTTCAATGTTTTTATTTGTATTACTATTTTTTCAACATTTTTGTTTTATATAATTTTACTGCTACCACAAGGAGGCTAACAAGCACTCCAATGTAATGGCATTGGACAGGTGACAGTTTCCCTTTATGGAGAACAACAGAGGAGATTAGAGAATGGATGCTCCCTGCTCTACTCCTGCTTGCATTCCGGAAATCACTGGTTGTGGTCGAGGACTCCCAGAAAGAGCAAGAGAGTCAAGGAACTATGGAGGGAGGGCGATGGGGGGCTGGGTTCTACACTGCCCCTTCTGTAAAAGTGACTAGATAGCTAAAAAAAATAATAATATTTTTTTACATTACAGCCAGGAGCCAACTTGAGAGAGGAAATATAAGCTCATTGCTTCTACTTCACATCTTTCTCTGTAAAACCAGTAAATTATGTTAAACAATAAAATAAGACAAGTGTTAATAAAGCAAAAAAAGCCATTGTAAATAATTATTTTTTACAAAATTTATAGGTGTCATATGACCTCTATTCAGAGCTGCATGAATGATCATCAGAAGCTTCTGCTGATGTCACATATCTCGGCCGTTTTCACCCAAACCATGCAGATCTGGACAGGGAGGCATATTAGCACTGTATTCTGACCACGGGAGTACAGGAGTACAGGCATGCTGTGCAAAGGCATGGCTGCCTGTAGTTACCAAGTAGAAGGCAGAGACACAAACTGACCACCCTAGAATAGATCTGCTTTAATCCTTGCCATGGTCAGAATACAACAGAAAAGAAGGGAGATTGGCAGGATCACCAGTTATTTCACATCAAAGAAAAACAAAAATAAAGAAAAGCATACATTTACAAATAACTATATGAAAAAACAGACACATATATAAAATGTTACATTTTGGATTAACATACACACAAAGAGCAATTTAGCATTTTATCTCGGAAGGTATTTTTAAACACAATGCACACGTTAGATAGAAATTACACTAAAAAAAAAAAAGTTCAATGAGTAAAGATTGTGATACTGAAATAATAATTGTCTAAGTATATGATTTGTAGTAGCAAAGAGTCTTTAGTTTTCATTGGGAGAATAAAAGTACATTTAAACCCCAGCTGAATGACATTTAGGTAAAGCACCATGTAACATACGTTACACAATTGAATTTTTTAGTTAAACTATTTGTTTTTGCTTTGTTCCCATCTTATGTTGCATTTAATGTGTTGTTAAAGTGAATGTAATTTTTGTTTGCTGTCACAATGTAGAGTATAAGATTTACTATCACCTGTGCCCAGTCTTTCCACAAAGAGTTAATCCAGTTTTGAGCAATCCTCTTTTCTTTTTTTAGTGAGATAAACGGACAAAAAGGAGAAAACATTTGTCAGTTCTTCCCCCTTGCTGTGAATGACAGGTGATTTACATATCTCATGCACTTGCCTGAGCCAGGCATTATTTTTTAATTCCCACCCCCACTCCTTTTCTGAAGTCATGTGGTTACTTTTCTGGATTTTGTCTGGATGTTAGTGATCATAGCAGAATTTAGTGTAAGGGGAGTGTAGAGGTGGGCGGGGAGTCTACTGACATCACAACTCCACCCATCGAGCTCCAGACAACAGATCCACCCACAGAATCTGCAGTTTTTCAGTTCTTATAACAGACAGAGGGGAGACATTTGACAGGTAAAGATACATGCAGGAGACAACTATATCCGTATAGATCAGCACTATGGCAGTAGTTTAGAAAGGATGAGAGTGAGTTTACATCCACTTTAAGTTCCTGCAGCCTCTTTGCAGCCACCCTCTGCTTCCAAACATGAGGTGGCAGAACAAAATGTCATTACTATATGTGACTGGAATTTCATAGAACTAAAAGCCTAACTCTGGGCTCATTAAAAAAAAGAAAAAAAAAAAAAAGCTCTGTCCCCCAAGAATAGGAAAATGACATCAGAATATAGATAAAACTATGATGCTCGTTTTGACTAGGGGATGATCTATCACAGAGTAAATCCAGGGTCCCATGTTCCAATCTGCTGCTTCTGGTTATGACAAGTAGTCCCCAAACCTGCTCTTCTAGGTGGTCTTTTGACTGTTCTTGCTGGAATCTTGACATACAATGTAGGAGCATATGATATCACCGATCATGCATTGTACGTGAAGGCTGCGCAGAACCTGCCCATATTCCTTAGAAAAATTTGCATAAAGCACCAGGCGCCATGGGACTTTGGGTTAAAATGAATAATGTTCTGTGATAGATCTGTCCCCCGCACAAAGCAAGAGCTATATATTTTATTTGCAGTGGGGAAGACAAATTAAATTTTCAAGTCAGTGTTAAGTTTAAATTTAAAGCAGAGCATAACAAAGCCATCCTAAGGTGAATATACTGTTAATTTGTACTAATGGTTATCACAAATATATTGAAAACAGTGATAAAATAACATGGTATAGTCTTTTGTTTCCTTTTAAATAACTTCCTTTTTCATCTTGATTGTAATGCCCTGCTTTTTATGATGTAGTGATAAGGAAACACCAAGTTATTGTGTTGTTCATGTGGGTGCTGTCCATTAAACATGATCTCAGACAGTTTTGACAAATTATCTAATGCTACAAAACCCCTTATCAATTTGTGAGCAACTTGTCAGTGTAATCTGTCAAGCTGCTGTGAGTGAACAGGAGGAATAGAGGCCATCATTAAATCATTTCATATACAGAAGCCCACTGCTGATATTGTTCAGGTATTACAATGAATTCTTGTCTCATATTGACCTTGGTTATTTATTATTTCTTCAATGGGGAACTTTGAAATTTGAATTAATGATTTATCACACAGAGTTGCAATAAAAAAATAAAATAAAATAAGTGCTACTTTTTAGTTTTGGTTTACTCAGGATAGTTGTTAAACTGATAAGTAGGGATGTGCCTAATGTTCCTGGGTTTGGTTCGACACAGGTTCGGCAAACATAACCAAAGTTAGGTTACTAAACCTGAACCCCATTGAAGTCAATGGTAATCAAATCTTAGAAATCAGTAATGGCCATTTCATGGGGAGCTGTACAGTGGCCTGGAGAACATTTACCAATGATGAATGGCTTAAAGGACAACATTGAAGACACAAAAATGCAGTAGTGGTAGAAGGAGGTGTTATTGATGACTGAGTGTGCTGCTGGAGGAAGGAGAGGGTAATGGTGACAGGAGGTGGAATTTATTTCAGGAGAAGCTTAGGCTCTACAGAAAATAAATACTTTGGGTGACAGAAGATTTCATCTGCAGCATCCACAGCAGGGGATTGATATGTTTTAGTTGTTACTTATACAGGCTCAGAAGCTCAATTGTATACAGGGAAAGCTCTGGTTTGTGGTCTATCTGTCATGACCAGGCATCAGGCTCGAAGACCAGCAGCTATAGCAGTAGGGGGACTCCCACCGACCAGCAGGATAGCTATACAAGCAGTTCACCCTGGCATATGACGTGGGCCCTGAGGTGCAGAGTCTAATAAGTATTAATCCCAAGTTCAAGTCCAAGCCCTGACACTATCCTTTTTACCCAGTATTCACTGGTTCCCCTTTTGGAAAGGTGTCAACATCCACCCTTGACCCATGTACTACCCACATTGTGATACAGGCCCAGTGGATAGCTTCTGGCAGTGGACAGCCCTGGTGCTAGGTAAAAATATTTCAATGTCTTAGACAGCCACTCCCATTGCTGCTCCCCCTTTCAATGACAGCAGGCTCCAAGCCATATTGCGTATAAGACAATATACTGCCAACCTCTGGAAAGGGGGTTACAGATTCCTCCACAGGATGTCCTCTAGATGTTTCTTTGCAAGGGCAGAATGAGCTCTGCAACTTTACCCATGTAATGAGGATCCAGGTTTCCAATCAGTAATGGTTTGTGAGGGATAAAATCCACCTCTGGAAGTCTGCCTCATGTCCTCCTCCTCCTCTTGAATGCTGCCACAGCACTCATACTCTTCCTCCCCCTCATGCTTATCCTATACCCAATTAGGCTTTTGGGTCCAATTAAAGCACAGAGAATGCAGTTGGGCTTACACTTCAATCTCCATAGGAATGGGAACTGCAATTCAGTGCAAATTATCAGTGGAAATATACAGCACTAAAAATAGTGCTCCATAAAAGCACTGTATAGTTGCAGTATCACTGGCAAATCTCTCTCCATCAGCCATCCTTCATACTAATCTACCACACAATGCGAAAGGGCTGCGGTAATTGAAGCCTTTTATAATGTTTTGTACAAAACTATCGTGAAATTGCAAGAATTTAGCCATTGACAGTTGTTTTTCAATGCATTACGGAATGTTTTGTGGAGGAATATCCCAAAATACATCTATTAACCCAGAAAATGGACATTTTTAATATGACAGTTTGGGCGCCCATTAATTTCAATAAGGTATTGGTTTGCCCTGCTTACACTTAAACCAGGGACGCTTAGCTGATCCTTAATTGCCTATTAAAATAAATGTAATTGCCATTTTTAAGTCATTGATCCACAAAAAATAGTCCATAATTTTAAAGTGGAAATAAATAGAGGCAGATTTCCAAAAAATAGAGAAGTCTTGATTGCATATTTTGTCTCTCCCTTTTCTGTCAAACCTCTACGCTTTGGTGAAACCCGCTTCAAATGTCAGAAAATTATTTGGAGATATTTTACCCAGATCTAAAAAAGTAAAAAAACAGCATTTACAAGTACTGTAGATTCTGACATGTACTGACCAGAAGTCCAGTGCTGCCTTTCTACAACTAGAAGTTTCCATCACTGTCTTCAGTCCTGTGCCACCATCTTGGATTCTGGTGCCATTTGTGATCAGTCACAGCCAGTCTCCTACTGAAAATGTGCAAGATACACTGATTGGATGAGACTGTCCTGTAGCTTCCTGGAATGTGTGACCTTATCCCAGCAGGCTGTGGATGGGGCAAACCCAGTAACTGTCAAGGCAATGAATGAGGAAGTGGGAGCAAGTACCTAAATATTTCCAATTGTACACAAGGGAGGGGGGAAGAGCTAGGGTTATGTAATCTGTAGGATTACAGGAAGAGTAAGAGTAAAGAAGAGTAAATATCCACTATAAGTAGAGCTCATATGTGTTTATATTGTCACATGATCTTAAAATAAATACACTGTTTTTTAAAAGGTCCCAGAGTTTTTTTATAGGAAATATGAAAACATTATTCTGAGCATTATTTAGTTTGTTAGAAACAATTCAAAAATATGGTACATCATACCTTCTGGGATCCACAGCTAAGGGGGAAAACTAACCATGGGACAATTTTAACCTGGACTTTATTTCCCAAAATCTTTTGACCTAGAAGAAAACATTGTGTTTGGCAAGAAAATTAGCTCTGCTCATATCCTTGAATATACCATCCTTATGGTGAAACCTGGTGGTGGTAGCGTCTTTTTAATGGGAAGCTTTCTATTTGCAGAGACTAGGGATGAATAAATTTGCCCAGGTTTGGTCCAGGAAAACCTGTTCTAATTTCCACACCCCCAACAAAACCCCATTGACATCTATGGAAGAGAAATCTTAATATTTAGTTATGGTCATTTTCAAGGAGAATAGGCAAACATTGTTAAAAAAATGGGAGCTGGGCACTGCCAATAGAGGACATGTACCAGTGCAAAAAAAATATATATATATACACATAAATACCAAACAGTGAGGAAATTGTCTTTTTTAGGGACTTTTAAGGACTACTGTACAGGCATACCCCGCTTTAAGTACACTCACTTTACATACACTCGCGAGAAAGGACATACCCGCGAGTGTATGTAAAGTGCATTACAAGTACTGTACAGACATTTTGCAGCCACAGTAGAAGGAGCTAAAGCTCCGATAGCATAGCCCATCCTGTTCCAGTGTGCCCCTGACACCCCCAATACAGACCCTGAGACCTCAACTACAGCTCCTGACCCCCTACTACACCCTAGAAGTGAAAAAATATATTGTTTCACTTTAAGTACATTTTCGTTTTACATACATGCTCTGGTCCCATTGTGTACTTAAAAGTGGGGTATGCCTGTACATTGAAACACAAAAATCCATTAAATAACATGCTTAGGGAATGCCTTTCAAGGTGTATGTGATGTTACACAACAGTAAGATTTTCCCAGACAGTCTCATCAACAGAACACTGTTAGCAAATATTTGGCGAGGTAATTGATTTTACTTTAACAACTAAGCTTGACATACATATAGGAGCCCCTCAATCTGTTTCATTGCAGTTTAAATGCAGTAATATAAATGAGTGGAAAACGTAGGTTTTAGGGGGGGTTTAGGGCTTTTTTGTGTAATTTTAAAGCCCTCTTTATAATGTCCACCGGACATCCACCCCTCCCACAGCTGACATAAAGGCTACACACCAGGATGTGCACTGCTATTTTTCAGGTGGAATTCCAGACAAAGGGTATCATTTTTAAAAGGATAGGTTCACCTTTTGGTACATGTTACATGTTCAAACCTGTATTTAGGATATTATAGCAGCTCCCCCCCCCCAGTGACAGTGAGGGGGATCTTCTCCCAGAGCCCGATGTCACTATTTGAAAGTAACGTGGCTGTGTGGGGCTCTGTCCACACAGCCGGATCATTTGTTTACAGATTCCTGTGAATAACTTGAACTGAAAGTACCATCAGCCTTTGTTGCTGGCTGCTTGTAGTTCTGAATGGGACTACGAGGTTGCTGATGAGTGGCCTTATAGTTCATTCACAAGCCCTGCAGCTTGTAAACAGCCAGTCTGTATGCACGAATGGGCTGCAAGCGGCAGGACTTGTCTGCAGGAGTCTGCCATTGTACCCCTGACCCACTGATCACAGATGCGTTGATTTCTAGGCTCCTAAGGGAAAAAATAAATGCACATTTGTTCCTGCAAAAATATGTGCATTTTTTATTTTTCCCCAAGGGTTAACCTATCCTTTAAGAGCACTGCTTAACCCGAAAAAATACAAATAAATTCTAAATGCTTCCTATAACATAGCACATCATCACTTATAAGTTGAGGTCCACATACAGATCGTGAATGCAAGTAAAAGAGATTGGAATTGTTTAAAGAAAATCATTAAGAGAGTGGCAGGAAGATGGGTGAAGGTACGTGTTTATCAAGCCTCTTGTCAAGCACCATACGTTAAATCTCACTTTATTATACTCAGCACAATTAATTTTCTGGAAATAAGTCAGTGACTCTTAGAGGCTGTTTAATATTAGACAGTCGGCAATGCTATCCTCCCTTTGCTATACTTTTCTCTGCTTCATACACTGTGACCTGCATTTTATAAATGTATATGTGTTTTTATGTGTGCCTGGTGAAGCCACAAAAAAATCCTAATGCTTATCCCAGCTGAAAGCGCTGTGATTGGAGGAGAGCCAGTCATGTAACATTGACAGGTCACTTGCCAAACTTTCCTACTCTTGTTTTTTAACTTTTTTTGACATTCATTTTTAATGTGCTCCACCAGCTTCAGGACTCAGGTTTGCAGAGTACATTTGTAAAGCAAATTGATGTGCTTTATAATGTGCATTTTTTTTCAGATAGTAGCAGTATGGATACTGTCTTTTTTTATTGAGCCTCCTAATAGTAAAAATGAACTAACTTTAAAAGATCTGGTAAATTCCCAATATGTAATCCATGCAGAGCTAAGGTAAAACTTGATATATGTACATTGGGACACTAATGCCGCGTACACACAATCGGTCAACCCGATGAGAACGGTCTGATGGACCGTTTTCATCGGACCAAACCGATCATGTGTGGGCCCCATCGGTTATTTATCCAAAGATTTAAAAAAAAGTAATCTTGTTTTAAATGTAACCGATGGATACCTAACCGATAGAGAAAAAAACTATCCTTTGTAGGCACGTCCATCGGTTAAAAATCCATGCATTCTCAGAATCAAGTCGACGCATGCTTGGAAGCATTGAACTTCGTTTTTTCAGCACATTGTTGTGTTTTACGTCACCGCGTTCTGACACAATCGTTTTTTTAACCGATGGTGTGTAGGCACAACTGACCATCAGTCAGCTTCATCGGTTAACCGATGAAAATGGTCCATCAGTGTACAGGGCTTTATAGTAACTTTTAAAAGATAGTGAAAACATAAAGAAAGGCAACTTTTTCAGATTTTGATCCATTCTTGACTTCTGACTATCCAAGATTTATTCAGAGTATTTTGAGTGAATTACAACTCATGTTGGATTGGTTTACTTATCACCAATTAATACAGCTTAAGGGAATGGCTTTTAGTTTAATACTCATTTATTCCTTAATGTATTTGATGTCATCATTATATTATTGCTACTGTTATTTCCCATTGCAAAACAGTTTGTTATTCAAAATATCAGGGAAAAATACAGAATGTAGTAAATGAAAAAAAAAAAAGTGTTCACGGCACAGCCTCTTGATATGCTCTCAGCTGTATTTAGATGTATTGGATAGGAAATGATATTGTACTTCAGCTCCCCTTGAGTGTTCTGAAGAGTAGAGTAGGCTACCTCCAACAGATGAGTGGATTTCAGGAGTCTGTATTAAATTATGCATGCACTTCTCCTCTGACACACAAGCTCTAACAAGAGCATATCTCATTACCACTCTCTATGAAGACATCTGGATTTTATGGGAAATTGAGAGGTATGATAGCATTTGCAGGAAGGTAAAGAAAACATGATTGACAGAGTTTCTGTTGATAAATGATCCACTGATATATCAGTTAAATAAATATCTCCTGGTGCATTATGCTTGTACTGGTTCAGGAAGTAGTGTAAAAGAGATATGCTGTAGAATATAAATCTTAACAGTGTACGCAGATGATCATTTATTTAAAATATGATTGAAGTCAATTCACATGGGAAGCCCCATACACACTATCAGTTTTCCTGCAGGTTTTTCTCTTCAGGTTCACAAAAACCATGTAGTGCAAGGGCCTGCCTGATTGCATACGAATTGAAACTCTTAGGCCTCGTACACACGGCCGAGGAACTCGACGTGCCAAACACATCGAGTTCCTCGGCCAGTTCAGCACTGAAGCCGCCGAGGAGCTCGGCGGGCCGAGAGCTCCCATAGAACAACGAGGAAATAGAGAACATGTTCTCTATTTCCTCGTCGAGCTCCTCGTCGGCTTCCTCGGCCGAAAGTGTACACACGACCAGTTTCCTCGACAGAATTCAGCCAGAAACTCGGTCGGAAGCTGAATTCTGCCGAGGAAACTGGCCGTGTGTACGGGGCCTTATGGTTTGACCTCATATTAGATGGTTTTGGTAAACATGAAGAGAAAAACCTGCAGGAAAACTGATAGTGTGTATGGGGCTTAAAGCGGGAGTTCACCCGAAATTTTTTTTTTTAACATTAGATTGATGCTCATTTTGTCAAGGGGAATTGGGTGTTTTTTTTTTAAATCGAAGCAGTACTTACCGTTTTAGAGATAGATCTTCTCCGCCGCTTCCGGGTATGGTCTTCGGGACTGGGCGTTCCTATTTGATTGACAGGCTTCCGACAGGCTTCGGACGGTCGCATACATCGCGTCACAAGTAGCCGAACGTCGGTGCGGCTCTATATGGTGCCTGCGCACCGACGTTCGACTACTTTCGGAAAATTGTGACGCGATGTATGCGACCGTCGGAAGCCTGTCAATCAAATAGGAATGCCCAGTCCCGCAGCCCATACCTGGAAGCGGCGGAGAAGATCGCTCTCTAAAACGGTAAGTACTGCTTCGATTTAAAAAAAAAAAAATGTTTCCCCTTGACAAAACGAGCCTCAATCTAATGTTAAAAATTAACTTTTTGGGTGAACCTCCACTTTAAGTGTGTTATAAAATCGTATCAATACCCATACCTCTTCATTTTCTGAGATGAGAAAGGGTGACACTTTTTAACATAAAGTTTTACAGAAAAGAATACTCCCCTGCCCCACCTATTATGTGGATCATGAAGAATATATATACATAAAATGATAGGCTAAATCCATAAGTGCTTTTTTCACCACTGCTTTGCCATTATACTGGTTCTTTAAACAGGACATTTTTGTTTTAGAAGTCTGTACATCACAGCAACTATAGGGACAATAGCAAAAGAGGAATTTGGTTCCTAATGAGGCACTTTGGGGCATTATGAGCACCTGTTAGTGGGTATGTTCAAACAAAATATTGTTTCCTGTGTGTCTTGCAGAGACCTTTGGTTATCTGCTGCAGAAAATTGTGTGTGAATGAGTCCTTAAAGTTTAACCACTCAGTGCTCCAGTGATCCAGTGTGGGCATCCGAGGGGGGGCCTGCGCTGATAAACAATCAACGGCTCTTCCTGTTTACATCGTGATCAGCCGTGATTGGACACGGCTGATCACGTGGTAAAGAGCCTCTGCCGGAGGCTCTTTACTGAGATAGGAGATGCAGGGTGACAGACTGACACCCCGCATCGCCGGTCACCGTGCTGCGCGCCCCCACGGGCGCGTGCCGGCATGTAATCCTGCAGGACGTCAATAGACGTCCAGTCAGGATTACAGAACCACTTCCTGGATGTCAATTTACCATTGACCGGGCGTGAAGTGGCTAAGCACACTTTTTTTTAACCACCACAATCCCTACATGTTCCTTTATTTACACAAAATTGTGGCAAAAACTGGAATTAACTTTAGGCATGTCCATTTTTCAAAAAAGGGACTTTGTGGGCGTGTTCTTACTGTTTTGGGCTTTTTTATTTGATATGTTTTAGAACGTAAGGGAAACATTTTTTTTTCAAAATAATCCAGTCTTTTTTCCTAATATAGTAAAAAAAAAAAAATCTTAGTGGCTATTAGATACTACCAAATGAAAGCTCCATCTATCTCATAAAAACCTTTGGGTACAGTGTTATATGATTGAGTAATTGTCAGTCAGATTATGACAGGACTGAAATCTCAAAAATGGCCTGAACAGGAAGGGAGTGTAAAATGCTGGTCCTAAAGTGATTCATGTTAATAGGATTGGTTTCCAAAAGTAATTTTCAGTTTACTAACCTGTAGTTACTTAAATTACCTATCAGTGCCCAAGAAAGTTTCAAAACAGGAAATGCTCCTGCACATGACTGAATCATTGGTTGTTCTTTATACCAGCAGATTAAATCATTCTTTTGGCATAATATACCTTTGTGTTCATGTATAGTTTATAATAGTATAAATATGTAAATAGTCCAGCCATACCTCATCATTACATACTGTATGTAAGCTGAGCTCTTTGCTTAGTAGTGCTGCAGAGAAAAGCTTTTATGTAATAACAATGAATCCTCTAAATGATATATCCTGTAATTATTCTTATTCATCAGTATGGTTGTTCACTGTATAGCTTGTGTGACTCTAAAATTGGAATATGACTAATGTAAAATTGTTCACACAGAGAAAAAAAAACATTCCATTATTCTAGTGGGACTCATTTCAAGTGTAATGGTACTTTTGCACTAGATGTGTTTTGTTTTTTTGTGGTTAAAAATATATTGTAAATAAATAGTATTTCCAGTCCAGGGTTTAGGAATCAGGAAGTGGTCTGAGGATCATGTACCAAAATCTAACCACAAATGCAAAATAAGAGTAATGTATCTGCATTTGACTAAAGTGTAAACATTTTGCATTTGTACATTTCCCATTCCATAAGACCATTAAACAAAGATCAATTTCAAGTGCTTTATACAAATATTGTCATTTCAGAAGATGTGAACAATAAAGCAGAGTGAAACCTGGAAAGACCCCACTGCTATTCACATAGGGAATGATTTACTGACATTCACTGACAAAAAAAAAAAAATGAATGGTCAGTGAACATGAACTTAAAGGGTCACTAAAGATTTTTTTTTTTTAGCTAAATAGCTTCCTTTACCATACTGCAGTCCTGGTTTCATGTCCTCATTGTTCGTTTTTGCTTTGATGTTGCTGTAAATCCTCTCTGTTCTGGACACTTCCTGGTTGTCTGTTTCCTGATCACCACAGTACTGGGAGATTTCTCTCTGTGGTGACTAATCAAGGAGATGTGATTACTGTGTGTAAAACGAAACTGGATTGGTGCTGAGGAGTTTTAGGCTGCATTCACACCTAAGCGACAGCCGCGTTCGCGTGTAGCGGCAGATTTGCCACGAGTACAAATGTTTCAATTTTTTTTTTTTTCCTAAAAGTATTCCCATTGCTGTCTATGGGAAAACGCGCCTGTCGCGTGAAAAAAAGGGTCCGGGACTTTTTTTCAGACGACAGGCGTTGCGCGTCTATGAGATGTGAACCATCTCCATAGACGGCAATGGGAATTCTCCCCTCTAGCGGCAGAAGCGTCCCGCGTCGGGCGTTTTGACGCTTAGGTGTGAATGCAGCCTTAGACAAAGTATCACTGCCCTCTATTGGCTCACTGCCCTCTATTGGCTCTCTGTACATCAGAGAACCAGGAAACAACAGCAAAAACAAAACTAAACTACAGGTACATTATATGACTAATTTTTATCTATTTTTAATCATTTTTAAAAGGAATCAGTTAACTATTATGTCTCTATACCCTGTAAACAGTAATTTCAGCTACAAAAAATGTTTTCCTTTAGTGACCCTTTAACTGAGATTAAACTAAGTTCTCTTTGTATACCCAATCACATGCATAGAAATTAAGAAGTAACAAGCTTTTTTTTTTTACATGTTTGGATGGTTGAAGTAGACATTGCTTTAGCATATTTACTAAGCTCAGTAAACACTTTGAAAAGTAAATATTACTTTGATAAGTGAACAGTTTCTAGTTCTTTGACAAATTGACTACAGTGACAGATCTAATTAGCATACTGGAAAATAATTTTTGTAAAAAGAAAAACAAACATGATTTCTATGGTTGATATCAAATAAAACATTACTCATAATTACAATCTAGGCAGTAATAAACAGATACTCACCAGATGCATTTAAATATGGCAAGTTGAAAAAGATGAATACCTCTAAATGAGGTGAGATTTTTCGGGCAACCAAAAAAATATGGTGACAACTAGGTCATAAAAATATATAAATTTTAATACATTAATTTACAGCATAAACATATCATAATAACAACATTAATTAAAAAAAGGGGGGGGGGGGAAGGAAAAAATTGTTACTGCTGGAAGATCACCACACACCCCAGGACTAGGCTAAGGGTATAGGTGATCATTAATCCGACGCGTTTCAGATGTCTCAGTAATACATCTTTCTTCAGGGAATAGAAAGCAGCAAGAGTTTTTCCCCTTTCCAAACACAGAGCGCCTAGATCATCCCCATGGAGCTTGTGTGTGAGCCGCAATCAGGGCAACCAAACCAGATGGTGTACTTAATGTCCATAACGATCCCCCAATCCAAAGGACTCCATAACCATGGGGGGGTGGAGTGACATAAGTCTCCACAAAGGAGTCAGCAGTCATAGGACAAATAAAAAGTGTAATGGCACTCCCAATGCATCAGCTCAAAGGTGAACAGCCATTCCAGTCAAAGAAAGGAAAGCAAACTTGACCAGAAGACAAAATAACCTCCAGCTCCAACAGGTGAGGGGAGGAAAGTGAATGCTGACCTGTTGGAGCTGGAGGTTATTTTGTCTTCTGGTCAAGTTTGCTTTCCTTTCTTTGACTGGAATGGCTGTTCACCTTTGAGCTGATGCATTGGGAGTGCCATTACACTTTTTATTTGTCCTATGACTGCTGACTCCTTTGTGGAGACTTATGTCACTCCACCCCCCCATGGTTATGGAGTCCTTTGGATTGGGGGATCGTTATGGACATTAAGTACACCATCTGGTTTGGTTGCCCTGATTGCGGCTCACACACAAGCTCCATGGGGATGATCTAGGCGCTCTGTGTTTGGAAAGGGGAAAAACTCTTGCTGCTTTCTATTCCCTGAAGAAAGATGTATTACTGAGACATCTGAAACGCGTCGGATTAATGATCACCTATACCCTTAGCCTAGTCCTGGGGTGTGTGGTGATCTTCCAGCAGTAACAATTTTTTCCTTCCCCCCCCCCCTTTTTTTAATTAATGTTGTTATTATGATATGTTTATGCTGTAAATTAATGTATTAAAATTTATATATTTTTATGACCTAGTTGTCACCATATTTTTTTGGTTGCCCGAAAAATCTCACCTCATTTAGAGGTATTCATCTTTTTCAATTGATACAGAGATGTTGGCAACCTCATGCCTCCATACATGAGCCAAATCCTTTCATAAATATGGCAAGTTAGCCATATAAATATTCTACCTACTGTACTTACAATAAAGGAAAATCCACTGGACTAGCAATGTTTTTTAAAATCCTAAATTATTGTTTACTTTGAGTAAAAATGTCATTATAAAGTAAAATTATTTCTACTGGATTTGACAAGTTATAGTGGTAAGTGTATCTGACATATAGCTGCAAGTTTAATAATCCTATCTTAATTCTTCAGACATTATGGGCCAGATTCACAAATAATTGCGGCCGTGTAACGTAACCCGTTTACGTTACACCGCCGCAAGTTTTTAGTGTAAGTGCCTGATCCACAAAGCACTTACCTGTAAACTTGCAGCGGTGTATCGTAAACACGTCCGGCGCAAGCCCGCCCAATTCAAATGGGGCGGGTACCATTTAAATTAGGCACGCTCCCGCGCCGGACGTACTGCGCATACTCAGTTTAGAAATTCCCGCCGTGCTTTGCGCGATGTGACGTAATTTTTAGAACGGCGACATGCGTAGCGTCCATTCGTATTCCCGGACGTCTTACACCAAAAAAAAAAAATTTGAAATTCGACCCGGGAACGACGGCCATACTTTAACATGGCTCCACTAAAGTTAAGCCATGTTAAAGCAGGTGTAAATTTGCGACGGGAAAAAATTACTAGCGACGACGTAACGAACGCGAAAACCGCCGTGGATTGCCGTAATTGCTCATTAGCATACCCGACGCAGGAAAACGATGCAAACTCCACCCAGCGGCGGCCGAAGTATTGCATCCTAAGATCCGACAGTGTAAGTCAATTACACCTGTCGGATCTTAGGGCTATCTATGCGGAACTGATTCTATGAATCAGCCGCATAGATAGGACAGGAGATACGACGGTGTATCAGGAGATACGCCGTCATATCTCCTCTGTGAATCTGGCCCTATAACATTAATGGTATTGTTATTTTGAACAGATTGTTTTTGTGATTTTACTGTGGTTTTATTGTTTGGTTTTCTTATTTTATTTAGTTTTATTTAGCTTGTTCACAATATGACTTAATTTATAAATGCTTTGGGCTAGATTCAGAGAGAATTTACGACGGCGTATCTATTGATACGCCGCGTAAATTCAAATCTGCGCCGGCGTATCTTCTTTCTGTATTCAGAAAGCAAGATACGCCGAAATTTGCCTAAGATCCGACTGGCGTAAGTCTCTTACGTTGTCGTATATTAGTTGTATATTTACGCTGGCCGCTAGGTGGCGCTTCCGTCGTTTTCGGCGTAGAATATGCAAATGACCTAGATATGCCGATTCACAAACGTACGTGCGCCCGGCGGAATTTTTTACGTCGTTTGCGTAAGGATTTTTCCGGCGTAACGTTGCTCCTGCTTCTATGAGGTGTACGCAATGTTAAGTATGGACGTCTTTCCCGCTTCGAATTTTGAATTTTTTACGTCATTTGTGTAAGTCGTTCGCGAATTGGGCTGGACATAATTTACGTTAACGTCAAAAGCAATGACGATTTGCGGCGGAATTTCAAGCACGCGCACTGGGATTCTTTCACAAATGCGCCGTTCGTAAAAAACATAAAATACGCGGGGTCAACAATAATTTAAATATAACACGCCCACATCATCCCCATTTGAATTAGGCGGGCTTACGCCGGCCCACATACGTTACGCCGCCGTAACTTAGGGCGCAAGTTCTTTATGAATACGGAACTTGCGCCCTAATTTACGGCGGCATAACGTATAGGAGATACGTTACGCCCGCACAAGATTATGCAGGGCTACCTGAATCTAGCCCTTTGTGTGTAACTGTTTTTAAAGTTTTAGTTATTTAATGTGTTTTGCTGTTTTACTTCATAGGGGCTACCTGTTTAGGCAGCTAAGTCTTTGTTTATTAAAATGTTTAGGTCCAGATTCACAAAAGAGATACGACGGAGTATCTCAGATACTCCGTCGTATCTCTCAGAGTATCTATGCGACTGATTCATAGAATTAGTTACGCATAGATAGCCCTTAGATCCGACAGGTGTAATTGTTTTACACTGTCGGATCTTAGGATGCAATACCTCGGCCGTCGCTGGGGGGAGTTTGCGTCGTAAACCAGCGTCGGGTATGCAAATTAGAAGTTACGGCGACCCACGACGGTTTTTCGCGTTCGTTACGTCGCTGCTAGTCTAGTTTCCTGTCGCAAAGTTAGTCGTCGTTTTAGGTGCCCTAACTTTACACAGCCCATGTTAAAGTATGGCCGTCGTTCCCGCGTCAAATTTCAAAATGTTTTCTTCTTGCGTAAGATGTTTGGGAATACGAAAGTACGCTATAAACGGCGCCGTTCGAAAAAATGATGTCACTTCGCGCAAAGCACGGCGGGAATTTCAAAACGGAGCATGCGCAGTAGGTCCAGCGCGGGAGCGCACCTAATTTAAATGGCACACGCTCCTTTGAATTACGCGGGCTTACGCCAGAGGCCGCCGGCGTAAGTTTTCTCGCAAGTGCTTTGTGAATCAGGCACTTGCGATGAAAACTTGCGGCGGTGTAACGTATCTACGATACGTTACGCCGCCGCGATTCTACGTGAATCTGGGCCTTAGTTCTTAGCATACACAAATTGTTAGCTACTATATGAATTTTTAAAATTAGTGCTTTACATAATTCTCAGTGCTGAAATTGTAAAAATTACCATTTTTTTTCCAGGTGTAATTATACAATTACTTTCGGTACCTATAATGTATATAACTGACATTTTAAATGTGTTAGCTTCACTTAACATAAACATTAAATGCATCAATTTAACTCTGGAACACCAGACAGAATTTATGATTCCCACAATTAATTTGTTCTGTGATCCTATCATCCTGCATCACTGAATTTTATGAAGCAGTATGCCTCATTTTTATCACCTTTCTCAGACTCCAGACTAAGCTTTTCTCCAAGGTATCCTTTAGTTTCTGGAAGCATTAACCTAAACTAGCAACTAACATATTTTAATTATAATTAATTGTTTATATTCCTGTGAGGAGAATTCCCCCAAAAATACAAATAATTGTTATCTAATCTTAAAGACAGCCATTCACTAAACTGTAATGCATTTGTTATATGCTACAATGATCATTATTTTCAGCCATATGACTATTATTTGCAGCTTTCATTGGCTACTAATGTTGAAAATATCAGTTGTTAAAGCAAAACAAATGTTATAGCTTAGGCTGCATTTCGACGTTTTCCGGGTTGGACCGGGTCAGGAGCAACATATACAATCTCCTGAACAATATAAGATACCTGAGTCCTAAAATGACTGGAAGGGCCCTCCAAGTCAATGGTCTGGTCGGCCATAGGTTTCTCGCACAGGTCACCCCAAAGGGATCATGCTGTGACCTGCACGATCTCCCCACAACCCCAGTTGCACCCCTAGAACCATCTCCTCCCTCCCTCTCTATCTCTAGCATCTGGAGCGTGAAATACTCATCTGGAGGGAAATATAAAATGAATCCGCGCAACGGAAAATGTTTAAAAAATATATGCTGCAAGAAAAAATTAAATATATGTATGCTGCAAGAAAAAAACTTAGTACATATGTCAATATGTACTGTAAAAAGAAAGAAATTCAATATTTATTATGGTATCACACTATTTGGGACCTTTCTTCTCTTTGTATATGAGCCTAAACTTTAAAGAGTCACACAGGGGAATAAGGATTTGCCAGAGTGCAGCACCAGGCATACACTGTGAATGCTTTCTACCCCAGGAGGGGGATATGATCTGGTGAGTGCGGGCCACATCAGAGCAGGGATGAAGGGGGCACAGAGTGGAACAAAGCAATAGATACTAAGATTGGCACGCAGCACTTTGCATGAAATGTACAGCACTTTTTGAACCCAGCACAAAGCATTTATGCAAAATTCAGCACATTAACCATATATGAACTATTTTTTTTTTTTTTTTATCATATGTTCTTATCAACTTTTTACTAATGCATTTGTGATATATGTAAGCACCACACATGCACCTATAGGGGTGTGGGTTCATCTTGTATCACTAATTAATATCAATAATTGTTTATGGCATTTATATAAGAATTTATGTCACAGGATAGCACATATTTATTTCAAATAGGTAGGCGCCAGCACCTACTAACTTCTCCTTTTCACTCATCTGGAGGGGTTGCCCCAGGTGTTGTCGATGATGTATGGTATGTAAGCCCTAGACACGTTTCCACGCGATATTCTCACAAAGTAAAACCAATAAGATTATATTAAATCGGCTATCCCCTCAAAGAAGTCTCTGAGGAGGCAATTTAAAACCTTAAAGAGGAAAGGAGAAGACTAGAGGGGAAAAAAGGGGGTGTATCGATATAGCATCGATGGGAGGAAGTAAAGAAATAGAAAAATAGAAAATAGTCATCCAGTTTACACATCTTGGGGAGAAAGATGACCCGGGTATTGGGGGATTTTATTGTAAGTTGTCCAAGGTTCCCACGTTGCCTCGAACCTAGGGACCCTATCCAAAAGTTTTGCGTTAATCTGCTCTTGGGTCATGATCCAGAATATCTTACATTTCGCTGCCATCATTGAGATTGTGGTTTTCTTCCATGCCCTTGCTACTGAGAAGCATATCGAAAATCAAGATTTGAGTGTGTTTGGGGGTGCAAACTATCCTGTGGTTCAGAAGCGCGATGGAAGGGTGCTGAGGGATTCCAATATCAGTGACCTTCCGCACCAGGTTGAAGAACCTATTCCAGAAGCCTCTGATACGTGGACAGGTCCACCAAACATGGAGCATATCGTCCACTTGATTACAGTTCCTGAAACACAAGGGGGAGGCATTTCGGGTAGATTCTTGCTAATCTCGAGGGAACGTAGTACCATCTGGTGAGAAATTTTACATTGGTCTCTATGAAACCGGTGTTCATTATGCCTTTATAAGATTTTCTAAAGTTGATGTGCCATATATCTGGGTCTTGTGATTGAGCCAGATCAGAATCTCAAGCTTGCGCATAGGGAGGTGCATGTGTTTCATTGGCCAATGAGGCATAAATGATTGAAATCCCACCCCTCTGATCCATGAGGTTGGAGCACCATTGTTCGTACGCTGTCAACTTCGGGGGGTTAAGCTCGTCCGACCATAGTGTGTGTAGGAAGTGCCGGATTTGAGAGAATCTAAATCTCTCCCCATCCGGCATCCCCAATTTAGTGATACAGTGTCTCATAGTGAGCAGGCCCGTGGGGGTGAAGAAGTGACCTATTCTAAACATTCCTTTATCAATCCACCATTTGAAAGCGGCAATATGAACTGTTGGTTATGGAACAAATGGGCTAGGGGCCTAAATGTTGAAAACAAATTTATTCTGCTTGTGGAGAGTGTCGCAGAGCGCCAGTGAGTGTGAGAGGGTTGGATCTAGAACGGGGGGTCTCCGCGAAGGGGGGAACCATGATAAAAAGTCAATCGTGTGGGCAGCCATTCCGACTTGGGACCTTTCGAGTAGACCGACGAGATTTGGGTCAATTGGGCCGCCTGGAAGTACCACCATAAATTTGGGAGTCCCAGTCCCCCCTGAGTTTTGAGTCGAAAGAGGACCTCTTTTGAGAGACGGTGACCCAGTTTGCCCCAGATAAAGTGTAGAATATGGGATTGAAATTTGGTAATAGTCTGTTTATTCACTCGGATGGGTAGTGAACGAAAAAGATAAAGTAATCGCGGCAGGAGGGTCATCTTTACCGCATTGATCCTGCCCAGCCAAGACAGACCACACTTAGACCAGACCCTCAGATCTCCTTCTAGTTTTTTGAACATCGGTGGGTAGTTCATGGAGAACAGACAGTCTATCTTGTTAGTGAGCACAATGCCCAGATAAGGGATGGAGTTTACAGCCCAAGGGAATGGGAAGTGGGATTTCAATTGTTCAACCTGGTTTTGCGGAACTGAGATATTGAGCGCCATGGATTTGGTTAAGTTGACTGTGAGGCCTGATATGGAACCAAAGTCTTTTTTTTTTTTTTTCAAAAAGTATTTATTGAATTTCTTCAAAAGAATACATGACAGATAAACAACCATGACAAAGGGAGAATTTCACTTTTGCCATAATTGATCCAGAGACCTGAGCAGGCGCGGAATTTATCAAAGACTTTTTTGATGGTGAGCATGTCAGAAGAGGGGTTCGCCGAAAAGATAAGGATGTCGTCCGCAAAGAGGGAGGAGCGCAGTTCGTGGGCACCAGTTTGTATACTGTGGAGGGGGGATTCTTGGATAAGGTGTCTGGATAAGGGTTCTAAGGCTATATTAAAAAGGAGCGGGGAAAGAGGGCAGCCCTGCCGTGTCCCCTTGTGGAGGTGGAATTCCTCCGAGATTAGGCCCGCAGCTACCAATTTTGCCAAAGGGGTTGTGTACATGGCGTCGATAAGGTGGCAGAAGGGGCCGGAAAAGCCCATTTTTGCCATGGATAGAGAGAGCCATTCGAAACTGACATTATCGAAGGCTTTCTCCGCGTCTAGTGTGATGATGACAAAGTCACCATCAGGGTGTTGTTTAGCATGCTCCAGAGCCAGCATCACTTTACGAATATTCAGAGTAGCCTTCTGCCTTTCACGAATCCCGATTGCCCCGGATGAATTAGAGAGGGGATAATGTCAGAAAGCCTATTGGCAACGATTTTGGATATAATTTTGACATCCAGGTTCAGTAGGGAGATCGGTCTATAGGAACCAGGCTCCAGGGGGTCCTTTCCCTTCTTAGATAGCAGTTTGATAATGGCCTGATTTCCCGAAGGACCATACGCCACTGTACACTTTATGGAGGGTGGGTTCCACTGTATTACGCAGGGTCTTGTAGAATTCGCCCGTGAAACCGTCTGGTCCCGGGGCCTTAGAGGGGATAAGTTTGCGAATGGTGTCCGAAATCTCGGCGAGAGATATGGGAGCATTAAGGGCTTCTAATTTGGAGGAAGTGATTTTGGGAATTGCTAAGTTTTCTAGGAAGGAGTTTGCCGTCTGCTTATCAATGGGGTCTGGAGCTTATAGGGCCGAGTAGTATTGAAGCATCGCCTTATTTATTGTTGGTGGAGTGGTGTTAACGGTGCCGTGGAGGAAAGTCGAGATTGTCAAGTAGGACTGAGACTGGGGCATGGTGAGAAATGGCAATGTCAAGGATGTCGGTGCCTGTCACCATAGGGATTAATTCGTCTGAACCAAAAAGATAGTCTATTCTAGTGAAAACGGCATGAGGGTTAGAATAAAAAGTAAATTCCCTGTCAGCGGGGTGAGTCAAGCGCCAGAGGTCACGAAGGTGGAGGGAGTCCATAGTGGATGGGAAAAGAGAGGGGTGGCAAGGGTCGGGACATGGTCTTAGGCATTTAGGGGAGGATCTGTCATCAAGCTGGTGCAAGGTGTCATTAAAATCACCTCCAATCAAGTGGGGGAGGTGTGTGTTTTGAAGCAGCCACGTAGAGAGTTCGCTGTAGAAGGATTTACTGGGACTGTTAGGGGCATAAACATTTGAAATTATCAGTTCCTTGGATCCTATCTTAACATGTGCCGATAATAGCCTGCCTTGAGTATCTGATTTGACTGAGAGGACCGAGCACGGGAGGTTCTTGTGGATCAGCAGGAGAACACCGGCCTTACGGCCGACGGCTTCTGAGCCCAGGACTGTGCCCACCCAAAGTTTTTGCATGCGTGTGAAATCAGATGTTGACAGATGGGTCTCCTGCAATAGTGCAATGTCTGTTTTAAGTCTTTTTAGATGTCTAAGGACCTTCATTCTCTTGTTAGGGCATCTGAGTCCCTTCACATTCCAAGAAATAATTTTTATGTTAGGGGGTCTGAAAAGGGGGTTTGAGGAGTAGTTATAGAAAAGTCACTGCGTTGTTTAAGATGGAGGGAAGTCACCGAGGTAGGGTGTAGTGTGCCGCGCAGGTCACGTAGGGGTGTTGGTGCATAGAGTATGGGAATGTGGGTGCATGAGAGAAGGGAGGAAGTGAGGGGGGTGGAAGGAGACAGGGAGGGAACCTGAAACAAAAGCAACAAAAATAACAAAACCAGTTGCGAGAACTTCGCTTTTTTCCACATGGAGTCACTGTATGAGCCGGCCCCCATGTCATGACCCTGGCAACATGAGACCCGGGAGCCCGAAATAGGGTGCAAGGTGTCATGCGGCTGGCAAATAATTCGTGAAACAAGGGGGGAGCGATTAGGTTGCGTACAGTGAGACCAGGAGGCGCATTTCGCAAAACAAGAAACAAATCAGCATAACAGCATAAATCCTGGGGGGACATAAGAAAGAGAACAGGAGCAAAAGAAATGCAAACGATGTTAACTAAACAGAGTCACAGTAAAACAATTGGTTCTGGCAAACAAATGCAGGCATATAGAGAGACGGAGAGATACAGTAGAGCAAAAGTCTACCTGGACCTGTTGATTCATGGAGGACGGACATCCATGTGCAGGGGCCAAGGAGTCAGGAAAGCTTGCAACGCATCAGACCCTGGCAAAGGCCCTGGAGTTGCATCGTGTGTGCCCTTGTAAGGGAAGCAAGTAGGAGAGAGATCAAAGTGCGGAAGTTCATTTTGTGGTGAACTGGGAGGGATCCGGGACCGAAGCCCTGAAACGCTTGGGAGAGTCTTTCCACGGGCTTCTTTGGTCCAAGGGACGGTTGAGTGGAGGGGCTTTACAGGGGGTCTGGGAGTGCGGGTTTGCGTGCCGTGACCGTAGGAAAGCTTCTGCTTCAGAGGGATCCTGAAAAGATAATTGATCACCATTTGGGGCTTTGAGGCGGAGGATAGCCAGAAAGGCTAAAGTAAATTTGATTTGCTGTTTGAAAAGTTCCGTGCAGACCTGCTGAAATGCTTTTCTTTTCTTTGAAACCTCAATTGAGTAATCAGCAAAGACTAGAACCTTTATTGCATCAATTTGGATTTTGCCTAAAGGTTTGCAGTATAAGGGACTTCTTCTTCTTCTTTTATTTTTCCTTTCTTCCTGATTCCTTCTGTTTTTGTTTTGAACTAAGACGATACGGGTGCTGCCTGAGGGGGGGGGGGGGGGGGGGAAGGGGGGGGGGGGGGGGGGGGGGGGGGGGAGGGGAATGTGGGCAAGACATTATATATACAGGCAATAGGATAAATGTCACTTTGAATGTGTGCACTATGTAATTTTTATGTAGAAGTGATGATCCTTGTTTGTAATATACTAGATTTTTGTAAAGAAAGGAAAAAATATAAAATAAAAGAAAAAGTATTCAAGTCGAAGCCCCACCTATTCAAGATGTCAAATAAGTATGGCCACGAGACCGAGTCAAAGGCCTTCTGTAAGTCTATTGAGACTATAAAGCCCTCATGTGAAGACCCCCCCATCCCAATTAGAATTTAAGAGCGAGATAATATCCACAGTTCTTCTGACTTGGTCCGGTCCTTGTCTCCCGGGGATGAAGCCCACCTGGTCTCTGTGGACATACCTCGCTATAAAGCTTGATAATCTGTTTGCCAGGATTTTCTTCATTATTTTGATATCATTGTTTATTAGCGGGATCGGGCTATAATTGCCCACGTACCCAGCATCCTTTCCCGGTTTGGGGATAACAGAAATATAAGCTCTGTTCAGGTCTGTGTCCATGGGGGTCCCTGCCTTCAGTGAGTTGTAGAATCGCATCATATATGGGGCTAACGTGGGGCCAAATTTCTTGTAGTCAAGTCAAGCCCGTTTTAAGGGACTTAATGACTGCTAGAACTTCCTCTATTGTAAAGGAATTATCCAGGGTCTCTCTATGCTCGTCAGTCAGTGTGGGGAGGGATAAGTCCAAGAGAAAGGAGTTTAATGAATTGGTGGACGGGGGGGGTGCCGACAGCATAGAGTCTAGAGTAGAAGTCATGGAAGGATTGCATGATGCGGTCCGGGTTTTGGGTCAGGTCGCCCTTAGGTGTCTTAATTTTAGGGAAGGATAGGGACCTTGTCTTGGGGCTCAATTTTGCTGCCAATTTGGAACCAATTTTTTTAGATTAATAATAAAATTTAGCCCCAGACCATCTGAGATATTTCTCAGCAGCAGTGGTCAGAACAAGGCTAAGCTGAATCCTAGCTGCCTCCAACTTGTGTAGGGAATCAGGCGTAGGCTTACCTTTATGCGCTTTCCTCAAGTCAGAGAATTCTTTGGTCAGCATTTGGGTCTCCGCCCTGTGTTCCTGTTTTCTACGAGAGGACAGTTGTATTAGGTGACCCCTCATTACTGATTTCTGCACTGCCCAAAGTGTTTAAAAACAACATTTAAAAAAAATGTAATTTATAACGATCGTGTGTGGGCTTCACAGCATTTTTCGGGTTCTGAAAAACAACAAAAAAAAATTCCAACATGCTCTATTTTTTACCATAATCTATTTGAATTACAAACATGATGTCAAGCTAATATACAGTCTATCCTCTTCAATGTCTCTCCAAGGTGGAGCTTCTTGCACAGGTTTTTGTTCAGACAGTTTTGACTGTCACATTAGTTTTAGATACATACTGTAGGTGTTAAAAGAATAGAGCCATGAGACATACTGTAGCTAGCAATTTTTCCTTCCTTAGCACAAGGTTCCCATTTTGTATTAGTTTCTCTAGTAACATGTATGTTTGTTTTGCTGTGTTTGATGTGTTTCAGGTCAGGCTTTTTTCTATTCCATAGCTCATATGGGGTTTTCCCTGTTTGCTTTTCCATTTGGAGAATATTTGGAGAATAACAGACTGTCATTATGGCTTCTTCCTAGTATTTTGTTATATTAAATATTGATATATCCTTATTTTCAGTAATTTTCACATAATAGGGTTGATTTACTAAAGGCAAAAGGCTGTTCACTTTGCGGGAGAATTTTCCCATAGCTTAGTGAATGAAGTGAAGCTCCACTGACTCCCATCATCCAATCATATGCAAGCAAATATATATTTTTTTTATTATTTCTTTGTACACAGATTACTACATTAACCTCCCTAGCGGTATGATTATTTCCGATTTTAGGTGCTGAAAGCAGTACCATTATTTGCAAGGAAATTTGGCGTTTTATACTGTAGGCCTGTAATTTTTAGGAATAACTCACTTAAATCTGACCAAACAGGAGTCTAGTAGGCATCCTGGGTATGAAATATTTTTAAAAACAAAATTATAAATTATAATATAATAAATAATTATAAATAATTCTAACAAATAATAATATAATTATAATAAAAATTATTCAATAATGTAATTAACTCAAAATCACTGAAATTTGCTCAGTTGCAGAATTGTTGCTGTCATTACTTTTACTTTTTTATAACGAATTTCCCCACAAATCGCTATCGCACAATTCTGCAAGTGATTATAATTTATTATCGCTGTTTTCCAGCTGCTCTAAAACCATTTTTGACATAAAGGGACACTTTTGGTTGCTATGGACAATCTACAGTTTGCAGGCAGAAAGAACAGTTTTTATTATATAAAAAAACATGTAGGACACTGGGCAGACCACTAGGGACAAGGGGGTGTGTATTTTTTACATACAGTACTGTAATCTATAAGATTACAGTATACTGTATGTCAGATGTTTGTTTACCTTTTTAAATTTGGCGCCGTTCTCCGCTTCCGTGTGGCGTAACTTCGCAGGGAACGGAGATCGGCGGCACACAGAGGCACCGTGTGAATCGAGCGAGCAAACGCTCGCTCACACAGCACGGTGGCATCGCTGGATCCAGGGACAAGGTAAGTAAACCCTGCCTATGGATGCTGCAAGGTGAGCCCGAGTCTGACTCTGGGTTACCGATCGCAGCAAAATAATGTAACCCCGAGTCAGACTCGGGAATACCGCCAGGGGGGTTAAAGGATACATTTACCATTTGACAAAAAATAAGTGCATTTATTATTTTTTGTTTTAGGAGCCTGTAACACATTGCACCAGCGATCAGCAGATCACTCATGCCAAGCAGGTCTCCTGCAGATCTGGCAGTGTATCGGCTTGCTCGTACCTCGTACTTGCACTTGTTGCTATTTGATATTTTTCTGTCCACTCATCTATAAGTGCGTTTGGTTTTGGTTTTTGCATACATTTTCATATACCCACTCTTATTAGCAGCATGTTTGTTTTATCTTTCCAGGGCTGGTAGTTCTGGTTTGTCAGATTAGTGACTGAAAACTTTGATAAAACACTGCAATCAGACATGCTTTCTGTTTTTTTTCTTTTCCAGAAATTTGCTGCAACTCTGACCTGTATATGTATCAGTGGCAGTGTTTAGTACATTTAAAAAACTGCTGCAGATATGACTGACCTGTCAGTCTGTAGCTGGACACCTTACTAAATATTTTTTCTTTTAGTGGAAAAGTATAGGAACACAGAAAGAGGAAATTACATCATAACTGTGTAGTTCCTATAAGAAGAACATTGCATTTGCAAGAATTAAACACTACCACCTAATTGCAGAACTATTAATCACAGTGTAATAAATGACAATGGCTGCTGCACCTATGTCTAAATAAACAGCCTGCTAATACTTTGTCATGTAAGCTTAAAAGCCCCAAAACTAGAAAAAAACAAGTTTCAGTAGATTCAACATATTTATTTTATATGAGCTACAAAAAACATGTAACCACAGAGAGCTAGGAACACATGTTTGCTGTATTAAAGAGGCATGGGGCACAGAGCAGAGATCAAACCTTGGTGATTACTCGTGTTTAGTAACCAAATATAAAATCAAGTAATTGTCATAGCTTTCCACACATTCAGTCAATCTAATTCACATCAAGCTATCAATCTACATCTAAGGAGAGAAAGCTAAGTTGAAATAAACATTTCAGTTCAAATGTATATATTGCTGTTGTTATTATTATTATTATTATTATTATTATCTAAATCAAATTTGTGTGTGAGCAAGGCAAGTCGTTTTATTTTTCCACTTTCGCTCTGTGCAGGTCAGTCAAGTTCCTCCACCTCAAACTCACTCATCTATGTCTTTATGGACCTTGCATTGTACACTGTCCAAATCATTTGGTGGAGGGGGGATTTTGGGGTGGGGTAGTTTTTCAGGGGTTGGGCTTGGCTCCTTAGTTCCAGTGAAGGGAACTCTTAAGGCGTCAGCATACCAAGACATTTTGGACAATTTCTTGCTCCTAACTTAAGTTTGGGGATGGCCCCTTCCTGTTCCAAAATAACTGCACACAAGGTCTCTAAAGACATGGATGAGCGATTTGGGGTGGAGGAACTTAACTGGCCTGCACAGAGTCCTGACCTCAACCCGATAGAACACCTTTGGGATAAATTAGAGCAGAGACTGTGAGCCAGGCCTTCTTGTAACAGTGGGGTTCATTTACTAAAGCTGGAGAGTGCAATATCAGGATCACTTCTGCATAGAAACTGATCAGCTTCTAACCTTAGCTTTGCCATTAAAACCTAGAAGCTAATAGGTTTCTATGCAGAAGTGAGCCTGATTTTGCACTTTCCAGCTTTAGTAAATAAACCCCAGTGTTTTCTGGCAGATGTTTTATATAAAAAGTAAATTTCAATGGGTTGAAAATTATCTCTGAAAATGTAGGAAAGAAATTGTGAAATGAAGCTTCTAAAACTGCACATTGTCCAGTGCCTTATTAAATAGCATGCTTGTTATCATAATTTCCATGCTAAAAAAATTTTTGGGTTTAAATTAACTTCCACAGATAACAAAACTAAATATTAAATTGTTAATCTTTGCTCTGTTCTAAAAATCTAATATACATATTTACACATACCCCACCTGTCTATATTTTAATTGCTTGGATAAAATAATACTAATAATAATTGGTTGCATTGTACTTTATTAGAGATTTAAGGGATTATTTAGACTGATGCAAAAATCCTGTTTTGGCAGTTCCAGACAGAAACCGCAATTTAATTAATTTCCCCTGTGGCACATACAAGTTTAAAATGATTATTTGGTTTATTTGGTGCACAAATCAGAAGTGTGCTCTACTTTCAAATTTGTAGCACTAAACCTCCAATCCCATCTATAGGCCATTTTTAGTTACTTACTTTTGTTAATACAGTACTATGCATACAAACTATGTGATCCATGTATTTGCTTGTTTACAACAGTGTAATATTATCTGCTGTCATATGGCATTACTTAGTCCAGAAGCAGATAGTGTACCTACTGCATCAATGCTACCTTACTTTTCTTCTTTATTATACAAATTACAGTAAAAATAATAGCACCCTTATATAGAAAATATTATACACACCATATACTGTAGCAATCATAGTAATCATAATTGTAATCATAGTACAAAACAGGTTTGCATATAGAAAATTATGAGCTTAAGGGCCATCATTACTTAAAGTGGAACTTTAACCAAAATATAAAACTCCTTTAAAAATGTACCCTGTTCTTTTAATGTAGCTCAATTTCTGTCTCCAGTTCCATTCACTATTCACACATGCTCAATATTTAAAGTAAATGAAGCAGCAGCATAAGCTACACATGGGCCAGCATCTAATCCAAGTAATTGTTGGCTAATAAGAAGAAACTAAGAAAGATGGTAGTAATATGTCAGAAAGCAGTAGAATGAACAATCAGATGCATACAGAACAAATTAACCTCCTGGGAGGTTAGTTTACACAGAAAAGTTTTTAAGTATTAAAGGCTTATTCTACCGTTTGCAAACAAATAAATAATTCTCCAACATAAATTGCAAAAATGTATTTATTTATTTTTTGCAATGGAGTCTGAAAAGCATTGCACCCATGATGGATTGCAGGTGAGGTTATCAGCATCTGTACACTATTCCTCTAGTCCAAGTACATGCCAAAGTATGCACCTTTGCCCTTATGGGCTGGAGGAAGTGTTACTGGACAACAAATGCGGAGACATCGCCTACTATGCAAGCAGGTTGACTTAGACTTTAAATATTAAAGGACATTTAAGTAATGTACTGTATAATAAAGTCAGACTTCAGTTTTCACACATATGCCCAAGACATCACTGAGCAAATATGGTTATGTCCATCCATTATGACATCAACCTCGCCACTGCCTGCATCAACCATTTGGAAGCACTAGGTCTGTAGCAACTGGTAAATGCTTCCACGCACATTTTGGGCCACACCCTCGACCTCATCTTCAAACAAAACATCGACATTAACACACTGGACAACACGCCATTGCCATGGATTGACACCGTTTGCCAAAAACCAACTCACTCAACAACAACACACTGGACAAAATCACAGAAAAAATCTACACTCACAACTCTTCAAAACCACACTATGCAACAAAATAGTGATGCTAACTCAAAACTACTCAACTGAAGACACACTTAACTCCCTTAACACAGCACAATTACAGACAGCAGACACAGTCACACCAATACGCAGAGCACCACCCGCAAAAACGATTTGGGCTGGTTCAATGACTCTCTCACATTACTGTAACAAGAAAGCAGAAGAGCTGAAGGAGCCTGGAGAAGGAATTCAACAACGGAAAACTACACAAACTATAAATCACTCACCACAAAATACCACAAATCCATCTTCACAGCAAAAAAAGAACACTTCTCCAACATCATCTCAAAAGCCATAAACCGCCCACGTGAACTCTTCAAGCTAGTCGCCCAGACTATGAACCCCACCTGTCTGGAGCCTCCAGCAAACGAAACACAAGAATTCTGCAATGAGCTGATTTTTTTATTGACAAAATCAAAAACATTCATGAAATAATTCAGCAGAACATAGCAAGTAACCCCACACGGCCAGAGCAAGAAGACAAATATCATAAAAATATTCTACAATCACCGAGAGTTACTCTGGTCCCAAGCACCATCAACACCACCAAAACCATCACCAGAAGCCTCCGAGACAGCACATCACCAAACGACTTTATTCCCACAAAACTTCTGAAAGAATGTACCGACATCTTGACACCCACCATAACACACCTCATAAACCAATCATTCAAAGAAGGAATCGTTCCGATCTCCCTCAAGCAAGGCATAATCAAACCCCTCCTAATGAAGCCCAACCTTGACCCCAAAGACCCAAACTACCGCAGACCTGTCACAAGCCTTAACACCATCTCCAAGATTATCAGGAAAGCAGTAGTACAACAGTTACAACCCCATTTGGACACCTACAAACTCTTGGACCCACTACAATATAGTTTCCACCCTTCCCACGGGACAGAGGCTGCAGTTCTCAAAATCTGGGATGACGCCCTCGAAGCAGCAGATGAGAGAGAATCTCCTGGTGCTGCTGGGCCTCAGCGCAGCTTTCGACACAGTAGATCACAAAACCCTGCTCACTCACCTCGCAGAAGTAGCCGGAGTCGCAGACTCAGATCTACTCTGGTTCGGATCCTTCCTAGAGAACCGATCCCAGAAAGTGAAACTAGGAGCTTTCACTTCAGAAGCTTGTAAAATGACATGCAGAGTCCCTCAAGGATCACCCCTGTCACCTGTGCTCTTCAACATCTACCTCTGTCCACTCCTAAAAATCATCAGCAACCAGGACTTGCTCTATCACTCCTACGCTGATGACACCCAACTTTACCTACGCATCACCTACAAAAATGACTAATACCATGCACTGGAAAACTGCCTCTCATTGATCTTAGATTGGATGATGGAGAGCTCCCTCAAACTTAATGGATCCAAAACAGATCTCCTCTTCCTCCATGCAAACCGAAACACAATGTTCACACCACCCACCATCCTTGGACAAACCATCACCCCAGCACTAAAGCCAAAAGCCTCGGAGTCACCTTTGACTCAGACATGACAATGGATGCACAAATAGGTTTAGTAGTCAGTGGATCTCACCACCATCTTCGCCTGTTGTGTAGACTCATCCCCTTCATCCTGGAAGGAGACACAGCAGTAGTTGGAACAATCATCAATTCCCAACTCTACTACGCAAACTCCCTCTACCTAGGACTTCCCAAATACCAAATTTCACATATACAAGTTGTCCAGAACACAGAAGCCAGAAAGGTAACTGGAAAAAAAACCTGGGAATCAATCACCCCGTCCCTGAGGACCCTCCATTGACTAGCCATTGTGGATAGGGTTACATTTAAGACCCTTTGCCTCACACACAAATGTACACAAGGAAAAGCCCTGCAATACCTCTGTAAAAAAATAAAGCACTACACCCCAAGTTACCCCCTCCAGTCAACTAACCAGAACCTCCTCCACATCCCCAAGAACCACTACAAATCAAAAGGCGAACAAACATTTACAGTCCAAGGACCCAGGCTATGGAATGCTCTACCCGGGACATCCACTTGCAAGAAAACCATCTGGCCTTCAGGAAGAAGCTTAAGATGCATCTCTTCTGAAGACACTGGCTGCAAAAGCACCTTGAGGTGATTTAGTTTGCATTTGTATCGCTATACAAGTTACTCATTCATTCTCTTCTGGAGACACTGCACATATTTTTACTTTGGCAGCAGTAAAATAAATGTCTTGATCACGTGTTTTTCTCTTTTGGCAGGTCAGTAGGCATTATTCTTCATGATTGACATGCATCTGCATTGTTGGTTGACATGATTAATGGTGAATTTACATTACTGGACATTTATTTTTATTTTTTTAGGGACTTGTCAAAAAATGTGTGTGCAATGATTTTATTTTTACTTTTTTGTTTCAAATGAGTAGGGATACTATATATATATGAAAACAGGGTGAATGAATATCTGCGCTAATCTAAAAGTAACAAAAGCAGCTAGCACAGTTTGTTGATATGGCAAACACAAATATAATCGTCCAGAGTGTAGCACTTCAGGGAAAAAGTGTAATGATAATGTGACAGTTCATATATTAAAAAGGGTCAATATAGAGTGAACTTGATATGAAACCGATTTGAAACCTCCACCAAGCTTCAATGTGCAAAGAGAAAGCACACCAACGTGCTATCAATCTGCTAACCAGAAAGATATAACAGGCGATGTAATTATACAATGCACGAGATCAATGGTAGATACAATCCTCCAAACTTGATAGATCAATCTTAGGGATATCCAGATTCATCAACACCAGAAAAGACTTCCAGGACTCACAAGACCAATGGGTATATTATGCGACCATCAACAGGAAATTACCCAGTATAAAGAGAGAGGCAATAATAGTGATGAAGCCTGTGAAGGTAAAACATTCAGTGTTTATTATAGTCTACTTACAGGAACACAGGAACATCATGACATGATGGCTCTTAGCGTGCTTGCATCGGTCATATTTACTGGCAATCTAAATTGCAATTTTTTTTCTTTGTAAATGTCAGTTCTGCTGTAGTGGGCTGTATACATTGTACACTTTTGCCACACCACAGTCAGATTAAGGGCACTTCCAGATACGTTAATTAAAGGATTTTTTAAATTGCTGCTCCATGACAAACATACTTTTATTTTATTTCTTTACTTTGGTACAACGGACAGTGTCTGATCCCCTATGTCATTTGTTCAACAATGTGTTGCCTATTAGCCTAGAAAATTACAATTTTTTTTAATATTTAGCTCCCATCGACTACAAATAGTTTTGAATTTGGTACCCAAACTTTATTCATATTCTGTGAACCTGCCTTGAACTAAACTAAACTCAACTCAACTGAACCAAGGTGAGAGATGGCACTGCAGGTCAGACTCCTTTTCTTTCTGTTGATTTTTCACTTGAAATACTCCAGTTAACACCAGGTTTCCTATCTTCTTCTTAAATTCAAATCAAGAAAACATCCTGTGACTTACAAACTTGATTCGTAATATGATCAAAAACGATTATATGTAAATCATCACTTGAAACAGAACACAACAGGATTCAGTTCTGCTCAAGACAATGTTTAAATTTAAATAGGATTACAACACTTTAAGTAAAATAGTAACAGTTTCTATTAGTTTGCTATCAAGTTAAATAAGCAAACAGCTCTTAATGAATCCAGTCCTTTATTCTTCCAAAGCATTAACCCTACATACTTCAAAGAATGTGGATATTGGCCTATACTATGGATCATTTAACATGCTTTGCTTACAACGTGAGGAGCAAAGAGATCTTCTCCTCCTTAATTAGATTTTTTAATGATGTTCTTGAGTCAAGTGGATAGAATGTGCTTATTAGGCAAACCTTTAAGTCTTCAGTTAAGTGTCCTGCACCCTCATTACTAATAATCCCCTATTGACCTGTTCTTAAGAGTAGTATGTAATTGCACAATTGATATGGCTTCACAGTGGGGCACTGATTCATACTATTGCTTCTTGTCTGTTAAAAATATCCCTGGAACTTTAACACACTATATAAGAAAGAGATTCAAAATCATTTTGCAGACTTTTAGTATTTAGTTAGAGATGAGTTAACCATGGGGCTCAGAAACCTGCACATAATGAATATTACCAGGAGGAAACTACATATTATTCAGACATAAATGCAAATGTAAATTGCAATAAATATTTACAATAGATTGCCATATGCCTAACAAAACTTGCTAGATGCAAAAATCAATAATACAATTATTCTTAATGACCTTTTGTTTTCCTTGTTAAATTATCCAGCGCTTTTTGCATAGCTTATATTGACAGATATGAAACATGCTTTGTTATGACTGTTACCATGGTGTTTGAGGAGTGACACTCCCATTTGCCCCCAGGATTCCCTATTATATACCTATACAAAGATGGCTCCCGGTCATGCTCTGAATGTGCGCCCTGCTTGCTCACCTTGGACCCGGCAGTGACGTCACCTCCACCTTCCGAGTGTACCTGAGCTACCAGGAAGTGCTGGGAGCCACCAGCGCCACCAAAATGATTGATTTTACACCCACTAGTGTCATAAAATCCACATCCAGAGTGGAAAAACCTGAGCCTACAAAGCACATTTATGCTTTTATGTTGCTGTCTTACTTTTGGAATAAATATCTCAAACCGCTACAGTCAGATGGCACTGCTTTCATCTCTCCAAGAGATCTTATCAAAATATGGACAAGGTGCATTGTCAGGGGGTTCCCCACTAGCAAGGTACCCTTCTCATGGTGAAGACATATAGCCTGGTATGGTTCAGGATAGGAGGGTCATGCTTGCTTCCCCCTTTCCTAGCCTGCAGGGTTGCATGCTCAGATAAGGGTCTGGATGGTATGGATTTTGGAAGGACCCACACTTTTCTTTCTTGTTTTTTTCATAGTGGTTCCTCTTGAAATCCATACCAGACCAAAGGGGTCCCACTTGAAATCCATAACAGATCCTTATGAAGGTTAATGGTCTGGCATGTATTTTTCAGCTGAACCCCAAGCCAATTATTTTCCAGGACCCCCATTAATGTCTCTACCAGACCATTATTTAGGATAGGAGACTGGTATTAATGAAGGGAATCCTAAAGCGCTTTTTCTTTTTTCTTTTTTTTTTTCAAACAAAAAGAAGAGCTTTCATTTACTAGACAAATTAAACTGTATTCTGTATGGTCTAAAAATAAATGGATGCTAAATTGGCCATACGTTATAATCAGATACAGTATATGCATCACCATTTTTCTGATGTGGAAAAGTGAAATACATTTTATGTACAGTCTTATGGTCTTACAATAGCACCTTGAATAATGGAATATAGCAATGTTAGGTTGTACATTGTTGCACTAATGTATACATTCAAGACCGTCATATAATCTAGTAGTTAAACTTTGTTACAATATACACTATGTACTAGCTTACATACCAGGGCTGGACTGGGACAAAAATTTGGCCCTGGACTTCATCCAGACTGGCCCAGTTTGACAGGTCTCTCCCATGGCGGCCGGACAACTCCCGCACCCCCCTCCCCCGGCCACCCGCACCCCCTCTCCCCCTTCACTAGCCACTAGCTGTTCTACTTTATTAGAGTAGAACGGCTGGTACTGGTACTCCTATAGGTAGTACCAGTGGGAAAGCTAGACATTATTTCACCCGGGGCAAAGAATCAGTTTGGTGCCCCCCCCTTATGGGACAAGATTAGGCAGAAGTGAGAAACTCCCAGGCTACAGCTGTTGAGTCAGCTGTCTGTCCCCTCCCCCATGCTCCTCTGTCATCCCCCCTGCTCCTCTGGTCCTCCCCCTGCTTCTTTGTTCCCCCCAGATGAGTGCTACGGGGAGGGAGAGGAGGTGAGCGCTGCAGGAAGGGAGAGACAGAGGAGCGGAGGGGGGTCGGTGGTCCACTGTCACTGAAGCCGGCCCTCTGAGCCATTGGCCCACCGGGAAACTCCCTGTAGTCCCAATGGCCAGTCCATCCCTGTTACATACTACAAAACTGACAATGACAGGTTGTACTTGATAGATATATATCTTTTCTTTCCAGTGGTTTCTTTGAACTTAATCATGTCTGAAGTTAATTTGTTTCTTCATTACTTAAGTTAATCTTATTACAAATATATAATAATTTTTTTTATGTATGGTATGGTATGAGTTATTAGCTGACCAATAAACTCAAACTAAGTAACAAGCAAAGCAGATGGCTGATGAGGTGTATAACGACTGATAATTGCTTTTGTCATGCTGTAGAATCACAGTAAAAAGGCACAAATGTATTATTCTGAATATATATTGAATCTCCAAAATAAAATATACAAATATGTATTTATTTAATTCAAGCGTCGGATAATTTATTCCTTTACAAAACGTGTAATTTATGGTAAAATGTGACATGGCTATATGTACAGTATTCTTTGTAATTCAGTCATAATACAGACATACTTGAACAGAATAACAGTAATAAGATCAAAACGGAAAAATATTTATGTAAAAAAAGATTCAATAATTGTAAATTAGAGCTTATTAAAACAGCAGAAGTTTAACATGTTCAAAAGATTCTTCATATAGGTCATCATTTACATTACATTTGGTGGTGCATGCTTATTATTTTCTGATTAAATAAAAGTTCATGGGGTTTTTACAGAAAAATCAATGTCATGTATCACATGGGCATGAAAGAAAACACACGTAATAGCAAAGGTTAGATGACCATAGAACAATTACCAGATACACGGTAGAGTATTCGAGACCCATCTACAGTAACAACACATGCTATTTATTTTAAGAAATTACTACTTTAGAGGATATATACCAGTAAATATCATTTGAGTATATGCCTTTATATATTGTGAGAATGTACTTCAAATGATAGAGCTTTTAAGGACAAAGCCATTTGCTTTTCTTTTTTTTAAGGTCTTTTTTTGCCAAATTTTATTAAAAGAAAGTTCATTGCCGAAATCAATAATCAACAGGTTTCTCTTAATTTCAGCATTTCCATTCAAAGAAATCCACATTTAGCCTCCTGGCTTATACTTGCAGTACTCCTGCTCTGGCCTTTAGGCCCATTTTTTGTCTTCTACAGACAGTCTTTACACATAGGTCTGTGCACATACCTAGCAGCACCTTGCTGCTTTGTCTCTCCTAGGTGGAGCCAGTGACTTCCTCTCTCTGCTGGGGTGGAACCCTCCATATTCCCGGACAGAAACCTTCTTTGTCTGCCAGGGTGTAGCCCAGAACCCTAGTCCTGACTGAACAAAAAACACATGCACAACTTCTCAATCAGTGTGCTGGTTATTTTAGAACACTGACCAAGGATTTGAGATTTAATTCCACCCAGTTCTCTATGAAATCCCCAGGCTCCAGATCCCAAACCAACTTTAACCAATTGAAAAGTCAGTTTCCTCCAAATTTTACAAATTCCCTGGAGTCCCTTAACCTGTCTGGTTGAGAATCTTGGGTTAACATCACCCCGGCGGGGCGTCGTTCTGCCACATACCCCCCCCCCCTGTTTCAACCCAGGAGGGGATAAAACACACAAGCCTAAATTCTTAAACATGGCACCTCTGTGCCATATATAACTTATACGGGACAAATCCTGTCCTATACTATTTTTACCAAAGAGGACATTCATTTCCTGTCCCATCAGGTGACTTTCTCTGTGTCGACCTGTTACACTCACTTGGGTTCTTCAAAGACACCCCTATGTCTTTTTGTCTTTTGGGTGCACTTCCAAAAGTGCCACCTGTCTATTTTCCTTGGGGCCACACTACTGCCACATAATGTTTAATTTTAACGTTTGTGCAGTATATAGGATCTGAAAAGTCTTTTAAACAAAAAAGAAGCTAGGCATATAAGGGAAACAAATAGGATATCAAGTTACATGAGGACCTATGCTTTGTTGGTTTCTCATTGTAATAGTGTGTACTCATCGCTAGTCTTTAATGCCCTCATGTAATAGCAGAGTATATTCTATTTCTATTGTGAATGTAGAAAGTCTGCAAAAATGACAAGTTTATGAAGTTAACAGATTCTTTCTTTATGACAGATGCACAAACGAGAGTGACACATAGGTGACTCACTCACTGTATCCTGCTACTATCATAATGATGTTGCAAATGCTAGATGATATGCTAGTTCCATCAACAACACTTGTAAATGATGTGTAAAACCTGAATGACAGCAACCAGCCACTCTGACTAATGAATGCATACTGAGGCCAATTTTAAAAGCTGACATTTGAAACCTACCTAACTCAGTTCAAGATTTTGAAAACCCTGTTAGTGTGCCAAATATATATAATACATAAATATAATATATAAATATGTATAATAAATCATCTTTAGTATAGCGTGCATACCTACTTAGTTTACATTTTTCCGTAGAAGAGTTTACATGTGCAAGATAGAGCATGAAAGCCATTTTAGAAAATTAAACTGTTGAAACTGATTTTTTAATTCATATCTTTCTTATTTCTCTGTTGTAGGAGGGGGCATTGCTAGAGATAAGCAAGTTTGTGGAAAAGAACATTAACATAGACCAGTGATTTGTGAGGTTAACAAACACATGCTGTTTAAAAATGTGGTATAGCACTTCTTTTTACCTCTTGTCAACAATGTAAGGCATATGTGTGAGAGCAAAGAGGGCTGGCTTTAGTGCCCACACACAACACATATGTGCCAAGGGGCAGCTAAGGCTTTTGTGCTGAGAGAGTGCTTTCTGTACACTCCCAGCATAGTGACTGAGCTGTCAAAGACTGCTCCCTGGCTCTAATAAGAATCTGGAGCTGGTGGGTCATGCTCCCAATCATATGACCACTGTCACTGTGACAGTCAATCATAGTGGTCTTGTGATTGGGCAAATCTTGTTTGTAAACACTAGTGGAAACAAAAAACTTGCAGGGTTATCTATAACAAAAACATGACATGGTGAGCATTTTTTAGATTTATAAATAAGCTTCAATGCATTTCACATATCCAGTGTGCAGAGTATAGTTAAACACATCATTGGTACAAGTGTTCCAGGGGTTGTTTGGAATATATTTTACCATGAAATTTAGTAGGTAGGACAGAAACTCCAAAATGTATCAAGTTTTAAAATTACATTTTTTCATTTCAATAGATTTTTATTGAAAATTTTAAATATAAAGCACCAGAAGTACGCAAATACTGACAGTACAAGCAGTGCACCATTTGGCGGTTACATATAACAAGTTGGTATTTACAATAGTAAAGTGGTACTCATACCCGTAATACCAGTAGTATCTTATACCCAGTAAGGGATATACAGTAATGGTGTTGTAACGACACCCACTGACATCATTAACTCCTTTAGTTAAGTAGCCAGGAAAATGTAAGCAAATGGTCAGCGATTGAAGGGGCTTACATCACTGCCTAAATATGGCCACATGATGTCACCACTGTCCCCATCCCTTCCTTTATATAGCTGATGACAGCTTGGGCAGTTGTCATTTGGCTAGTGGTCCAGTCAGCTCTGATTCAGCAGGAAGTATTTTCAGCATCCCCTGCTGAATAAAGCAGAGTGGCACAGTGTGAACGAGCCCTAATTCATTCAAATTGGGGGTTTCTAAGGACCCCTTATTAGTAAAGGGCACTTCCAGATTCCAAAGGTCCCCATCTGCAGACCCCCACAGCCATTGCCCAGGGTTTTGTGGAAAGGTCCTTGATCTCTTCAACAAGGAGACAATGTGCTTTTCCAGGGCAAGGGTACCACTCCATGTTGATAGCATGTGACCTGGTATGGTTCAGGAGGAGTTTTTGATACTGAATACGGAATGTAAACAAATTCGTACACATCTTATAATTCAAAAACACAATATCAGTGATTTTGATGGACTCATTTTTAATTCTGAGAATTGTGTCAAACACACATTGTAGAAATATGTGGGGTAAAGTGATAGTAAATAGAATATTTTAAGCAAATTGACATTTTATTTTCTATACCGTTTCTTTGTATTTATTTTGGTGTAAATATAATGTTAAAGGCACTAAAGCTAATAATAAAAAGTTAGGGGATAGAGGACATCCATGTTACATTCCCCTAATGATAGAGAACTGAGAGGATTGGAACCCCCATTTCTGCAGAGTAAATGTCATATATTGCCAAGATAGGGTATCAAATGTTTTCTAAATTTCTACTAAAAGTAGTAGCATCTCTTATGTACAGTTGTACCCAGCATGAATCAGGTTGAGTATCTTCCTAACATTATCACTAACTTGTCTTAACAGTATAAATCCTGTTTGATTACAGTGGATTATTTTATACAAAAATAAGTGTTTAATCATTGGACTCAAATTTTTGTAAGTATTTTTAAATCTATATTTAAAAGGGAAATAGGTCTGAAATGTGACCAAACATTTCTGAGGACAGAGTTATAGAGGTTAAACATTGCTACAAGCTGAGGAGACAGCATATCCATCAATTTCTTATAGAATAATGCAGAAAAAAAACATCCACGCCTTGTCTTTTCCCAGATTTTAAAGTAATAGCCTTAATTACCTCTTGAGAAGTGATGTCAGCCTTCTAAGGTAGAAAATACAGCTTCTAGAATTTCCCAGCTCGGGTGCTTTAAATTGGGTAGTATTGGAGTAAAGCTTATTTAATTGTGTCTTGATTTCTGCTAATATTTTCAGAGGTTTGTCAGAGGAAGTTTGTTTTCATTTTTAACTGTGTGGGGATGGGTTGGGTTGAAACCTTTCAGTTTTTTAGCAAGAGGAGTAACTGCTTTATTGCCGTTTTCATAATACCATTGTTTCGACAAGCATTTTTTTTTCATTCTTGCTTTAGGATGTGCTACAATGAAAGCGACATTCACAAAGAAAAAAAATACTATACAGTTTAACCACTTAGGACCACCACCAAGTACATGTGGTAGGGTGGCCCTTAAGCGCAAAATCACAAACCTGTATGTTATTTGCACACGCAACCAGAGACCTGCTCCTGCTGTGATTGGACACAGCAGAAGCCAATCAGCCAGTCCGGTAGACGCTATTTTCACTGGGACCCGCTGGTCATTCTAAAGAGAATGTAAACAAGGCTAAGCAAAAACACAGACCTCTCTTTCCCCCGATCAAAGCACATCCCCCACAGTTATAAAGAACCCCCTAGGGACACACTTAACCCTTTGATTGCCCCTGATGTTAACCTCTTCCCTGCCAATGTCATTAGTACAGTAACAATGCATTATCTTTAGCACTGATCACTGTAATAATATCACTGGCCCCCAAAAAGTGTCAAAAGTGTCAGTTAGATGTCCACCGCAATGTCAAAGTCCTGCTAAAAATTGCTATTCGCCATAATTACTAGTAAAAAAAAAAATATTCTATAAAAATATCCCATAGTTTGTAGACGCTATAAGTTTTGTGCAAACCAATCAATATATGCTTATTGGGATTTTTTTTTACCAAAAATATGTAGCAGAATACATATTGACCTAAATTGATAAAGAAATTCAATTTTTTTAATTCTTTACATTTTTGTATTGGGTATGATTTATAGCAGAAAGTAAAAAATATATATATTTTAAAAAAAAAATCAAAATCGCATGACTGAGCAATTGTCAGTTAAAGCAGTGCAGTGCAGTGCAGTTTCGCAAATAATGGCCAGGTCAGGAAAGGGAGTAAAACCTTCCAGAGCTGAATTGGTTAAATTGCCAGCATTACCAGTGTCTATATCTTTCTCTTCATGCTATTATGACAACTGTTTCGAAAACCATGTTTAATTATTATGCTGCGTATTTACTTGACTTGAGCTTTATGTACTTAAGATTAACACATACTGTATCTAAAGGCAACACTTTTTTGCTTTAGAATAAGTAGGGAATGGTTAAAACCCCTGTCAGGTTTTTATTTTTTTCATCAGGGAGATTATTTTTTCACTTCCTTCCTACAGTAAGACATAAGAGGGGACATCTCCAGACATCTCCAAAGGAAGGTGAATCCTCTCTTAGGGCTTGATTACACTTATGGTGGGGGGTGGGGGGAGCAGTGAAAATAGATAACTAAGCTGCATTTGTATTGCCCCCCAACAGCCCACCTTTAAAAATTGGGTTTATATTCTATTTGAAGGGGAGCAGTGATTTTAATAATTCGTAAAGGGTAACTCCACTTTCATGGGAAAGAAAAAATAAAATAATAATAATAATATAGCGCATATAATTGTGACACTTTTCATATTGTAATTAAATGTTATTAAAAATGACCTTTCCTTTTCAATCTGCAGCCAATGTAATTTTCTGAGAATGCAGTGCAATATGGCTACCTGGAGGTGTTCTGTACACAGAAGGTGTACTGACCACTCCCCAGAAACATAATTTTCTGCTTGTGTGATTGGCTCTCCAATTTTCGCAGAAGTCTGCCTAAGATACAAATCTAATTTCAGACATCCCTTGCAACAAAAATTTATTTTTTTGGGAGATACTTTCAATAGGAACACGTCAAAAGTGATGCAGGCCCAGCAGATTTCCTCATTAGTGTTGTGCAGCTCCACACCTGACTAAAAATTATGAAACCACTCCCATTAGACCCACTCAGAAGAGAGGCACAGACAAACATACATTTCTTCAGAATAACAAAAGGTAGGAATGTGCAACAAAGTTTGTTACAATCCTTGCAATGTATATAGATCACCCAGAGGGGAATGTTTTTTTCTCTACAAAGATGTAGTTACGTTTTAAAATAAAATATTAAACATGCAGAATTTGTATTACTAGCATTCCTGGGAAAAGCCCTAAGCCTGCGCCTGTGAATCGGTGCATCTGTATGGTGTATTCAACCTATTAAAGAAAAACTGACATTTCCAAAGAAAAAATGTTGTGTAAATTGCCCATAAATTACAGCTTATTTCTGTTTGTCAACAAAGTAGCTGAGGATTTCTTTCATTGATACCAGAACCTATCCTAGATGAGGGTCTATAAAAAAAAAAAAAGACATGATATACCCCCTAAAATACATACCATGGCTGGATTTAAAAGGGGTCCCCATATGCTAGCATGAATAAGTGTAGTGTCCCCCAATATTTATACAAACTCGTATCTGACCATGAAATCTGGCAGGCCAGAAGAAGATGGGAGAGTTGATCAGGACATTGGCCTCTTCCCCACAACATTGGCCCTGTGGTTGTGGGGGCCTGCAGGATGAGGGGCTTTCAGAATCTGGAGGCCCTTATTAAAAATAAGGTTGCCCAAGATGCTATCCCCCTAAGCAATTAAGGCAGGCCATCCATGGGTCAGATTTCGAAAGAATTTTCTTTTGAAAATCTTATGTAAGAATTTTCGTTCGTATTTCACACCATTAGTGGGCTGCAGCAACAGCCGATTTTCGTGCGGAAATTGAATTTTAATAATCGGACGTGTTGGAATTTTTTATAAAAAACAAACGATTTTCTAATCAATGGTGGGAGAATTGTCTGAGAAATGTAATCGAAAAAGAAATACACATGTGCAAGAAAAGAAAATTCCCGGAAAGAAAAGAAGATTCCCAGACACAAAAATTATTTTCTGTAGCAACATGAGGTGAAATTGAAGGCTTGGTTGGCCAAATTTCGAAATCAATGGTGGCACCATCGGATCACAAAACGCACACATTTTCTGTTTTTCAAAAGAAAATTCTTTTAAACTTCGACCATGTATGGCCAGCCTTAGAGAAACATAGTATCAACGAATCCACAAAAAAATATATAAATAGTATACAAAAACTCCATGCTTTTTGACAAGTTCCACAATGTACATACATCATTAATCATGTCGTCCAGTGATGCAGATCCTCATCAATCACAATAAACGATGTCTGCCAACTCATCAAATAAAAAAAAAACATGGCTGACACATCCATCTATGTTGCTATACAAATGACAGCTCCATTTCCTACTGCTAAACATTAACAAAGGGCTGGAGTATATATGATGGTACCATTGACCAAATATGGCCTTGGAATAAGAAATGTATTTAATTTGCAGATAAGTTTTGAGGATCAAATGGAATGTATAGCCTTAATCCTTTCTGACCACAATATAGTATTGATAACATAGATATACAAGTACATATAAACTATGTGTCCTGGGGCATTGAACATACATATGTGATGCTCTGGATTATGGACCCTAAGTATAATGTGGGATAGTGCCATGTCCAACCCTGAACCATGGTGGGATAGGGGAGACCACAAGCACTGCATCAGGGCCTATTGAGCAGAGAGGGGTAGTTGTTTCACTCATGGTGTGGCATTTGTTTTGTTTTGGTTTGGTTTGTTGGAATTCCTTATGTATCAAACTGCAATAAGCCTTTCTTCATTTTCAATCAATTCAGACACCACAACCTACAAAGGCAATCCAGCTGTCTAGTTAAACGTTCTTTTCATTTATCAAATACAAGTTTCACCAAGAAATGCACAAAGTAAACTCTTTGCTATTCCCCTCTAGTTCCCATATTTATGCACACAAATATATAACAAAAACATGAAATTACGTATTGATGAAAAGCTTAATCCCATGCGAACTATAAATGTATGTGTGTGATATATTGTCCCTATTCTGTGCTCCAGCAAAGCCTGTCTTCACTGTGTGACACTTTATCAATGTCCCTGTGTGTAGTTGCTATTCTGTCTTTATACTTAACATATATATATATATATAAGTCTTATACTTATATTGTCTTAGGCAATTGGTAGAATTATAGCGGTGTATGCTGCACAAGGCAAAGTTGATTTTTTTCCTCATCTGTTTATCTCTGGTTGTCGTACAGAGAAATAAGTTGATCTCTTGGGTATAATTTAATTGCATCCACTGAATTTCACAACAAACAGCATTAAAAGGTAATACATATGCTGGAAGCATTTCTCATCATTAAGTTTTACATTGCAAGTTAAGTATGGGAGGAAATAAAGCTTGTTGATTTTTATGTTAACAGAAAATGGTTTGCAAAAACAATATAGTAATCTATTTGAAATAAACATTTGTAGTAATTTAAAGGTGTTTTCCGTTTTTGCAGAATATTAATATGTATCAATGCTACAGGCCTCTGTTCCTGAGGACCTCTTATGTTAGTAATTGGTAATACATCTTGTCAGTTAAAGGAGAAATATGTTTTTATCCCCTTTTATACTTACCTAGGTGGATGCAGCATGGGGCCGATGCTGCATCTGTCTCCTGGCATCTCTACACTGAGAACCGAGCAAACAAAAATCGCCAATGGCTTGGTTATCACAGATCCCAGAGAGGAGAGCTGCTGACTGTCAATTAGCAGCTCTTCTCTCTGCTCCTCCACACTCACTGAAGCACTGAGCTGTGGTGAGGCAGGGATCAGCCATCTCAGTCTCTCAGCGGCTCGCTGAGAGGCTGAGACAGGCATCAGTCCTGGCACCTAGAGGATTCAGAATTCATTGTCATGATGACGCTGTGCCTGGACTGATTCCAGTGACATCAGCAGATAGTGGACTTCAGACCACTCTCTGCTGAAAATGGGTCACAGGAGTGCAAAACGAATTGCACTCCTGTGACCCATAGGAGAAGCCCAGCCAAACAAGCTCAGGCTGGACTTCTCCTTGAAGCTTTGAACTCTGGAATGTTCTCCCAAATAAGGCAGGTGGAGCAAAAAAGTACTAGTCCCCAGAATTGTCTGATGTTTTGCCCATTACTGGCTTGCAATGCCTTTTTCTTGACTGGATTTTTGCATGGAGACAACCATTTATGCAGAGGCAAAATTTTCAGTGCCTCCAGAGTAAGGATGGGCCAAACTCCCCAGGTCGGGTTCGCACCGGAACTTGGCGAACAGGCAAAAAATATGTTTGCACACATGAACACTGTCTATGAGACACAAACTTGAAAAATCAAAAGTGCTTATTTTAAATGCTTATATGCATGGTATTGTCATAAAAAGTGTTTGGGGACCTGGGTCCTGCCCTAGGGGACATGTATCAATGCAAAAAAAGTTTTAAAAACAGCAGTTTTTTCGGAATTTGGGGATTTCAATAATGCTTAAAGTGAAACAATAAAAGTGAAATATTCCTTTGAATTTCGTACCTGGGGGGTGTCTATAGTATGCCTGTAAAGTAGCACATTTTTCCAGTGTTTAGAACAGTCCCTGCACAAAATGAAATTTCGAATGGAAAAAAAGTAATTTAAAACTACTCGCCGCTATAATGAATTCTCGGGTCCCGGAAATACAGATAAAAGTCATTAAAAAAATCGGCATGGGTTCCCCCCAGTCCATTACCAGGCCCTTTGGGTCTGGTGTGAATATTAAGGGCAACCCTGAACCAAAATTAAAAAAAATGCGTGGGGGCCCCCCCAAATTCCATACCAGGCCCTTCAGGTCTGGTATGGATTTTAACCGGTTAAGCCCCGGACCTTTAGGCAGCTAAATGCCCAAGCCAGGCTTTGCGATTCGGCACTGCATCGCTTTAACAGACAATTGCGCGGTCGTGCGACGTGGCTCCCAAACAAAATTGGCGTCCTTTTTCCCCCACAAATACAGCTTTCTTTTGGTGGTATTTGATCACCTCTGCGGTTTTTATTTTTTGCGCTATAAACAAAAATAGAGCGACAATTTTGAAAAAAATTCAATATTTTTTACTTTTTGCTGTAATAAATATCCCCCAAGAACATATATATTAAAAAAAATGTCCTCAGTTTAGGCCAATACGTATTCTTCTACATATTTTTGGTAAAAAAAATCGCAATAAGCGTTTATCGATTGGTTTGCGCAAAATTTATAGCGTTTACAAAATAAGGGATATTTTTATTGCATTTTTATTATTTTTTTTTTTTACTACTAATGGCGGCGATCAGAGATTTTTTTCGTGACTGCGACATTATGGCGGACACTTCGGACAATTTTGACACATTTTTGGGACCATTGTCATTTTCACAGCAAAAAATGCATTCTTTATTGTGAAAATGACAGTTGCAGTTTGGGAGTTAACCACAGGGGGCGCTGAAGGAGTTAGGCTTCACCTAGTGTGTGTTTACAACTGTAGGGGGGTGTGGCTGTAGGTCTGATGTCATTGATCGAGTCTCCCTATAAAAGAGATGACTCGATCGATGCAGCCACCACAGTGAAGCACGGGGAAGCCGTGTTTACATACGTCTCTCCCCGTTCTTCAGCTCTGGGGAGCGATCGCGAGGGGGCGCCCTCGTCCCGGATCGCTCCCCGCGGGTTTCCAACCGTTGCATGTTACGGGGGGGTCCCGATCGGACCCCCGACCCGCGGAAAGGTGGGGACGTACATGTACGCCCATATGCCTGTACGTGCCATTCTGTGGATGTACATATACATGCGGCGGTCGGCAACCGGTTAAGGGAAACCCTGCGCCAAAAAAAAAAAAAAAGTGTGGAGTTCCCCCAAAAATCCATATCAGACCCTTATCACACAACCTGGCAGGCCACAGGAAAAGAGGGGGAAATAAGAGAGCCCTCCTCCTGAACCCTACCAGGCCAAATGCCCTGAACAAGGGCCTCATCTCCACAACCCTTGCCTGGTGGTTGTGGGGGTCTGCGGGCGGGGGCTTATTTGACTCTGGAAGCCCCCTTTAACAAATGAGACCCCCAGATCCCGCCCCCCTATGTGAATTGGTAATGGGGTACATTGTACCCCTACTATTTCACAAAAAAGTGTCAAAGATGTTAAAAACCACAGTAGACAGCTTGGGACAAGCCCTTTATTAAAAATTATTTTTTTTCAAAAAATATTCCAGCAAAGTAATCTATTCTCAAGCGAGGATACAGAGAAAAAAAAACGCTGACCTGAAGGGCCTGGTATGGAATTTGGGGTATTTTTTTTTGGTTCGGGGTTCCCCTTAATATTAATATTCATACCAGACCCAAAGGGCCTGGTAATGGACTGGGGGGAACCCTTGCAGTTTTTTTCAATGACACATATCTGTATTTCCGGGACCCGACAATTCATTATAGCCGCAAGTAGTTTTAAATTACTTTTTTCCTTTAGAAGTGTCATTTTGTGCAGGGACTGTTCTAAACACAGGGAAATGCAGTACTTTACAGGCACACTATAGACACCCCCAGGTTTGAAATTTAAAGGAATATTTTACATGTATTGTTTCATTTAAGCATTATTAAAATCACAGCTCCTGAAAAAACTGCCGTTTAAAAAAAATAAATTGCATTGATGTCCCCTGGGGCAGAAACCAGGTCATTTTTGTGACAATACCATGCATATGAGCCTTTAAAATTAGCACTTTTGATTTTTCATGTTAGTGTCCTATACACTTTAACCCCCCTGACGGTAAACCCGAGCGTGACTCGGGGTTGGTTTTACATGTTAGGATCGGTAAACCCGAGTCACGCTCGGGCTGGACGGGCTTACCTTTCGCTGGATCCACAGGCTTGGTTTACTCACCTTGTCCCTGGATCCAGCGATGCCACCCGCTGTGTGAGCGAGCGGGTCCTCCTCGCTCGATTCACAGTCCCCGTGTGACGCCGATCTCCGTTCCCTGCGACGTTACGACGCACGGGGACGGAGAACGGCGCCAAATTCAAAAAAGTAAACAAACACATTACATACAGTATACTGTAATCTTATAGATTACAGTACTGTATGTAAAAAATACACACCCCCCTTGTCCCTAGTGGTCTGCCCAGTGCCCTGCATGTACTTTTATATAATAAAAAAATGTCATTTCTGCCTAAAAACTGTAGATTGTCCAAAAGTGTCCCTTTATGTCAAAAATGGTTTTAGATCAGCTAGAAAACAGCGATAATAAATTATAATCACTTGCAGAAATGTGCGATAGCGATTTGCGGGGAAATTCGTCATAAAAAAAATAAAATAATGACAGCGACAATTCTGCAACTGCAAATTTCAGTGATTTTGAGTTGATTACATTATTGAATAATTTTTATTATAATTAAATTATTATTTGTTATAATTATTTATAATTATTTATTATATTATAATTTATAATTTTGTTTTAAAAAAAAAAAATCATACCCGGGATGCCTACAAGACTCTTGCTTGGTCAGATTTAAGTGAGTTATTTCTAAAAATTACAGACCTACAGTATAAAACGCCAAATTTCCTTGCAAAATAAATGTACCGCTTTTGGTACGTAATTCCAGACAGAATCATACCGCCAGGGAGGTTAACTGGGTTCCGCGGCTTTCTAATTTTCCCCGAACTAAGCATATTGTTCGGTGTTCGCCAGAACACCCAAACAACCAAAGTTCGGCCCGAACTTATGCTTGTGCCAAACTGTTCGCCCACCCCTAACAGCGAGCAGTGACGAAGTCAAATTACCAAATATATTTCCAAATCTCCTGAGGTTAGTAGTCGGAAGCAGCTATGTTTTAGATTGCCCACTGCAGATATACCTCTATGGGACTTTGGGTTTAAGTTTGTCATGGGTTTCATACATATAAAGCTTATTTGTACTTTGTAGGCCTAATGCACTATTGCACCTTCATAGTAACTAACTAATCATATTTCACTTCCTGGCCTTTGAACCTAGGTAAAGTGATGTAGAAGACTGCTGTTGATTAGTCCATAGGGAAATATTATTGAATGATTTGTTGGCACTGGCTTGTCTCTTTTTTTTTTACTTTTTTTGTTTTTTAAATAAAGATTTTTATTGAAATTTTACAAGCTGTAGTACATAGCAGAATGAAGAAGAGATATATTTTTTGTCCAAAACAATACAAGCAATAGATGTGGAAATATTACATCCAACCAAAATTGTGGGGTTTACTTTCCGTGTGTTAGATTAATAATTACCTAGGCTACAAGTCAACTGAGTGTTTAAGAACAGTATGTGCATACCAGTAGAGCAATGGAGCTGTAATATATAAAGTACATCAGAAACAGTCTTTGGTACATTAGGCTAGCTATGTATGTTATATTGTAAGGCCTTGACTACTTATCCATGTATCCCATGTATTGTGGAACTATTGGAGCGTACCTAATTGGAGGTCTAGACAATATTCATAACTCTCTGTCAAATTTAATTGAAGTTTGACTTCAGGAACATTGGGAACTAAGCTGCCTCTCCATTTCCTGAGAAATAACAGTCTGGCTAAGAGTAACTACATAATGAACGCTTTGTAATAAATTGGAAAATCGGCTACTCTTATGCTAAGGAGAGTGAGGACCAGGTTCAGTAATGTTATGCAGCCAGTGGCAGGTTGTCATTGACATCAGAGAATCTGGCCAGACGAGCCGGAGTTAGATACCACCTATGATTAATATTTTGGGATGATTCACAAAAATCTTTGCATTTACTGACTTTGGAGTTGTAGTAAAAGACTGCAACCATTGTTTTTTCTGAAAAGGCAGTACATAGGTCCATGGGCGTCCACTGAATTTTTTTCAGGGAGGGGCGCTTCGGCAGCGGCGATACACAGTCGCATTTAAACCTTTCTTCAAATGCTAGCGGCACAGATGGACCCCCCCATTCAGCACAAACCCCCCTCCCCCATCCCATTCTGTACCTCAGATCAGCCATCAGCACGGCACAGACACAGCAGGTTCCCTCCCCCTGTGTGCACACTGGAGGGGAGGCAGCTTCACTCTGCTCACTGTGCCTGTGTGACATCCAACCCGGGACCGCTCAGAAAGCCTGTGGCCGCAAAACTCTTCAACTCCTTCTCGATTTTCCAGGGGGGGTCAATTGCCCCCCTTTGCTCTATGGAGCGGACGCCCATGCCTAGGTCTTGTTCCCATTTCTCCAGGGAGGAGCTTTTCATAAATTTGCCTTTAGATTCTATATGGAAGTACACAAGGGTAATCCCTTTAACAAGGTTAGTTTGGGAGGACCAGAAGGACCAAGCATGCTCCAGTTTGGAAACAGTTGCTATATGGTTGCATAGGGTTGCAACACAGGTATGACTTAATTTGTGCATAGGCCTAGTAGCTAGACATGTGTGTTTTTTTTTCATTCTGAATTGATATTCAGACAAATGTTTCGTTATTCGGAGATTCGGACGTATCCGAATACCCAAATTACAATAAAAACAAATTTTACCGAATACTCCTAATAGCGTAACGAAATTCATCCGAATTTCGGAAATTCGGACTGAAATTCAAATTGAATTTTACATTGAACTCCAGTCGTATTTTCTCACTACACATATTGCTAAAATCAAAGACTGTGTTTGTTATTAGAGTACCATTTTTAAATAATGCTGTTTCTGTTAAGCCAAAGGTGATTTAACCTCCCTGGCGGTAATCCTGAGTCTGGCTCAGGGTGGAAATCCAGTACTATTAGCGCTACCCCAGAGCCAGACTCGGGATCGCATCGCAGTATCCAGGCAGAGTTACTTACCTTGTCCCCTGGATCCTTACAGATTACAGTAGTGTTTAAAATAATTACACACCCCGTTTGTCCCTAGTGGTCTGCCCAGTGACCTGCATGCACTTTTATATTATAAATACAGTTCTTTCTGCCTGGAAACTGTAGATTGTCCATAGCAACCAAAAAGTGTCCCTTTATGTCAAAAGCGGTTTTGGACCAGCTAGAAAACAGTGATAATAAATTAGAATCACTTGCAGAATTGAGCGATAGCGATTTGTGGGGAAATTTGTCATCAAACACTGAAAGCAACGACAGCGACATTTTTGCACCCGAGTAAATTTCAGTGTTTTTGATTTAATTACATTATTGAATAATTTGTATTATTATTATATTATTTTTGTTATAATTATTTATAGTTATTTATTAAATTATAATTAATGATTTCATGTTTTAAACTTTATCATACCCCAGATGTCTACTAGACTTTGGTTTGGATAGATTTAAGTGAGTTATTTCTAAGAATTACAAGCCTACAATATAAAACGCCAAATTTCCATGCAAAACAATTGTACCGCTTTCAGCATCAAAAACCTAACATAATCATACCGCCAGAGAGGTTAAAGAGTCATTGTAATCATTTGATGAAGATTTTTCTTCTGTTTGTTAATTTTGCTGCATTAGAATCGAAAACAATATAACATTTTTGCTTCGACCGATTTGAAAATGTATTAATTCGATCATTTCTAATCAAAAAAATCTGTAAATTCAAATAAAATTCGAAAATTCCGAATACGAAGTCTGAAAACTAATTGAACAAATCAACTAAATTTAAATAAAATAAATAACTAGATTACCGAATCAAAATGAAATGCAACAAAATTAAGTGAATCTAAGAAATTAGATATATTCTTTGGTGAGACTTGAGAAGTAGTAGAGTTGTCTTGTAAGTTATAAAGCTGTAATATGCACTAAACTTGCCTGCCAAATCCTGTAGGTTATAAAATTTTGTGAATAGGTTGTAGGATGTAGGGAATTTTCTGCTTGGCAGTGTGGACTTTAACCTGAGATGCAAAGAATTCTCCTGCCTTATCGCCATTGATGTAAAAGTTGGAGATTAATATAAGGAGGTGCTTGTAATATTGGGCCGGATATCTGATTTGTATACATTTTTAAGAAGATGTTTTTACCAGCATATGCACAGGGGTCATTATCTTCATGCTGCACACTGGATTTATTTATCCTATTAGGGTTTAGTGTGGGCAGCTACGCCTGGAATATTGGTTTCTATTGGTGCCAATTGACTATCCCATTGAGGCTGCTTAATTGATACAGGGCACCTTAGTACCCATATCCCAGCATAAGTGGGGGTCCTGCTGGGGTGGGAGGGTTTATTGGGAGGGGGCTTCATGGTTTGGTATTTTGGGGGTTATGATGGAAGGGATAATTGGATAATTGGAGAGTCTGGGATGGCCAAAGAAGGTGTAGGATGAGGGCACTGTTTTTTATGTCACATATATTGCTTTTTGATATAATTTATAATAAAAACTTTGGCAGTAGCCTAAGTTGGTGTCTGTTTTTCTTCTTTTTTGTTGTTGCATATGCTTGGTGATATCCACATGTGCAAAAAAGAAATAAAAAAAAACAGTTGATGGGGAATAGCCTCCTTGATATTAATAATGGCAGCAGGGTTTCTGTTACTGTGATGTAGCACTGGCCATAGACTCATAGAAACAGATGTTTGGCAAACCATGGATTAGGATGCTTTCTATAGTGTTGATTTTTCGGGGAAATTTACTAAAACTGTAGCTGATTGGTTACTATGCATAGCTGCTCCAGATTCTATCTTCACCAGTTTTAGTAAATTCTCTCTACTGAGTATGCAGCTTCTTTATCCTTTATTTGTTGCCTATGTTACTGTTTGGTTTCACATTTCAGGATGGCTACTTTCTCTTGCAGCAGCCTATGGAGCCACCATTGCATGCAGGGGCTTGCGTTCCCCACACTTTGTGCATCAATAGAAACACACAGCCCTGTCTCCTAGAATGGCAAATCACTACCCTGCTTCATCCTTCTCCGCATTCTCTCTTTCCCAGACTGCCTGGAGTTTGCACAAAAAAATTAAATTTCTTCATCAGTTTAGGCCAATATATATTGTGCTACATATTTTTGGTAAAAACAATCCCAATAAACATATATTGATTGATTTGCGCAAAAATGATCGCGTCTGCACAATAGTAGATAGATTTAAGGACTTTTTTTATTGTTTTTACTGGTATTGGAAGCGATCTGCAATTTTTAGCTGGACTGTCACATTGTGACACTTTTTGGGGACCAGTGACACCAATACAGTGATCAGTGATAAAAAAATGCACTGATCAATGTATCAATGACACTGTCAGGGAAGGGGTTAACACTAGGGGCAATCAAGGGGTTAATTGTATTTCCTGGATGTGTTCCAGCTGTGTGGGGGATGGGCTTACTGGGACAACACAGAGATCGCTGTTCCTGATTACTAGGAACAGCAGATCTTAATGCTGTCCCATGTCAGAACAGGGATTTGCCGTGTTTACATAGCCAGATCCTCGTTCTGCCTTTATGTACCACGATTGCGGGTTGCCGACAATCATTGAGTCCGCCGGACATGCGCGCATGCTCCCCTAGCATGCAGCGGGCATGCGCGAGCCCACACAGTTTTATACACAGACCGATGTACGGGTACGTTGGTTTGCACAGCCGAGCCGCTTTGCCACAGTATATCTGTGGAAGGCGGTCAGCAAGTGGTTAAAGGACTCAAGCACAGGCTTGCAGCAAAAATGTTTCTTTATTTTGGCATATACAGAATAATTAATATAAAGAATAATTAATTACAATTGATAAACATTGTACAAAGTACTGCATTTGCAGCAACCACTTAGGCCTATGGTATGTGCAAACTATTTAGGTTGTATACGCTACACAAATTACAAGGATATTTGTCAGACAAGCCTGTAAAAAGCATTTACATATTTGACGAGCAGTAATCTTATTACTTTCATGGAATGGCGATGCAGCATCAGTACAAATGCAGTATATCACAAGTTCTTATATGGGGGAACATTGAGTCCATATACAGTAATTAAGGAGAAATTACCTGATTATATTATCAACTATTCATGAAAAAACATCACAATATATACTGTATTAAGACCATGCACAGTAGAAAATCGATATTGTTCAATTTAAACCATGTTTTTAAATTTCCACTAAAGTGAAAAATATTTTAGGGCATTTACAAGCAAATTAGCAACACTAATGCAAAGCAGTCTGCCTCTTCCTTAAAAAAGCCTATGTTACAATTTTCCTGTGTATTTCCAACCCCTTCTCCCTCCTACCCTCCCAGGCAGCCGACTGTGACAGATTTGCACATGTCTGCTGCATATTTATTCCTGAAGATGGGACAGGATTCTTTTGTAAACAGACACACAATAAACCCTTTAATATTGCCTCCTGGTAGCACTTTATATATGGAAGGGAAATTGGATAATTATGATCAGGAGCCAACTTCCTGGCTCCTGATCTTTTGGTGACAGCTTGATCAGTGTGCTCTGGAGTACACAATGAGAATTCTCTCAGTACCTAAACTCAGGATGTAATGGACACATATTTACAGCGGCTTGGGCATTAAAAGAGAAGTAAATGTTTTTATTTTTTTGCGAGTCATACTTACCTCAGTGTATGCAGAATTGGTTCCACGCTGCATTGGTCCCCTGGCGCCTCTACACTGAGAACCGAGTGATCAAACATCACTGATCACTCAGTTTTCATAGATCCTCAAGCAGAGAGCTGTAGACCTGGAGCCCTGAGCTGTGGAGGGGGCAGGCAGCAGCCGTCTCAGGCTCTTGGCAGCTCGCTGAGAAGCTGAGCCTGGTGTCAGTCCAGGCACCTGGTGGATCCAGACCTTATTGTCATGATGACGCGATAAATTAAAACAAATAAGTGCGCAACCCAAATAATTTATTAATTATTAAATTCAAATGTCCTTTACTCCTGAAAAGAAAAGAGACCAACCAAACAAATGATATATTGCATGAATGGTTTAGGGGTACAGTCCTTATAACATTGACAAAGAGGATCCAACTTCCATCCACTAGCAGGGATAATGCAGGTATCTTCAATTACAATCCCACTATCAAAGGTAAGTAAATGGCCGCTTACCAGATCAGTAGGACCCCCGCAGGGATCAAACAGGCTCTGCACAAAAAAGTATCCTTGGCTTGTTCCAAACACTCAGTCCTGATCCACTCCTCCACAGATGATTTGAGGGACACTGCTGTCTCAAATCTCTCCAGGGATGGTATCCACATCAAAAGGAAATGCAGATACGTGTGCATAAGGAGGAAAAACAAGGCTTCATGGTGCAGTATTTGGTAAAAAAGGGGGTCACTTTATTCCATTCAAAGGAAACAAAATACTGACATCTAAAAAGCTCTTGGTATAGAAGTTTAAGAAACTAGGGCAAAAAAAGTTCAGCCAGCTTCGGCTCAGGCCGATCAGCTGGGAGCGTGGTGACGTCAGCTGCTGATGCTCCACACGATGCTGCGTTTCTCCCTATTGGGCATCAACGGGGAACGAAGGCATGATGACGCGATACCTGGACTGAAATCCGTAATTTCAGCAGAGAGCAAATTTCAGCCTGCTCTCTGCTGAAAACGGGTCACAGGAGTGCAAAACAAATTGTACTTCTGTGATCCATATCCTTTAAATTCCACTTTTCTTGATGCTGCATATGCGTTATGTGGTCAGGTTTCATTCAGTGGCAGTGCCACGTTACAGCAGCAGAAGAAGGAATTTATGAATCAAGCCAAGAAAAGAATCTGTCTCATTGCTCCTTTTTAACATTGCCTTCCTATGTGCTAGGCATGATAAATGTCCCTCATAGAGTTCTGTATAACTTTATGAAGTTACATCTGATAATATTATTCAATATAAGATTTTTTATTTTATAGAACTTTTCATTTTTTGTCATGTCAAGCTGCCTAAAAAAGCTAACTATTGTAATGACAAGAAATCAGCTTTTATTCATGTGGTTTAATCTTTTGCTGCCACAACCCTAACTATTACAGTAGCAGTATCTTTGTACTAAACACTGGCACAATATTTATGTTCATTTGTTTGCTTATATATTCTTTACTTGCGAAATAAGAAATAAAGTATAAAACTAGACCTTCCTTAGACAGTCTGTCCATTATGGGGATTCACAGTATTTACACCTATATTCATGCTGATACAACCACTGTCCCTTACAAAACATCCAGCACCATGCCATGCCCCTTTGTTTTTATTTCTGTGACAAATTGTACTGTAATTATGAGATATGAAGGCAATGTAATGAGAGGTCCAGGGATTGTAAAGATGGATGTTTTCTTTTTCTTTACAGAAGTATGCAGTTATATCAATTTATTTGCTGGATGCCCTTTTGAAAAGTGGAAGTTTTCCTTTTGGATGCCGTTCCTTCCTTAAAGGAGAAGTATAGCCAAAGCTTTTTGGGCTATACTTTTCTTATGGATCACAGAAATGCAATTAGTTCTGCACTCATGTGATCCTATTTCAGCTTGTTGTTGGCTGACATCGCAGACCCAGTCCAGGCTCTGGAAAGATCCTAACCATATGGTTGGGATCTGCCCAAGAGCCTGGGCCGGCAGCTGGCTCAGACTCTCAGCGAGCCACTGAGAGCCTGAGCCAGTTGAGCCAGCGGATGAGAGCCTGAGCCCACCCCCTTCACAGCCCATCACTCCAGTGAGCACTGGAGGGGCAGGGCAGAAAACCAGTGACTGACAGTCACCAGCTCTCTGCAGGCTGAGGACTGAGCGCGGCAGAGAACACCTGCAGCTGGGATCAGGGCTGCAGCTATCTAGGTGATTATGACTTTATTATTTGTTTAAAAACCATACTTCTATTTGAAGGTTTACTTCTATTATTGAATTCCTCTATATTAAGCTTTATGCCTGGCTGTGTCTGGTAATATGTTGGTGTCATAGAGCCAAAACAGGCATGCAGCAAAGAAAATCAAGAAAAAGTCATAATTCTGTTTCTCTCTTTGTTTTGGATCAGTAATTTAGTAATTTAGTAAATCAAAGCATTTGTACAACAGGCATGGTACAATAATTTTCTGAAGGATAGGTCAGTAATGGAATCCTCCATATTTTTCTCATGGCAGGTATGCCTCATACTGGTAAATGTGTTCACTTTATTTTTCTCTAATCCTTTTTGGCTATCGTATTTGAAAATGTAATATTATTATTTTTTGGATATTGTGATTTTCCACTTTTTACATGTCCTTGCATGGTTATTTTGTTTATTCCAAGGGAAGTTAAATATTGCGTTGCACATATAGCAAGCAGAATTCTGTGGTCTGTTTTCTGACAACGTATTGTATATCATGTTCCTTTTCCACATAAATGAACTTCCTCTGCAGGCCTTTTACAGGGATACTCACAAAGGCAATCACTAAGAAGTCAGAAGGAAATGAAATAGGATTACTTTGTTTTCATGGCACATACAGAACTACGTGTCCAGTTTTTCTATGAGCTGGACTAGGGAAACATTCTTTTGAGTTTTTGCAATAAAGTTTTCAAGAATAATGCCAAGACTCTATGAAATAATTTTCCACTCAAATTATGTTCTACAGTTAACAGGTCATTTATTAAGAATCAGCGTGGTATAGTTTTGTTTGTTAACTGTTAACTCTTTGCAGGCATTTGGCATAACTGTAAGGCCTTGTACACATGACCGAACATGTCTGCTGAAACTGGTCCGCGGACCAGTTTCAGCAGACATGTTCGGTTGTGTGTACGGCCAACCGGACAGGTTTCCAGCGGACATTTGTCCAGCCGACCGTTTTCCAGTGGACAAATGTTTCTTAGCATGCTAAGAAACATGTCCGCTTTAAGCCTGTCCGTCGGACATGTTCGGTCCTCTGTACAGACTCACCGTACATGTCCGATCGGCCGCCATCCCTCGCATTCATCGAAGTGATTCAACGCATGCGTGGAGGCTTTGAACTTACAGGGCCGCGCACGTCGCCGCATCATCGTCGCGGCGACGGCGAGGCCACGTCCCCACGTATCGTGTACGCGGAGATTTCTGTCTGATGGTGTGTACAACCATCAGACAGAAATCTCCGAGGGGACAGGTGCCGCTGAAAACGGTCCGGCGGACCGTTTTCAGCAGACTGTCCCCTCGTCTGTACGAGGCTTTAGATCTCCAACTAATGTTAGGTTGTGTTGTACTGTGTATCTGAGGGCAAGAAGAAATGTAAATGCATTACCTGATAGGAGTAATCTGGAATACAGTTTTGCTGTAAAGTGTTTTGGAAACCAAGAACTCCAGGCATATTAATCCATCTTGGTATTCATTAAAAGATAATTTTTTTAATTGCAAGCGGTTCAAGTGCCTGATTCTGACTTGTTAACAGACTCTTGCAATCCCCAGTACTGCAGCACTTTGAGACAACCAGTTGTGCTTTTAACAAGGGATATGCTGATAAGAGGAGAAAGCTAAGTGACAAAGATATTAGCTAATCATTGTGCTGCTTCTCCTTTTACTGTCCAGATACAAGCTAAGGGAGGAGCATGAATTGTGAGCATTACCGTACTTATAGTGATACTAAAGTCTAGTTTTGGAATTTAGAAATTCCAAACATTTTATACTTACCTGCTCTGTGCAATGGTTTTACATAGATCCTCCTCTTCTTGGGCCCCTCTTCGGTGATCCTGGCTCCTCCCTCCTGTTGAGTGCCCCCACTGCAAGCAGCTTGCTATGAGGGCACCAGAGCCAAGCTGCAACTCCCTGTGTTAATTCAGACACAGAACCGTGGTTCGGACCCACCCCCTCTCTGCTCATTGGCTAACTGACTTTTATTGACAGCAGTGGGAGGATGGTCGAGGCACTCGTGGACATCGCTGGATCGAGATGGGGCTCAGGTAAGTATTAGGGGGCTGAGAAGGAATGCTGCACAATACAATGAATGCATTAAGATAAAAAAAAATTGTGACTTTAGTGATTTAGGATTTATCACTCACATGCCACATTGGTATAGAACATTTGAACAAAATTAGTAAATATTTATGGACTTTGAAGGCAGATTAGATCAACAATATTGGTAAAAGTTATTAACAATAAAAAGGCATAAGCCCACTAACAGCCAAAGGATGACCAGAAAAGAGGAAGTCACATATACCCAAATGACAAATGACATTCAACAGTATGACAGCAAAAAAATGCATAAGCCCCTGTGTGTCTATGCGTTTCACTGGACCGTTTCTTCAGGACACACATCGGGGGGTATAGAAACAGGTCTCACTGGTCCGGGCATGTGAAAATGATTGCATAAAAATCCCCCTGGGCGGGCAACAGAGCAATGGGGATAGCCAAAATAATAATCCCAAATTGGCATAAACAGACAGATAATTGTACCTCTAGGGGCAGAAAGAATCCTATATGTCAAATAGTAGTCACACAGTAGCTGTATTGACATAAGTGGTCAAAGCATATTTATAAGATCATTATAGCCTGGTTAGGACACTGGAGTTAAGTGGAAGTTACATACTCAGCAGCTTAAGGCGCATCTATCCCCAGGGGGACAACACCTGCTGGTGTGCCCATACACTTTCCTTGGGAGCTGTTAACTTCTGACTTTACAACCACTTTAACTGAAGCAGAGAAAAATCCAATTATCTACCAGACATGAATGTGCTCTGTATCAGAGCCTTGTCAATCTCAGGACTGAATAAACAAAACAAATTATTTGTCATGTAAAATCTCTCCCATATTCCAACATTCATCTGTGTATTTAGCTGTTTGCCTGGAGTTCAGCTTTTAAACTGAATTGCCATATTGAATAAATCTTTAGCTGTGAACCTTAGCTGATATATACTGCATTTTGGTTTCAGAAACATTACCTATGCCAATGCTGATATGATGTATCTTTGAAGTCTCATACACACAAAAAGTCCATCCGATGAGAACGATCTGAAGGACCGTTGTCATTGGTTAACCGATGAAGCTGACTGATGGTCCGTCACGCCTACACACCATCGGTTAAAAAAACGATTGTGTCAGAACGCTGTGACGTAAAACACAACGATGTGCTGAAAAAAACGAAGTTCAATGCTTCCAAGCATGCGTCGACTTGATCTTGAGCATGCATGGATTTTTAACTGATGGTTGTGCCTACTAACGATCGTTTTTGACCTATCGGTTAGGAATCCATCGGTTAAATTTAAAGCAAGTTGGCTTTTTTTTAACCGATGGTTAAATAACCTATGGGGCCCACACATGATCGGTTTTGACTGATGAAAACGGTCCATCAGACTGCTGTCCTCTGGTTAACCTATCGTGTGTACAAGGCCTCACAGAATTGCCATGTGCCTAATGAAGTATAAACTGTATTTATCATAATTGTGGCTAAATAGATAATGTGTTTTTCCTTGCAGAGCTGCAGCCATGGGTTTAGTTTGCATTTCCTGGGTATTCCTGTCTAGTATGTTATCAAGAATATGCTGGTTATTTAGCTCCCATATAGATAAGGCATACATGAGTAGAAGGGATATTAGATGATGCATCTCTCTACACTTCAGCTCACTCCACAAGTCTCCTCATGCATCACTAAATTACTAAGAGACATCTCAGGCCCCGTACACACGAGAGGATCGATCCGCTGAAATTGATCCGCGGATCGGTTTCAGCGGATAGATCCGCTGGTGTGTACGATCCAGCGGATATTTATCCGCGAATATATTTCGGGCCGACCGATTTCCAGCGGATAAAAATTTCTTAGCATGCTAAGAAATCTATCCGCTGGAATCGGCTCCAGCGGATCGATCCGGTGGTCTGTACAGACTCACCGGATCGATCCGTCCGAACCCATCCCTCGCATGCGTCGTAATGATTCGACGCATGCGTGGATATCCTTATATGACAGCGTCGCGCACGTCACCGCGTCATCATCGCGGCGACGGCACGACACGTCACCGCGGACGGAATTCCGCGGGGATTTTGATCTCCTGGTTAGTACAACCAGGAGATCAAAATCCGCCAGAGGATTTATCCGCGGATACGGTCCGGAGGACCGTTTCCGCGGATAAATCCTCTCGTGTGTACCCGGCATTAGTCTGAATGTTACACCATTTCCTCAAACTCAATCTATCCAAAACCAAGCTCATAATATTTCCTCCCCCCATGTACCCTCTCCCCTGATTTCTCTGTCAAGATCGATGGCACAACTATCAACCTGTCCCCGTATGTCAGGTTGCTAGGTGTAATCCTGGACTCTGAACTCTCGTTTTAGCCCCACATACAATCACTGTCCAAATCTTGCTGCCTCAACCTCTGCAACATCTGTAAAGTATACCCTTTTTTAACCAATGACACTACAAAGCTGCTAATTCACTCGACTACTGCAACTCCCTTCTGATTGCATTAGCTATCTCCCCTTCAGTCTATCATGAATGCTGCTGCCAAACTTATCCACCTTACCTGCTTCTTAGGTACTTTGAGAGTACACGTAGTAAATATAGGAGTTGTAGCGACAACTAATAGTTGCATATAAGCGGCAAATATAGCTCAGGTAACAATAGTTGCATTGAGAGGCAACTATAGTTGAGGTATCAATAGTTGCATATGAGAGGCAATTATAGCTGAGGTAACTTGGAAGTTCCTTTAAGATATTCCTTAGCAATGAGCCATAGGCACAACAGTATATCCCAAATAGTATGTTGATAGGCAAAACACCTATTAAATAACAGAATTTGTTTTTGATGGAACATAAGCAGCAGTTCTTTCTATAGCACTAGTGACACATTAGCTACTTATCCATTTGCAGGCTTCAGTGTAGGAAATAGGGATTCCGTAGTGTAAGGTGTTCAGCAAGGAAGGCCTCAATGTTGTCCCCAGCAATAGCTCTCTGTTACAGTAGATGTAACAGTGCCAAAGTAGTAGTTGTTGCCTGGAGCGGTGTAGCAGCATAGGGAGCGATGCAGTCCAGGGAATACTGGTAGCTTTAATAGTGAATGCCTCCAGGATGGCAGGAAAGGCTGGTAGCCTAGCCGGGTATGGCCGACGATAATAGAACAAGGCTTTCTTGTAAAGTGAATGCCTTTATAGGCAGTGATCAGGCGTAGTGCATCAGCACTAATTCAAAAGACCACCGTACTCCACGGCGCACTTCCGCATTTCAAACTGTATTGCATCACAGCGCCGGGCGATGACATCATCATGGTTGTATGCGTTCCATGCTGGAATGCATTACGGCGCTGAAAGCGTCTGTCATTAGAGAAAGTAACAGGCGCATGGAACGCCTGTTACACCCACAGATGTTAAATAGGGTTTAGGTCTGGGGACATGCTTGGCCAGTCCATCAACTTTACCCTCAGATTTCTTAGCAAGGCGGTGGTAGTCTTGGAGGTGTGTTAGGGGTAGTTATCATGTTAGAATGCTGCCCTGCGGCCCAGTGTGCTTCAGTATGTCACAGTACATGTTGGCATTCATGGTTCCCTCAATGAACTGTAGCTCTCCAGTGCCGGAAGCACTCATGCAGCCCCAGACTATGACACTCCCACCACCATGCTTGACTGTAGGCAAGACACACTTGTCTTTGTATTCCTCACCTGGTTGACGCCACGCATACTTGACACCTTCTGAACCAAATACGTTTATCTTGGTCTCATCAGGCCACAAGACATGGTTCCAGTAATCCATGTCCTTAGTCTGCTTGTCTTCAGCGAACTGTTTGCAGGCTTTCTTGTGCATCATCTTAAGAAGAGGCGACAGCCATGCAGACAAATTTGATGCAGTGTGTGGCGTATGGTCTGAGCACTGACAGGCTGACCCCCCCACCCCTTCAAACTCTGCAGCAATGCTGGCAGCCCTCATACGTCTATTTTCCAAAGACAACCTCTGAATATGATGCTAAGCACATGCACTCAACCTCTTTGGTGGACCATGTAGAGACCTGTTCTGAGTGGAACCTGTCCTGTTAAACTGCTGTATGGTCTTGGCCACTGTGCTGCAGCTCAGTTTCAGGGTCTTGGCAATCTTCTTATAGCCTAGGCCAAAATTATGTAGAGCAACATTTTTTTTTCAGATCCTCAGAGAGTTCTTTGCCATGAGGTGCCATGTTGAACTTCCAGTGAACAGTATGAGAGAGTGAGAGTGATAACACCAAGTTTAACACACCTGCTCCCCATTCACACATGGGACCTTGTAACACTAACAGGTCATATGACACCAGGAGGGAAAATGGCTAATTGGGCCCAATTTGGACATTTTCACTTAGGGGTGTACTCACATATTTGTTGCCAGCGGTTTAGACATTAATGACTGTGGGTTGAGTTTTTTTGAGGGGACAGCACATTTACACTCTTATACAAGCTGTACACTCACTACTTTACATTGTAGCAAAGTGTAATTTCTTCAGTGTTGTCACATGAAAAGATATAATAAAATATTTACAAAAATGTGAGGGTGTACTCACTTTTGTGAGATACTGTATACAGTAAAACCTTGGTTTGAGAGTAACTTGGTTTGAGAGCATTTTGCAAGACAAGCAAAAATGTTAAATACATTTGACTTGATATACAAGCGATGTCTTGATATAAGTGTAGTGTCATATCAGAAGTAATGATAAAAGAGAAGAGAGGCCCTCTAAGTGTAGCAATATGGTTACATTTAATGAAGATACAACATTTAGAAACTCACATGGTTGATGATTAAAACAGATACATCTAAATATGCAAGCATCTGATGTAAAGCTGTCCACATAGACCATCCTCTTCATCGCCATCAACGTCTTCCCTTCCACTCTGCGCTCCATGAGCGCTTCAAACCTCACTTCCAGATCGCTCTACTGCAGGGTAGTCTACCCAGTCACGATTGCAGACTGACAGCGTTGAGAGCCAGCGATGTGGAGGACGGTCTATGTGGACAGATTTTCCCCCAGATGCCTGCATACTTAGATGATCTTTTAATCATCAACCATGTGAGTTGCAAAATGTTGTACCTTCATTAAATGTAACCATATTGCCACATTCTCTTTTCTTTTATACTCTGTAGCTCCTGCTGGATTTTGCTTCTAATCCCCTCGTGGAAGCCTCCATTTGTGGGTGGACACTTTATGGTTACATAACCTATCACATTGCTATTATCTTTTTATATGGACTTTAAACTGAAGGACTTATGAATAAATGGTTGTGGAACAAATCATTTGAGTTTTCATTATTTCTTATGGGGAGATTCACTTTGATATACAAGTGCTTTGGATTACAGGCATGCTTCCGGAACAAATTATGCTCGCAATCCAAGGTTTTACTGTATATATAACTATTTCCAATATATATTGCAAGTATTCCAAACAGTTCAAACAGGCATGTCGACGCCATCTATGTACATATTTCAATATGTATTGAAAGAAGGATCATGATAATATAGAAATATTTCTATCCTGAGCTTAAAGGCACGCGGGGCTTAAAAACACAGTGATTCTATTTTGGCTCATGGTGGATTTTAATTATACAGAGAATATATTTCAGGGTCCTAATAAAACATGTAATTGCTCAATGACAAAATAATCATGCATTGTATTATTGCATTATTCCAGAGGACTTTTATATTTGCACCTAAATCAATATATCAGATGAAAAAGTGTTGATTACGAAAGAGAGAGAAAGCAATAGAAATGGAGAGGGAAATGGGGCTCATAAATGATAAATTTGTTGTAATACCTATGAATGACATCTAACGTGTGAGGATATGCTATGAGAATGTTGTTAAACATTTATGCATTTATCAGCCATTCTGAACGCCTATACTGAGAAACACTACCTGTACTATATGGCTTATTTTAACACGTCTTATGGGGAATTTCTTACTCATTGTTTTGTTCCATTCTTTATTTAAGTACAACAAATTCCAGTAATAAAGAGAAAATATATTGTGCCTTATCAGTGCAGTAAAAATTCTGTATATTTTTTTATCAAAACATCATTACAAAACCCATGGAATTTTATCTTTGCGTATTTTAACATTGCAGCCTGGGTTGGATCTATGATTTGTCTATCTGAGAGGCTTTTCTTATGAGCTCAGTAATATGATATTGAATGTTTGAGTATGGGACCTCAAGTATGGGTGTGGCGTGGAATAGAATATTTTTAGAACAATTGTAGAGAAGAATAATCAGTTAGCTGTGACTGATAGAGCTGCTGTCCCGTGGTGGTTTGTCTTAAAGGGGTTGGAAAGGTTTGTTTTTTATTTTCTAAATAAGCTTCCTTTAAGCTAGTGCATTCTTGGTTCACTTACCCTTTCCTTCGATTTCCCTTCTAAATGTTTTTTTTTCTTTGTCTGAATTTCTAACTTCCTGTTCCTGCTCAGTAAGCTGTTCAGTAAGCTGTTCTGACTGACTTTTCACCTCTCGGATTAGGGTGGAAAGCTTACTGAGGAAAAACAGGAAGTGAGAAATTTAGACAAAGAAAAAAACATTTAGAAGGGAAATCAAAGGAAAAGGTAAGTGAACCAACAATGCACTAGCTTAACCACTTCAAAACCGCACGCCGTCATATGACGTCCAAAAAGGGGATCTCTTATCCCGGGTGGACGTCATATGACGTCATGTACTTTGTGCGGTGATATCTGAATGATGCCTGCTCCAAGAGGCATCATTCAGATATAATTTTGTTCCGGCGGCGATCCTGCGCACCATAAGAACAATCATAGTGTCGGCATTCTTATAGGTGGCGGGAGGGAACATCCCCCCTCCCGCCGCCATCCGGTGCTTCTCCGGGCTCTCCCTTGCCATCAGGGGCCCGGAGAGATGATCGCTGTGCGCCGGATGGGAGACATAGAGATGACTGGTGACCAGATGGTCACCAATCATCTCTATGACCGTCGGAGGCCGGGCGCGATGTGATGACATCACACCCGGGTACCTGTAAGTAAACAAAGCCGCGATTGCGGATAGTAAGAATGAGATCTGTGAATTTTTTTTCACAATCTCAATCTTTCCAGCATGGAGGAGAGATGTGGGGTCTTATTGACCCCGCATCTCTCCTTAAAGAGGACCTGTCACACACTATTCATTTTACAAGGGATGTTTACATTCCTTGTAATAGGAATAAAAGCGATCGAAAAAAAATGTAAAAAAAGGTGTAAAAAATAATTAAATATGTTAAATAAAAAAAAATTAAAACGCCCCTGTCCCCGGTAGCTTGCGCTCATAAGCGAAAGCACGCGTAAGTCCCACCCATTTATGTAAACGTCGTTCAAATGACACATGTGAGGTGTCGCCGCGTGCGTTAGAGCATGTGCAACAATTCTAGCACTAGACCTCCTATGTAACTCTAAACTGGTAACCTGTAAAAAATTTAAAGCAATGCCTATGGAGATTTTTAAGTAACAACGTTTTGCGCCATTCCATGATTGTGCGCAATTTTAAAGCATGACATGTTAGGTATCTATTTACTTGGCGTAACATCATCTTTCATATTTTACAAAAAAATTGGGCTAACTTTACTGTTTTGTTATTTTTTAATTCATGAAACCATTTTTTTTTTACAAAAAAAAGGGGATTTTAACAATTATTGCGCAAATACCGTGAAAGATAAAAAGTTGCAATGACCGCCATTTTATTCCCTAGGCTGTCTGCTAAAAAATATATATATATATTGTTTGGGGGTTCTGAGTAATTTTCTAGCAAAAGAATGATGATTTGTACATGTAGGAGAGAAGTGCCAGAAAAGGCCCGGTATGGAGGTGGTATTTAAAGCCCGGTATGGAGGTGGGTTTTAAAGCCCTGTATTGAAGTGGTTAAAGGAACCTATTTAGAAAATAAACATAAACAAACCTTTACAGCCCCTTTAGCCTAGGTTCACACTGCTGCGAATTCAAAATCGCAGTAAAATGCGCGATTTTACCGCGATTTTGCGGCCGCGATTTTGCTGCGATTTTGTCGCGATTTCGGCCGCAATTTAATGTAAATCGTGGCCCGAAATCGCAAAAAGTAGTACAGGAACTACTTTTTGAAATCGCAGATGCGGCGTCGCACTGATTAGGACAGTGCCATTGCCGACAATTGCCGCCGATTTGAGATGCGATTTGACATGTCAAATCGCATCTCAAATCGTTCCAAATCGTACCCAGTGTGAACCAGGGCTTAATCTGCTTTTGTGCAATCAGACTAAATCTTACTTGAAGGGTGTTGATACACTAGAGGCCACAATCTCCCTAAGTATTTCCATTCAAAATGGAAATCATTTATTAGATATTAACTTCCCAAAATGGAAGCATTTAAAGACAAAGCAGTGCAGAGACATTCGAGTTCAGGCAATGGACGGTACTTAGTATAAAGAGTAAGAGCTATGATAACATGTTTTATGCAAACATAAAATGTGAATTAAAATTCCAGTAATATAAATAATCTAAACTCTTTAGGCTGTCCCATTAGAATATCCAATAAAACATAAAGATAACATATCTAATAAATAGAACATTTGTTAAAATAAACATACTTTACATTTTAAACATTTTGGCAATGAATCCACATTGCTTGACAACATGCCAAGATTTATAGCCAAGAGGTGTAAACATATAGCTGCACATTCATATAAGTATATACTTAAAAAAGGACTAATTGAAGGAATATAAAACCCTCAAAAGTTTTTAATGTAACTTATGATGAAGTTTTCTTTTCAGCAATGTCACCCGAGATCACCTAAATACAACTACCTTTTATGTGTTCATTGACTGGGACTGCAGTAACAGCTAATTACCACATGTATTCTTTGGATGTCTGCCCATGCACATGTCTGAATATATCTTATTGGCATGAACATTTCTGTTAGTAGATTTATTCAGTCTATTTTTATGTCAAAATATTTCAAGTCAAACAGATTCATACAAATGAACCAACAATCAAAATTGTGCCACGAGTCTGATAATAGTTTTATTTTTTAACTGTAAAAAATTTAATATTAAACAACATGATTTTAAGAAGTCTAAATTACATTTTAGATGGTAAGTCCATCTACCTGATAAAGGGACAAAGTATCAGTGCCCATCAGTACCACCTCATCAGTGCCCATCAGTGAAGGGAAAAAATTACCTGTTTGCAATATTTTATAACAAAACATGAAAAACATTTTATTTGATCAAAAATTTAAAAACACAGGGCCGGATTCAGGTAGCCCTGCGTAATATTGTGCGCCTTTCATTATTGAATCCCAGTGCGCATGCTCGAAATTCCACCGCAAATCGGCATTGCTTTCGACGTGAACGTAAATTACGTCCAGCCCTATTCGCGAACAACTTACGCAAATGACGTAAAAAATTCAAAATTCAACGCGGCCTCATAGAAGCAGAAGCAACGTTACGCCGGAAAAGCCTTACGCAAACGACGTAAAAAAATTCCGCCGGGGGCGCATGTACGTTTGTGAATCGGCATATCTAGGTCATTTGCATATTCTACGCCGAAAACGACGGAAGCGCCACCTAGCGGCCAGCGTAAATATGCACCCTAAGATACGACGGCGTAAGAGACTTACGCCAGTCGGATCTTAGCCTAATTTCCGCGTATCTTGCTTTCTGAATACAGAAAGAAGATACGCCGGCGCAGCTTTGAATTTACGCGGCGTATCTATAGATACGCCAGCGTAAATTCTTGCTGAATCCGGCCCACAGTGTTGTTTAACCACTTAAGCCCCGGACCAATATGCAGCTAAAGGACCAGGCCCCTTTTTGCGATTCGACACTGTGTCGCTTTAACTTACAATTGCACTTCAGTTTTTCAGGTTGTAATATTAAACACTTGCTTACTGGACACTTATGCCCCCTTCCTGACCAGGCCATTTTCGACGTGTCTCCCAAACAAAATTAATGTCCTCTTTTTCCCACAAATAGAGCTTTCTTTTCGTGGTATTTGATCACCTCTGCGGTTTTTATTTTTTGCACTATAAAGACAATTTTAAAAAAAAATGCAATATTTTTTACTTTTTGCTATAATAAATATTCCTCAAAAATATATAAAAAAAAATGTTCCCTCAGTTTAGGCCGATACATATTCTTCTACATATTTTCGGTCAAAAAATCGCAATAAGCATATTGATTGGTTTACACAAAAGTTATAGGCCCAGATTCTCAAAAGGAGTTACGACGGCATATCTCCAGATACGCCGTCGTAACTCTGAGTGTGAGGAGTCGCATCTCTGCGCCTGATTCATAGAATCAGATACGCCTCACAGTTGCCTAGATACGAGCGGCATAAGTCTCTTACGCCATCGTATCTTAGGGTGCATACTTACACTGGCCGCTAGGGGCTCTTCCGTATATTTCCGCGTAGAATATGCAAATTAGCTAGATACGCCGATTCACGAACGTACGTGCGCCCGGCGTATCAAGATACGTTGTTTACGTAAGGCGTCGGACCGACGTAAAGTTACCCCTCATAAAGCAGGGGTAAGTCATGTTAGGTATGAACATTGGAAACGTCCGAACAGCGTTGTAATTTATGTCATTTGCGTAAGTTGTCCGTGAATGGAGCTGGGCCTAAGCATTGAGCGGGCGTAATTTACTTTGAAAATTCGACATGATACTGAGCATGCACGCGCATGCTCCGTTCGTTCGGACATGCATCTACATGGGGTCACACTTAATTTAAATACATCACGCCCATGACCTGCCTACTTTGAAATATGTGCGCTTACGCCGGGCCATTTACTCTATGCCACCGTAACTTGGGACGCAAGTGCTTTGTGAATACTGCACTTGCCTCTCTAAGTTGCGGCGGCTTAGCGTAAAGAAGATACGCTACGCCCGCACAAAGTTACGCCACCCTACATGAATCTGGGCCATAGCGTCTACAAAATAGGGGATAGTTTTATGGCATTTTTATTAGTATTTATTTTTTTACTAGTTATGGTGGCGATTATCGATTTTTGTCATGACTGCGACATTATGGCGGACACATCAGACACTTTTGACACTATTTTGGGGCCATTGTCATTTTTACAGCGAAACGTGCTATAAAAATGCACTGATTACTGTGAAAATGACACTGGCAGTGAAGGGGTTACCTTGTAGGGGGTGCTGAAGGGGTAAAGTGTTTCCTAGGGAGTGATTACTACTGTGTGGGGGCGTGGCTTTGCATGTGACTTCACTGATCATCGTTCATTATGACAGGGAACAGACGATCAGTGGCAGTCACACTAGGAAGAATGGGGAAAGGTTTGTTTACCCATGGCTGGTTTGCGACCCATGGCTGGGCTCTTAAAGGTGACGTACAGGTAAGTGCTTGTGCCCTTCTGCCGACGTATATCGGCGTGAAGGGGTCCTTTAGCGGTTAAATACCGCCAAAAGAAAGCTCTATTTGTGTGAAAAAAATATATAAAAATGTTATTTGGGTGCAGATTTGCATGATTGCACAATTGTCATTCAAAGTGTGAACAGCTGAAAGCTGGAAAATGGCCTGGTCAGAAAGGGGGCATAAGTGTCCAGTAAGCAAGTGTTTAATATTACAACCTGAAAAACTTAAATGCAATGTATAATTTGATTCAAACACACATTTTTTAAATGTTGTAGTTAAATTGTTTATTGTGGCTATTACACATGATACCTTTGAAAGTCATCTTCAACTTAAAGCGGGGGTTGACCCGAAAAAAATGTTTTAACATTAGATTGAGGCTAATTACTGGAGGCAGAATCGGGTGGTTTTTTTTTAATTATCATTCAAGTTTAATTTTATTTTCAAAATATAGACGGTACATTTGATATCATACAGTACAACACAAATTCATTATATTGCATTACACAATGACATATTCAGTATTATATTCACTCTATCAATACCGTGGTCCAAATCAAAGAATCATTCAATAGTCAGATATAAAGAATATAACAAAAAAAATCACATGTTTTTGTTAATCAGAATCGGGTGTTTTTTTTAAATCAATGCAGTACTTACTGTTTTAGAGATAGATGTTCTCCGCCGCTTCCGGGTATGGTCTTCGGGACTGGGCGTTCCTATTTGATTGACAGCCTTCCAATGGTCGCATACAGTGCATCACGAGTTGCCGAATGTCGGTGCGGCTCTATACGGCGCCTGCGCACCGACGTTTGGCTACTTTCGGAAACTGGTGACGCGCTGTATGCGACGGTCGGAAGGCTGTCAATCAAATAGGAAAGCCCAGTCCCGCAGCCCATACCCGGAAGCGGCGGAGAACATCTATCTCTAAAACGGTAAGTACTGCATTGATTTTAAACAAAACACCCGATTCTGCCTCCAGTAATTAGCCTCAATCTAATGTTAAAAATAGATTTTTTGGGTAAACCTCCACTTTAAGAAAAAAAAAATCATAAGATACACATTGCTAACTAAAAATTGCAATCATTCAGAAGTTTCTAGTGCATGCTGGGACATTTCTGAAGTGCCAACATTACACCAGAGGTACAAAGAGTGTGTGGCAATAAGTCGGTTGTTCTGAATCTCATAAATAATGGGATTCTTAGAAAATGGTTAAAGCGGTGGTTCACCCTCAGTGACACGATTTTACCATCGAGACAGGCATTGTAGCGCGAGCTACAGTATGCCTGCCCCTATTTTTTTACCCCCGTACTCACTGTGTACTCGTACATTATAGATTTCGGCTCACGCGGGGAATGGGCGTGCCTATGGAGAGGGAGGATGATTGACGGCCGGCCCTGACACGTCACTCTCCCCGAAGACTGCCGGAGTAGATCTCGGCTCTTCACGGCGCCTGCGCACAGGCTATGCGCAGGCGCCGTGAAGAGCCAAGCCTATTTCGGCTATTTGCGGAGAAGCGTGACGCGCCAGAGCCGGCCGTCAATCATCCTCCGTCTCCATAGGCACGCCCATTCCCCGAGGGGAGTCGGTATCTTCGATGTACGAGTACACGGTGAGTACGGGGATAAAAAAATCGGGACAGGCATACTGTAGCTCGCGCTACAATGCCTGATTTTATGGTAGAAGAAAAAAAAAATTTTTTTTTTGGGTTTATAGGGTGAACCCCCGCTTTAATTCATGCAAAGATGTAAAACTGTGAACATTGAAGAGATTACACTACTGAAACATACATACAATATAATACATGTTCAGCTATATGTTGTGTCTATTCAACTACATGTTGTATTTTGTATGAAATACATAGAATGTTAAAACGTATTTGTAACAATCATTTCTTTTCCTTTTCAGTTATGGAAAAATTGTATCAACTAAGGCAATCCTTGACAAAAACACAAATCAATGCAAAGGTGTGTAAAATATTTCCTTTGAATATGCTTTCCTCATATAATTTGAAAGAATATCAATCTGTTTTGGATTAAGTTTATGCTGATTATAGAAATGCTAAACAGCACAGCATGTTATATTTGCAGGCTTAGTATGGTACGTGTATTTCTTGGCGCACAACCAATAAAGTTTACATAGAAAACACCATGGTTACAGACAAAGCTGTGATGTTTTTTTGGTACAAGTACTGAACCTTTGTTGCATAAAAAACGTTTGGATTATGTAACATCATTAATTGCTATTAGCACAAAATCTATATTATATAATAAAAACTGATTGCAGGCAAGTATCACTTTGTCTTATATATACAGTAAGTAATAACAAACCTGGACAGTTGAAACTGGATGAATGAAAACAATAATGAAAAAAAAATACATAAAGATATGTACATCTCACTAGTTCCAACCGTTATGTAATGAAAACTGATTAACCACTTCAGTCCCAGAATAATTTACTGTCCAGACCACTTTTTGTGATTCAGCACTATATCACTTTAACTGACAATCGTGCGATGTGGTACCCAAACAAAATTTAAAACAAACTTTCTTTTGGACAGGTGGTCCACTTCCATCCAAATGCCCCATAAAGAACAGCAGGGTTGTTTTTCAGACAGTACTGCCATCCGCCTGCTCAGTTGGGATCAGCGGAGAGATTCCCTGCTGAGCAGGTGGATGCACATTATGGAGTCCGCCCCCTGTGGAAGGTGCCTTAGAGGAGGAGGGCTCATTGCTACATTCTAAGTGCTACATGGCCTCTACAAAGTAATCTTTCAGATTTCTAGAATTGCATTCATATCACCAGTTATTTTTCATCTTATCAGGAGCTAATACTGTATGATAGACTATATTGCATGGTCAAGCAAAGACTGCTGCCCACATTGTTAATGTTATAATGTTATAATATCAAAACTATCATTCCATTTGTAATTAATGAACTTGTTGCTGTGTTTGTTTTAACAATGTCTCATGTATTCAGATGCTGAATAAAGTTGCCTATAACTTTCAATTGTCTAATAAACTGGGTCATGGGAATTCTAAGGTGTAACTACATATTCTTATCAAGGTCAACACTTATAGGAGCACTACATTTGGGGGCTTATCTGGGATACTAGCTGTGTCCACCAGAGTAATCTTCACCCAGTTTCCTCATAAAATGCAAAATGGAGCCCAAAGCCATTATTGAATGGTACCAAAAAAATGGGTGTTGATCCTGCTAACTGTACCACTTTGTTACTGCTGAATTCTAAGTTATCCACTGAACAGATATACCACAGAGGTGATATTTCATCATACAACAGAAGAAACAGAATAACACTGTACATATCCAGGTGCTAATGCAATGGGTTTATTTAATAATATGATTAAATCTGCTTGATGTGATAGAGCCAGAAAATCAAGATGATATTGTTTGATCACAAATAACCCAAACATAAGCTTCATGTTTACCAGAAGGAACATGGGTTTCAGCAACCTCAATGACTATAGTGCTGTAGTTTTTTACTGCATTGGGAGGCTTTGTGACTAAGTGCAATCAGACCAGCACTGCTTACTCTTCGGCAGGTTACAGAAAGCTTCTCTGGGACACAGCCCTTCCCATCAGGCAGGAGGAGCATGAAACCAAGATATAGCAAACCAATTCAGGCACTGGATTAATTTAAAGTGAAAAGAACTCACCGCTCCCGGTGAAACCGATACACCCACTGGAACACACACCTGAGTGCTAGCCTCGGCTCGCCTCTGTGGTAAATCATAAAAATAAGAAACAGCTTCACCTCACGTGGGCTCCAAGTAAAGTTTATTGGAAAAGAAGGAGTGGAGTTGCGCTAAAAATGTGTGACTTATCAAAAAATAGTGAGCACTATAAAGTCCCAAGGAGAAAGAAGAAAAATCTTCTTTAAACAAATATAAACTGTGTGAAAGTTCTGTGCATAATCAAATTTCATATGGAATCACAACGTGAAGATATATCTGGATCACTGTTCCCTGAAATTGCTGACCCTTACCAGATTTTCAGATCCAAAGGATCAAGCCAAGCAGATAGCCAAACAACTGGGCTGCACAGGAGATCAGGATCTTGATAAAGTCTTCCCAGCAGTTCATCAGTGGAACATCCAGAAAGCAAACAAAGAAAATAAAACTAGATAGTGTGATATTGTCAGGTAATCACACACAAATTCTCCCCTTGTGACTGGCAGACGGACAGTGTGACATGCAAACCACCACCAATATACACACTGACCCGTGAGCAAGTCTGATTAGACGAAACGTCGGGAGGAGACGTACTGACGTCACCGAGATTTGAGGACTACACGTTCTACTACCGGCCGGATCCTTTTTGCTGTTTTTAAAGTTACCTATGACTGTTTTGGGAGAAGATTTTTCCATTGGCTGCCCATATCCCCCTTGTGCTTTTGATCTATCTATACCTAGGGCTCTGGTAAGGGTCAGTGTGTATATTGGTGGTGGTTTGCATGTCACACTGTCCGTCTGCCAGTCACAAGGGGAGAATTTGTGTGTGATTACCTGACAATATCACACTATCTAGTTTTATTTTCTTTGTTTGCTTTCTGGATGTTCCACTGATGAACTGCTGGGAAGACTTTATCAAGATCCTGATCTCCTGTGCAGCCCAGTTGTTTGGCTATCTGCTTGGCTTGATCCTTTGGATCTGAAAATCTGGTAAGGGTCAGCAATTTCAGGGAACAGTGATCCAGATATATCTTCACGTTGTGATTCCATATGAAATTTGATTATGCACAGAACTTTCACACAGTTTATATTTGTTTAAAGAAGATTTTTCTTCTTTCTCCTTGGGACTTTATAGTGCTCACTATTTTTTGATAAGTCACACATTTTTAGCGCAACTCCACTCCTTCTTTTCATAGTATTTTTTGTTTGTATAAACATCTTGAGTTTGCAGCTGTTTTTTATTGTTATAGATAAGCGCACTTTTTTTCACTTTTGCATATAAAGTTTATTGGAATATCAAAATATCCAAAATGACACCAGAGGACACCAGCAGTGGTCAAGGTAGACATGTTTTACACAACAAAATGTGCTTAATTATTACCTAATGATTAAGCACATTTCTGTTGTGTGAAACGCGTCTACCTTGACCACTGCTTGTGTCTTCTGGTGCCATTTTGGATATTTTGACATTCCAATAAACTTTACTTGGAGCCCACATGAGGTGCAGCTGTTTCTTATTTTGACACTGGATTAATTGGATGATATAGAAGCCCAAAGGTAACAGAAAATCACAGATAGTCTAAGAGGGATTGCAGCAGATTTTGAGGATGCCACCAGACAGTACATATTAAAGTCAGTGCTTAAGAGCTCAATATATAAATATGTGAATGCTCTACATTTTGATATCTGTCTATTAGATATAAAGATATGGATGCACAACCTTTTCATAACTATGAAAACAAATGGTATACTTTACAAATATTGTACAGCATTTCAGATTTTTTTTCTTTCCAATTGTAAATACTGTAGGTTATATAAAATAACTAATTTACTAACACTTTCTATTGACTATAGCAAAGTCATTTATTTTATACCAACTGACCTTTGCTTTCAGTAGTGCCTTTTGCATTACACATGCATTCGGATGCATAAAATATGTAAGACAGATTTTTTAGGATAGCTCTGTATATATACAATATGTGGCACAGAGGCTTGATCGCCAGCATTTCCTAAGTTACTTTCATATCTTTGGGTGCTGACAGAATGAGTAATCTATGTCTCCCCGAAAGGGAATAAAAGGGAGTTAAAATGCCAAACATATAGGCACATTTCACTGAACTTGAATTACTATCATTTACATCTGCCCCCACTGACTGTTTAATTATGTGCATGCAGGTTTACTTGCAGTTGAATGAATACTTATTGCCATATATATTCCATCCTGATCTTCCATTGTGTATCATAAAGCAAACTGAGCAGCCGGAGGATCATTACATTTGTCAAACAAAATATGCTGCAACTATCATATATTTACCGTTCAATCTCCAGGTCTGGCTCGTTCATCCATGTCGAAGTGCCTCTGTGATCTTTGTTGAATAATGCAGCCCATTTATTTGTAGATGGGTCAGCATTGTATTTGTAGCCTGAAAGCATACATATGAATAGAAGTGATAGAATATGTACTTTAATGAACTAATATAATATCTAGGCATAATTAAATTTTCAGTTTATTTATGCATATTTATGCATATATTACCACCATACTCTGTAGGGCTTTAGAGAGTGATTGGAACAATGCATTTCTATTCCAGCCCTACTGAAGCTTACTGTATATAGACTATAAAAGGTATGGGAAGTATGACATTATGGATGTTTTGTTGATTTGTAAGGGTGCAATGGTTTTAAAAAGCTCCTGATAGTTAAGAAGGCATCTTTAAATATTCTTAAATAATTTTTTTAAATTAGCTTTTTTTGTAATTTTATTTAAGAAATTATTTTATTATTTATTTTTAGAACAAAATTAGTGACAGCTATTCGACACTAACATAGTACTGGATGATAAATGGCTTCATTTATCAACAAAGCCATGTGATTCCCAAGTCAGCATTCACACTGACATGGGGATGATATATATATATATATATATATATATATATATTATGTGAGGGGTTAGCTCGGTAGCGGGGTGTGTGACCCCTTGGATGGGTTCACCACACACTGAACTTATACAGACTGGCAATCAAAAACGGTTGAAAACAAAGTTTCTGGTTTATTTTTCCATCTTGCTGGAAAACAATTGCAAGTATCCAAACAGCATAAACAAAATCAAAACATAAAATAAATCCTAGCCACGCTGGGCGTCTACCTTCCACACAGGAACCTATCTATGAAGTCTAACACAGCCTACCGCTGGATAGACAGTGCTGCTCATACAGCAAACAATAGTCTTTTGATTTTGTTATCACACAGAAAAAAACAATGGTCTCCTCACCTCATCAGGCACTGCTCTCCTACTCACACAGCCTTAGGAGTGATGCAGCAATCAAGTGGTAACCCTCTGGCTACTTATAAAGGCCTTGATTGCTTTATTCTGACCAGCTGAAGTTTTCTAAAGGCCTCTAGCCTTCCTCTGTCTATGTTTGTAGCCGACGCCCGATAATAATCTGTGTATCGTCTAAACAAGGCAGAAATGTATGTCCCGGCAGTGACAACACCCACAGATTTACCTGCCTTCCTGTCACATACCCCCCCCCCTCTTGTTTCAACCCTAGGGTTGGGACACAGGTTGCCAGGCAGGCATGCACTCGGGACAACCCATCTGCATTCCCCATTTCAGCACCGGGGCGATGCGTCACCACAAAACTAAATTCTTGGAGGGCCAGGAACCACCTATTTATCCTCCTATTGGTCTCTTTGTTCTGTGCCATCCACTTCAACGGGGCATGATCCGTCACCAGCTCAAACTGTCTACCCACGAGGTAGTACCGGAGAGAATCCAAAGCCCATTTCACCGCCAAACATTCTTTCTCAATGGTGGCATAATTCTCTTCATGGGCCTTCAACTTTCGGCTGAGGTACATAACAGGGTGTTCCTCCCCCTTGATAACCTGAGACAGTACAGCTCCTAAACCCACATTTGACGCATCTGTCTGAACCACAAAGTCCCGTGAGAAATCGGGCGAATTTAAAACTGGCTGACTACATAAGGCCTGTTTTAAAGCTTGAAAAGCCGTTTCTGCTTCGGGAGTCCATTTGGTCATTACAGACTCCTTCCCCTTGGTCAAATTGGTCAGGGGAACAGCCTGTGAGGCAAAATGGGGGATAAAGCGGCGATAGTAGCCTGCGATACCCAAAAATGCACGAACCTGTTTCTTGTTGGTGGGACGTGGCCAATCCTGAATAGCCTCAACTTTGTTTATTTGGGGCCTAATTAGACCTCTTCCAATAGTATACCCCAGATACTTTGCCTCTTCTAGCCCAAGGGTACATTTTTTTGGATTAGCTGTAAACCCGGCTTTCCAGATGGAATCCAACACAGCCTGAACTTTTGGCAAGTGTGATTCCCAATCCTCACTGTGAATGACAACGTCATCGAGGTATGCAGCAGCATAGGCTCGATGAGGCCGAAGGGTCTTATCCATGACGCGTTGGAATGTGGCGGGAGCATTTTGTAACCCAAAAGGCATTCTCCGATATTGGAAAGATCCGTCTGGAGTTACAAATGCTGTTTTTTCCCTGGCCGACATCGAGAGAGGAATTTGCCAATAACCCTTGGTAAGGTCTAACGTTGTCATGTACCGAGCAGTGCCTAGGCGATCAATCAGTTCATCTATGCGGGGCATGGGATAGGTGTCAAACTTAGTGATTTGATTAAGGCGGCGAAAGTCATTACAAAACCGCCAATTTCCATCGGGTTTGGGCACTAAGACAATGGGACTTGACCAATCACTATTTGACTCTTCTATCACCCCCAGCTCAAGCATTTGTTTTACTTCCTGGCGAATTGCCTCTCGCCGGGCTTCTGGAATTCTATAGGGCTTCAACTTGACCTTATCCCCTGGGGTGGTGATAATGTCATGTTCAACTCCGGAGACCCAACCTGGCAGGTCTGAAAACTTCTCCTTATTACGGAGCACAAATTCTTTAACCTCCTGTTTCTGCGTTTTGGATAGAGTCTCCGCTATCCCAACTTCAGGGACAGTCCGGTCAAATGGAGCATAAACTCGGGCAGTCTCAGCGACCAAGGACGCTCTATCCTTCCATGGTTTCAGCAAGTTCACGTGATAGAGCTGCTCAGGTTTTCGTCTTCCCGGTTGGCTAATTTTATAATTCACCACTCCCACTTTTTCCAACACTTCATATGGACCCTGCCATTTGGCTAGGAATTTACTCTCGACCGTGGGGACCAACACCAACACCCTATCACCAGGTGCAAAGGAACGGACCTGGGCCCCACGATTGTAAACCCTTTGTTGAGCCAATTGGGCTTGGGCTATATGTTCCTTCACAATCGGCATTACTTGGGCAATTCTGTCTTGCATTTGGGCCACATGTTCAATCACACTTCGATGGGGTGAACTCTCACTCTCCCATGTTTCCCTGGCAATGTCCAGTAGGCCCCGAGGGTGCCTCCCATACAGTAGCTCAAACGGAGAGAACCCTGTGGACGATTGGGGAACCTCTCTTATTGCAAACATTAGATAAGGGAGCAGATAATCCCAATTCTTTCCGTCTTTATCCACCACCCTCCTCAACATTTGTTTTAAGGTTTTATTAAACCTCTCCACTAACCCGTCTGTCTGAGGGTGATATACGGATGTACGTAGTTGGGTCACTTTCAGGAGTTTACAAAGTTCTTTGGTTACCCTAGACATAAACGGGGTGCCCTGGTCAGTTAGGACTTCCTTAGGGAGACCCACACGGCTGAAAACCTGAAATAATTCTTTGGCAATTGTTTTAGCAGAGGTGTTTCGGAGAGGAATCGCTTCTGGGTACCGGGTGGCATAGTCCATTATTACCAAGATGTGCTGGTGCCCTCTAGTGGACTTCAACAAGGGGCCAACCAGGTCCATGGCGATCCTCTCAAAAGGGACCTCGATAATGGGCAGGGGTACCAACGGACTGCGGAAATGTGGCATTGGTGCAGTAATCTGACACACTGGACAGGAAGAGCAGTACAATTCCACTTCTTTAGTGATCCCAGGCCAATAAAACCTCTGGGTGATTCTCTCCCGGGTTTTTTCCGCTCCCAAATGTCCCCCAAGAATATGCCCATGGGCCAGTTCCAAAACCATCTTGCAGTACGGTTTAGGCACTACCAGTTGCTCAATGGTGTCCTCTATCCTCTGTGACACTCTATATAACAGGTCCCTTTCAATAATAAAGTAAGGGAGGGCAACCCTCTCGTCAGGATTAACTAACTCCCCATCTACCTTCACTGCATTCTCTCTGGCTCTTAGCAATGTGGGGTCCCTTAATTGCTCAGTGACAAAGTTTTCTCTGTGCACCTCGAGGTCATCAAACCCTATCGGCCGCTGTTCAGCAGGCTCCTCCCTAGGGACTGGTGATTCCCCTGCTAATACTGAGAATGGAAACTCAGGAGAATCCTCACAGTTAGAGGTTTCTGGAATAGATGGTTCAGACTCAGAAGAACCACCTACTGGGGAATCTGGGCAGTCCCAGAGTTCCCAGAATTTTGGGAAATCCCTTCCCACAATGGCGTCATGTGGCAGTTTGGGAACTAAACCTACCTGGTGACACAAGTTACCGAGGGAGGTTTCAAAGGAAACGGTAGTCACCGGATATTCTCGAGTGTCCCCATGTACACAAACTACAGCCATTTTCCTCGGATGTAAGGTTTTTCCTACCACTAGGTCACTTTTCACTAAGGTGACCAGGCTACCTGAATCCAACAATACCACAACATTTTTACCATCTAAGCACATTCTATATAACGGTTTCTTATTTCCCTTTACTGCAGTGCATGTGGTTGCAAAAAGGGACTGTCGTCTCTCGGTAAGAAAGTCACATTGCATGGGTTCATCACCCGCTGGGCAAACGGCTGCTACATGTCCCTCTTCATGGCAACGGTAACAGATCAACCTTCTGGTCCTCTCCTGTGGGATGGGTCTTCCAGGTCGCTCTCGCCAAACATTAGCAGTAGTCCCGATAGTTCCTCTAGTTACTCCTTGGTACCTCACTCCACCCCCGTCCCTTGATGCAGTCTTACTTATAGGTGGGAACGGTCTGGTCTTGGGGTGAAAAGTCTGTGCGTCTCGGGTGGAAGAGGACAAACTCTCCGTTGTTAGGTACCTTTCGACCAGGTCTACAAGTTTGTCTGCAGTATCCGGACCACCATGGTTCACCCATTTCTGCAGAGTGTTAGGAAGAGACCTGAGAAATTTGTCCATGACTACTCGCTCCAAAATTTTTGGTCCGGACAGAGTTTCTGGCTGCAGCCACTTCTTAGCCAAATGGATAAGATCATACATCTGTGACCGAGGTGGCTTCCTCTGCTGATAACTCCAATTGTGGACCCGCTGGGCACGGACATCCAGGGTTACACCAAAACGTGCCAATATTTCCTCTTTTAATCGATCATAGTTCTTTGCGTCTGCAAGCTCTAAATCGAAATATGCCTTTTGGGCTTCTCCAGATAATAGGGGAGCCACTAGTCCAGCCCACCGGTCTTTAGGCCAATTCTCTCTTTCCGCTGCTCTCTCAAACGTGGTCAGAAACATCTCAGGGTCCTCATCTGCAGTCATCTTTGGCAATAAGTGTCGCACCTGAAAAGTCGGTACGTTACTGGCCTGACTCCCAGCCTCGGTCTGCTGTCTCTGAAGTTGTTTCACGATGGCCTCCATTTGCTGCTGGTGTCTCTGTTCCAAGCCTGCAATGCTTTCTTGGTGAGCTTGTTGTTGAGCTGCAATGCTCTCTTGGTGAGCCTGTTGTTGAGCTGCAATGCTCTCTTGGTGAACCTGTTGTTGAGCTGCGTAGGCTTGTTGTTGAGCTGCAATGCTCCGCTGCAAAGCTGCATTCGTCTGTTGTTGACTTGCATTTGCCTGTTGTTGATTTGCATTTGCTAAAGCCAGCTGTTTCAGTATCTCCTCCATTTTGGGTTCACTTTAGTTGCCCGCGGCACTCCACCATATGTGAGGGGTTAGCTCGGTAGCGGGGTGTGTGACCCCTTGGATGGGTTCACCACACACTGAACTTATACAGACTGGCAATCAAAAACGGTTGAAAACAAAGTTTCTGGTTTATTTTTCCATCTTGCTGGAAAACAATTGCAAGTATCCAAACAGCATAAACAAAATCAAAACATAAAATAAATCCTAGCCACGCTGGGCGTCTACCTTCCACACAGGAACCTATCTATGAAGTCTAACACAGCCTACCGCTGGATAGACAGTGCTGCTCATACAGCAAACAATAGTCTTTTGATTTTGTTATCACACAGAAAAAAACAATGGTCTCCTCACCTCATCAGGCACTGCTCTCCTACTCACACAGCCTTAGGAGTGATGCAGCAATCAAGTGGTAACCCTCTGGCTACTTATAAAGGCCTTGATTGCTTTATTCTGAACAGCTGAAGTTTTCTAAAGGCCTCTAGCCTTCCTCTGTCTATGTTTGTAGCCGACGCCCGATAATAATCTGTGTATCGTCTAAACAAGGCAGAAATGTATGTCCCGGCAGTGACAACACCCACAGATTTACCTGCCTTCCTGTCACAATATATATATATATATATATATATATATATATATATATATATATATATATATATATATATATACCGTATTTGCCGGTGTATAAGGCGACTGGGCGTATAAGACGACCCCCTAATTTTACAGTTTTTTATGATTTTTTGCCTGTACTCACCGTATAAGACGGCCCCCTTCCGAGGCTTCTGATGCTTCATATTTCTTCCTTCTGGAGCCATATTCTTCTTCCTTCTTGCTGGAGCTGGAGCCAATCACAGTGAGCGATGTATTCTATTAATGAATACAAAGCCTGCTTGGATTGGCAGAGGCTGTAACATCATCAGCCCATGCCTCTCTGTCTCTCAAAGCCAATCCGAGCACGCTACTGTATGTAACCTGCTCAGATTGGCAGAGGTTGTTACTCCAATCCAGGCAGGCTCTGTATTCATTTGAATAGGTCGCTCAACGGGATTGGCTAAGCGGTATATACTGTATTTAGCCGAAGCTACATGTATTACCAGGTGCCCAGCATGACTTATTCTGACATAGCTTTATTCATTACCAAACCTGTCAAGTATACCCAGTCACATCCTATATCCATACCAGTCACGCAAACTCGCAAATTGAAACCATGCTTTTCCAATACAATGAAACCCAAATTCCTATTTATTTCTTACATCTGCACATAATTGGATAATTCACTTAATTTTCACTCAATTTAATGTGTGGGGAACCTTAAATTGAGTGAATATTAGTAAGTGAATCAGCCTCATTTTATCATTATGTCTCGTGTGAATATTAAATGCAAAATGCCAGTGATGCACAAAAATATATACTGTATGCTGTAAATATATATATATATATATATATATATATATATACACACAATACTTTGAATAAAAACAATTCTGCCTTGATGGTTCTTCAGTTTCCTGTTTCAGTTTGCTACAGTCAGTCCCCTGTCCACCTACAGTCTGCCACAATCTTACTACAGTCACTTGCAATCCAACTACAGTATGCAACCTATCCCACTCAGTACTGCCAGCTGCCAATATTTCCCTGTATAATCTCCTGCCAGTCAAGCTAAAGCAATCTGCTCAGTACTATTTAGCTGCCAGTCCAACTGCCTGTACCATTTTCCACACTGTTCCACTTCCAGTGCAAGCTCTGCTCTCAGTCTGCTGGCAGTACAAGTCCTGCTACTGCCCTGCTTCCCATTCAGTACAGCCTTCTACCAGTGTCTTGTTTACAGTGCAGCTTAGCTCCCGATCTACCTGAACCTCTCACTGCTGTATCTTTAGAGCTACCTCTATAGATCTATGGGCACCTACCCCTCCCTGTGGCATTGAGTACCTGTGTACCTGTTTGGTGAGCTGGCATACCCCCTCAAATGCCTGTGAGGGGGTAACCAGTGGAACACCAGCTAGCTCTTAGACTGTACCTCCAAGGAAAACAGCCAATGTGAGCTAAGAATTTTCATTGAGAGTTTTCTCAAGGTAAAGGTCTACACCCAAGGTTGACGACATCCATGTGTGTCTGACAGCCAGCTGATGTGTTTAGCTGTCTTTAAACATTGGCTTTCCTAGGTAGCCAAAATTGGCACAATTGGCTGTAGAGATCTTCCAGTATATTAAAGTGATGCCATAAAAAGACACTTAAATGTTTTATGCATAATTAAATTACAAAAATAAATATTACCAACAACTTTATCAGTGCCTATCAGCGCAGCCTCACCTGTGCCCCGCAATGCAGCCTCACCTGTGCCCATCAACGCAGCCTCACCTGTGCCCATCAATGCAGTCTCACCTGTGCCCATCAATGCAGCCTCACCTGTGCCCATCATTGCGATGTGACCAGTGCCCACCAATGCAGCGTGACCTGTGCCCATCATTGCAGTGTGACCTGTGCCCATTATTGCAGCCTCACCTTTGCCTATCATTGCAGCCTCACCTGTGCCCATATTTGCAGCCTCACGTGTGCCCATTAGGGAGATTTGTAGTGCGGGGGTAGGTTATTACAAGTGTAACATGTAACATGTTCAGATAGGTGAAATTATCCTTTAAACTATATGACAAAAAAAATCTGTACTGAAATCAATGATAGACAGCAAATAAACATATATACGTTAGGTTCAGAAGAAGACAGTTATCTAATTTTATTTTCTTAATTGTATTGACTGTAAGCATGCACAGTACACTTGCAGCTGGATCTGGCAACTCATACATCACAGTTATGCATCACACTACAATATTTACAAAAAGTATTTCTTCCTGCACTTGGCATCTACAAAATCTTTAGTAAAAAATGTAAACCTAAAGGTTAATAAATACTTAAAGCGTCGTTCCGACAATTTTTTTAAAAATAAAAGTCAGAAGCTACAAATACTGCAGCTGCTGACTTTTAATATATGGACACTTACCTGTCCTGGGCGCCCGCAATGTCGGCATCCAAAGAAGATCTGTCCATTGGCTCTTAGTGCTGCTGCTGCCATCTTCGGTAAGGGAATCGGGAAGGCTTGTGGCTTCCCTTCCTGGTTCCCTACTGTGCATGGTCCCTGCTGTCTTCTGGGACCTGCAGCGACCTATGCCCGGAAGTGGGAGCAAGGTATCTTCTCCCTCCCCCCCACTCGAAAGGTGCCGAATGTGACACCGGAGGGGGGGAGGATTCTGAAAAGCGGAAGTTCAATTTTTGGATGGAACTCCGCTTTAAGTCTTAAAACATGACATAAAATAATTGGTACAGTGTTGCATAATTGTCAGTCAAACTCAGTCATCACAGCATTGAAAGTTTAAAAAATGCATAGAAGAGTGTATAACATGCTAGTATTGAGTTAGTTAGAGAAATTAATATACAGATATTTTCCCTTACAGTAATAACTTTATTGTGTATTTTTTTTGCTGCTATCATGGTCTAGAGTTTTGAGGACATTGTACAAGCTACTTATATATTGTGGCCCGGATTCACAAAGCACTTACACCAACGTATCTCGAGATACGCTGTGTAAGTGTAAATATGCGCCGTCGTATCTATGCGCCGGACTCTGAAACCAAGATACGCCTGAAAATAGGCTTCATTCGACCGACGTAACTTTCCTACGCCGGCTTATCTTGGGTGCATATTTACGCTGGCCGCAAGTGGCGCTCCCATTGATTTCCTATTCACATATGCTAATGAGGGAGATACGTCGATTCACAAACATACATGCGCCCCGCGCATAATATACGTGGTTTACGTAAGTCGTACGCCCGGCGTAAAGTTATTCCCCATATATGAGGCGCAACTCATGCAAACGTATGGACCAGAGAACCCAGCCGTCATATTTTACGTCGTTTACGTAGTACGTGAATAGGGATGGGCGTAGGTTACGTTCACGTTGTAGGCAGTGGTATCTTAGGGAGTAGTTTCGACGTGGTATACGTCCACGGGACGGCGCATGCGCCATTCGTTTTAAGTACTTCTATGACGCTTGGCCCATGATTTGCATGGGGTCAAGCCTCATTAGCATGGCTCACGCCCACTTTCACTTACGACGGCTTACGCCGAGGGAACCCAGTGCAGATTTGGCAGCACTGGCTTTGTGAATCCAGTGCTTGCCTCTCTGCGCTATGTCGGCGTAGTGTATATTAGATACACTACGCTGGCATAAATATGCGCCGATGTATGTGAATCCAGGCCTGTATATTTTTGTCCAGAATCATCTGAACATAAAGAAAAAATATTATATTCTCTTGAATATTTCTTTATCGAGGAGGAAAAATGTGGTTCATAAGCATCTGTACCATTTTAATAGTTTCCTTGTTGCTGTTATTTTTTTCATTGCAGGCTTTTATTACATATAAATAACTTGGAAAGGGACACAAATATTAGCACATCTAGAAATAGCAATGAATTTTCCTGTTTTCATATTCAATCCAGCTCTATCCAAGTGATCTATTCAGTAAGGGCCCCTTATTGTAGAAACTATTACTGCATCAAGGCAATCTGTGCAGATTTCATGGCAAGTAATACAACTTGTGTTTTCAGGAGCTCCCTGCAATTTGGAAAGTCCGAATTGTCCTGCAATACTTGCGCGGAGTTTGCGAGAACTAAAACTTCTACGAGTTACCTACCTGATTACCTGATTTTTTAAGGTTGCTATCTCACTAGAATTAGCACAAGAGGCCTAAAAAGTGTAACTTGATACTAATACTCTTATAGATACTTTAAAAATTATAGGAAGGCATGCTTTACTTCAAAGTAGTTGGCAACATAATTTTTTACTATAACTAGTCAATATCAAGACAGCTAATAGAGTGGGTAAGTCCTTATCCATTTTCTTAGAAGTTGCAAAAAATGTGTTTTGAAGTTGCCAATATACGTCAGCAGGATGGCAGCGGTGGGCAAATGGGCGTACCTATACGTCCCCTTTAATTTTCGGGCTAGTGGGCATGCGCCGCCACGTACTGCGTGACCTTGCCTGCGGGTCCCGCGGACTCAATGTCTGCCGGTGCCCTGCGATCATGGCACGGTGAGGCAGACCGGGGAGATGTCTATGTAAACAATAGACATCCCTATGTTGCCTAGCAACATGACAGGGATCTACTGCTCATTTTTATAGCACTGGTCGCTGTATAAATGACAATGGTCCCAAAATAGTGTCAAAAGTATCCAATGTGTCTACTGCAATGTCACAGTCATGATAAAAATCGCGGAATTGCTGCCATTACTATTAAAAATATATAATAAATGCCGTAAATCTATCCCCTATTTTGTAGACACTTAGGGCCAGATTCACATAAAAAGTACGCCGGAGTATCTTCTGATACTCCGGCGTACTTTCAAATTTGCCGCGTCGTATCTTTATTTGTCATTCACAAACAAAGATACAACGGCTTTTGGCTAAGATCCGACAGGCGTACGGCTTTGTACGCCTTCGGATCTTAGGTGTAATTCTCCGGCGGCCGCTGGGTGGAGTTTGCGTCGTTTTCCAGCGTCGGGTATGCAAATTAGCTGATTACGGCAATCCACGAAGATACGCGCGTTCGTCGCAATCTCTTACGTCGTCGCTAGTCGGTTTTTCCCGTCGCAAACATAAGCCTGCTTTATCATGGCTTACATTTAGAATAGCCATGTTAAAGTATGGCCGTCGTTCCCGTGTTGAATTTTCTTATTTTTTTTTGCGTAAGACGTCCGGGAATACGAAACGGCGTAACGCACGTTGCCGTTCAAAAAATATGTCGGGGCGCCCTAATTTCGCGCAAAGCACGTCGGGAAATTTTCAGAGGGAGCAAGCGCAGAACGTTCGGCGCGGGAACGTGCCTAATTTAAATGTTACGCGCCCCATTTGAATTAGGCGGGCTTGCCTCGGACAGCTTTACGTTACACCGCCGTAAGTTTACACGCAAGTGCTTGGTGAATCGGGCAATTGCGCTGAAAACGTGCGGCGGTGTAACGTAAAGACGATACGTTACGCCGCCGCAGATATCTGTGAATTTGGCCCTATAACTTTTGCGCAAACCAATCAATATACGCTTATTACAAATTTTTTACCAAAAATATATAGAAGAATACATATCGGCCTAAATTGAGGAATAAAACACAATTTTTATATTTTTTTGGAGATATTTATTATAGCAAAAAGTAAAAAATATAGTTTTTTTTCCAAAATGTACGCTCTTTTTTGTTTATAGCGTAAAAAATAAAAACTGCAGAGGTTATCAAATACCACCAAAAGAAAGCTTTGTGGGGAAGAAAATATGGAAATTTTGTTTGGGTGCAGCATTGCACAACCGCGCAATTGTCAGTTAAAGGGACGCATTGCCATATCGCAAAAAGTGCTCTGTTCAGGAAGGGGGTAAATCCTTTCAGGGTTGAAGGGCTTAAAGCATATGGCCAAATGCTTTAAAACATCTCAGAAAAGAGATACGGATGCTATATACTGGGTCCTCAAATGGGCTTCTCCACTTAATATTTGGGTTACCAAGGTAGTTCATTATGGCTTTGATTCTATTGATCTCTTGTGGGAATCATGTTTGCTCTAGGATTTCAGTATAATGAAAGGTTGACTACTGAGGATTAACTGTATACATGGAAACTGACACTTGTGGCCCCAGCATATAAAGATTGTGCAATGTTCTATTATTTATTATTGGTCCTCCTGAGTTTCTAGGTGTTCTCAGATCACTTGAAATAACCACTTGACATTGCCAATTAAGCTTTACTCTTTTTTGTGTCTAACTTGACAAACTAGTTATCCAGAACATTTGAAATTGCTCAACTAGAAAGTGTACATCTAAACAGAGTGCCTTTTGTCCCGTTATGACTATTGCTGTGAAGAACACTTAAACAAGGAAAAGACAAACATATTTCATTGTCACTCTGTTCAGCTCACTTGCTGAGGTGGCTCCCTAAATGACAAAGGTACAGCACTTTCGCCTTGGGCCTTAAATATTGATTTCAAATTACTCTCACATCTTTCATGTTAGAGTATTGGCTAAATCATTGCAAAATAATCTCTTTTACTTGAATTCCCTTGCAGACAATGTTCACTGAAGTATGATTTGGAAAGGAAAACAAATCCCACCGAGCTATATAGTCTTTGTACACGTATGTGTGGGAATATTACTCATCCATTTCATGTTAATAAAAGTGCAGTTTGAATGGGATTTTCAAATCAAAGCTGCAGATCCTTCGCTTCACAGCATAGTTTATAGAAGAAATAAAGTGCACAAGCCCTGGAGCCTAAATGAAAACAGATATTTAGATTCTGTTTTTTGTCTTTTAGCTGTCACACTCTGCCTCTGTATTACTAGATGTAACCAGAATAAAGTGTAAAGATGCATTGCATATGACGAGTAAGCTTTCCAGTCATTTACTAGCAAATGACTATATAGCCACGGGCACATGCTATAATTTCACTGCTAATGACAACCTTGTCAAAAATTCATAGTACGTGTATTTTGGAAGCAGTCTCAAACTCGACAGCTCTGATTATGATGATATTTTTTAAAAATTCCCACAAAATCTATCATTTACATTTTTTTTTCATTTGACCATTGTAGAGCTAATTCCCATACTGCACATACAGTGGGTAAAATAAGTATTTAACGCGTCACAATTTTTCAAGGTAAATATATTTCTAAGGCCCCATACACACGAGAGGATTTATCGGCGAATACGGTCCAGCGGACCGTTTCCGCGGATAAATCCTCTCGAGGATTTGTGCGGATTTCCATGCGATGGAGTGTACTCACCATCGCATTGAAATCCGCGCCGAAATCCTCTGGCGATGACGTGTCGCGCCTTCGCCGCGATTATGACGCGGCGACGTGCGCGACGCTGTCATATAAGGAATTCCACGCATGCGTCGAATCATTACGACGCATGCGGGGGATCCCTTCGGACGGATGGATCCGGTGAGTCTATACAGACCAGCGGATCCATCCGTTGGGATGGATTCCAGCAGATAGATTTGTTTAGCATGTCAGCAAATATTTATCTGCTGGAAATCCATCCCAGGGGATAAATATCCGCGGAAACAGATCCACTGGAGTGTACACACCATAGGATCTATCTGCTGAAACCCATTCGCTGGGATTTTTCAGCGGATGGATTCTATCGTGTGTATGGGGCCTAACAATGCATTTGACATGGAATTTTCACCACATGTCAGTAACAACCCATGCAATCCATACATACAAAGACAAGAGAATGTGTAATAAAATGGAATGACACAAAAAAAAAGTATTGAACACATGCAGAAAGGGAGGTGCAAAAGAGCATGAAAAAGCCAAGGCACCAGCTGAAATCTATAATTTATTAGAAAGCAATCATGCCCCTTGTCATTGCAAATGAAAAATCAGCTGGCTCTGTCTCAACTGATGGCCTATAAAAAAAGTGTCTCATTACCAAGGTGTCACACAAGAAATATCTCATGATGGGTAAAAGCAAAGAGCTCTCTCAAGACCTTTGCAACCTTATTTTTGCAAAACATACTGATAGCATTGGTTACAGAAGGATTTCTAAACTTCTGAATGTCCCAGTGAGCACAGTTTATGGCCATAACCCGGAAGTGGATAGAACATCATTTCACCATAATCTGTCCACAACCAGGTGCTCCTCGCAAGATTTCTGACAGAGGAGTGAAAAGAATTATCAGAACTGTTGTCCAAGAGCCAAGGACCACTTGTGAAGAGCTTCAGAAAGACCTGAAATTAGCAGGTACAATTGCTTTAAAGAAAACAATAAGTATTACACTCAACTTCCATGGCCGGAATGCACGCTCACCACGCTAGAGTCCGTTGCTGAAGAAAAAGCATGTTCAAGCTTGTGTAAACTTTGCTGCACAACATTTAGTCAAGCCTGTGAAATACTGGGAGAATATAGTCTGGTTAGATGAGACCAAAATTGAACTCTTTGGATGCCATAATACACACCATGTTTGGATGTCAAATGGCACTGCACATAACCTCCCAAAAACACCATACCAACAGTGAAGTCTGGAGGTGGGAACATAATGGTGTGGGGCTGTTTTTTACCATACGGTACTGGAAAATTTCATGTCATTGAGGTAAGGATGAATGAAAAATGAACCAATACCTTCTTGATAAAAATCTCCTGCCATCTACCAGGATGATGAAGATGAAACAAGGGTGGACATTGCAGCAAGATAATGATCCCAAATACAAAGCCAGGGAAACTCTCAAATTGGTTTCAAAGAAAGAAAATAAAGCTACTAGAATGGCCCAGCCAATCACCTGAAAATGTATGGAAAGAACTTAAGATCAGAGTTCATAGAAGAGGCCCTCGAGGCCTTTAAGATTTGAAGACTGTTTGTGTGGAAGAATGGGCCAAAACCACAACTGAGCAACGCACACGACTAGTTTCTCTATACAGGAGGCGTCTTGAAGCTGTCAGTACCAACAAAGGATTGTCTACAAAGTATTAAATAGATTTCAGTTAATGTGTTCATTACTTTTTCCCTGTGTCATTCCATTTTATTACACAAAACTTTGTTTCTTAACTTATTTGTTTGGTTTCTTTGTATGTATGGATTGCATGTGTTGTTACTGACACGTGGTGACAATTTCATGTCAATAGCACTTTTAGAAATATATTTACCTAGAAAAATGGTGATGTGTTCAACATTGTTTTACCAGCTGTATATCATGCGTGCATGGTAAGAGGGAGCTTTTGTAAGATTAATGAATTTACAATCATACCTTCACTAACCTGGTTCTTTGTTTTACTTTTTCATATATAATATAATGCCTGATGCAGTTATGTGTAACTAGATACCATACATCAAATACAATTAATATCACTAGAATGCCTAAATCTTAATGGAAAAGGGGGTAGTTCTGGCCCAAACTGTAGTTCAAATGATGCCAGAAACCTTAGTCTGTGATGTTGATATTGGTGTTGGCCAGGGAAAGGCACAAGACAGGTAAATAGGATATTGATATCCAGTAATAGAGATGAAACAGTCCACAACTCAGGGCTGGCCTCTTCAGGGTAGCAGAAGCGAGCTCCAAACCATGTAGATAAAAGCAAAGCGAGGTACCTTCTAAGTATGAGCTGTATAGACTTTATAGTACAAAAATTAAACACTCACATTGAGGTTACAGGATATCAGAATGGGGAAAATGTCCTGAAGTGGTGTGTCTCCTGACTCGCTGGTCCATCAAGCTGTGTCACTCATGAGCCCTTTGGGAGCGTCAACCTGCTCTATGTGCTTTGTGTGTGGTGGTAAAGCAGAGAGGAGGGCTTTCTACTTCCAGTGACATCACATGCCACTGCTGTCCACGTGCACCTCAGCCCTCCTCTCTGTTTTACCACATTTTCCTGATATCCTGTAACCTCAATGTGAGTGTTTTACATTTTTGTACTATACAGTTCATACTTAGAAGGCGCCTCTCTTTTTGCTTTTATCTACATGCCTCAATCCTAGCCTGCTGGCCACAATGTTTATAGGTGCTAGTCAGGTTGAATACTGGCCCGTCAAACACATTGAGGACTAGAACAAAATGGCATTCACCTGCACATTGTCTCTACATATGGTGGAATTATCTTATTAAAAAAATGACTTTAACTTGGTCTCCTACCCATGGGAAAACCCCCTTTAACATGTTTTGACCAGTAGGGGCTTAAAGTGGATGTAAACCCACTTTCATTCTTTCTAAACTACTGCCATAGTGCATATCTATAAGGATATAGATGCCTCCTGCATGTATCCTTACCTGTCAAATGTCTCCCCTCTGTCTGTTATGAAACCCGAAAAACTGCAGATTCTGTGAGTGGATCTGTTGTCTGGAGCTCGGTGGGTTGAGTTGTGATGTCAGTAGACTCTGTGCCCACCTCTACACTCCCCTTGTCAACATGCATTTTCTCCTATGTACTCCTTACACTGAAGTCTGCTATGATCACTAACATCCAGTCAAAATCCAGAAACATAACCACATGACTTCAGAAAAGGAGTGGGGGTGGGAATTAAAAAATAATTCCTGTCTGAAGCTAGTGCATGAGATATGTAAATCACCTGTCATTCACAGCAAGGGGGCGGAACGGACTAAGGTTCTTCTCTGTAAGTCTGTTTTATTTCACTGAACAATAAAAGAGGATTGCTCAGAGCTGGATTAACTCTGTGTGGCAAGACTGGGCACAGATGATAGGAAATCTTATATTGTACATTATGACATCAACAAAAATAAATAAAAAAATTCAGGTTTACATCCACTTTAATCGTATAGGCGCTATGATTAAGCCCCTACTTGGCGAAACATGTAACAGGGTTTCTCCCATGGGTAGGAGATCAAGTTTAAACTAACTTTTACTATTATTATTATTATTATTATTATTATTATACAGAAATTATATAGTGCCAACAGTTTACGCAGCGCTTTACAACATAAGGTTGACAGTACAATTACAATGCAATTTAATACAGTAGGAATCAGAGAGCATGCTCATTAGAGCATACAATCTAGGAGGAAGGGTCCAGAGATAAAAGAGGTAATAACTGTGTGGGTTAGGCTGATGAAAAAAATACATTTGCCATAGGTGGAGGCAGGATAGGATTCTCTGAAGAGATGAGTTTTTTAGGGATTGTCTGAACGTGGACAGAGTAGGAGATAGTTGGACAGATTGGGGTAGAGAGTTCCAGAGGATGGGAGAGGCTCTGGAGAAGTCCTGGAGGCAAGCGTGGGATGAGGCAACAAGGGAGCTAGAGAGCAGGAGGTATTGGGAGGAACAAACAAAACAATTTGGTTGGTATTTTGAGACTAGGTTAGTGATATAGCTGGGGGCTGAGTTTTGGATGTCTCTCTAAGTTATTGTTATTATCTAGAATTAAATTTATTGTGTGATTGGAAGCCACTGAAGAGATTGCCAGAGAGCGGTTGCAGTTTGTAAGGTGGATGAGTCTAGCAGCAGCATAGATAGACTGAAAGCGGTGGTAGCCTATTTGTAGGTAAGCCAATGAGGAGGAACTTGAAGTAGTCGAGGCGAGAGATGATCACGATGTAAATTAGAAGCTATGTGGTGTCATTGGTTAGGAAGGGGCGTATCTTGGGGATGTTGTGGAGTTTGAGGCGGAAAGCTTTGGGCAATGATTGAATGTGGGGCCATACTAAGAGGAGTTCAGTATTTGCCGAGGCGGTTTTCAAAAACATCTTTTTGTGCGTAGGTAACATATATGTATATGCCCCATTGTAACCAGTGTGCAATTTGTAGGCCCCCACAAAACATTAACATTTTATTGTTGTAGTATCTAAAGTAGTCTTTTACTGCAATAGAGCTACATGGTTTGCTGGTGAGAGAATTTTGAAGCACAGCACTCAGTAGAGTTCACTTAATGTGGTTCTAAAGGTAGAAGGTTTTCTACCTTAATGCATTCTATGTGTTCATCTCCCCCCCCCCCCAGTCCTTACTTATACTTACGTGAGCCTGATCTCAGTCGAATGCTGTGCTAGAGAGCAGCAAATGTCTCCTCTCTCTCTCTCTCCTCAATGGACATGGGGGCAATCACAGCCTGTGAGGAGGGAGTTGGGGTGGGGCTGAGCCGCGTTGTGTGTGCCAATGGACACACAGAGCCTAGGTTGGGATTGAGCCCACACAAGTTCCCCCTAGGTTCATTTTGAGGCAGGTTTGGTAAACATTACAGACGTTCTAGTCCTGCTGGATCTGAATCCTATTAAATTTCTATGGTAGCCTAATGTTACAAATACGTTCTCCCTATCTCATAGGATAACAGGCAAGGGATTGTCAGACAAATGACATGGGGACTGGGCACTGTCTGGGGGAACATGAATCAAAGGAAAAGAAATTATGGGAGAATAGGAGGATAGTAGGATTATAGCAGTGCCAAAGAACACAATTTACAAGAATAGTAAAATTAACACATTTTTAATTAGTTCAAGATAAAAACATAGTAGTAAAAAAAGGACATGATCAAGTTATGATCAACTTATATAATTTTAAGCAGACATTTGTACTAATGTGTCTATTGCCAACATGTTTTGCTAGTGATGGCTTCTTCAGGGGTTTTTGTAGGACACTAGTAGTTAAAGAACTATAAAAAGAGAGAAAATACATAATAGTCACCAGGAAATAACATCATATAATTTAATATGAGAAATTCAACAGATTTTCAATATAGTAACATTTGTCCTGTCAGGACCTGGTCTGTTTACCCATGTGATCACCTAAACAATCCAATCTGACCATCAGCATCACGAAATGGAGGCAGATAGCCGCATGACCACAGAAGGCATATAAAGACTAATGTAGAATAAGTGAAGTGCAACATTCAGTATTCAATAATAGGTGGACATAAATAAGTCCATCATAGGACTCACATAAGCTCAATAAAGTCACTTACATAATGTGCATGAAATAAAGTATAAGGACAGAGGGTTGGCAACACGATGGAACACCAATATCATTGCAAGTGTTACTGAAAACAGAACAGCAAGAGGAATAATAGGACCTATAATGCAAAGAGTTGAAGTTCTAGCATCATGCATAGGCACATTTCTACCACATATCTAATGTGAGATCTAAATTGATAAGTGGGTATAAGGCTACACAGTGGGCTACATAAATATAAAGCCCAGCAAAACCTAAAAGCCTTTAGTGCATATCAGAAAGGGACTCATGTATAGCTCAAAAGAGATTGCATACTTAGCAACAATCAAAAGGGGCAGATATTCAACCATCAAAGGTACAATTGATATACAGAAAAGCCAATAATAGTGTTCCAGAATTTAGTGCCGAAATCAATAACTCACTATAAAGGTGTATGTGTGTCTGTGCAGCCCTCAGGTCTCCAACAGTGTGGACGCTGTAGTAGGGAAGGTTGCTCGGACCTCAGTGCATGCGCTGTAGCATTTTCCTCATCCGCACATGGCTGGTGACGTCAGACACCGGCCATGTGAAGGGTATATGTAGATGCCATCGCCAGCGTCTATACTGCTGGAGACCCAAGGGCTGCATAGACACACATACACCTTTACAGTGAGTTTTTGTTTTGTGTCCTAACTTCTGGAACACTATAATTGGCTTTTTTGTATATTAATTAATTTATGGTTGTACAGTATATCTGCCCCTTTTGATTGTTGATAAGCAATCTCTTTTGATCCGTACATGAGTCCCTTTTTGATATGCACTGTGCTTGGCAGCAGCACTGCTCTCTTTCTCTACTCACACACAAGACTTTAAGCCAGCAGCAGAAGCCATTGTCTCCTGTTGCTGTCAATCAAATCCTGTGTGGAAGGTGCAGGTGGGCAGGGCTGAGATGCGATGTATGTGTCAATAGATGCACACTGCCTGGTTCCCCATAGCAAGCAGTTTGCTTTATATTAATTTTAACTTCCAGGCAGTTTTGCAGTATTTCTGTTTGCACTCTCCAGAGGCAGCACCAAGCAAGCATAACAGAGTGGTGTAGGAGTCATGTTGATGACTATCGCCACACTGTGTAGTAAGAGGTCCTTTGGTCCTACTGTGTGAGCATGCATGGCAGGGTGACAATACCATTGCTGTATGTATTGCTGGTGAGCTTTGTCACTATGCTACAGGAACCCCTATTGGCATCACTTTATCAGGATCTTTAACTAAGATTTATGAAAAAAGTACTTCTGAACTGGAAAACAGTGTACAATCTATTTGGACAAATATATGCTGCAACACATACATGGGGGCAGATCCACAGTGAGAGTACGCCGGCGTATCTACTGATACGCCGGCGTACTTTCAAATTTCCTGCGTCGTATCTTTAGTTTGAATCCTCAAACCAAGATACAACGGCATCTGGGTTCGATCCGACAGGTGTACGGCTTCGTACGCCTTCGGATCGTAGATGCAATACTTCGGCGTCCGCTGGGTGGAGTTTGCGTCGTTTTCTGTGTCGGGTATGCAAATGAGCTTTTTCGGACGATCCATGAACGTACGCGCGGCCGTCGCATTCTCTTACGTCGTCTCTAGTCGGCTTTTTCCGGTGTATAGTTAAAGCTGCAATGTTGCGGTGTATAGATAGACTTGTCATGTTAAGTATGGCCGTCGTTCCCGCGTCGACATTTGAATTTTTTTTATTTTTTGCGTAAGTCGTCCGTGAATAGGGATGGACGAAAGTCACGTCTAAATTAAAAAAATTACTTTGTTGCGACGTCATTTCGCGCAAAGCACGGCAGGAAATTTCGAAACGGAGCATGCGCAGTTCAATCGGCGCGGGGACGCGCTTCATTTAAATGAATCACGCCTCCTAATCGCCGATTTGAATTCCGCCACCAGAAATACACTACGCCGCCGTAACTTACGGCGCAAAATCTTCCTGGATTCGACTTAAAGCCAGGTAAGATACGGCGGCGTAGCGTATCTCGGATACGCTGCGCCTATCCATTTCTATGTGGATCTGGCCCATGGATTTTAAATCAGGATTGCCATACACTTGAATACCTTAGCATTGCTTCCCCTTTCACCTTATGATTTTACAACAATCTTTTAAATAGTTAAATTATTTTATTTTCTTGCACAAATCACATGTTTAATTTCTCCAGAGCTGCTGTTTTATAGTAACAAACTGGTCATGTAGGAAAATAGGATGAAAGTGCAGATATCAATGACCACAGGAACATTTTCCCTGAATGAGCAAGGACTGCAGGAAATGACTGTGCTCTCTGCAATCCTATTTCCTGTACAAAAGATAGTTTTAGCTCGATATGGAATCACTCCAAATAAAAGAGAAAAGTATATTATCTTACACAAAAGCTGATCATTGACATAAAAAAATAGACAGTGCCCAGATTATTTAGTTAGTGTTATACTAAACAATCAATCTGTAAGAGAAAACTTTTCTTGTTATTATATTATCATTTTACAGATACTCATAAGGTTTTTTATCTACAAAGCATAGGATCATAGCTTAGGCCAGATATGGTCATCCGTTAAAGCAGGCAGAGTATATAGGAAATTTAGTATTTTGGAGTATTTTCATGAAATGTTCAGTATAGCCAGTGAACCAAAGCAAAAAAGCATTTTAAGATTATTTATTAGTGAAGTGCCTTGAGCTTAGCAGGTGCTGCAGTGATTTTCCTCAACATTGGTTATTATTCTCTATAGACAGAACTGGCAATCTGACGTTACTGGCATTTGCCTGAGTGACTGGTCTGTCAAGAAGTGTTTGTGCCTTGGGGTTGAAAGTTATGCTGAAATAGCTTTAAGGGCAAAATGAAACTTTATTTTTTATTATCGTCCCTGAACAACTATGTAAAGGATGTTTTGGACTGCAGGAGATCACTTCACTCGGAGTTGAGTAGCAACCTGGATCTCCAGAATAAATAATACGCTCTAACTTTAGTGTGTTATTTTAGCTAATTAGTATATTATTAATTGTGGGACTTTTAACAAATTTTAACAATTATACTCTGCTTTTTCACAAATGACTCACTGTATGAAGGAACACTGCAATTTTGTGACATGTACTGAACAGCATTTGTTTTTACATCCTTATATTAGAGTCATTTAATAATGGGTCCCTAAATGTAAACTCATCGGGGCTGCTCGATCCCTTATCTATAGCTGAAAAACTGTTCTCTAAAACTTTTCTGTAGTTTGTACACATCCTGCACTTGGGTACCACTATGGTAAAATTAGAGACTCTAACCCTACATAAAAATGTATCCTTGGGAAATAGCCATTAGGAGGTAAAGCATGTAAAAGAGCCATGCAAGCACATTCATACACTGATGATCGGAGGACATTGGCATAATTACAAGATTTTCAAGCGACTACTACATATAACAATCAAGATTATTTACACTTAACTGTATTTTCATTTGAGTCCATCTGATCATCCCCCACAGCTAACTACCCCTTCTTCCACTTGACCCTCCCTTCTAGATTGTAAGCTCTAACGAGCAGGGCCCTCTGATTCCTCCTGTATTGATTTGTATTGTGACTGTACTGTCTTCCCTGATGTAAAGCGCTGCGCAAACTGTTGGTGCTATATAAATCCTGTATAATAATAATAATAATAATAAATAATTATTTATTATAAAGATGAAGAACGTTAAAGGAACACTAAAGGTTCATTTTTTTTAGATCAATTGATTGCTGTAAGCTAGAGTATTTAAATATCACTTACCTCGTTTTTCCTTTTGACCTCAAAAATACAGTAATCCAGGTTCGAAAATGCCATTTCCTGTCACTCCGTTTTGCATGGTGGAAAGCAGAATGTGCTCACCCCCTCCCTATGACTACAGCCCTGCGTGAAGATGCTCTCTTATCCCTCACAGGCATGGCGGCTAAGCCTAATGGGAACTGTAGTTCCCATTAGGCTATGATGTAGCAAGAATGAATGCGCACCGCAAACCAGGAAGTCAGTGAGAATAATGATTCAGGAGTGACGGAAGTGAATAAAAAAGCTTGATTTCAACAGGTATAAAACTAGTTATAATGCAAAACATTACTTTTTACTTTATCAGCTACTGTCAGACTTTAATATAAGAGGAAAATATTTTTGTCTTTACAACCCCTTTAATACATTCAGTATTTTATTGTGCAAAACATCGTATTCACCAGCTGTTTTTTTAATTAAATTAGTATTGTTATAGAGATTTGTGTATTAGGGTGTTTTCCCTAATATAAGCAAGTGCAAATGATCCTACTGAGAGATCAGTTTTCCTAATGAACTTTACTTTCATCTTCTATTCATCTCTGTTAAGATGAATATAAAATGTTTCCTATTATTATCCCATGATCTATGGTTGAAGGGGGCAGAGCTATCGATCATCTGTTTATACTCCATTCTTAGGTCACGTTCCATTCATAGATTATGAAATATGGCTTCCATGATTGGAGCAGTTGAAATGGAAGGAGTGGTCATACTTGAGCTTTCTTGATGAGAGACTGTGATAGCCCTTCACCTGTATTAACCCCTGTAACACCAGATGATTACGGCAGAGGGGATGGGGATGACAGGATGCAGATTTTGACTAAAAAGAGGAATTAGCAGAAGGGACACACTCTACTGATTGTAAGTCATTCCCCTTGTGCTGATTTTTTTTGTTTTTTATTTTGGCTGCACTTAGGCTTCAAATGAGATTTGTCAGAAAAAAAAAATGATAGAAGGCATAGAGACTTTGCAATACTCTTCTGCCCATTTTTTTCCCATTTTTGCCAACAATGTATTTATTTATTTGTATATTACATTGCCTGCAGTGCATGCACTGTGTTATGCACATTCTTGGCATATGAAATATTAAGAAGAATTGAGTAGAGTGTCAGGATGCAACTCTGTGATAAATATACATCATTACTTGATACCCACTAGCCAAAGAAAAAGCATGCAGGTTTGAAGGAAACAACAGAGAAGATTGCTGCAGTAAGAATGGGGTAGTGACCAGGAACCTGCAGGTGTCTTTGTTGGGGATGCAGCAGTAGATGCAGAGGTAATTTTGCCATTATGCAAAAGTATGCATGCATACTTTTACACTATAGCAAGGTGTTTCCTTAGCCCCAGTAGCCCTTTTCTGCTTTAAAGTAATACTATAGGTCTTAATTTTTTTCCTAAAATAAAAAAAAGTTTATTCTTACCTGCTATGTGCATTGTGCAAGGATATTCCTTTTCTGGCATCACTTTCCACTCTTCCTCTCCTGCATGTGCAAGTTATGTGCTATGGGAGCACATGTTCAAGCTCACTCCTAAGTCGGGCCATGTGCATCTATAGACACACCCAGTGCCACTTGGTCATGCCCCCCACTCCCTCCTCAAAGGATTTCACTGCCAGCAGCTGGAGCCAATGGAAAGTGGAACAGCCAGTGGAAGTTTTTTGTTTACAATATATTTTATCAAGGAAATTCAATGCAAGTGTACAGAGATGGTTGGATATAGAATACCAGAATTTACATGGGCTCAACGGCCTAAAGATATAAATGCATACCATAACCATAACAGTGGTTTATCGTTTAAACCAAACATAACTACAAAAAGTTGTAAAGCCACACTATAATGCATTTAGGAAATACAGAAGAGTAGTAAAAGTTGTATGGTGAGTATTAACAGACTTTGTAACTTATAGGCCCAAAGGGACCTATTTTTAAGGAAGTCAAATCTGTGTTGGAGTTAGCTGTGTTGTGAAATTAACTGGTTTCTTGAGATAAGAGAGATTAGTTATATGAATCTCTGCATAGAGGTGAATGAGAATAGTCTACGGAGTGTGACATTGCATAGGGTGGTATTTATATACGTCTGAGGCCTAGTACACACGAGAGGATTTGGGTGGTGGACCGTATCCGCGGATAAATCCTCGAGAGGATTTCCACGGATTTGGATCCGATGGAGTGTACGAAATCCGCGAAATCCGCGACGAAATCCGCAAAATCCACGACGAAATCCCCTCGCGATGACGTGTCGCGCCGTCGCCGCGATGATGACGCGGCGACGTGCGCGACGCTGTCATAAAAGGAATTCCATGCATGCGTCGAAACATTACGACGCATGCGGGGGATCACTTCAGACTGATCGATCCGGTGAGTCTGTACAGACCACCGGATTGATCCGCTGGTTCCGATTCCAGCGGATAGATTTGTAGACATGTCTACAAATTTTTATCTGCTGGAATTCGGAAATATCTGCGGATAAATATCCGCGGATAAATATCCGCAGGAATGTACACACCATAGAATCTATCCGCTGAAACCGATCCGCTGAGATTTTTCAGCAGATGGATTCTATCGTGTGTACGGGGCATGAGGGGTTTCCAAGGTTGGCAAACCTGCTGACAACTAAGGCTAGGTACATTAGTTGGTTTGGAGTGATATTGATGTATGGTAAGGAGGGTGGTGAAACGGGGAAGGTGGACGTTTTTTTACATAAATGCACAGAATGCATTAACCACTTCAATACTGGGCACTCCCCCCCCCTTCCTTCCCAGGACAATTTTTAGCTTTCAGCACTGTCATCCAAACAACATTTTTAACCTTTTCTTCCCACAAATAGAGCTTTCTTTTGGTGGTATTTGATCACCTCTGCAGTTTTGAATTGTTGTGCTATAAACAAAAAACACTGACAATAAAAAAAAACTATGGGCACTGATAGGCAGCACTGGCGGCACTGGTGGGCAGCACTGATGGCACTTATAGGCAGCACTGATGGGCACTGATAGGTGGCACTGGATAGGCAGCACTGATGAGGAGCTGCTGACAGGCATTAGTGAGTGGCAATGATTGACATTTTGATTGGGCACTGACAGGCATTACTGATGGGGCACTGATTGGTACTTTTTTGGGCACTGTTGTGGGCACTGATTGGTACTGGCATATATTTATTAGGGGGAAAGGCTGGCAGGTGTTGGGCACTGATTAGCAGCTTATGGGCACCTTTTGATAGGGGCTGTGCTGATAATCAATGTGCTGATTATCAACACAGACCCCCCCTCTGACAGGGAGAGCCACCAATCAACTCTCCCTGTCAGCGTGAACCGAGGAGAGCCGTTTATCTGCACTTCCTGGTTCACGTGATGATCAGCTGTGATTTGTCACAGCTGATCACATGTCAAGAAGCCTCTGATCGCCACACTGCGTGCCCCGGCGGGCGGCAAGTGGTTAAGTTAAAAAAAAAATTGACTTTAGAACTACTTTGAATCTGTTGCTAGTTTAAGGATAATGTAAGCTAAACTGATCAGATTGCTGTCCTATTATCCCACTAGCAAATATCTTGTGAAAATGAAAAAATGTACTTCCCTTTCTACTAAAATGTACCTTAGGAAAAATGCACACATATACCCTGTAGATTTCTAGCTTGCTGTTTTATCGTTCTGAATGTCCTCTTTTGCTCTATTTTATGTTTATTACATCTTTTTATCCCCCTTTCTTAGCTTACACAAAATCCAGCAGTAGCTGCATCTGTTAAGTACAGAATTTGACCTAGTTATTTTCAGCTAACCACAGCATCATACCGTGTTCAGTAGGTAGCACCTGTCTTTACAGTTGGCTTCTCTTTAATGTTCTTTTTAGTACTTTAAGAGCCACTAGGCCAAGAAAAAAGGTAAATATAGCTTAAAGAACTTTAAAAAGGAATAAAAAGTCGTTTTTCTATGAATTTTGACTGAACTTAATATTGACTCCACCAATTTTTAATTTGCAAAACTGAGTATTTACTCTTTTAGTACAGTCTTTTTTTTTCAAGTTACATAGTCTACCATTACAGTGCCTTAAAAAAGTATTCATACCCCTTGACAATGTCCACATTTTGTCATGTTATAACAGAAAACTTAAATGTATTTTATTGGGATTTTATGTAATAGACCAACACAAAGTGGCACATAATTGGGAAGGGGTAGAACATTTATTTATTTATTATTTATTAAAATTCTTAAAAGTACAAAATGGTACAAAACGCAGTCAGTTACCCGTAGGCCTCGATGCGCCGAGAACAACAATACAGCAACAACCAAAAAAACACACATCAAAATTTTAAATGGTTAGCAGATCAAAGAACTATAAAAACCTATGTAATTCCATAGGCTTGACTGAAAAGCTCAGTTTTTAGAAGCTTCCTGAACTTAAAAAGATCATTCTCAAGCCTTAATTTTAGAGACAGGGAGTTCCAAAACTGTGCTCCCTGGACCGCACTCGTCCTCCCTCCGCATTTTTTCTTTCGAAATTTAGGGATCACCAAAGTTTCCGAATTAGCCGACCTTAAGGTACGGTTGGGCAAATACTTGGTGAATTTTTCCTGCAGGTACACTGGCCCCTTGCCATGGGTAGCCCTGTGCACCATGCAACTAGTCTTAAACAGAACCCGTTCCTTCACGGGTAGCCAATGCAGGGCTCTCAGCGATGGCGTGATGTGGTCACGACGACCAACACCCGTGAGTAGCCTTGCAGCGGCATTCTGAATAGGCTGTAGTTTGTGCATGATGTTATTAGGTAAACCCAGGTACAAAGCATTACAGTAATCTAATCGACTTCCGATAATGGCATTAACCATAGAGATCTTGTGCGATTCCTCAATGAAGCCAAAAGTCGACCTCAGGAGTTTCAAGTGGAAGTGACAAGAACTCACCACCTGGTTTACCTGTGGTCGTAGCGTTAATCTCTCATCCAAGATGATACCCAAATCCCTGACCTGGGTGACTGGTGCTGGGACCGATGAAAGCGAGTCCGGCCAAGTAGGGAAACCGCCCGCCCATGACTGATTGCATAAAACCATGCACTCAGTTTTGGAGCCATTGAGCATTAGATATTTGGCCCCCATCCAGGCTTGAATTTCCTCCAGGCAGGTGGCCAGAGTTATCTGTGCCCCCCCATCCTTGGGCAGAGGAATGTAGAACTGGGTGTCGTCAGCATAGACATGAAAAGATAGGTTGTGGCGGCGGATGATATACAGCAGAGGCCTCATGTAAATGTTAAACAGGAGCGGCGATAAGGCCGATCCTTGAGGGACTCCACAGGACAGGGGACTATCAGAAGAGGAGTGCAGTCCCAGCCTTACTCTCTGAACCCTGTCCAGCAGGAATGAGGTCATCCATGCCAATGCTGTACCATCAATGCCTGCCACAGTCCCTAAACGATCAAGTAGTCTAGAATGATCGATAGTATCGAATGCTGCCGACAGATCCAGCATTACCAAGGCCGAAGCCTCATTTCTGTCCAGGGCCCAGAGGAGATCGTCCTGGACTTTGGTCAAGGCGGTTTCAGGACCTCTTCCTGGTCGGAATCCAGATTGGAAATCATCCAAAATGGAATTGGATGGGGCTGAATTTGCCACACTGCGGCTCGTTCCATAATTTTTGCCAGAAACGGTAGAGTTGAAATGGGACGATTATTGCTCAACACAGAGCGTGCCAGGTTAGCTTTCTTCAGCAGGGGGATAATCACAGCCCGCTTCAGAATACCCGGCACTGTTCCAGGCACATGATAAATGGTTTTCAAAATCTTTTTACAAATAAATATCTGAAAAGTGTGGCTTGCATTTGTGTTCAGCCCCCTTTACTCTGATTACTCTGAAATCTAGTGAAACCAATTGCCTTCAGAAGTCATCTGATTAGTAAATAAATAGCGTCCACCTGTGTGTAATGTAATCTCAGTATGAATACAGCTGTTCTGTGAAGCCCTCAGAGAGAACCTTAGTGAACAAACAGCATCATGAAGGCCAAAGAAAACACCAGAGACATCAGGGATAAAGTTATGGAGAAGTTTAAAGCAGGGGTTCACTTAAAAAAGGTATCCCAAGCTTTGGTAATCTCACAGAGCTCTATTCAATCCATCATCTGAAAATGGAAAGAGTATGGCACAATTTAAAACCTACCAAAACATGGCCGTCCACCTAAACTGACATGCAGGGCAAGGAGAGCATTAATCAGAGAAGCAGCCAAGAGGCCCATGGTAACTCTGGAGGAGCTGCAGAGTTTCACAGCTCAGGTGGGAGAATACCTCCACAGAACAACTATTAGTCATGCACTCCACAAATCTGGTCTTTATGGAAGAGTGGCAAGAAGAAAGCCATTGTTGAAAGAAAGTCATAAGAAGTGCCATTTGCAGTTTGCGATAAGTCATGTGGGGGACACAGCAAACATGTGGAAGAAGGTGCTCTGGTCAGATGAGACCAAAATTAAACAAATGATATGTGTGGTGGAAAACTAAAAGTGCACCTCACCCTGAACACACCATCCCCTCTGTGAAACATGGTGGTGGCAGCATCATGTTGTGGAATGATTTTCTTCAGCAGGGACAGGGAAACTGGTCAGAATTGATGGGAAGGTGGATGAAACTAAAATACAGGGCCATCTTAGAAGTTAACCTGTTAGAGTCTGCAAAAGACTTGAGACTGGGGTGAAGGTTCACCTTCCAGCTGGACAACGGCCCTAAACATATAGCCAAACCTACAATTAAATGGTTTAGATCAAAGCATATGTATCTGTTAGAATGGCCCAATATATCCAAACCTAAATCCAATTGAAAATCTGTGGCAAGACTTAAAAAATTGTTGTTCACAGGCGCTCCCCATCCAATCTGAGCTTGAGCTATTTTGAAAAGAAGAATGGGCAAAAATGTCACTCTCTAGGTGTGCAAAGCTAGTAGAGATATACCCAAAAAGACCTCCAGCTGTAATTGCAGCGAAAGGTGGTTCTATAAAGTATTGACTCATTGACTTTCAGATATTTATTTGTAAAAGATGTTGAAAACCATTTATCATTTTCCTTCCACTTCACAATTATGTGCCACTTTGTGTTGGTGTATCACATAAAATCCCAATAAAATCCATTTACACTTTTGGTTGTAACATGACAAAATGTGGAGGGGTATGGATACATTTTCAAGGCACTGTATTTTTTTGAAATATCTAAAGCCAGAAATGTTGGTTCTGAGCATTTTACAACAGTATTACTTAATGGTCTAGTCACAAAATTAACCCTAGAAATTTTAATGCAATGCTAAGTTACTTTATTTGAATGCCTGTTATGTGTTAGGACTGATCATTGCAGCTATTGCTGAAGCTCAATGAGCTTCATAATAAACAATTACAATTATAAGTGGCTGTTCTGATCTATTACAGTTAGTGGTTTCAGGGTTTGTGGTCTGATGCATGTAATTAAAAAGTAAACATTTCCACTGCAACTCTAGCATGGATAGTTTTTCATGCTTTTTATTTTTCTACTCATTACATAATTGAATAAATTATGTGTTATGTGTTCAAAACCTGAATATAGGTAAATATTTGGCATAATTTTGCTTTTACACCTTTCAACATGATTTCCTAAAAATTCAAATGTCACATAAATAGCTAAATATATTTATTTACATTCAAATATTCATAGCTTTTCTTATTTCTCTCTCAATATCAAATCTTTGGATTTTAAATTATATGTACTTATAAATACAAACAAGAGAGGGCGCCTTCATCTAAATGTTAATCTAAATGTTTACCTTGAAAACAAGTGGCATAATAAAAAAAGAAAATTAATGCACTCACTGAATGTAAGTAGGTAGTAAGCATGTCATTCAAAAGAACATGGACATGTGGCTGGTGATTGGCAGAGTCGCTCTAGGAAGGCTGGATGTCACTCTGTCAATGGCTGCTGGGAGCTGGAATTTAAACTAGTATAAAGATATGCAGCACGAGAAATACAAGCATAAACTTTAGTGCAGAATAGACATTAGCGTAGTGATCAATTTTATTTATTGTCTGGAATTTAAACTTGTCCGGCTGTGTGACGGCTGCTTCTGAGTCCGCTCCGGGGTGCTCAATGCATATCAGCTAGGCTCGGCTCTCCTCGGGAATGATGTCACTATGTACAAGGGCCGTGGTTATGTATTTTAGTGCTCCACCCCTTTGTAAAACCTTTCCTGTTTAGGGGAGTAGGCACCATCTAATTTCATGACTGTCTGCCTACTCTCTGATCATTTCCTGACTGTTATTTAAGGTTCTCAATAGTGCTCTAGTCCTACCTTAATTTAAATTATATTTACTTGTCTGTACAATGTAATTTGTCAAGTTTATATTTTACAGTGCTTTTTTAAATATAAATATATATATATAAGCACTGCAAATTTTTCCAGAAGAATTTCAGACAAAAGTAAAACATTTTTGTGGTGGTAATGGTTAGGTTCAGAAGGAGACAAGTGGAGAAAATGTCAGTAAAATGGAAAATATATGTACATACTGTATATATTCAGAAATCAAGACTAGATGGTAGCTCACAATCATAGTCATCCAATTAAAATTAGAAAATGTGATATTAAGTCCTATGTAGATGTACACATGCTGTTTAGGGAAAAGCCACATGTTTAGATGTTCCCTATAACACTCTATTTTATTCTCTGTGTACAGTTGCAATAAAAAAAAATACTTTATGTAACTATCTAAATTTCTTTGTCTTATTTCATCCATCAGCTTATATATCCTAATAATGTAAAGCAGCCCAAAACATGATGCTCCCTGTACCACGTTTTGTCATTGGAATGGGGTTTTGATGTTACGCTGTGCTTTTTGCCTCCAGATACAATTTGCATATTTTTGGCAGCCTCTGGTCTCACCTGTTAAAAGACAGTGAGTCTAAAAACAAGTGTTTTTTTGCAAACTTAAGAAGTACAGCAATTTTTTGAGGAAATCAATGATATCCTCCCATGAACACTGTTCTTAACTCATAGTAGTTAGTCACATTCAACTGGACTTGTTCTGTGTAATCTTGAAGATATACATAGCTTATTCAAGCCACTTCTTAACATTGCAGAACAAATCCAGCCAAGCGTGACAAACTACTACTAGCTATAGCATGACCTGAATACATGAGAATGTTCACAGACTTAATTTTATTTTTATATTACACACAGGACCAGAGACTCTGGGCAAGTTTGAGGGATTTCAGCAGTCCCTTTACTGTTAGCCTATAGTTCTTTGTTAAGTACTTTGTAGACGACACTGCTGTAATCTTAGCAGTATCCCAATTCAAATTTAGAGTAGAAGCTGCATTTTCTTTGTATTTCCTTGCGTTGTTGTGAATTGATAGAGAGACAAATACTTTGTGTGGCCTTTTTGGCTTGATGCATCTTTCAGGTTCTTTTAGAACAACCCAGAAAATATGTTTTATTTTAAGATTAACATAAATATATATTACTGGAAAAGAGAAGACTGTCAATAACCAAACTTTCAAACACAAGAGTGCAGTGCTATACCTTCAAAAAAAACTATACATAAAAGTGAAAAGATACCAAAAAAAGTGACTGGACTATGAAATTTTCTAAATTATACAAACATATAATATCGGCTCTTATACAGTACAGACCAAAAGTTTGGACACACCTTCTCATTCAAAGAGTTTTCTTTATTTTCATGACTATGAAAATTGTAGATTCACACTGAAGGCATCAAAACTATGAATTAACACATTAATTATACATAACAAAAATGTGTGAAACAACTGAAAATATATTTCATATTCTAGGTTCTTCAAAGTAGCCACCTTTTGCAGCAGACACATCTCTAGAACTGTTAAGAGGAGGCTGTGTGAATCAGGCCTTCATGGTAGAATATCTGCTAGGAAACCACTGCTAAAGAAAGACAACAAGCAGAAGAGACTTGTTTGGGCTAAAGAACACAAGGAATGAACATTAGACCAGTGGAAATCTGTGCTTTGGTCTGATGAGTCCAAACTTGAGATCTTTGGTTCCAACCCCTGTGTCTTTGTGCGATGCAGAAAAGGTGAGTGGATGGACTCTACATGCCTGGTTCCCACCGTGAAGCATGGAGGAGGAGGTGTGATGGTGTGGGGGTGCTTTGCTGGTGACACTGTTGGGAATTTAATCAAAATTGAAGGCATACTGAACCAGCATGGCTACCACAGCATCTTGCAGCGGCATGCTATTCCATCCGGTTTGCGTTTAGTTGGACCATCATTTATTTTTCAACAGGACAATGACCCCAAACATACCTCCAGGCTGTGTAAGGGCTATTTGACCAAGAAGGAGAGTGATGGGGTGCTGCGCCAGGTGACTACCTCTTGAAACTCATCAAGAGAATGCCAAGAGTGTGCCAAGCAGTAATCAAAGCAAAAGGTGGCCACTTTGAAGAACCTAGAATATGAAATATATTTTCAGTTGTTTCACACTTTTTTGTTATGTATATTTCCACATGTGTTAATTCATAGTTTTGATGCCTTCAGTGTAAATCTACAATTTTCATAGTCATGAAAATAAAGAAAACTCTTTGAATGAGAAGGTGTGTCCAAACTTTTGGTCTGTACTGTATATCCAAGCAAAATAGTGACATCATAAACTAAAAGGGAAACAATGTGCACAATAAGGTCCATGCAACAAAACGTGATGGTAAGTTAAAAAATCTTGTGTGTACGTTCTTGCCAATACTGGTGCTCCACAACAAATAAACATGGTGCTTCAAGTCACACAGTGTACAAAAAAGCATACCAGAGGGCCATGATTATATTACACAGGTAGGTCAGAAAAAGACGGATTAAAGCAGCAAACTTCTCCGGGAAAAAAGGCCAGCTTAATAGGCCTTGATCTTCAGACCTCCCCAGGATAGATGAAATGCAGATCTCAGGTGAGTAACTCATAGTAATAAGTAAGGTTACAGAGCACAAACTATTTAAACTAGCTTTTATTTTACATATTAGTAAAGAACTATAATATGCCCACATCCAGATGGCCACCGAGCAGTTCTCATGCACAGTGAAGTGTTCACTGGCTCCGCCCAACATGTTTCATCAGATTTTACGTCATCGGGGGCCTAATAACCAAACTGTGTGTGTGTAGAGCAGGACTTCTTTTAATCTCATTTCACTGATTGAAATCATGCTATCCCCTTTTGAACATCATTGTTTTAAAGGTTTGTGTACGTTGTACATCAAGGACCTTTACTATACAAGCCATTAATTTCGCAAATATGACAGTTTAAAATATGTGAGTTATTTTTAATCATATTCATTATATGCAAATAGAACTGTCCAAATAGGCATTTATTTATAAATCCAGGCAATTCCAAAAGTTTCACACATTTTTCCTTTCAATTGTGTATATGTTTATACTTTGTTTGCATAGTATTTCCACTTCAATTACCTTGGATATCTAATCACAAGCACAGAAAGCTAGAAACCATTTTTACTCTGGCAAACTTCCAAATGTTGATCTGATTGGGCAGTTTATCAAAACAGAACCCAGAAAATATATTCTTTAACATGGACTTCTTGTCTTTACTTATTTCCTCATGACCTAACCATAACCTTATGTTTGATTTAGTGCCAGTTTGTTAATGTTCTTTAATTCACATTTAAGGTTTTTAAAAACCGCACCCATTAAATAATATCAGATTCACTTTACAGTTTCAAGTATGCATTTTATGACATTAAATATTGAACTCACATTTAAATTTTTCTTACTGTATGACAAATGTATTGCTATGTGATTTTGGAAACCTAGTGACCAAACAGGGTTAAGGCATATGAATTATATTTTTCTCCAGTAAAATTAGACCTATAACTATCTCTTAGTCACATGGCAAATGTCATATGTAAAAAGGAACATTAGTGCTTAATCCTGAAGATTAGTCATTTCTTTAGGGTAGAAGTGTTTCCATTAATTTCTTTTAACAGCATTTGAGATTACCTAGTGTTCACATTACAGAAGTTGCATGATAAGAATACACAATAGGATCAATTGCGTATCTTTAACACCAAGCCACTATTTATAGTCCTGTGACCATAAATTTCAAGTCTCATTGGACTCAACTGAAAATAAATGTCACTTCTATTTTAAAATAAGCATCCTTATACTTGTGTGTTAGCTTTGTAAATTGTGCACTATAAGTTTTTCTCCTTTAATGTGAAGTATGAGATTTCATGCCACTGTATTCTTAAAGGTTCTTAAACCCAAAAGCAAAAATGTATTAAATGACCTTTAAGTTAGGAGAGTACTAAGGGTTAGTTTCACACAAATGTATAACATTGGCTTGTACAGGAGAATAAGAAGAATACGACAAGCAGTTAATACCATCACTGTTATATCATGGCTAAATTCTTATCATATAATTGGAAAAATAAAACTTGGTCTTCAATCCCCATTTGTCCTTATTCATCGGACAATGATATAGACATACACATACAGACACCTATGATGATTTTCTCATTTTTCTTTTCTCGTAACATTTTATTTGCTACAAGTTGCAGTGGAATTTGAACTTTAAATCTGTCTTGTCTGTGTCCTACAGTACTAAGCTGAGAAGCACTGTGCTTATCAGTCTAATGGCTTCCGTAAATGTCATTATCCTCAAAGGAAAAGCATCACCTTTTTGGGTCTTTGATATATCAATAAATAATAAATTTGCTTTCCACAGTAGGATATACTGTGCTCTTAGGATGATTTGTTGTATTCATGCTCCAACCTTTCTCGAACGCATTTCTAATCTCATTGTGACTGAAATAAATGTTTACATTTAAGGTGGAACTGGTTATAAATTGACATTTCAGATTTGGGAAAATAGATGTTTAGGAGAAATGCTAGCATTTACTGGGCCATATACTGCACCATGTTCTTGGGGGATCGACTGACACTCACTTCCTTAAAAGCCTAAAATTGTTTTCACATTTGTTACATCAACAGAAAATTTTTGTAAGTTTTTGTATAACATACTTTTATATGTTTTTATGTTTAGGATTGATTTCAGTGGGCTGCCCTATGCGCAACAAATGCTACAAAGTAGCTCATGGAACATTTTGGTGAATTGCGGTTTGTGAGTTTTTACTGCGAGTTTTGCATCATTTGTTACGCATTTTTGCATGTAGCAAAATGCGTGCTTGCTTTCACGTTTGGGATGCTGTTAATAAATAATAGCATCATAAACGCTACACCAGTTTTTTCCTGGAATGCGCAGTTGTGTATGGAGCCTCACTGCAAAACCATCCTAGTACTAACAATGCACCTTTAAGACCCTCCCACAGTGCAATTTGGCCACACCCACCATTTGATGTGGCCACCTATACTCTTTGCTGTCTTTCTCTTTCTCTCTGTATACTCTATGCTCTCTCTCTCTCGCTCTGCACTCACTGCTGTTTCTCACTCTCCTCTCCCTCACTCAACATCCCTCACTCAACATCACTCAACATCACATCACGTATATTAGTACAAACTTGCAGAACCGGCTTATATTGCTTCTTTTACTAATACACCCAGCCACCCAGCCTTTCTGCAAAAGAGCTTGGTTCTTTGATTTTCCTCTTTCCTCCCCCCTCTCCTTTTCCAGCTCAAGCATGCAGCCTTCTCAATGCAAGGAGAAGAAGTGTTGGGGAGATAAATCAGGGCCAGAGGCCTAAAGCAGTATCTCCTGTCTGTGTATTTAGGAGTCACAGTGGACACTGACAATATGTTACAGTGTGTGACAATAGTTGGCATCAGTAGGCGGGTTTAATAACAAACTTGTGGGTGGATACTGTAAATGTGGGTGAGAGGAATCTCTTTATCTACTGGGCAAATTTTCTTGAGGACACGATGGTGTGATTCAGTGAAGTCCGAAGCTGCAGCACTTCCTCACTATACTAACAGCTCTGCGGTCCTGCAGTTTTCTTGGAATGGTTAAGAGGAAGACACGGAGGAGCTTTCTGTTCAAGAAACTGGTGGCTGATATGAGGTTTGCTCCAGAAGATAGGGAGAGCTTTATCATTACTGCAATAGAGGTACATTATTGCCATACTGTTACACAAAGATGCAGTACTTTAGAAAAAAAAGTTGAACTCAGCCTTTAAGACTACAGAATGATTAGCATTTGTGGCAAATAGGATAGGGAATGGGTCTGAGTAGTTTATCAAAAGAAAACTTGTGAAGGCTGACACCACTTAGTTCACAAAAATGTTGTTAGTTAACAGCCCTAAACATTGCTTAGAAACCAAGTGCATATCTAGCAGATCATTGGGTATTTTCCTATACTTAAAAGGGGATTTAAAGGGATAAAACATTACAAATGCACTGCATTTTCTATTTGCCCCGCCAAAACAAAGCCTGCTGTTTATAGAGCTCAGTTGCTCAAGCTCAAAGGCCGGCAGTAGAATCACCTATACTTTTCTCATGTTAACTTACCTTTAAATATATGTAGTTGAGTATTATACCATGTTAGCCATTGATAAATATACACAATTTTGAGTTTAAATGATACCCCCTTATTAGCTAACATGTTATTAAATAAGCAAGCTTTTTGGATGCCTTAGATCCATTCTTCTGGCTTTAAATAATTCTGCAAATGGTTCTGAAACACATATATTTATAAACAAGGAGGAGCAATCAAAAATGATATCAAATATTTATTTACTTCTCTTTGTAACTTGTTTATAAATAGGTGAGTTTCAGAACCACTCTCAGAATTATATAAAGCCTGAAAAAAGCAATCCCTATAGCTTGCATCTTTGACAACTTGTCATCCAAATGCTGTATATAAACCTGGACTTTCAGCAGTTAAAACAAGCACAACTTGGTATCATTTTTTTTACTAGCAACTGACTTTTTGGCAAAAGTATACTGAGTGGCTGTAGAGCCGTCCAATCTTTTATTGTACTGACAAATGTGCCACCTGCCATGGTTCCTGGGCTTTCCCATTCCTCTGGGGAGCCCAAGACCATGGTAAAAAGTCTCAGGGTAAAGAGAAGAAGCAGGCTGAGAATCACCCATTCCCTGATCTGCTCTGTGATCACTGAACCCGGATGTGCTCAGTCCTGAGTATTTCTGGTTTCAGAGCTGTCAAACTCCTGACTGAAAAAGTTAATCAATCACCATCTTGTGCTTGATCAGAGCTTTGACACACATGTCCCAACCCACCCTTTAGTCATGTAGCCTAAAGGGTATCCCTGAAACTTCAGACTTTTAGCTGATAAATTTGTTAACTTGATGGCAGCCTTCTGTAATTCCTTGTGCATCAGCACTGAACTTATTGAGAGAGAAGGGGAGAGAGATAGCACTAGGAGCCATTCAGGCTCTGATGCATGTTGAAAAGAAACATGTTGACAGGAGAAGAAAACAGAGGGAACATTTCATCAGTAAGTTTCAGGTCCTTCCACCTTGGAGGCTTGTTTGTGACCTATCTGTTAGGCTGTTGCAGTGAAAGTTGAGCACCTGGCTATAGGCTATAGTGTCTGACTACTGACTCTTCTGACTCAGAACAAGTATACAGATCAAAAGAGTTCACTTTACCCAGAATTTTTTACCTGCTTGCTTAATCCAGGTCAACGCCTCAAAAAATAATGAAGCCAGCAATACAGAAGTATTTTAAAAGGAAGTCCCCAGTGATAGCCTTAGTATTTCTCTCAGTACTGGTTCCTTTTATACATTAGGGATTTGCATTATACATTCATGGACCCAGAGATTGGGACTATATTTTGCACTACTATTTTTTATCAGTCTCTTAATGCAATAACGGCCCCATTTAGCACCGGCATTCAGTATGACCACATTTCATTGAAATAAGATTGCATGGATCAGTACAAAAAATAAGCAATTTGCAGCCATGCACATATGACTGCAATTGATCATATGATGAGCCCTATGGTTTCCATATGTTATAACACTTAAATCCTAAAAGAGAGTCTTTAGAAAAAAAAAAGAGAGTCTTAATTTCCTGTCACCTACTAAATATCTGTTATAAAGTTTTAAAGAAGATACTGCTATCAAACAGTGACAGTATTTGGGCAGGTATTGTTGACAGTGACAAATAAATTGCAGCTTGTGTGTGCTTCAATTATCTAGCAACCTTCAAGCTCTGTTTCTAGGTTTCAGTGGAATGGCTGCTATATTATCCACTGATATTACATGTCATCATGAAGGCTGCTTGATTAATTACATGGCTACAATTGCACATTAATTAAGTAGGGGAAAAAGGAGTACGTTTTGATGAATGGGAATATCCGTATGAACTAAAAAAAAAAAAAAAAGAAATTTCCCAAACAAAAAAATGTAATTACAGTGTTTTGACAGCCATTTGGAAACTAAACATTGTATCAACTGTGCACTTGTGATATTATAACAATTAAGAACATTTACCCGCAAGGCTGCAAATGATCCCTGTAGAGATGTAAACCATCAAAAATTTAAGCTGTGGAGTAACAAATTATTACTGGGCAAACAATTGTGGGAAGCCTTCCAGATTTATACATCTTAAGGAGTAACCCTAGGTAACTAGTATAATTAGTTTAGGAATTGATTTAGAGAAAACATGGAAATTATGTTAGGAAATTAAAGTGTCAGGAAAATCAATTTTTGTGTTATTATTCCTTAAAGTGAGGTTCATTGTCTAGGTGCATAATCTTTTCACAAGGCATATTTTTGTTTTTTAGCAAATTCCTTGTTGAGCCTGCTGTTTCCATGTATATACTGATTATAAGTGGCTAGGCTATTGCAGCCAATCCTCTGTTTGCTGCATTGCCACTTTTGGCTCACAGGTTCTGCCAGATACCCTTTATGAGGCCTAGAAATGGGAAGACCTAGAAAAATTGAAACATTTGGAAAAAACATGTTTTTTTTCTGGAAAATTTGAAAAAAGTGTGGAATATTTTATTTTAAAGTGATATGTAATATATCTATGAAATGGTATTCAAACTATATAACATTAAAGTGGTTGTAAACCCACTCCCCCCCCCCCAAAAAAAAACACCACTTGCAAGACAAATGCTTATTGAGCTAGTATGCTATGCATACTAGCTCATTATGTAATACTCACCTCAGATCGAAGCCCCTGCAGCCATCCTCGTACGCCACTCTTACGGCCGACATCTCTCCCAGGGATTACTTCCGGGTATTGCAGCTCCAGCACTGTGATTGGCATGCGCGCGGGAGCCACCAGTCATGGCACGATCACCATTTTTAAGTGTGCCTGCGCCGTAGACATTGGCACCTGTCATTATTGTAAATATCTCCTAAACCGTGGAGGTTTAGGAGATATTTTGAGCACCTACAGGTAAGCCTTAATCTAGGCTTACCTGTAGGTAAAAGTGGTTGTACAGGGTGTACAACCACTTTAAGACCATAATGAAAGATTTCTGAGACTTTATGTAAAGTTCTCTCAACTGAAGACAAGCAACTCCTGGAATACAGTTCAAGTAACACTGTACTTCTCAATTCAGTTCTCAAACAGTAGACAATACAGTGGATGGCTCCAGTTTAGTTTATTTGTGGGCTCCTTCTTGTACATTACATATTTGGGTAATTGCTGGGATACAGTACATGATAGTTTTTGTCCTCTCAGGTCTTAATTGACAGGTACATTAGGATAAATTTGTCTGACAAATTAGTTTATCTTTACAACCTTTAAATGATTCTTATTAATGTTACAGCATATAAATAGGGTAAACTCCTGCGCTGTCTGAAAAGTGAAAGGAAGGGGAACAAACTAAAGATACTGCTGCAAATATAAAAGTCTACCTCGATAGACTAAGGTGAAACAGAAAGATTAAATTGCAATACTTGCGCTGTAAAGTGTGGGGCAGGGAGTATGTAGTGGGCGGTAATATTTATAAGTGACTAGTGAAAATATTATTTAGTGAGAACAGTATTATAAGACATATATAGCAATGAAACCAATACAAGGATAGTCCTTAATGAAAAAATCTGCACTCTGAGGAGGTCCAGATCCAGTGCAGTCCTGCCGTGTATTAGTGTGCTCCAAACAGAGATAAATCCTAATCTCCAACGGTGCAGGTATTGTGTAAAAATAAAAGTAAAAAATGAAAATGCAAAAGGTACACGGAAAAAAGTTCTGAAGAAAATATATATGCGACCCTTAGATCCGTAATATAGGTGAAATAGGATAGTTGAGCCAACACCAAAGTTACATGTAAACACCTTTGGTGAACCCAGCTGCTCACCTCGAGTTGACCACAATATGTCCAGGTCAAACTGGTCTAGATGGTTACAGTCCACAAATAACACATGTAAATCTCCATCCGATGTTTAACATGAAAAAACAAACAACAAAGTAAAAAGACAAAAAGAGGCTGATGGTGAAATACCGTCACAAAAAAGATATTAGCAATTGGGATCTTGGCGGGTGGGAGTGCACTCACATGTGAGTGAGAGATCTCAGACTCATATCCACGAGTACCGCACTCGTCGGTCCCTCTATCTTTCCTCTGCTTCTTTCCACTAATTCTCAGGGTTCAGATGCTGGCTGTTTTGGTCTCCCCAGGATTTCTCAGTGTGTAACGCTGTCTCAGCTGCTGTGGGCTTATGGTAACTCCTATCCCTCTCTCATTAGCTCAGGTGGAGCGCTCAGGTGGCGTTGTAATGGGAAAGGGGTGAAAGAAACACACCCATAGTATAGCCCAGTCAGCAATGTAAACCGATTTTATTAAAAACAAAAGTTAAAACTCACATATAGATACAGGAACTCTGCAACAATCCTTACGAGCGGCGAACTCGTATGTCCGTTCGTCAGATGCTGTGGTGTGTCCTGCCTACCAATCCCGACGCGTATCGTCACGGTCACGTGACTTCATCAGGGGATGATGTAGGGGACACATAGACAGACATTTATAGTCTGTGTTAATGAGCACCCGGCGGCCATTTTGTCATTTTCTATGAGCTCCGACAAAATGGCCGCCGGGTGCTCATTAACACAGACTATAAATGTCTGTCTATGTGTCCCCTACATCATCCCCTGATGAAGTCACGTGACCGTGACGATACGCGTCGGGATTGGTAGGCAGGACACACCACAGCATCTGACGAACGGACATACGAGTTCGCCGCTCGTAAGGATTGTTGCAGAGTTCCTGTATCTATATGTGAGTTTTAACTTTTGTTTTTAATAAAATCGGTTTACATTGCTGACTGGGCTATACTATGGGTGTGTTTCTTTCACCCCTTTCCCATTACAACGCCACCTGAGCGCTCCACCTGAGCTAATGAGAGAGGGATAGGAGTTACCATAAGCCCACAGCAGCTGAGACAGCGTTACACACTGAGAAATCCTGGGGAGACCAAAACAGCCAGCATCTGAACCCTGAGAATTAGTGGAAAGAAGCAGAGGAAAGATAGAGGGACCGACGAGTGCGGTACTCGTGGATATGAGTCTGAGATCTCTCACTCACATGTGAGTGCACTCCCACCCGCCAAGATCCCAATTGCTAATATCTTTTTTGTGACGGTATTTCACCATCAGCCTCTTTTTGTCTTTTTACTTTGTTTTTTCATGTTAAACATCGGATGGAGATTTACATGTGTTATTTGTGGACTGTAACCATCTAGACCAGTTTGACCTGGACATATTGTGGTCAACTCGAGGTGAGCAGCTGGGTTCACCAAAGGTGTTTACATGTAACTTTGGTGTTGGCTCAACTATCCTATTTCACCTATATTACGGATCTAAGGGTCGCATATATATTTTCTTCAGAACTTTTTTCCGTGTACCTTTTGCATTTTCATTTTTTACTTTTATTTTTACACAATACCTGCACCGTTGGAGATTAGGATTTATCTCTGTTTGGAGCACACTAATACACGGCAGGACTGCACTGGATCTGGACCTCCTCAGAGTGCAGATTTTTTCATTAAGGACTATCCTTGTATTGGTTTCATTGCTATATATGTCTTATAATACTGTTCTCACTAAATAATATTTTCACTAGTCACTTATAAATATTACCGCCCACTACATACTCCCTGCCCCACACTTTACAGCGCAAGTATTGCAATTTAATCTTAATGTTACAGCATAATGTTTACGTATAGCCTGGTCAATATATTTTTTTCTTTTCCTCCTCTCAGTAAATTGAATTTAATGCATGAAGGTAAAATACCTTCTGTGTGTATCAGCCCAGCCTCCTAATACTTACCTGAGCCCCCTTTAGATCGAGTGAAGTCCATGAGAGACTTGGACCTCCGGGGACTCACACTCCTAATTGGGTTTCATCAGCAATGGGATGGGAGCCATGCTGTCAATTTCATCCAGTGAGTCAATCAGGAAATTGAGGGAACAGGGCTTAGCCACGGCTCTGAGTGTGAATGGACATACAGAGGCTTTGCTCGGGAGCATGCCTGCTTGGGTACCCCACAGCAAGCTGCTTGCTGTGGGGGCATACGACAGAAGGGAGGGGCCATGGGCACTGGCATGAGACAACAAAAGAGGAGTATCTGGGCTGTTCTGTGCAAAACCACTTCACAGAGAAAGTAAATATAACATGTTTGTTATTTTAGAAAAAAAATGAAACTTTAGTATTACTTTTAAGCTACAACAGAAATTACATTCAGGTAAGAATAACTGAAAGTGTACACACTGAAAACATGCTATACTTCCCTTTAACAACCTGACATGAATCTTGCCCACCTTGTCCTTACAAAATATAGGTTTTATAGGTTTCCCTAGGAGATATCATTTAAAGAAATGGACCTCGACTTCCCACTGATCCAAAAGTCTGTTTAAAACCTGCTATCAACGATATATAGTGGATGAATGTAATCAGGGAACTGCTGTGTTAAGTGACAGGGCTCTGATATCTCTGTGTCACTGCGATTAAATATACGATACATCAGAGTTTTCCATTTCCCATTTATAGAAGTTTTCCTTCTGAATCAGAATGAAACAGCAAATAATCAATCAAGATCTCAGAGGAGAAGAGGCAGATTTCATCAGATAAAAATGTGCATACTTTCATCTGTTAAAATGCTTAAGATCTCTTGCTGATGTACCATAATTATGCATATTAACAAAAATACTCCGGGGAAATTTAACCCCATATAAAATTAATGTACCATCATCAACTCACTCACTTTACATTTTTTTTTTCAGAATAGTTGTGAGCAATTTAAAAGCAACCTATTTGTTCCTTGAATTTAATATACATTTTATTGCTTATGATAGAGATTGTAATAAGAAAGGTTATTAAGGTACAGATTTGTATTTATTGTTATAGTTTGACTCTAATTAGATTCCTGTGTTTTTAATATGAGATGATTGTCTTCATTTATATACATTATTTGTTTATTTTTGTCTGTTTATATGTCCCTTTCTTATGTCTGTGCATGTCTAGTTACCCAATGTAACATGTTATGTAACAGGCTCGACATATAAGCTCCTTTCAATTTGTAAAGCCTCTATATATTACCATCTAAATGTAAGAACATTTGTGTAATGCATTCCCAGTGGTTTGTATCAATCTGAGTTTTCAATAACGTTATATTTTTTAAACAATCACTTCCAATCTTGTTTTGTTTTTCAAAAAATTGATTGGATTAACACAGGTGAATTAACTACCGTATTTATCGGCGTATAACACGCACATGCGTATAACGCGCACTCTAAATTTAAGAGGGAAGTTTCAGGAAAAAAACTTTCCACAGCCCCCTGCGTATAACACGCAGGTACAGTTTGCCCTCTATTTTCAGGGTAAAAAAGTTAGTGTTATACGCCAATAAATACAGTATTTTCCAATGAACAATCTCTTCTGTGTCATCAATTTTTGTAATTTAAAATGATTGGATCAAACAGTTGGCCAGCATAAACAGTATATTTATATCTTGTTAAGTAGCTAATACATTATGTACTATTAAGTTGTTGAAGCTAAAAGAGATTTTACAGTCAAATGTTAATATCAGCTCATTTGTGTCAATTCTTTCATTTCGACCCTGTTTATGTGAGTTTGTGGGCATTAAAGTACTTTACATATACCCATTAACAAATATACTGAGCCCAATGCAGTCAAATCAAAATTGGCTGCACCATCTACTAGCTTTCATGCTTTATGCAATTAGGGGCACCTTTATCAATCAGACAATGTGACTGTCACCAAAAATTTACTGGTGGCAAGTCAATCGTTGTCATTTAAAGCACATGCAACTGGGCGATTCATCTACAGTGAAAGTTTGGTGAATGTAAGATTCACTGCTTTACTGTATAAATATGCCCTTTTAGAAAGACAACGATATAGACACTGGGGTGGGAAATTTAAAATGTAAGTTCATTCAGTCAAAGTGCACTTACCCAACCTTGCCTGGCACCACCATCTTAATTACCAATCACTCCTCCTTCCACCCCGTTGCTTAAGTAAGTATTTAGGCAGCTGCATCCCATTATTTTTACACCTGCATCCTTACTACTTGCCAAGCTCGAGCAATGAACCCTATTAGAAATCTATTAGGCCTGCTGAGACTGGAGGTACTGTACTTGCATTAAAATGGCCCCATAGAATTCTAAATGGGCTAATTGCGCAGGTGTGGAAAGAGGTGAGAAAGATTTTGGCCACAAGATGTAAACAATATAACAGGCTTTACATATTACCAGGGAACAAGACAGGGCTTCCAACTCTCCCCAACTTAATTTACATTGGCACTGGAGCCATTAGCAATTGTCATAAGAGTGTCTCAAAAAGTGAAGGGTATGCAAATAGATTCACCCAAAGAAAAGTTGTCCCTCTATGGAAATGACACATGTCATACTTACAAGATACTTGTCCTTTGTTGCAGGCCTCACTCTGAATTATAAATACATGTGGACACCAACCTGGCATCCATATTAGCTGGAATAAATCCCTGCTGCTTCCTTGGACTCAGAAACAAGGGTGCCAGTGGCACAGTGCTCTTTGCAATTGGTGGAGCAGCTCAAATACTCAGAGATTCAAGCTAGTGGTGAGATATACAGTTATATTGGTCTTACTAGTTTGCTGGCCCTCAATCAGCTTAATGCCTAGTGTGCAGCTAGGCGTTCCTACAAATATTTACATGAATAGGGTGTTTTTCTAATCTCTTTCATTTTAGATGGAGCTCCCCCTAGGTTGGTGCTCTGCAGTTTGTATATCCAGATTTATAAGGACAAATTGGCCACCCTAGATTTTTAGATCTACAGTGGTCAAGATGGGGGCCCAAGCCCCCATCTTGACCACTGTAGCTTTGTCCATCCCTGAGAAAACCCACTATTGTGCTTGGAGTCTAGTCAGAGGCTCCTGTGCATACACACAGCTGACTAGACCAGTAAACACTACTATAATGGTTTGGACACATGTCAGGCACAGGTTTATTAAACCACACCATCAGTCCCATTTTAAACCACTATGGGATTACAAATCTCCCCCACTGCTGGCCATACATGGCATAAAAACTCTACCCAATTTAATGCCATAGAGGTTACTGCTGACATTCCTTGAACTTAACAGCACTTTCCTATTTCCATAGAAAAAAATCCATCTGGTTGCACACCAATACGTAAATAGCTAAAATTTACTTTATTGAAGCAAACAATGCATACAAAGCATCACAGGTAGCATCACGATTGATGTGTTTCACACTACAAAAGTGCTTTATCATAACCTAACTAGCAGGTCTGCTGTGTCCACCTAAATACCTGATAAACTATTAGCACAGGTGTGTCAAAAAGTGGGACTGTCAGTATCCTCCATTCCATTGGGATCACAAAACAAATTATAATGAATGAAACATGTGATCCAAATAAATATACAGAAAAGAGAGGGGGGTATATGCTGTTGCCAAAACACTAATAGTGCAGAAGCTCCAAATTATTAGCATGTTAAATATATTAATTTAAAACATGTTACAAAATACAGGGGAGCCTAGTCATGAACATGAGTGAGATTCCATACAAAGTTCAGATCTGCTGCAATACATGTTTGGATATGGAAAATCCTAAAAACTTTGTGTTTGCAAAGTATTTTGAATGTATCGCCCCCCTCCTCAGAGTTGTGACCTTTTCAACTGCTTACATTTGTAAAACTGTGGATTCACCCCCATGTTAATTTAGTAACGTGCCTAGCAACATTAGTCCCATGCTTTTTTTCAATATTGTACAAATGGCCATGGAGGGGATCCCTCAGCCTTTGGGTTGTTCTACTGAACGCTAAAAGTAACGCTAAAAGTAAAAGTAAATCACATTCTCAGTATTGCAATTAAGGAAATTTTATATTAAATTTCCTGTTACTCACTGTAGACCTAAAGTGTTACTAAACCCACAACAGTAAAATCAGTCTGTATATGCAGTATAGCATGCTTGTTATACTCACTGTGGAACTTTAGGGGTTGATTATCTGCATTGTGTAAACATTCTGTTCTATCCTGTAAGCACAGATCCTTCCCTCCTGCACTGTCTATCTGGGGAAAGCCAGCTAACAAAGGCAGGGTAGCCAACCTGCACATGCTCAGTTGTGTCTTTCATGCTGGAGAGAACATTTACTTGTTCTCAGAGATAGTCTGGGGCGGGTATACAGGCTGTAGTGAAAATCTCCTCCTACCTGAACTCTCAGCACTGAAGAAACTGTGCAGTTTATCATGTAACCATGGTATACAGATCATTCAAAAAGGTATATAGTGGCAGTATTTTAATGTAAAAAGAAGATTTATAAGCTGTGGGCACTGTGAGGGGGGGCAGGTGAACTATTTTTTTATTACTGGGTTTCGTAATACTTTAAACCTACGGATGAGCCGAACACCCCCTCGTTCGGTTCACACCAGAACCTGCAAACAGACCAAAAGTTTGTGTGAACTTTAGAACCCCATTAAAGTCTATGGGACTTGAATGTTTGAAATCTAAAGTGCTGATTTTAAAGGCTAATATGCAAGTTATTGTCATAAAAAGTGTTTGGGGACCCGGGTCCTGCCCCAGGGAGCAGTGATTTTAAATTACATTTTATCCTTCATAAATGACACTTAGTGCAGGGACAGTTCTAAACACGAGAAACAAGCGCTGCTTTACAGGCATACTATACACACCCCCTAGGTACGGAATTTAAAGGAATATTTTACTTTTATTGTTTCACTTTTAGCATTAATAAAATCACTGCTCCTGAAAAACGTCCGTTTTTTTTTTTTTTTTTTGCATTGATACAAGTCCCCAAACACTTTTTATGACAATAACTTGCATATAAGCCTTTAAAATTAGCACTTTAGATTTCTCCCACAGGGTGTTCTGTGGCTTTTCGAATTTGCAGCGAACACCTCAAATCATTCGCTGTTCGAGTCGAACATGAGTTCGACTCAAACTCGAAGCTCATCCCTATTTAAACCTATCACCTTTAATGATGTGTGCACAGTATGGACAATTGTCGACTCCACACTTAAAGTTTCCAACAAAATCCAGCTATGTTCTATTATTTGACCTGTTAGAATTGACTGTCACTGGGTGACAGATAATTGCCCAAAGAGTAGGCTTGATGTGAGACTGTTCTAAAACCTCTCGACAGTACTTAAGAATACATATAATCTTCAAGAAGTATAGGAATGTACTGTAACGTTCTATTACATTTCTAATGTTTTTATACTCTAAACTGTAAGAGGTAGAAAAATACTGGAAAGCCTATAGTATCAGTGTCACAAGGGGTCTCAGTTGGCTTAATAGATTCTCCTTACATTTTGTAACCAACCCTGGAAATCAGGGACTTGAAGTCTAATTGGTTACAATTTAAAGTTATCCATTTTCACTCTTCAGATGTTTATTCTCTTATTCAACATAATTCTATTTTGTAAGTGTTAGTGCTTAATGTGTATATAAACCCATTCTTTCTTATTTCCAGATAGATTAGGGAAAGACAAGAACCCTTGTCAAATTTTTTTTGCTGTCTATTTTATCTCTGATGAACATTGTCACCAAAATGAAAAGGGAGGATAAATCCAAAATTTCACAATTGCCATCAGAACAAGAGGTGAAGAAATCAGGGACTTGATTTGCCGCAAGATCAAGATCAAAGTTATCGCTTCTCTCCGCCGCTTACCGGAGCCGTCAGCAGCGGCGGAGGTGATCGAGTCCTTTCCTCTCCTCGGCTGGTATACGAGTGAGAGCAAGATGGCCCCCACCCATCCCCATAGCATAGCAGGGCGGAAGTGACGTCAAAACGTCACTTCCACCCATGCTTCTTAAAGCAATATTTTTTAGTTGTCATTTTTTCAAATGACAATTTTTTTTATATATATATACTGTATATATATATATATATATATATATATATATATATATATCACATAAAAATGCTTTAGCTGAAATCTCCTGTGGGAAAAAGTGCCTGAAGAACCAGGCAGGAGTGTCTGTTTATTAAATAGTCTTTCTGGAAACAGATTATTTCAGAATCACACTGCCTGTAGCACTATGCTTGGGTTGATAAATATCACTCTTAAGCAAGCAGACAAAGTTATCTTTTATTAAATATGATACAACAAAAGAAGCAGCAGATCTCATTCTGTGTGTCATTCAAAGAAAATACTGTATTTGATCTATAATTTCAGAAATCTCAGATGTCCATACAACCATTTTTCTTATACTGTTGGAAATTACTTGTATTTGCAACTGTATGATTAATGTAAAAATAACTTTTTTTTCAGCATTTCGTTTAAAGGTTAGATTGGCTACTCTAATTGTTAAAGGGGTTGTAAATGTAAAGATTTTTTTTGTCCCTAAATAGCTTCCTTTACCTTAGTGCAGTCCTCCTTAATTTACCCCATCCTTCCATTTTCCTTTTAAATGTCCTTATTTCTTCTGAGAAATCCTCACTTCCTGTTCTTCTGTCTGTAACTCCACAGAGTAATGCAAGGCTTTCTCCCTGGTGTGGAGCGTCATGCTCTCCCCCTCCCTTGAGGGGGGAGGGGGCGAGCAGGAGAGTCAGGACGCCCACTAACACACAGCTCCTTTCTCTATCTGCAACATAGAGCGCATCCTGAGGCCTCGTAAACCGAGAAACTCGATGGGCGAAACACATAATTTTCCTCGTCGAGTTCCTTGTTAGGCTGTCGAGGAACTCAACAAGCCAATTTTCTCCATTCCCGTCAAGGAAATTGAGAACATGCTCTCTTTTTGGCTCGTCGAGTTTCTCGACAGTTTCCTCAACGAAAATGTACACACGACCGGTTTCCTCGGCAAAAAAATATCTCCCAGCAAGTTTCTTGCTGTTTTTTGCCGAGAAACTCGGTCGTGTGTACGAGGCCTGACTCTCCTGTAGTAGAAGAGAGGGGGCGAGCATGACACTACACACCAGGGAGAAAGCCTCGCATTACTGTGTGGAGTTACAGACAGAAGAACAGGAAGTGAGGATTTCTCCGAAGAAATAAGGACATTTAAAACCAAAATCGAAGGATGAGGTAAGTGAAGGAGGACTGCACTAAGGTAAAGGAAGTTATTTAGGAAAACAAATTGTACCTTTACAACCCCTTTAAATCCATAGTTTAGACATTTATTCTATTTTTGAATTATATGCAAATGCATTTTGAATAAAGTTTTGCTTCACTTAACTAATGTGTTCCAATCCTACAATACTTCCAGATCTGTTCTGGACATAGCAAGTTTGTGCTGAACTTTCTATTTTGGAAGATTGGGAAGTTCAGAGGACAGGATGGCAACATCCACTTCCTGCAATAAGAATGTGGCCACAATACTTGCTAAGGCAGGATAGTTTGGTAAATTATACAGGTCTTTTTTTAAATAAAGACTTCTATACAAGATTCACAAAACGTTCACACATTGGCCCGGATTCAAAGAGATCTGCGCTCTATTTGCGGAGGCGCAGGGCAACGATTTTGCCCTGCGCCCCCGCAAATATTTTGCGCTGCCCTCGATTCACGGAGCAGTAGCTCCGTAAATTGCGAGGGCGCGCCGGCAAAATTGCCCGGCGTAAGCGCGCGCAATGTAAATGATCCCGCCGGGGGCGGGAATCATTTAAATTAGGCGCGTTCCCGCGCCGATCGTAAAGCGCATGCGCCATCGGGAAACTTTCCCGACGTGCATTGCGGCAAATGACGTCGCAAGGACGTCATTTGCTTCAAAGTGAACGTGAATGGCGTCTAGCGCCATTCACGTATCACTTACGCAAACGGCGTGAAATTCAAATTTCACGACGCGGGAATGGAGGGTATACTTTAGCATTGGCTGCCCCATCTATTAGAAGGGGCAGCCTTACGCTAAAGACGCCGTATGGAAACTCTGTAACTTGCATACGCAGGGCCCGCGCAACATTGTGAAGCGGCGTAAGTATGCAATTTGCATACTATACGCTGACCACAATGGGAGCGCCCCCTAGCGGTCAACGCAACAATGCAACTTAAAATCTGCGTGGCATAAGAGCCTTATGCCACGCAGATTTTAGGCTGCAGTCGGCGTAACGAGTTCTCTGAATCAGGAGAACTCGTTACGCCGGCGCAAGTCAGCAATTGCGCTGCGTAACTATGGTTACGCAGGCGCAATTGCTTACTGAATCTGGGCCATTGTCACTTGCAAAAATGTGTTAATCCTGGGTGAAAGTTGTGTGAATCTTGTGTGAAAAAAAATGTTTAAATAGACGTAATGATATATAATCCCAAGGGGAAATGTGTATGTATTAAAGATGCATTCCAATTCTCAAACTTACTTCTGGTCATGTGTTTATCACCATAACATCTTTGATGCCGCGTACACACAATTGGATATTTTCCGACAACAAAACCGTGGATTTTTTTCTGACGGAATGTTGGGTCAAACTTGTCTTGCATACACACGGTAAACAAATGTTGTCGGAAATTCGGATCGCCAAGAACGCGGTCACGTACAACACTATGACGAGCCAAGAAAATTAACTTCAATGATTCCAAGAATGCGTTAAATTGATTCCGAGCATGCATAGGATTTTTGTGCATTGGAATTGCATACAGACGATCAGAATTTCTGATAGGACCTTTTGCCGTCGGAAAAATAGAGAACCAGCTCTCAAACATTTGTTGTCGGAAATTCCGTCAGAAAATGTCTGATGGAGCCTACGCACGGTCAGAATATCCGATCAAAAGCTCACATTGAACAATTGTTGTCGGAAAGTCCGATCATGTGTATGCGGGATAACAGTTTTTGAATACACTCTGCATGTTGTTGTACTAGTGGCCTTTACAAAGTCACTGGGGCAAGGATTCAACATGTACCTATTGTCAATATACAAAGTAGAGTAAAAAAGGCAGGGGTCAAGAGTATCTAATGTACTGTATAATATAGTGTATAGAGTTTAGTACAGTATTCACAAATATTTAATATATAACGCAGTGTATGAAGGAAATTGGCCAGAAGTATGCAACATACAACCTAGCACATATAGCACAACTTAGCACAACCTAGCACATATAGTGCTAGGGTCAACTATATGTAGCATACATTACAGCTTACAGAGTTTAATGGCCAGAAGTATGAAAAATACATCACAGTGCAGAGCATGTAGCATTTAGGAGTTTGTAACATACATCACAGCAACCAGGGTTAGCAATCAAGAGTATTTATCATACAGCACAGTGTACAGAATGTAGAAGTCAAGAGCATGTAATATACAGCACTCTGGCCAGGAGTGTGTGCAGCACAGCATACAGCAAGCAGTGGTAATAAGAATCAGAAGAGTGTAAGCAACAGTACCATGCACAATGTGCAGTGGTCATAACGTGTACTTACCCTTCTATGGGTGGTATTTGGAGAAAAAAAAAAACTGTTCTGATAGTGAGCGGAAAGAAGAATGGTCGCATTGATGTTTAGTTGGAGGAAGAATACCCTTTATATTGGTGTCAGAGTAAAAATGCCCCAACATTGGTGTAAGTAGGATAAAAGTCGTGCTTTACATTAGTGTTAGTTGGAGGAAAAGTGACCCTCAGATTGGTGAACTATGGGAGTAGGAAAGCATCATAATTGGTGTTAGTTGGTTTGACATAAGAGATAAGAGGAGATACTCTACACCCAGTGTTTCCAGCTTTAAAGGGGTTGTAAAGGTTTGTTTTTTTATTTTCTAAATAGGTTACTTTAAGCTAGTGCATTGTTGGTTCACTTACCTTTTCCTTAAATTTCCCTTTTAAATGTTTTTTTTCCTTGTTTTCTTTGTCTACATTTCTCACTTCCTGCTCCTTCTCAATAAGCTGTTCAGTAAGCTGTTCTAAATGACTTTCCACCGCTCGGACGATGGTGGAAAGCTTACTGAGGAGAAACAGGAAGTGAGAAATTCAAACAAAGAAAAAAAAACATTTAGAAGGGAAATCGAAGGAGAAGGTAAGTGAACCAACAATGCACTAGCTTAAAGCGGGAGTTCACCCAATTTTTTTTTTTTTTCTATTTTCCCCCTAGCTTCATGCTCGTTTTGTCTAGGGGAATTGGCAATTTGTTTTAAAATATGATCCGTACTTACCCGTTTTCGAGATGCATCGTCTCCGTCGCTTCCAGGTATGGGTCTTCGGGAGCGGGCGTTCCTTCTTGATTGACAGTCTTCCGAGAGGCTTCCGACGGTCGCATCCATCGCGTCACTCGTAGCCGAAAGAAGCCGAACATCGGTGCGGCTCTATACTGCGCCTGCGCACCGACGTTCGGCTTCTTTCGGAAAATCGTGACGCAATGGATGCGACCGTCGGAAAAATATCAATCAAGAAGGAACGCCCAGTCCCGCAGCCCATAACCGGAAGCGGCGGAGAAGATGCATCTCGAAAACGGGTAAGTACGGATCATATTTTAAAACAAATTGCCGATTCCCCTAGACAAAACGAGCATGAAGCTAAGGGGAAAATGTGTTCGCTATGGGTGAACCTCCGCTTTAAAGGAACCGATTTAGAAAAAAAAAAAAAACGAACCTTTACAACTCCTTTAACTTTAGCAGGAGCACTATAGAGTGTCAAATACATTTAACACCTAATGTACTTTCTAAGCTGGAACAAGTGTGACGATTTGGAGTTCTGACTGCGCTCTTACTGTCCTGATCTATTAACTTGATTCGGGTCACTATCTTTAAATTTCTAAAGCCAGAGACAGCCAAACAATGGCAATGACAGGCTCAAATGTTTCTCTCAGTACAAATTAATTTCCTTTCAGCCTAACCCTCACTCTAGTTAAGGTGCTGAGTATCCAGCCTCTACAGGGTACTTGTGTATAAGACTGAAAATTCTTGTTAAATGATTCTGTTCAGCCTTGTTTTCTGCGAACTGTAGATAGAGGTAGTGGGACCTATAAAATACCTTGGCATTCTGTTTGTCTGTTTATACTACAGCCAGCTGTAAAGATTTAGCCAGCAGGGAAGCCAGGAGTAGAAGATAAATGCCAGGTAAACTGTGTATTGGGTTAGCTAAAATACAGATTTTCCATGTTTGACTGTGATGTATCTTTAAACCTAATAAATGTGCTTTTGTATTAATGATTTTCAACTAACCCATTAGAAATGCAAAAAGTGGTCACTGATTCTGATGTTTATTTAATTGTTGCTCTTGTTATGAATATTCAATGGCATAGACTTTAATTACGCCAGGAAAAAAAAAAGAAATACAGAAAGTTTGCTTTTAAGCACTTTTCTGTTTCCTGGTGCACTCTTTTTAGTTTCATGACCTTTCTGGCTGAGTGCTAGTCAGCTTATTACAAGTGATGGGAAACATTCCTCTGAGATTGGATTACAGTTTTCATCAGCATGAAGCTGTAAGGGGACTAATCAGTTAGACACAGTACTGAAAACAAATATTTTGTACTGATAAATCCAAGAAAATGTAGACTCTGCAGTCACTCAGGTTGATTAAGAAAGACTTCAACAACATTTGAATCTGTAATGATTGATATATGGTGATTTGTTCATGCTCATGTTTTTTGGAATGCTCAGACTAACTGTGGTCTGCGACATTAATAATCTTTGGGATGAAAATCCTGCTGTTCATATTAAGCATGTAATACAAAAAACAGCAACATATAGAGACACATCAAAAGATGTAGGACTCTATTTCAAATGCAAGAAGTAAAAAAAAAAAAAAAAAAATCAGGGAACAATACTTCTTGTTAAAAATGGTGTTTGTGTTTGTATCCTTGTTAGTGAGATTTCCCTCTGCATCCAGGACAGCCAAAAAAAAATTAAACGCTTTAACGGATGTAGTGTGGGGAACTAGCTGATTGGATATAACATTAATGGGTTGATTAAAGTGGTTGTAAACCGCATATATCATTTTTTTTTTTAAACCTGCAAGGCAAAAGGCATAATCCGCTAGTATGCACCGCATAATAGCTGATTATGAAATACTTACCTCGGAGCGAGGTGAAGAACACTTACCTGGTCCACGCTGAGCGTGATGTCATCTTGCGGTGGCGAGAGGTCTTCCGGGTATCGCCGCTCCAGTGCTGTGATTGCCTGGAGCGGCGATGACGTCACTCCCGTGCGTGCGCGCGGGAGATTTAAAATCGGCAATGTCCGGCGGCTGCCGGTCCTTTCACCGTGGATTCCCCCTGCGCATGCGCCGCTGCAATCAGCGGCACATTGCGAGGGGAATATCTCCTAAACCGTACAGGTTTAGGAGATATTCTTTATACCTACAGGTAAGCCTTATTATAGGCTTACCTGTAGGTAAAAGTGAAAAATAAAGGGTTAACAACCACTTTAACTAGGGTGGTTTCACTACATACAATGCCTTGAAAAAGTATTCATACCCACATTTTTACCATACATACCATACATTTTTGTTAGAACTAAAAATGTAAATGTATTTTGGGGGTTTTATGTGATAGACCAACACAAAGTGGCACATAATTGTTAAGTGGAAGGAAAATTCTAAATAGTTTACAATTTATTTAATTTTTTTTACAAATAAATATCTCAAAAGTGTGGTGTGCATTTGTATTCAGCCCCCATTACTCTGATACCTCTAACTAAAATCTAGTGGAACCAATAACCGTCAGAAGTCGCCTAGTTAGTTAATAGAGTCCACCTATGTGTAGTTTGATCTTAGTATAAATACAGCTGTTCTGCGAAGTCCTCAAAGGTTTGTTGGAGAACCTTATGAACAAACAACATCATGAAGTCCAAGGAACACACCAGACAGATCAGAGATAAAGTTGAGGAGAAGTTTAAAGCAGGGTTAGGTTATAAAAAAATATCCCAAGCTTTGAACATCTCACAGAGTACTGTTCAATCCATCATCTGAAAATGGAAAGAGTATGGCACAACTGCAAACCTACCAAGATATGGACATCCACCTAAACTGACAGTCTGGACAAGGAGAGCATTAATCAAAGAAGCAGACAATAGGTCCATGGTAATTCTGGAGAAGCTTCAGAGATCCACAGATCAGGTGGGAGAATCTGCCCACAGAACAACTATTAAGCCCCATACACACTATCAGTTTTCCTGCTGGTTTTCTCTTCAGGTTTACCAAAACCATGTAGTACAAGGACCTGCCTGATTGCATTCAAATTGAAACGCTTAAGGTTTGACCTCATATTAGATGGTTTTGGTAAACCTGAAGAGAAAACCATCAGGAAAACTGATAGTGTGTATGGGGCTTTAGTTGTGCACTCCACAAATCTGGCCTTTATGGAAGTGTGGCAAGAAGAAAGCCATTGTTGAAAGAAAGCCATTAGAAGTCCTGTTTGGAGTTTGTGAGAAGCCATGTGTCCCCACACAGCAATTATGTGGAAGAATGTGCTCTGGTCAGATGAGACCAAAATTAAACTTTTTGTCAGGCAAGCCAGGTTAGAAACTGGTGACTAGATCAGGTACATTAATAATAGCAGAATCAAGGTTAGGGATCAGGACTGAGTCAGTGGTGTATACGCAGGTCAGGAACAGAAGGAGCAGTCAGATGCAATGTCTAGGTGCAAGCAGAGGTCAGTAGTGGGTAGTAGGTCACAAAGGCACACATCTCAGATTCACAGATAATGCTGCAGGTGACTAATTTAAACAGCCCATTTGACTCCAATGTTAGCAACAGGTGCACATGCACATCCTTGTGCACACATGTATGTATGTTCCCATATGCACAGCCAAGTACAACCCTTGATATGAGGCTATACAGTAGGTGTTTGTGATATTGTGTCTTTAGCACGACAGCATCGCGCTGATTCTCGGCGACATTGTGCCGAGATCTCGCACTCACTGGAATAGTGACAGCACATCCCAGCAAGCGCGTCATAGAAGCGACGGGAGATCCGACCTGGATTCCCACCAATTCTACACGTGTGCAGCGTTTGTTATGAATCCTGAGGGGGAAGTCCCCGCCGGATTTTAAATAAAAATTCGGCATGGGTTCCCCCCTCAGGAGCATACCGGGCCCTTAGGTCTGTTATGGGTTGTAAGGAGACCTCCCCCTACGCCGAAAAAAACGGCGTAGGAGGTCCCCCTACAATCCATACCAGACCTGTATCCAAAGCACGCTACCCGGCCGGCCAGGAAGGGAGTGGGGACGAGCGAGCGCCCCCCCCCTCCTGAGCCGTACTAGGCTGCATGCCCTCAACATGGGGGGGTTGGGTGCTCTGGGGCAGGGGGCGCACTGCGGCCCCCCCACCTCAGAGCACCCTGTCCTCATGTTGATGAGGAAAGGGCCCCTTCCCAACAACCCTGGCCGTTGGTTGTCAGGGTATGCGGGCGGGAGGCTTATCGGAATCTGGGAGCCCCCTTTAATAAGGGGGCCCCCAGATACCGGCCCCCCACCCTAAGTGAATGGATATGGGTTACATCGTACCCCTAACCATTCACCTGTAGGAAAAATGTCAAAGTTAATAAACACACCACACAAGGGTTTTTAAAATAATTTTTTTTTCTGCTCCGGAGGCTCCCCCTGTCTTCTTTATTAGCTCTTTTACCAGGGGGAGCTTCTTCTTTGACGTCTTCGGGTGGGTGGGGGCCGCCGTCTGCTTCTCTTCCACCGCCGGGGGGGTCGCTTTTAAAAAAGCCCCCACCCCCCGGCGGGTTTCCTCCGGCATCTTCGGCGGGGGGGCTTCTTCTTCCGCTATCCCGACGGGTCTTCTCCGCTATCCGGGGGGGTCTTCTCAACTCTCCGGGGGTCTCCTTCTATGTTCGCCACTCTCCGCTGTTGACTCGGCGCACCCCGGTTCTTCCTCTCGCTGTCCGGTGCCTTCTTCTTCCGTGCTGTACGTCTTCTTCTCCTTCCGTGCTGTAAGTTCTTCTTCCGTGCTGTGACGTCATGTTCTTCACTTCTCTTCTTCTCCCGATGTTTACACGTCGCCTTTCCTCGCTGCAATGACGTGTTCGCGGCTTGCATCGGACCTATATAGGCCTCACAATCCCATCATGCTCTGGTACCTACCCATGTGATACCTATATCCATTCACTTAGGGTGGGGGGGGTGGGGGGCCGGTATCTGGGGGCCCCCTTATTAAAGGGGGCTCCCAGATTCCGATAAGCCTCCCGCCCGCATACCCTGACAACCAACGGCCAGGGTTGTTGGGAAGGGGCCCTTTCCTCATCAACATGAGGACAGGGTGCTCTGAGGTGGGGGGGCCGCAGTGCGCCCCCTGCCCCAGAGCACCCAACCCCCCCATGTTGAGGGCATGCAGCCTAGTACGGCTCAGGAGGGGGGGGGGCGCTCGCTCGTCCCCACTCCCTTCCTGGCCGGCCGGGTAGCGTGCTTTGGATACGGGTCTGGTATGGATTGTAGGGGGACCTCCTACGCCATTTTTTTCGGCGTAGGGGGGGTCTCCTTACAACCCATAACAGACCTAAGGGCCCGGTATGCTCCTGAGGGGGGAACCCATGCCGGATTTTTATTTAAAATCCGGCGGGGACTTCCCCCTCAGGATTCATAACAAACGCCGCACACGTGTAGAATTGACGGGAATCCAAGTCGGATCTCCCGTCGCTTCTATGACGGCTCTGTCTCCATCGCGGCAAGCCAGCTAGGCGCTGGCTCCCGCGATGGGGCACGTAGGTGGTCAATCTCGCCGAGAAAGGGAGCGAGATTGACACAATATCGCGTGCACCTACTGTAAGCCAGCCTGCACCTTCGCATAGCTGCTTGCACAGATGTGCCATTCTGCATACTGATATGACCTTGACAGTAAGCGATTGGTGATGTCTAAGTGTCTACAGGAAAGTTTGCATTGGTTCTGTTGCGCTCTTATGTAGACAGCCTAAATGCAGTAATGGATGTGTTTTGTTTATCCTACCATAGTATTAGGAATATGAATACAGCTAATAGAGAAATAACATTACATGAGGGAAAGTTTAGATACTTGTTGCTTCACCAATTTAACACACCAATCTTACTTTTCTAGACTTACCAACTACAGTTCATTTTTTCTATTGACTAATAATGTGCTGCAATGTGGGTTATTTTTATGTAAACCATTTTTTTTGTCCTACTTAAAACTGTCTTCTTCGACTGAGACTCGAGGATACCAACACAGTTGCTAACAGTCACCTTTTTCCACATCCATCCCATGCAATCATCATTCATCACCAAAGGGATATCATATATCCCGCTAAAGTAAATTTGACAGTGTATACATTGGGGGCAGATCCACAGATCCACGTACGCCTGTCGGACCGAATCTAGAAGCCGTTGTATCTTGGTTTGAGGATTCAAACTAAAGATACGACGTGGGAAATTTGAAAGTACGCCAGCGTATCAGTAGATACGCCGGCGTACTTTCAAATTTCCCACGTCGTATTTTTAGTTTGAATCCTCAAACAAAGATACAACGGCTTCTGGGTTCGGTCCGACAGGCGTACGGCTTTGTACGCCTTCGGATCGTAGGTGCAATACTTCGGTACCCGCTGGGTGGAGTTTGCGTTGTTTTCCACGTCGGGTATGCAAATTAGCGATTTACGACGATCCATGAACGTACGTGCGGCCGTCGCATTTTCTAACGTCGTCTGTAGTCGGCTTTTTCCGGCGTATAGTTAAAGCTGGTATTTTGCGGCGTATAGATAGACTTGCCATGTTAAGTATGGCCGTCGTTCCTGCGTCGAAATTTGAATTTTTTTTTTTGCGTAAGTCGCCCGTGAATAGGGATGGACGTAACTCACGTCTAAGTTCAAAAAATGACGTCGTTGCAATGTCATTTCTGGACGACGCATGCGCAGTTTATTTGGCGCGGGGACATGCTTCATTTAAATGAAACCCGCCCCCAACCCAACGATTTGAATTCCGCCGCCAGAAATACACTACGCCGCCGTAACTTACGGCGCAAAATCTTTGTGGATTTGAAAGTACGCCAGGTAAGGTACGGCGGCGTAGCGTATCTCTGATACGCGCCGCAAGTGTAATTGTATGTGGATCTGGCCCATTGTAATTATACTTATGCCAGTCAGATAAATGCAATAAGATAAATTATACTATTATTCTATTCATATATTAAAACAGTAGAAATTAATAACATAAGGATAAATATGATATTTGGAGCCTGTCTGCAGCCTAAGTCTTTGTTTGCATGGTTTGTATACTTTTCTGCTTTAATGTCCTCAATATGACCTGATAAATTATTTCAGTGCTGTATAAACTTCCTGGAAAGCCAAAGGAAGTAAGAGGACATGGAACTGTAGATAACATTACACAATTAATGTTCTGTGGTGGTCAAATGCCTACAGTTTATATACTAATTTACATTTTTTGGCATTTTGATAACTTTGTGTCATTAGAAAAAAAACTGAACTTGACTTTCAAAACCATGTTGATGAAAATTTTAATTAGACCTAATACAATTCCATAGTAAAAGTCAAGTTTCAATATCATCTTTTTAACTATGCCCTTTATTTAAATAAAAGCAAGCTGCCTTATATACAATTATACACAAATATCTTACATTTTTTTTACATCATTCTGGATTAGCAAAGTTTTTTCCACTAACTAAAAAGCAAAAAAAAATGAAAGAAAGAAAGAAATGTGTTTAGAAGAAACGTGAGCATACTAAATAAATGTATTATAATTAAAATATATTAACAATGCTGTGTGACTGAATATGGGTATGATGGTGGTTGTAAGAAAGTGAACAGGAACAAGTTTTATTGGGATAAAGTTTACAGGTGGTTGTCACTTACAAAGAACTTTGTAAATTACCAGGAAAGCCTAGGAGACTGATGGAACCATCAGTGTCATCTTAAGAGCATTATAGGCCCCAGGGCAATACAGTGCACTGGGGCCCTGTCTACACAATCAGGCACGAGAATTTACTGACAAAAATCATAAAATTTACTGGCAGAACCACATTTTTTACTGCAACTGCAAAAAAAGTACCTAAAATTACAGTTTTCAGTGCCGAACAATGCAAATGTCAGTATTTAAACTATAAACATATAGCTAGTGCTATTAGCAATGTGTTTAAGTTAAACAAAAGTAAAACAAAAATGTCTTCATTGACATGAAGGTCAGGTTACTATAACCCAGCCAGCACAGAGTTTCCTCTTACATCAGAGTCTGCAGGATTCCCCCTTACAGTGAAAGGGAACTCTTATGTAAAGGGGAACGCTGCAGATCATGATCTAAGGGGGGAACTCTGATGTGGAGGGGGCTCTGGTGACCAGAGACCACCTTATATCAGAGTCCACTGCTTTCTCTTTCCCACTTACATCAGGGTCCGCAGACTGAGTTCCCCCTTGCATTGTAAGGGGGAATCCTGCAGACTCTGATGTAAAGGGGAACTCTGATGTGGGGGGCACTCTGGTGACCAGAGACCACCTTCCGTAGAGTAAATACACTAAGGTAAGGGGGGTCACTAATATAGGAGGGGGAACCTTTATATCAGTGCCCCCTTACATTTTTGCATTCACTCCCCCCTTAGATCAGCAACCCCCCGCACTCGTGGAGGAGCGATCTTCTCTGTGATTTCCACAAACTGGGCATGGGCAGTTCTAACCCGTCACTCTCCACAATTTTTTACTGGGGTTGCTGGGCAGCCGGTGGGGCCCCCCAGGCAAGCGGGGCCCCCGGGCAACTGCCCAGCGTGCCCAATGGAAAAGATGGCCCTGGGAACCATACAAAGATGCAAGATCATTATATAGATTAATACTTTGCTTTCATTATTGCATTAAAAAGCAAGTAGACATTCATAGAAATCCCAATTGCTTTCATAGCAAAAATCCCACTTGTGCAACCTAAAAAATGAAATACAGGGTAGCCATCCTGGCGGTATGATTATGTCCGATTTTTGAATCTCAAAGCGGTACATTGTTTTGCATAGACATTTGGCGTTTTATATTGTAGGCCTGTAATTCTTAGTAATAACTCACTTAAATTGACCAAACAAGAGTCTACTAGACATCCCAGGTCTGATAAAGTTTGAAATATGAAATCATGAATTAAAATATAATAAATAACTATAAATAATTTTAAAAACAACTTTTTGGTTGCCATGGACAATCTCAAGTTTCCAGGCAGAAAGAACAATACATATAATATAAAAGTGCACGCAGGGCACTGGACAAAGCACTAGGGACAAAAGGGAGGTGAAATGATTTGATACAGTAATGTAATCTGTACGATTACAGTGTACTGTATGTGTTATGTTTTATGTACTTTTTGAATTTGCTGCCGGGCTCTGTCCCCATGCGTCACAATGCTCGGAGGGAACAGAGCCTGGCACACAGAGCATCAAACGGAGGCATAGGTGTGCGCAGCCTATAGCATTAGGGTGTGCACCTCAAACCAAAGCATCTGTGTGTGTATATATATATATATATATATATATATATATATATATATAAATAAATAAATATTCACTTTTTTTGCTGACAAGCCAGGGTTCATATCAATTTGAATTGTGTGTGTGTGTGTGTGTGTGTGTGTGTGTATATATATATTTATATTGTGTAAAAATAAATAAATAAATATATATATATATATATATATATATATATATATATATATATATATATATATATACACATACATTATATACAAGGGGAGTCGGAGGGAGGGCTGTTTTTTACTTCACTTACAATGCGCCTTGTTGAAGTCAGGCAGATTGCTAAGGACCTGGATAACCAGCTTAGACCGACATGTCCCACACGCGTTCGGTTTTGACCGATGAAAACGGTCCATTAGACCATTCTCATCGGTTTAACCTATCGTGTGTACAAGGCCTTACAGGTTCATGAAAGTTGGACTGACATCCAAAAATAAATCTGATTTCTAAAACCGTCCAAAAAAACATTTGTGTGCAGAAATAAAGTGTACAGAACATGCTGGGAAATCAGTTGTAGAATATGCGTAGGTGGTTAATGTGGTCAAAATAGTTCTTATTTCACTTTGAGAAAGGAGGCCCAGTGTGAATGAATGTAAAACACTATGTATGAATGTGAGCATGGCAGATGTAAAGCTTTTTCTCTTTCAACAGAAGAATACAAACAGAGAAATTTTCAGCTCTAAGGCACATAATTACAGAGTATAAGACATAAAGCTAATTCTTGGTTTTGCTCATATTTTAATTAAATTAGGTCGTACAAATACAATATTTATTTTAGCTGGAGCTTCCTCATTGACTCTTGGCAGAAAGGAAAGAAAAATATTCTTCACATGTGATTCGAATTTTGTCTCATTTAAGAACTGCATTACACATTTTTTAAGAATCAAAGTATAACTGAGTAATCACAGGATTTATTTACAGCGTTGACTTCCACATCTTTCTGGCATTTCTACCATGTTGTGTCATTGATAGTTTTCTGGGATTATTTAAAATAGGCCTAAATGGCAAAACGTTTTTTTTTTTTTTTTTTTCATTTTGGATAGAGAAAGAGAGGGTTATAACCCCTCTCAGTTTTTTTTTTTTGCCATCTGTGTCCCGTTGGAGATTTATTTGACTTCCTGGCCCACAGCCAAAACAGGACGTGAGAATAGATCCCTCCAAAATAAGGCAACCCCTGGTAAAAAATGGACAATGTCCCCTATATTCCTCTTTTGGTGACAGCTTAAAATTTGGGTGATAACAGTAAACAGGAAAAAAATAAAACATTCTGATGGGTGCTCTTATCCCTCTCCACTCAGTTTTGATTTTAGCTATATCTTAAGTGATTTATGGAAGATAACCACCTCTATATAAGTGAGTGAACAAAGTAATAAAGTTACTCATATGCATTGTATATAACCATATACAAAAAAAACAACGTGGTCTGGAGAGAGCAGTGTTCTGTAACTTGGTATATAGTATTGTGTATCTGGCACTTATGCAAAGTTGCGGATAATGTTACCAGAGTAATCCAGAAGCGATTCAGTTCGCATGCGCCGCGCTTTATAAGTTTTTCATTCATTCATTCATTCATTCATTCAATCCATCGTTTTGTAATCCATCGTTTTGTAATCCTAGTACAGTTATCAACTTGTGGGCAGTGCCCAGTTAGGGACAGGGAGGAGTGCTCGCTCATGCTCCTAGAGGCTGCCAGAGGCATGTTCCAAAGCAAAGTCATGGTGTTAAGGTGGCACTCTCTGTATTATTTGTTTTGTTATGGTGGTTAGATGTTGTTAAAGGAAGTAAATACAGGGAATAACCTTGATTTTCTGTCAAAGAAGTATTTTTCTTGAAGCAGCAAGAATACACATAGCTAAGCTGCTATGGAACGGGGCTTTTCTTTTTCGGTGCAAAGTGCAGCCCATTTACTTTCAAGTCATGAAACTATGTTTTATCTGACTTCATTCCTAGGCTGTTACAATACTTTAGGCTAAGCCATTCTGTTGGTTACATGCGGTTAGGTCTCAGAAACGTTATCCTCCACTGTGACTGTGTTCAGCCTAGTGTTTCTGCACTTAATGTTTGATGTTTAATTTTTTTTTATTGCTTGTAAACTGTGGCCCGGATTCACGTAGGAGATACGACGGCGTATCTCCAGATACGCCGTCGTATCTCTGCGTCTGAGGCGTTGTATCTTGGCGCCTGATTCAAAGAATCAGATACACCAAAATTTCTCTCTAAGATACGATCAGCGTAAGTCTCCTACGCCGTCATATCTTAACTGCATATTTACGCTGGCCGCTAGGGGCGCGTACGCTGATTTACACCTAGAAATATGTAAATCAGCTAGATACGCCTATTCACGAATGTACGCCCAGCCGACGCAGTACAGATACGCCGTTTACGTTAGTTTTTTTCCAGCGTAAAGTTACCCCTGCTCTATGAGGCCTAGATGAGGCGTACCAATGTTAGGTATGGACGTCGGAACAGCGTAAAATTTTTCACGTTTTACGTTGTTTGCGTAAGTCGTTCGCGAATAGGGCTGGGTGTCATTTACGTTCACGTCGAAAGCATTGGCTTATTGCGGGTTAATTTGGAGCATGCGCACTGGGATACTTTCACGGACGGCGCATGAGCCGTTCGGAGAAAGCGTCATTTACGTAGGGTCACAATACATTTACATAATACACGCCCACATCTTCCACATTTGAATTAGGCGGGCTTGCGCCGGCCTATTTACGCTACGCCGCCGCAACTTTGCTTTGAGAATACTGCCCTTGCCTGTCAAAGTTGCGGAGGCGTAATGTAAATAGGTTACGTTACGCTCGCACAAAGATGCGCTCTCCTACGTGAATCCGGGCCTGTATGTGTAGCCCAAACCTGTTATTATGTTTTTTTGGATAGTTTACGGAAAATATTAAATACTCTATCATTTTGTTTTAAATAGCATCCCCACTCATGTAAAATCGCAGTGTGGGTGTAGGAACCAAAGGGTAAACACATGGTCAAAATTACCTTGTGATTTTCCTGCAGGCTGTGTTTTGAAAAAGGTGCATGCACCTTTTTCTGTGGTAAAAGCATTCATTGCAGCCCATTGAAATGCGCAAACGTGGCCGGCAGAAACTCACATATGTGAATCTAGGGTCATGGTTTGATGTAGGAACACATTTAAAGGAGTTGTAAATAAATAAATAAATATTTTGCTGAAATGACTGTTTACAGGGTATAGAGACATAATAGTTAACTGATTCCTTTTAAAAACGATTAAAAATAGATAAAAATCAATCATATAATGTACCTGTAGTTTATAGTTTCGTGTTTGCATGTTGTTTCCTGCCTCTGCTGTACAGAGCCACAGAGCCAATACAGAGCAGTGAGGCCCTGTACACACGACCGAGTTTCTCGGCAGAAATCAGCCAGAAACTTGGTCGGAGCTGGATTCTGGCGAAAAACTCGGTCGTGTGTACATTTTTCAGCGAGGAACCCGTCGAGGAACTCGTCGGGCCGAAAAGAGAACATGTTCTCTATTTTCTCGTTAGTCAATGGGAAAAGTCGGCCCGCCGAGTTCCTCAGCGGCTTCCACACTGAACTCGACGAGGAACTCGATGTGTTTGGCACGTCGAGTTCCTCGGTCGTGTGTACGGGGCCTCATGGTTTGGAAAACAAAACTGATTGGTGCTAAGGGGTTTTAGACACACAGTAATCACACCTCCTTGATTAGTGACCACAGAGAGAAAGCTCCCAGTACTGTGGTTATCAGGAAATAGACAACCAGGAAGTGTGGAGATCAGAGAAGAATTACAGCAACTTGAGAGCAAAAACTAACAATGAGGACATGAAAACAGCACTGCATTAAGGTAAAGGAAGCTATTAAGATAAAAAAATGTTTTCCTTTACAAACCCTTTAAGGTGTTAGCAGCAGCTTGGTTAATTCACATTTGAGATTAGTAGTTTTAAAGCTAAGTGGCAGCAGATCAAACAACACCTATGAAGGGGAGGCCTGATTCATAAGTGCAGCTTTTAATAAAGCAGTGGCACGAGGGATACAGAACTTGACAACCCCCCCCCCCCCCCACATGTTAGAAAGCACTTAGCAGTATTTGACAAGGTACCGTATAAACTTTGTCTTATAGGGGACAGAACTGTAACAAAAATTACAATGATAAATCTTTAAAGTAAAGAAAACTAGAACATCTGTCTCCTTTTTGTTGCACAGATTTGTCCTCACTTCCTGTTTGGTATGTGAAGAGTTCCCTCTTTTCCAAAAAAATACTATCTTATGTAAATACAAAATAAATAAAATAAAATAGTGACCCCTAGTGGTATTGCATATGGCACCAAAAATATATTATATATGTCACAATGAAAGTGATATGTGCAGTGACCTCTAGTGGGTACAGAAATTATAACACATATACCAACTAACATTAATATATATACATCCAGTGACCTCTAGTGGTTACAAAAATGATACCACATATATATATATATATATATATATATATATATATATATATATATATATATATATATATATATATATATATATATTATTATCATTTTTGTAACCTATACACAAAAGAGGGTCACCCTGGGACTTTAAATGAGGTGGTCACAGTTAGCCCCTGAGTGACAAGAGCAGTAACAGCATAATTATTTATTAAAAATATAGATGTACATACGTGAATATTGTAATATAATAGCTCAGACAATAGAGTATTTTCTTCCTTATGTTCTGATCAATTTGCTGAGCTATTATGTTACAATATTCATGTATGTACATCTATATTTTTAATAAATATTTATACTGCAACTACTCTTGTCACTCATTTGCTAACTGTGACCACCTCATTTAAAGTCCCAGGGTGACCCTCTTTTGTGTAAATGTATATAGGCATGGAGGTGTATCACTGGTGACTGCAGACCTTATATATTCTCGTTAAATTTTTGTAACCTTTCCCCATTCACAGCTAAAAAAACAACTATTCACAGCTAAAACAAAGTTATAAATGCCAGGGCCGTCTTTAATGTTGATTGGACCCTGGGCAAAAATTTACTTGGGGGGGGGGGGGGGGGGGGGGGCGGTTCATGCAATTTTGCTCTCCACCTGCTCTGAAACATACAATAAATATCAGCTAGACTTAAAATCAGCTTATGGTATCAGATCAGGCAGTGATTGCTATTGGTTGCCAGAGGTTACAGCATAACATTACCACTTACTGACTGGTTGCTAAAAGTTACAGCACACATTACGACTCACTGATTAGTTGCTAGAGGTTACAGCACATGATTTCTTCTTGTTGATTGGTTGCTAGAGATTACCGTACAGTAATAATGCTCACTGATTAGTTGCTAGAGGTTACAGCACATCATCTCTTCACTGCAGACGGGCATTATATACATATGAATGCCACCTTTATTTACATATGAATGTTGCAGACCTTAGCTGTTTACATATGAATCCCGCCGCCATTTACATATGAATTATGCCGTTATTTGCATATGAATATTGGTTATGTACATGTAAACACAGGGTCTGCAGGTGAGTCCTCTGTACACAATAATAGGGCAGAGCTGGGTAGCATTAGTAGCAGCACTTCACACTGAGATATCAGGACACAGCACAGGACTAAAACTTCAAGGGACAAAGGAATTTAAACTGGGATAGATGGCAAGTATGAGGCAGCTGCTTTGGGCCTCACAACGATGACAGGGCCCATGGCAGCTTCCCCTTTTGCCCTGCCTTAAAGACGGCCCTGATAAATGCACTTTAGCTGTTGAGAATGCCATTCTCTTTATGACCCTAGTCTTTAATCTTAGCCTATATAAAAATAAATTGTGGTTATATTTCTCTACATTTAAATTATACACTTTATTGAGGGAGCCTATAAATTTAGGCTATACAAGTATAGTCTATTTCTGTTTTAGATACTGCAGCTAACAATATAAATTTCATCAAATAAATAACTATAAAATAATTGCCAGGATTGGTAAAATAAATTTAGTTAGTAATAATGTTGGGTTTTTGTACGTGCAAGTCGTCCACTTTTTGGAATGGATTGTATCGTTTTTTGCTGAATCTCCAAACAGCTTCTTAAGTGTTTTCCCCAAAGACATTCTTATTGTTATTGATTCATCCACTGATGTATTGATCTATTTACAGAGCAATATCAGCTTCTATATGTGAATGATAAAAGTTGGCTGAACCTGAACTCCCAGAGGCTTACAGAAACAACACCAGCTGCTCTGTGGTTTACATGGTATTACATGATGTATGCTACTGTGTCCACTTTGCTTAATTTGGTGTGTACTGCTTTGTAGTGTTTGCCTTTGTCCTTGCCTATATCACTTCATCTGTGTGCTCTTTCTTGCAGTCATTGGACTCCAGTGAGGGTACAGTATGCATCCTCAGCTGCTGCTTAAAAAAAAAAAAAAGAATTGGAATTTTTGATGTTTAAAATTGATAAATGGTATCACAAGAATTTGCTTCCATGCAATTAATTACACAGCAGGAGGCCAACAATTGCACAGAGACACACAGAAATGTGCTGTCAAAAATTACTAGTGCAATTCAAGCCTTAGGGTTTATCCAAAATGACGAATAAAAAACTGGCATCGCTCCTAAATATGAATGCCAATCTGGTGATGGATCAAGTTGAAGATAGTAAAGAGCACTCATTTAGTTATAAAAGAATGACATCTCACAAAAAAACTGCTGCAAGTATAACTCCATTTGCCTTGAGGTCACAGTGAATGACCTACAGATGGAATAATAGATGATCCATGACCCAGTCCTTGTAGTTTCTAGATAGATCGATCTTAGGACTGGCTCTTTTTCTGGGGTGTTTTGTACATTCATAACAACTTGTGAGATAGAAGGGGGAGTAAAAAATCAGTATACCCCGAATACACCATGTCTCAAAATTCAGAATGAACACTGCTTCCCTTCAGAAAATGCTTTGTGTGCGTACAAACTATTCTGGCCTTCAGAGAAGCTTAGGGGGTTCCTGTGTTCCAACTTTCTTCTTAGCTAGTGGTTTGCCATCTTTCTCCAAGTCAATTGTACTTTCTAAAGACATATGGCCAGATTCACGTAGGTGAGCGGCGGCGTAACGTATCGCAGATTCACAAAGCACTTGCGATGAAAACTACGCTGGCAGCCTCCGGCGCAAGGCGGGCCAATTCAAATGGGCGTGTGCCATTTAAATTAGGCGCGCTCCCGCGCCGGACCTACTCCGCATGCTCAGTTTCGCAATTCCTGTTGTGCTTTGCGCTCCGTGACGTCATTTTTTTGAACGGTGACGCGCGTAGCGTACTTCCGTATTCCCGGACGTGTTACGCAAACGACGTAAAATTTTTAATTTCGACGCGGCAACGACGGCCATACTTTAGACAGCAATACGATTGCTGACTAAAGTTAGGGCACCCAAAACGACGACTAACTTTGCGACGGGAAAACTAGACTAGCGGCGACGTAGCGAACGCGAAAATCCGTCGTGGATCGCCATAACTCCTAATTTGCATACCCGACGCTGGTTTACGACGCAAACTCCCCCCAGCGGCGGCCGCGGTACTGCATCCTAAGATCCGACAGTGTAAAACAATTACACCTGTCGGATTTTATGGATATCTATGCGTAACTGATTCTATGAATCAGTCGCATAGATAGAAACAGAGATACGACGGTGTATCAGGCGATACGCCGTCGTATCCCTTTTGTGAATCTGGCCCATAGGTCCTTCTTTACTCTGATAGGAATTTAATTTTCAAAGCAAACTGACCTATCCATCCATATCTCTGTGCTTTACCTGTTGAGAAATCACGTTACATATCACCCCCTAGCATTTTTAGCTGCAGCCATCTTCAGTAAGGGCAAGTGAATCATGTAGCAACTTCCTGTAACCCAACTCACTTCCTCCCCTCCTTCAGGGGTGTTGTTCTATTAAGAAGAAGCAGAGCAGGGACTCTTTGGCAGCAACATTCCATTTACAAGCCTCCTTACATGGTAAGCCTGTATTTGCATTTTACTGCTTGGATTCGTATGTTTAGAAGGTAAATACTTGCTGCTAGTCAGGAGGACTTACCTACTGCCAGAAATTGTGTTTTACCTTTTCCCTGGCTGGGGGAGAAGGAGGACAGTGTATTTTCTATACTCTACCAGCAGCAGATGATATTTATCATACAGTTCTTGCTGTGAGTGGCATAAACAATTCCCAATTAATCCAATTAGTAATTGTATTAAGTGCATAGCGTGCAATGTGGTCTCTCTGAATATGACACATAAATGGTACTTGTGAGACATAATATCTTAAAGGATATATTCACCTTTTAATATAAAATAATAAATGCACATTTTTTTTGCTGGTAAAGAAATGTGCATTTATTATTTCTTGTTTCTTTGGCCTCTGAAGCATTGCACCAGTGACCAGTAGATCGCTAGTGCCATTCTGGTCTCCTGAAGACCTATTAGTGTGTCTGCATGCCCATACATTGTACGGGCAAGCAGGTACAATCTGACAGGAAGACACAATGAACTATTTCTACTGAGAACAACAAAGCTGGAGACCTGGAACACATACGTATATTTAGAGATTCAGGCCTCCTGTGGGGACCACAAATTATGTGATGTAATTAAAATACATAGTACTGTTCTGTAATATAATCATTTATGGTGTCGTTGTCCGTATTTTTCAGTGTTCAGAAAGGGGACTGTTATGTGCTACACGGGAATGTGTAATGGTTGTGGTTTTGGCCCGTAGGAGTTGTTTGCAGTTATTGCATATACATAGCTCCCAACTGTCCCTGATTTCGAGGGACATATAGTTGTATATAAAATGCACTTTTTATCTATCAAAAAGTGTTTCCCAGTGCTAAACTTTTCATCTGATTTTTAAATTGCTGCATTTGTAAATTCCAAAAGCCAATATAAAGGAATAGTGGTTATAAAAAAGCACTTGTGGGTTTTATTTTTTTGTACAATTCTCCTTTAAGGGGGCGTGGCAAGGGGTGTGTCCTATGCCTGCATACTTTTGCTGATAGATGTCCCTCAATCCCATCTCAGAAAGTTGGGAGGTATGCATATATAGGGCCAGATTCACATCAGAGATACGACGTCGTATCTCTCAGAGTATCTATGCAACTGATTCATAGAATCAGTTACGCATAGATAGCCCTTAGATCCGACAGGTGTAATTGTTTTACACTGTCGGATCTTAGGATGCAATACCGCGGCCGCCGCTGGGTGGAGTTCGCGTCGTATTCCAGCGTCGGGTATGCAAATGAGGTTTTACGGCGATCCACGACGGTTTTTCGCGTTCGGTACGTCATCGCTAGTCTAGTTTCCCGTCGCAATTTTAGTCGTCGTTTTACCTGCCCTAACTTTACACAGCCCACGTATGTGCTGTATTTTTTCTTCTTGCGTAAGACGTCCGGGAATACGAAAGTACGCTACGCACGTCGCCGTTCGAAAAAATGACGTCACTTCGCGCAAAGCACGGCGGGAATTTCAAAACGGAGCATGCGCAGTAGGTCCGGCGCGTGAGTGCGCCTAATTTAAATGGCACACGCCTATTTGAATTACGCGGGCTTACGCTGGAGGCCGCCGGCGTAAGTTTTCATGCAAGTGCTTGGTGAATCAGGCACTTGCGATGAAAACTTGCGGCGGTGTAACGTATCTACGATATGTTACGCCGCCGCAGTTCTATGTGAATCTGGGCCATAGTACTTTGGATACTCTGTTAAAGTTTGCTCCAGTTCCTGTTTTAGGCCTCATGCACACTGGGCATAAAAAATGTAAACCAGAACAAAAAAGACAAAAACATTTAGACTTTATATATACTTTAAATAGTAAATACAGTTTTTTTAAAAATAAAATAAAAAAAACACTCTCTATTTTATATAAAAAGGTTAATAATTTGGTTGTTACATACATATCATAAAAATATTACATTTAGTGTGCACAAGGTCAACAGATTATAGCATCAGCCTATCTCAGAAACATTCCGAATGGAATACTGATATGGTTGGCGAAAAAGGGTCAACGCGTCAACATATGATAACAGTGTGTAATTTAAAACTAGAAATTAGCAAAATGTGAAAATTATTATCAAATCATCATCATATAGAATGACAATAATATTATAAATATGCAAACAGTATCAGTCCAGCAACAAATATGGATAGAAAACAAGAAAAAGCTTTAATTATATAAATTCAGAAGTTCATATCACCTTAAAGACCATCACCAAGATTATCCACATGCCTTTTTTTTTTCAAGCAGCTCTGGATTTTTTTATGCTGCTTAGTGTGCATGGACCTTTAATGATGTTTGTACTTATTATTAAAGCACTCCTTAAAGCGGAGTTCCACTCAAAAGTGAAACTTCTATTCCCCCCCTCCGGAGCCACAATTGGCACCTTTTGGGGGGAGGGGGGACAGGATACCTGTCTTTGACAGGTATCCTTTCCCAGTTCTGGGAATCCCTGCCATGACATCACCATGGGGCCCCCTCCTCCTGCCCTGGCCACCAGGTCAATAGGAGAGAGGAATGGGGCCTCGCGCATGTGCAGTAGGGTTCCCGGCGTGAAGCCGAAAGGCTACACTGCCGAATTCCCATACCCGCAATGACAGCGGAGCACCCGACAGCTGATGGAAACATCAGCTGTGGGTGCCAACATCACTGGACTCCAGGACAGGTAAGTGTCCATTTATTAACCACTTAAGGACCACCACACACAGATTTATGTTGACAGAATGGCAGGGACAGGCAAATGGGCGTACAGGTACATCCCCTTTAATCCCCTGTTGCGAGCTCTGTGACCATGCCCGCAGGACCCGTGGACTCAATGTCCACCGGTGTCCCGCGATTGTGTCGCAGAGCTGATGAACGGGGAGATGTCAGTGTAAACACAACATCTCCCCGTTCTTCCTAGTTACATGTCACTGATCGAGTGCTCCCTCTCAACAGGAGCAGCAAACAGTGTCATGTCACTGGTAGCCACGCCCCCTAACAGTTAGAATCACTCCCTAGAACACACTTAACCCCTTCAGCACCCCCTACAGGTTATCACCTTTACTAACAGTGTCATTTTTACATTAGTCAGTGCATTTTTATAGCACTGATCGCTGTAAAAATTACAATGGTCACAAAATGGTGTCAAAAGTGTCCGATGTGTCCACCATAATGCCGCAGTCACGATAAAAATCGATGATCGCTGCCATTACTAGTAAAAACAAATTATTAATAAAAATGCCATAAAACTATCCCCTATTTTGTAGACACTATAACTTTTGCACAAACAAATCAATAAATGCTTATTGTGATTTTTTACCAAAAATATGTAAAAGAATACATATCGGCCTAAACTGAGGAAAACATTTGTTTTTTTATATATTTTTGGAGGATATTTATTATAGCAAAAAGTAAAAAATATTGTTTTTTTTTTTCAAAATTGTTGCTCTATTTTTGTTTATAGTGCAAAAAATAAAAACCACAAAGGTGATCAAATACCACCAAAAGAAAGCCCTATTTGTGGGGAAAAAAGGACATCAATTTTGTTTGGGAGTCACGTCGCACAACTGCACAATTCTCAGTTAAAGCGACGCAGTGCCAAATTGAAAAAAGTGGCCACAACAAAAGGTTCTTCGAAGGCAACCAGTGTTCTGGTTGTTTAAATGAAGCAATATATATATATATATATAGTTGTGTTCATAGGTTTACAGGCAAAATTGATGATTTCTTGGTTGTTTTTCAGAGAATATGAATGATAACACAAACAAATTTCTTTCACTCATGGTTAGTGTTTGGCTGAAGCCATTTATTATCAATCAACTGTGTTTACTCTTTTTAAATCATAATTCCAATAGAAGCTACCCAAGTGACCCTGATCAAAAATGTACATAACCTGGTGATTTTGGCCTGATAAACATGCACATAAGTTGACGTAAAGGGGTTTCAATGGCTTGTAAAGGTAACCATACTCACATGTGATCTGTTTGCTTGTAATTAGTGTCTGTGTGTGTGTGTGTGTGTGTGTGTGTGTGTATCAGTGCTTTCTTGATGGATTGGCAGCACTACCTCAAACACTTCCACTGTGAGCTGCAGTGTCTGGGAGGGGGAGCATGTGAGTCACAAATGGAGGAAGATTTGGCTTAGTCAGGGAAAGTAAAAGCAGTTTTTGTTTACTTTATATGTGTACACAACTGAATTTTGTGCTTGATTAGACTGTCATACAGGAACCTTCAGGCTGGTTTCACACTGCAACACAGAGCAGCTCACAGCAGGGGTCCAGTGCATCCTCAGTCACTGTTTCAGGTCTGATTTCAGCCCAAAGTTTTGGCTGAATTCCGACCTGAAATTAACCAGAAGAAGCACAGGACTCCTGCACAATTCGCACCGGAGCCGCAACGGAGATGTGTGAACCGGCTCCATAGAGAGCCGTTCATAATATCCTGACATGCAAATTGGATGAGGAGAAACCCACATTCAATTCACAATAGTGTTAACTTAATCTTAGGCCTCATACACACGACCGGTTTCCTCGGCAGAATCCATCAAGAAACTTGGTGGGAGATTTTTTTTGCCAAAGGAAACCGGTTGTGTGTACATTTTTCAGCAAGGAAACTGTCGAGGAACTCGACGAGCCAAAAAGAGAGCATGTTCTCTTTTTCCTTGACGGAAATGGAGAAAATTGGCTTGTCGAGTTCCTCGACAAGCCTAACAAGAACTCGACGAGGAAAACGATGTGTTTCGCCTGCCGAGTTCCTTGGTCGTGTGTACAAGGCCTTAGTTGTACTTTATATTGTTTAAGTTTACCTTTCTTATGCCCTGTACACACGATCAGACCAATGAGAACGGTCTGATGGACCGTTTTCATCAGACCAAACCGATCGTGTGTAGGCCCTATCGGTTAGGTATCCATCGGTTAATTTTAAAACAAGTTTTCATTTTTTTAACCGATGGATAAATAACCGATGGGGCCTACACATGATCGGTTTGGTCTGATGAAAACGGTCCATCAGACCGTTCTCATCGGATTGACCGATCATGTGTACGCGGCATTAGAGTAAGTGACAGTTGACAGTACCTTCCTACTGCTGCAAAATGACGAAAATCATGGCCTGATATCACAGGATTGCATTTCTACAGAAGTGTGTTCATTCCGTTCTGTGAATTATACCTAGATTTTATTTTTATTTCCTTCAACACAGTAAGTTGTAGCTGTACATACACAGACTGAAAATGAAATAGTCTTGACAGAATAGACAATTGAAATTTTTTCATATGTGATCTTTACTAAAAACATTGCCTTTCAGTTTTGTACATGCCACTTTCTGTCATGAGGTCAGTTTGTTATTTCAGGATATTTTTGTTATAACCTAACACAAATATTTTTCCACAGCATGAAATGTATAGTAAACTTTGGTGATATTTAACCCAAAGAGGTATGGGATCTACTGTACTGATGTCTCTCTGTTGTGTTGTGGTGGGAACTATTGCCATTTTCTTGTCACAAATCAAGGCCAAATTCGAAAGCCTAATTTAATCAATTGATCTACTGTATATTTCAAACAAACTTTGTAGCACATTATATTTGTATTTTTGTAAAGCCAGAAAGCAGCAAAGTGACAACGTTTTTTATTCACACAGTTGTCATTTTTGGAACCTCCACCCTAACAAGGCCTTAGGCCGCATACACACGGTCGGACAAAACCGATGAGAATGGACCGAGGTTCAGTTTCATCGGTCCAAACTGACCGTGTGTATAGCCCATCGGTCTGTTGCCCTTCGGCCCAAAATTTTAAAACATGCTTTAAAATCAAACCGATGGCCCGCTGCCCGATAGGTCCAAACTGATGGTTAGTACACAAAAGCATCGGTTCAAAACCCACGCATGCCCAGAATCAAGTCGACGCATGCTTGGAAGCATTGAACTTCGTTTTATTCAGCACGTCGTGTGTTTGACGTCACCGCGTTCTGACCCGATCGGTTTTTGGAACGATGGTGTGTACGAACATCAGACCATCAGGCCACTTCAGCGGTGAACCGATGGAAATGGCCCGTCGGACCAATCTCGTCGGTTTGGAACGACTGTGTGTACGCGGCCTCTAAGGTCTACCTATCATTAAGGAATAAAAGGGGATGCTGTTGTTGGTCTCCTTCTAAAAATTTGAATTTCCTGGCTGTGGATGTCTTTTACATGTTTCAGCAACTGGCCTGGAACAAGCATGATTCAAATTAGTGTAAAAAAAGTGTCATCATCTATTATCCCTTTATTTTTTCCAGGTGTTTAAGAAAACATTAAATAAGCAATAAACCCAAAACTAAAAATGAAATATATTGCAGCTTACAAATCCTTAGATGTGGTATCTGCATTATTTTTCTTTTATCTGGCAAGTTACACACCTTCTGTATTAGAGTGCCTTCACTCTGGATGAAGGAGCACAGCGGGCACCTTTGGACACCTTTAGATACACTAACAAATTGAAGCCAAACTCCAGCTAAAACTTTAAAAGCAGTTTTAGCAAATAGTTTTTTTTCCCTTTTGGGATATAGGCTTTACATAAACCCCTCCTAGATTTAAATGGTTTGCACCATCTCTGTAACAGATACATTCTGCTGGAGAGCTTGTTCTTTTGAAAAACTGAAGTGCCCCTGGCTCCCACTGCTGTCAATCAAAGTCAATGAGCCAATGAGGAGAGAGAAGGGGCAGGGCGGGGCCACGGCTCTTTGTCTGAATAGACACACAGAGCTGCGGTTTGGCTTGGGTGCCCCCATAGCAATCTGCTTGCTGTGGAGGCAGTTAATAGGAGGGAGGGGCTAAGAGTGCCGAAGAGGCACCCAAGAAAAAAAGAGGTTTGGGGCTGCTCTGTGCAAAACCACTGCACAGAGCAGGTAAGTGTGTTTGTTATTTTGAAACAAAAATAATTGAGACTTTACTATCACTTTAATGTTGCTTTTAAGTCAGTGCATCAGCATTAAAGAGGCAGTAAACCCCCCCCCCCCCCAAAACACAGGGGGAAAAAATAACCTGCAAGAGAAAGGCATAATGAGCTAGTATGCATAGCATACTAGCTCATTATGTGGCACTTACCTCAGATCGCATCCCCCAAAGTCCTCCCCGTTCCCTTCCGCCGCCACCACCATGTCGCCTTGCATCTTCTTTCTGTTATCCGTGCTCTGGCGCATGCGTGCAAATACGGCATTAACCCAAATAATGCCATTAGCAAAATGGGCACTCTCAGTGCACCTGTGTCACGCGCCGTAGACATCGGCGCCTGGCATTTTAGTAAATATCTCCTAAACCGTGCAGGTTTAGGAGATATTTCTTGCACCTACAGGTAAGTCTTAATCTAGGCTTACCCATAGGTGCAAGATGTGTGGTTGGGTTTACAACCATGTTAACACCAGGGAATTAACATTCTTAAAAGGCTTGGTCAGTAATGGCAGCCCCAACAATTTACTTAGGACAGTGTTCTTTTAAAGCATAAACACTCTCTGATGGCAGCAATACGTAGTGGGAAGGAAAGTATTATTTTGTAAAAGGGCTGCAATGGCAGTCTAGCTTTAGTAGTCTCATTGTCTCCTTCAACATGTCTCCAGTAACCAACCACAACATTAGCATATATCTAATTGTCTGCTGTTTCTGACAGTCTTTTATAGTACCACATAAACTAATATGCAAAGTGCAGTTACCGATAACAGCCAATCAGATTTTTGATTACTACACTTGCTTAGGAGATAATTGTTAATTTACTACTATAGACTAATGCAGTTTACTAAATAGGGATAAGCCTGATGTTCGAGTCGAACGTGAGTTCGAGACTCATGCTGTTCTCAATCCCATTTTATATCATTCCCAGTATTTACTGTATACTTAAATAAAAAGTATTCGCCAGGAAAAGCTGAACCGTCTATGAACTGTCAGCAGCGCAAAACAGCTGCAGTCAACCCATATTTGGGCATCAGCATGAGCATTAACTGTTATGTTAGACTAAATTTGTTGAAGTAAAAGTATAGAATAAGCTATACTACATAATAGCTCCCTTAAGCTGTTAGTATATTTAAAATTTGACACACCTAAACATGTAGGTCAATGCATGTCAACACAACATGTGTTAATACATGCCTTCTGGTCCAAAACAAATATTTAATAGCAAGCATTTCCTAAACTTCACTTTATGCTACTTTATAGTACATGCTGGTAGAATGTGCTCTTCGTGCAACAAGCTGAATAATGAATAATAGACTTTATTGATCATTAACTGACATTGCAGGTAACTTGTCAGCAATGATCAATTACTACTTGAGCAATGCACTAAATACACCTTTAAATGCTGCAGGATCTAGCAGCATAAGCAAAATGGGCTAATAGTCTTCTTTTTCTAAGAAATGCTAATCCTTAAATAAGCTTCTGTTCTACTAAAGATATTGATGGACTGTAAAAAAAATGACAACATTTGCACTAAGATAACTATCAAAGTCTATCTTGTCAAGCTATAAGTATTGCTGTGCTGTTTATATAGCAATATTCTGTAGGTCAATATCACAAAAAACACAATGTTAAATAATACCTTTTATTAGCTATCTAAGTATATTATATGTTGTGATTGCAAGCTTTAAAGATTGTCAATGTCCCTACCATGGGCATTGCTAAGTTAAATAAAATGAATTTTATATAATTTATAAACACTTGGGCAATGAAAATAACCTTGCTACTATAACATTGTTGTGTGAAATGCATTTCTGCAGAGATATCTATTAGCTTCAACAAAAAGACAAGTACCAGCGTCTTTTGAAATTGAAAGTGTCTTTTGCTAGAGGTCAACATGGCAAGTTGTAGCTTTAATGGTAGAGTTTAATATTAGTTATAAAGAGCTGATCAACAACATATGTTTTACATGTTTCTACTTTTGTGCTCATTGCTGGTAATTATTAGGGATGGGTCGAACACCCTCTGGTTTGGTTCACACCAGAACTCCTCGAACAGGCAAAAAGTTCTAGCGAGCATGCGGATGCTATTAAAGTCTACAGGACACGAGCATGAAAAAAAAAGTGATTGCCATAAAAAGTGTATGGGGACCAGGGTGCTGCCCTAGGGGACATATATCAATGCAAAAAAAGTTTTTAAAAAGATCTTTTTTTCTGGAGCATTTTAATGATGCTTAAAGTGAAACAACAAAAATTAAATATTACTTTAAATATCATGTCTGGGGGTTCCCCTCTGTCTGCCTTTAAAGTGGCACATATATGCAATGTATAGAACATGCCGCAGCATTAATGACATTTATAAAGGAAACATTTTCATCTAAATTTGCTTACTGCTGTAATGTATTGCTGACTCCTGACAATATAGATAAAAAAAAGAAAAAGAAAAAACCTGTGTAGGCCCCCCTCCCCTCCAGTCCATACCAGGCCCTTTGGGTCTGGTATGGATTTTAAGGGGAACTCCATGCCAAAATGTAAAAAAAAATTGGCGTGGAGTCCGCCCCAAAATCTATACCGGAACCTTATCTGAGCAGGCAACCTGGCAGGTCAGGAAGGGGGTGGGCAAGCAAGCGTCCCCCCGCCTGAACCATACCAGGCTACATGCCCTCAACATGGGGGGTGGGTGCTTTGGGGCGGGGGGCTCTGTGTCCCCCAACCCAAAGCACCTTGTGTTGATAGGGACGAGGGTCTCTTCCCAACAACCCTGGCCAGTGGTTTTCAGGGTCTGCGGGTGGGGGCTTAACAAGGGGGCCCCCAGATCCCGACACCCTGTGTAAATTGGTATCAGGTACATTGTACCCCTGCCCATTCACCAAAATAGTGTCAAAAAGTAAAAGCCACAAGAGACCATTTTTGTTTTTGAAGATGGATGTATATTGCGGGACACTTTATTTTCTTTTTTAATAAGGGAATTGTCAAAAACTGTCTATTGTGGTTTTTACTTTTTACCTGATACACATTCACATAGGGGGGCCTAGATCTGGGGGGTTCCAGATTCTGATAAGCCCCCACCCACAGACCCTGACAACCACCGGCCATGGTTTTCGGGAAGAGGCCCTTGTCCCCATCAACATGGGGACAAGGTACTTTGGAGGGCACCCATGTTGAGGGCAAGTGGCATAGCATGGTTCAGGAGGGGGACTCGCTCATCCCCTCTTTTTCCTGGCATGCCAGGCTACATACTCTTATAAGGGCCTGGTATTGATTTGGGGGGGGAACGCCAGAAGGTTTTTAAATTTTTTTAATTTTAGTGTATAGTTCCCCTTAAAATCTATGCAGACCCAAAGGGCATGGTATGGATTTTTTGGGGGGCCACACCATTTTTTATATTTACATTTTGGCATGTAGTTCCCCTTAAAATCGATACCAGACCCAAAAACCCTTATAAGAGCATGCAGCCTGGCATGCCAGGAAAAAGAGGGGATGAGCGAGTCCCCCTCCTGGACCATACCAGGCTGCTTGCCCTCAAAATGGGTGCCCCCTCAAAGTACCTTGTATGGATTTTTTTTTGGGGGGGGGGGCACACAGTTTTTTTCTTAATTCTGCCATAGGGTTTCCCCTAACCACTTCAATACACTGTATTATATACTCTGCACTGCACTATAGTATATACTCTGCACTGTATTATATATACTACATTGACTGCACTATATATTATCAACTGTATTATATATGCTACACTGACTGCACTATATACTCTGCAATGTATTATATATACTACACCGATGGCACTACACTATATACACTCCACTGTATTACATGTACTGCACTGACTGCACTATAGACTCTCCACTGTTGTATATCTACTACACTGACTGAATTATATACTATGAACTGTATTATATATACTACACTAACTGCATTATATACTGCACTGTATATTCTCCACTGTATTATATATACCACACTGACTGCACTATATACTCTGCAATGTATTATAAATACTACACTGAGAGCACTATATACTGTCTACTGTATTATATATACTACACTGTCTGCAGTATATACTCTCCACTGTATTATATATACTACACTGACTGCATTAATTACTCTGAACTGTATTATATATACTACACTGACTGCATTATATACTCTGAGCTGTAATATATATATACTACACTGTCTGCACTATATACTCTGCACTATATTATATATACTACACTGACTGCACTATATACTCTGCATTGTATTATAAATACTACACTTAGAGCACTATATACTGTCTGCTGTATTATATATACTACACTGTCTGCACTATATACTCTGCACTGTGTTATATATACTACGCTGACTGCATGCTATACTCTGAACTGTATTTACATATACTAAACTGACTGCACTATATACTCTGCACTGTATTATGTATTCTACACTGACTACAATGTATACTCTTAACTGTATTATATATTCTACACTAACTCACTACACACTACATTAACTACCTGCCTAATCTCCATTAATTCACTATATATGGCCGTCGTTTAAGCAGCAGCCTTATATAGTGTGGGGCGTGGTCTTGGCCCCTGAGCCATGATTGGCCAAAGGCAATCTGCCTTTGGCCAATCGTGGCTCTCACAGCACATTGTGCCGTGATTGGCTAAAGAATACATGTCAGGTGCATCCTTTGGCCAATCAGCAGCTGTGAATGCACTGCGATCTCGCAGTGCATTATGGGATGCTCCGCAGCAGGTGCCTTGCAAGCACCCCGTTTGTTTGTTCTATGAACAAATGAACACCTGATGTTTGAGTCGAACTTAGGTTCACCTCGAACATTAAACCATCCCTAGTAATTACAATAGTTTGCGTTAGTTGACACAGATATAAAGCTTAAGGTGATATCATGTACCTGGTGGAGATTGAGCTGAAGAGGTGGCTTCTCTTTCACCAGTTGTCTAACAACACTGGTAGTGGTGACAGCAGAGTGGAATGAGGGGGTCAAAATTGCAGGAAGCACCTGATCATAAGGCACAAGCCAAAGGTCTGGAACAGCAGGACATAGGAAAGCAAGGGCAGTGTCAGGATATAGGGCTCAACATCAGCCAGGCAGTGAGGTACTAAAACATAAGACAGAGGCAGTGTCAGGATATAGGCCAAGGTCAGTTAACAGATGGGCAGCATGGAGCAAAATCAAAAGAAGAGAGAAGAGTCCAAAGCACAGGCCAAGGTCACAAGAGTTAGACAATAATGCAGAAACAGGTCAAAGGCAAGCCTGATCATCAATGGGAAAGCAGAAATAGCAGGTCCATAGGTAAATCAGGAACAAAAGCTAAAGATCACTCAACAATATGTCCATGTCACACTGCAGGTTAAATTTGGTGCCAATACCAGTGCCCAGCATACACTTGCATCAATGCTCACACTGTTTATAGTGCATGCTATAATGTGTTAAAACACATCTAGTACTGCCTTTCTGCACAGAAATATGCACAAGTGTCTGCACTGGTCTTCTTGTGCTGGAATGCGGTGCCCCTTGTGAGCAAGACAGGAGTTTTTTTTTTGAGTGGAGACATTGCCATTTTTTCACAGAATTTCCCCTGCTTGCATAAAGTATGCAGGTAGGAAAGCTTAAGCCGCGTACACACGACCGAGAAACTCGACGGGCGAAACACATCGTTTTGCTCGTCGAGTTCCTTGTTAGGCTGTCGAGGATCTCGGCGAGCCAAATTTCCCCATTCCCGTCGAGGAAAAAGAAGACATGCTCTCTTTTTGGCTCGACGAGATCCTCGACAGTTTCCTTGTCTAAAAGTGTTCACACGACCGGTTTCCTCGGCAAAAAAAAAAAAAACAGCAAGTTTCTTGCTGGTTTTTGCCGAGAAAATAGATCGTGTGTACAAGGCCTTAGTTGTCACTGGTATTGTTATTATTTCAGCAGCAACTACATACAGATCAAAAGAAGCAAGTAAAATCCTTTGGAGATATGCTGCTTTTGATCTGTTTGGGATCAGGAGGATTAACAGTTTACACTACAGGTGGCCATATTAAACTTGAAAGTCACAAATGCTCATTATTACACAGGGAGATTTTTCTACTTTTTTTAAATATATCTCCCCGCAAGTGGGCCTAATATGTTACATTTCTATGTAAAAGAGCAAAGAATCAAACTACTACTCTTGTTATATTGTCATTGTTTGGTGAGAACTGCAGTGGATCTTGGTGCTCTGAAGGCTGACTTAGTGAGGAGTACATATTTACACTCACATCATTCCCTGGATATCTGGTTATCTATGCCTATGCTAAGCTCTGTCTGCTAAAAAAATCTGCTCAAGATACAGAGCGTAATGTGTTACCTGTAACTATCACACAGAAATCTTGGCTAAAAGACAGCGCTGAATTTAGGGAAGAAGACATACACAGTTATAGCTAAAGTGGTAAGTTTGGAATATCAAAATACACTGAAAGATCACATCACCCATTCTAAGTCAATCCTATAATCTTGGTCCCACTATCTTCCCAATTATTTCCCATGAAAGGATTTGCTTCTATAAATTATTACAGCGAGATGCTGGACCAGTTAGCCATAACGCGCCTAAATAACCAAACTTTAAAAGCTCTGCATGGCAAACAAAACATATTTACTATTATTTTTTTTATTATTTTCATAATTTTTTTTTGTCTCCCATGCTGAGCCTTTAACCACTTCAGCCCCAGAGGATTTGGCTGCCAAATGAACGGGCCACTTTTTGCAATTCGGCACTGCATCGCTTTAACTGACAATTGCGCGGTCGTGCAACGTGGCTCCCAAACAAAATTGACGTCCTTTTTTTCCCACAAATAGAGATTTCTTTTGGTGGTATTTTATCACCTCTGCAGTGTTTATTTTTTGCACTATAAGTTTAGGCCGATACATATTTTTGGTAAAAAAAAATCGCAATAAGCGTTTATTGATTGCTTTGCGCAAAAGTTATAGCGTCTACAAAATAGGGTATAGTTTTATGGCATTCTTATTAATATATTCGTTTTTACTAGTAATGGTGGCAATAAGCAATTTGTATTGTGACTGCAACATTATGGTGGACACATCAGACACTTTTGGCGCTATTTTGGGACCATTTTCATTTATACAGCGATCAGTGCTATAAAAATGCACTGATTACTGTGTAAATGACACTGGCAGGGAAGGGGTTAACCACTAGGGGCGAGAAAGGGGTTACGTGTATCCTAGGGAGTGATTCTAACTGTGTGGGGGCTGGGATACATGTGACATGAAACTGATCACTGCTCCCGATGACACAGGCATCGTGACAAGATCACGGGACACCGACGGACATCGAGGAGCACTGCTTATGCCCGCATGGCGCGAAATTCAAAGCAACGTATATATATGTTGCTTTTCGCAGCCGTGGCATTCTGCCAACGTAAAAGTGCGTCTGGTTATTTAGGCAGGTTCTTGCTAATTGGTCCTGCATCTTTTTTCATTCTCTGGTTTGGATGTGGCTTCTAGCCAAAATGTATTAATTTCTAAAAATAAATAATTATTGATGATAGATGTAATATCTGATTGGGTAAGCTGGCTTCTAGTGTTCGATTCATATGCTGTATACTCAATACAGGATGAAGGCTGCATTCACACTTGATTTTAGTGCATTTGTTTTTTTTCCAGGCATTTTTTTATTTATTTTTTTGTGGACATGTTAAGCCCCGTACACACGATCGGACCTTTGTCCGGCAAAAATCGCATCAGAATTCTGACGGAATTCCATCGGCGGAAAAGAGAACATGTTCTCTATCTAAACTTAGATGGAATTCATCGGAACTTCCAATGGAATTACTTAGATGGTGCATACACACGATCGGAATTTCCGATGAAAAAGGTCCGTCTGACCTTTTCCATCGGAAATTCCGATCGTGTGTACGGGGCTTTAGGCTTGGTTATCTTTTTTTTTTTTTTTTTAGCCACTAGGCAAGTCACTAGGCAAGGAACTGCACAAAAAATGCATTTTATGTGTGTTTGTAATCAGGGGCGTCAATTGAAGTCTCTTGTGGCCAAACAATGAAACTCGGAATCCAATGTACTTTTAAAAAAAATCAGCTTCAAGTTTTAAGTGACAATATGCTCAGGTATGAACAGGCACCAATGAATATAATGGAAATCCTAGTGTTGAGCATTGAAGCGCTTCTGGGGAAACATCAAATCATGCTTCAAATTGCTTAGATGTGAACTGGGGCCAAAAGCAATCAAATTTACCAGGACATGACAATTCTATATTTTTTTACTAATGTTATGGAAATATTTTGTTAAGTGCACTGGTGAATTCTGTCCTGTTAGGAAGAACCTAATATGAAACATGATGCCATATAACTTTACTAAGCTTACACTATAAAAATTACTAATTAGCTGAGTGTTTTAAAGCGGTGATTCCCCTAAAAATAAACTTTTGACATTGCATTTGCTATAATAATTACAATTAGAATCGGCTGGTTTTATGTAAAAAATACCTCCGTACGTAGCGTTTGGTATATTCGTTCCCACCGCCACTTCCGGGTACGATGCTGGCGGTGGGCGTTCCTAATTGATGGACAGGCATCCGACCGACGCATCCATCGCGTCACGAGATGCCGAAAGAAGCCGAACGTCGGTGCGGCTCTATACGGCGCATGCGCACCGACGTTCGGCTTCTTTCGGCATCTCGTGACGCGATGGATGCGTTGGTCGGATGCCTGTCCATCAATTAGGAACGCCCACCGTCAGCATCGTACCCGGAAGTGGCGGTGGGAACAAATATACCAAACGCTACGTACGGAGGTATTTTTTACATAAAACCAGCTGATTCTAATTGTAATTATTATAGCAAATGCAATGTCAAAAGTTTATTTTTAGGGAAACCACCCCTTTAAATAATAATAAAACCTTTCAATAGTGATTTTCTAAAGTCTTCCGATTTCTTGCTGTTTTCACTTTTCTATACTTTATACATTTTTAATGGCCCTCTGAAAAAAAACAAATAAGCCTTTGGCCCCGTACACACGATAGAATCCATCCGCAGATAAATCCCAGCAAATGGGTTTCTGCGGATAGATCCTATGGTGTGTACACGCCAGCGGATCTGTTTCCGCGGAGAAATCTCCTCTGGGATGGATTCCAGCAGATCGGATATTTGCTGTGATGCACAACAAATCCATCTGCTGGAATCCATTCCAACGGATGGATCCGCTCGTCTGTACAGACTTACCGGATCCATTCGTCCAAAGGGATTCCCCGCACGCGTCGTAATGATTTGACGCATGCGTGGAATTCCTTATATGACAGCGTCGCGCCCGTCGCCGCGTCATAATCGCGGCGACGGCGCGACACGTCATCGCCAGAGGATTTCCGCGCGGATTTCAATGCGATGGTGTGTACACTCCATCGCATCGAAATCTGCGGAAATCTTTGAGAGGATTTATCCGTGGAAACGGTCCGCTGGACCGTATCCGCGGATAAATTCTCTCGTGTGTATGGGGCCTTTTTGTTGAAAGTAGCTAATAACATAGTCTATGTATTTGTATGTCACTTTGGTAAAGGGTTTTAGATTAAAGGGGTTGTAAAGGTAAAAAAAATATTCCCTAAATAGCTTCCTTTACCTTTACCTCATCCTTTGATTTTGCTTTTAAATGTCCTCATTTCTTCTGAGAAATCCTCACTTCCTGTTCTTCTGTCTGTAACTCCACACAGTAATGCAAGGCTTTCTCCCTGGTGTGGAGAAAGCCTCTTGAGGGGGAGGGGGTGAGCAGGAAGGTCAGGATGCTCTCTACTTTGCAGATAGAGAAAGGAGCTGTGTGTTAGTGGGCGTCCTGACACTCCTGCTCACCCCCTCCCCCCTCAAGAGGCTTTCTCCACACCAGGGAGAAAGCCTTACATTACTGTGTGTAGTTACAGACAGAAGAACAGGAAGTGAGGATTTCTCAGAAGAAATAAGGACATTTAAAAGCAAAATCAAAGGATGAGGTAAGTGAAGGAGGACTGCACTAAGGTAAAGGAAGCTATTTAGGGAAACATTTGTTTTACCTTTAAATCCCCTTTAACTTATTTTATTACAATAGATTAGTGTTTAAAATGTAGGAAGTCTGAATTAGATTCTTCATCACTTAGGCCTCGTACACACGACCGAGAAACTCGACGGGCGAAACGAATCATTTTCCTCGTCGAGTTCCTTGTTAGACTTGTCGAGGAACTCGACAATCTTGCTTTGCGTACACACTGTCAAGACAAAATCTCCTCGTTCTCAAACGCTGTGATTTACAACACATACAATGGCAGGGGAAGTTCGATTCCACTGGCACAACTCTGGGGGCTGCTTTTGCTAATCTCATGTGTTTGCGTGTTAAATAAAAGTTTGGTAAGAGACGATTTGCACTTTTCAGTCTGTTACAGCTTTAAAAATGTGTTATCTCCATTACAAATGCTACTTTTACTCCCGTCTCATACTTTTATCTGAGCAAGCGCGGGTTTCTTAGCATACAGACGTCCGAGTTTCTCGTCGAAAACCAGCCCGACGAGGAACTCGACGAGCCAATTTGAGACTCCCGTCGAGGAAATAGAGAACATGCTCTCTTTTTGGCTCGTCGAGTTTCTCGACAGTTTCCTCGACGAAAATGTACACACGACCGGTTTCCTCGGCAAAAAAATATCTCCCAGCAAGTTTCTTGCTGTTTTTTGCCGAGAAACTCGGTCGTGTGTATGAGGTCTTAGTGATGTTACTCACCAGCTCCTTGGGCAGAGGCTTCCTTTGCTCTAGGATATATAAATATAGGCAAAGTGGAATAATGATGTTTTGGAATTTTTATTAAGGAAGAAAGCAATTTATGAATGAAGGTCAACAGACATAAACAGCCTAATATGTGTTTAGTGGTGTGTATGCTTTAGGTTGAAGCAGAGGTGAACATACAGGGAAGTAGTGATAAATGATTAAATAAACAAATACATTATTTACAAGTTTACTTCATATTAGCATTGCCCCTAGAATTTCAAGAACTCACTATTTGGATCAATATTCTGTGTAGAAGTATTGAAGCTTTTCAAATAAGTACATTTATTATTATTCAACCTAAAACTATTTTATAATAAAATATATAAAAAAAATCAAATAGAAATGTTTTTATTTGCTGAACACATGAGATAGTATGGAAACCTGGAATGTCAATCGTCACATAATGTATGTTAAGCAACAAAAGAACTAAAGCAATATTCACAATCACAACTTTCAAATACCAGCAGCAAGCATGTACCACTTTTTTCAAAGCATAATTTACTTCTGGTTTGTATTTAACTTTATTGGAGCTGTATCAGAAAAACTTGATGAGCATATTGATTGATTGATTGACTAATATGGATGCATACACTTTACACTGACATAATGACTGGGCTTCAATAAATTCAGGCTGCATAACTAAAAATCCTGACAGAATGGCTTCCTTTCAAAATTTACAGGCATCATAGTGTGAACCACAATAGGGAAAATAGGCATATTTATAAGCACCATCCAATAAGCTTTTAATAAGCCTTTAATAAATAAATTGCGGTTGTTAATTCATATGTATACCCTTAAATGGTCATAAGAAACAATGTTGACCTACCAGTGGTCAGCTTTAGATGCATATTTCAGTGAACTTTTTATGTTATGGGGTCTCCAGTGGGCATAAACTATATCACTCAAAGGATATTTAATTGACAGTTACAAAAAAAGGCACAAACACGTTCTAGATAGTTTGACAGCTTCCTTAAAGGAGATGTTGTGATTGACTAGCAGAAAAGTACTTGTCACGAAGGTCAGACAAAACTACCATGCAAAAACATCAAGCTTCACAGTAGAAACTATATAGAGCAATGATCTTGAATGCAGAATTAAGTTCCTCTCAATAGTAAAGAGCTGGAATTTGTCACACAAGGGATGGGGTACAGAAGTTCCTATGGTGTATTTCTCACGGCTCATTACTCTGGGGGACTCAGTTTACACAATTAGTGATCAGAGGATCTAACTTCTAGTCCCAAGCAAGCTTAGTGACCATTTCCAAGCATTTTAGCACCTCTCTTTTATTTCTAAGTAAAAACTCCAAGCATGGGAAGCACTGCTTCCTTAAAGGAGAAGTTACTAAAAATAAACCTACATCCTCGCCTCTATGCTGCAGCATTACTGCGATGCTGCAGGTGTTCCACTCTGGCTCTAAGTCCAAGAACTGAGTGATCACATGACCGCTGATCACTTAGTTCTCAACTGCCAGTCACCACTCTCTACTCTTCCCCTCCAGCACTCACTGGAAAGCTGGGCTGGAGAGGAGGCGGACACAGTGGCTTCAGCTCTCAGCCATTCACTGAGAGCTGTGGCCAGCTGTCATTCAGGCACCTGAGTGGATTCCAAGAAAATGGTATCCTTTCAGAGCCTGGAGCAGTTCTATAACATCAGCAGACAGGGGACTTTAGCCAGCTGTTGGTTGATTCTGGGTCACAGGAGAGCACAAGTAAGTGCACTCCTGTGACCTAGAAGAGAAGCATGACCACACGTTTCTTTTATGCTGTCACAACAGTCTTTCACATGTACTCACACTGCTAAGCTTTTTCCCATGCACCTGCTAGGAGTGCATATCCTTTCCATTTAATTTATACCACGTTGAGTAGAACCACAGACCAAAGATTACAATTATACAATTATGAATAATAGTATACAATTATAAAACATTGCCCCTTGTAGCTATCTTAGATCAACAGGAAAGCCATTTTAAAAGTCATGCATGGTCAATGCCAGCCCATCAGTGCCCTTGCTCCTATTAGTCAGCAGGGCTGCTTCATTCTGCATATGTTGCCTTTTCTTCCATAGTCCTACCCGGTCCGAAGCTCCGTGGCTGCGCCCGAGGGACCCGCGGACACGATCGCCATCGGTGTCCCGCGATCGGTTACAGGAGCTAAAGAATGGGGAGAGGTGTGTGTAAACACACCTTCCCCGTTCTTCTGTGTGGCATTGTCACTGATCGTCTGTTCCCTGTTATAGGGTACAACGATCAGTGACGTCACACCCACAGCCATGCCCCCCTACAGTAAGAATCACTCCCTTAGGGCACACTTAACCCCTTAGCGCCCCCTAATAGTTAACCCCTTCACAGCCATTGTCATTTTCACAGTAATCAGTGCATTTTTATAGCACTTTTCGCTGTGAAAATGATAATGGTCCCAAAAATGTGTCAAAAGTGTCCAATGTGTCCGCCATAATGTTGCAGTCATGAAAAAAATCGCTGATCACCGCCATTACTAGTAAAAAAAATTTTTTTTATAAAAATGCCATAAAACTATCCCCTATTTTGTAAACTCTATAACCTTTGCGCAAACCAATCAACAAACGCTTATTGTGATTTTTTTTTACCAAAAATATGTAGAAGAATACGAATCTGCCTAAACTGAGGAAAAAAATGTTTTTTTATATATTTTTTGGGGATATTTATTATAGCAAAAAGTAAAAAATATTGATTTTTTTTTTAAAAATTGTCGCTCTATTTTTGTTTATAGCGCAAAAAATAAAAACCACAGAGGTGATCAAATACCACCAAAAGAAAGCTCTATTTGTGGAAAAAAAGGATGCCAATTTTGTTTGGGAGCCACGTCGCACGACCGCGCAATTGTCAGTTAAAGTAAAGCAGTGCGGAATCGCAAAAAGGGGCAAGGTCCTTAACCTGCATAATGGTCCGAGTCTTAAGTGGTTAAATTATAATTACCGTTTAAAAATTGTCGTTAAATATTTTACTTTTGGGGCAAATTATCATCTAAATGTAGACAAGGGAAGTGATTTACCCTCAGAGCTTAGTGAATCAGGTGTAGCTCTGCTGACTTACATCATTCAACCATGGGCAAGCAGTCTGGGTATTCTTTGCAAAGTGAAACTTCACCACATTCACTAAGCTTCAAGGTAATTCCCTTGCAAATGCAATATCACATACAATGTAAATATACTATTTGCCTTTACTAATGGCAAATTGGCTGCTCACTTTACAAGTGCATTGTTCCTTATCTTAGTGAATGTGGTGAAAATGTATTTTGCTTAGAATACCTAATCGAGGGCAAGGGAATATATATATATATATATATATATATATATATATATATATATATATATATATATATATATATATATATATATATATATATATATATATATATTTGCTTGCACATAATTGAAAGTCTATTTGCTATTGGTAAATCAACCCCTATGTTTCTTATAAGGAAACCCAATCTATTTTAGGGCCACTCTAGTACTGCAACTCTGTTACTTTATTTAAGCTGCATGCACAAAAAAAACTGCTTCGCACTTTTTATTCTAATATTCTTGTAAGTAGCAGAGCTTCGGTAGGCAGGTATATAATCCTGAGAAGACTTACCAGAAAGAATCCCATTCCCTCTTAGCAGAAAATGAGAATATATTGACCCCTCATGGTTCAGAGATTTGCAAACGGAGAAATCTAAAGCAGCTGCACTACTGGTAGCACTACAAATGCTTGTTATGATAAAGTTATCTTTCACTTGGTTATAATAGCATGACAGCAATATATTTTCTCTTACAGTATTGTTAAAGTGTAAGCTATGACACAAAATAGGGAGTTTTTTTTTTAAATATTTTGATTATTCAGTCCTCCACTGAATTTGAAATATCTGAGCCAAATACAGATCATTCCATGCTGCACATAGCTATATATATATTTTTTTTACATTTTCTACATATGCTATAAATTACTGAGATAATCAATAGCAGCATATCTTCTTAATTTACTGAAATTTCTCAAAGGAGTGTTGTGTGCACATGGCATTGAGCAGACTTTGGTGTTATGCCTGGCAGTTCTAAAAAGAACATAATAGTAATGCTTTGCCTAGGCTAAATACATTGCTCAGCTCCAGAAAATGCCTCCTCGGATGCCAATGGACAGCTGCCAGTTAAAGTTGGCAATCAATAGTTGATAAATGCAAGAGCAAGTCCTAATTTCAACGTGTTTGGTAATTATTTGCACCACTGGTCATTTTAATTAGGCCAATTAACCTATATTATATATTAGTTAGAACATTTCTATTGTGAAATGTTGCCCATTCACAATAAACAAAAAAAAGAAACAACAAGATCTAAACATTGCTAACAAAAATGTGTCTCTGTGTTTATCATTGTTTTTGTTTGAAGTGATGTTATTTTTTGCCTGCACAAACCAATTGTTTCTAATTTACCTTGCCATAATGATCACTTGTTTTTGAAGAACATCAAAGCCTCTTGTAAATCAGGACATTAGATATGAAAGTAGAACATGTAAATAAAATCCCTGTTATTAGCGCATTTTCTGTATTTCACAAAATATTGAATGCAATGGAAAAACAAATAAAAACATGCACAACTTTGTATATTTTAAGTGTACCTGTTTGTAATAGGCAGATGTAATAAGTACTACATAGGGGTCGATTTACTAAAACGGAGGAGTGCAAATCAGCTTCAAACATCAGCTTGTTTAATTAAGCTTTTTTTTTTTAAATGAAAGCTGACTGGTTTCTATGCAGTGCTGCACTAGATTTTGCACTCTCCAGTTTTAGTAAATCAACCTCATGGCCTCAAAAGTACTTAGCAGATTGATCTAATAAAGGTTTCCAGGCTACTATGTCTCTCCATACTGTGTAGCCTATATGCTAACTAAAGTGATTCCATCATTTCAATTCAAGGATCACTTCCCCCAAAACCTATATTTCAGTTGCGTTGACACCACTTACCACCCTTCTGGGTAATCAGAGAGCAAAATATATGTTCGTAATTGCTTGGTCCAGCTATGTGCTGTTGGGGTTTTACTTTCCCTGCTGTTTTTTGTTTTTTTTTCACTTCAGATTGTTTTTTAAATGTTATCAGATTACAAAGATGATATAGCATTGTGAATGACAGTAGAGGGTCATAAGAACATGTGACTTTTTCTCATAGTAAATGAATGGTTAACCTCCCTGGCGGTATGATTCTTTCAGAAAAAACATGCTGAAAGCGGTACAATTATTTGCAAGGAAATTTGGCGTTTTATATTGTAGGTCTGTAATTTTTAGAAATAACTCACTTAAATCTGACCAAACAAGATTCTAATAGGCATCCCGGGTATGACATTTTTTTAAAAACAAAATTATAAATTATAATATAATAAATGACTATAAATAATTATAACAAATAATAATATAATTATAATAAAAAGTATTCAATAATGTAATCAAATCAAAATCACTGAAATTTGCTCAGTTGCAGAACTGTCATTGTCATAATTTTTTTTTTTTATGACGAATTTCCCCACAAATCGCTATCGCACAATTCTGCAAGTGATTATAATTTATTATCGCTGTTTTCTAGCTGATCTAAAACTATTTTTGACATAAAGGGACACTTTTGGTTGCTATGGACAATCTACAGTTTACAGGGAGAAAAAAAAGGTTTTTATTATATAAAATGACATGTAGGACACTGGGCAGACCACTAGAGACAAGGGGGGTGTGTTTTTTTTACATACAGTACTGTAATCTATAAGATTACACTATACTGTATGTAATGTGTTTGTTTACATTTTTGAATTTGGCGCCGTTCTCCGTCCCCGTGCGTCGTAACGTCGCAGGGAACGTAGATCGGCGGCACAGGAGGACGCTGTGTGAATCGAGCGAGGTCCCGCTCGCTCACACAGCGCGGTGGCATCGCTGGATCCAGGGACAAGGTAAGTAAACACTCCCTGTACATCCAGCGAGGCAAGCCCGAGTCTGACTCGGGGTTACCGATTTTAGCCCAAAAATCTCACCCCGAGTCAGACTCGGGAACACCGCCCAGGAGGTTAACAGCTGTGTAAGGATGCATCAAGTACTAGGTATCATTAGAATAAGGGTGGAGGAAAGGGAGGGTAAAGGGAAATACCCAGGCTGTTAGCAGTATAGCAAGGCAGTTGCAGGCAGTAGCAGAAGAGAAAGAAGTGCAGTAAATATACTTTCATGGTGTAACAGGTTTACACCAGGTAGTCCGAGTTAACCCCCTTGGCGGTAAACCCGAGCGTGACTCGGGGTTGGTTTTTTATGCTAGGATCGGTAACCACGAGTCACGCTCGGGCTGGACGTGCAGAGTGTGCAGCGGCGCGGCTTACCTTCCGCTGGATCCACAGGCAAGTTACTTACCTTGTCCCTGGATCCAGCGATGCCACCCCGCTGTGTGAGCGAGCGGGACCTCCTCGCTCGATTCACAGTCTCCCCGTGTGCCGCCGATCTCCGTTCCCTGCGACGTTACGACGCCAAATTCAAAAAAGTAAACAAACACTTTACATACAGTATACGGTAATCTTATAGATTACAGTACTGTATGTAAAAAATACACACCCCCCTTGTCCCTAGTGGTCTGCCCAGTACCCTACATGTACTTTTATATAATAAAAAATGTTCTTTCTGCCTAAAAACTGTAGATTGTCCAAAAGTGTCCCTTTATGTCAAAAATGGTTTTAGATCAGCTAGAAAACAGCGATAATAAATTACAATCACTTGCAGAAATGTGCGATAGCGATTTGTGGGGAAATTCGTCATAAAAAAATAATAATAATGACAGCGACAATTCTGCAACTGAGCAAAATTCAGTGATTTTGAGTTGATTACATTATTGAATAATTTTTATTATAATTATATTATTATTTGTTATAATTATTTATAATTATTTATTATATTATAATTTATAATTTTGTTTTAAAAAAAAATCATACCCGGGATGCCTACAAGACTCTTGCTTGGTCAGATTTAAGTGAGTTATTTCTAAAAATTACAGGCCTACAGTATAAAACGCCAAATTTCCTTGCAAAATAATTGTACCGCTTTTGGTACGTAATTACAGACAGAATCATACCGCCAGGGAGGTTAATACTCTTAGGGGATGGTAGTATTTGTGAGGTAAGTGGGGGCCCAGAGTTCCTGTAGTTTAGGTATTGCTTTTGAATACATAAGTTCCATCTGGAAGTGTTCATTTAGTGTGGCATGCAGTTGTTGACTTGAGGGAAGGTTGCTGCTTTTCCAGTTGCGTGCAATCAAAAGTCGCGTTGCAATGAAGATGTGTGTAAGATCAATATGGAGGTGGCCATGACTCAAGGTCAAGTCCTAATAAGGCTTGTTGGGGGGTAAGCTTTGGGGAGTAACCAAATGTGTATGTTTGATCATAGGTCATAGGTCTCTGCATTCTTTCCAGCAACGGCTGAGTGTGAGTGAGATGTTTTTCTGGTGTTTGGTACCAGTGGTGTGGGAGTTTCTGAGCAGTTTCCCAGTAAGGGAGGCATCATAAGACTTAAGTGGGGCTTTCACAGCACAGTGCCAGGTTGTAACATCTGTTGTAAAGTTGAGGGTTTGTTGAGGGTATGGTATGAATATTAAGGAAAAGCCCAAACAAAAATAAAAAATAAATGCGTGGGAGTCCCCCCAAATTCCATACCAGGCCCTTCAGGTCTGGTATGGCTATTAGGGGAACCCTGCGCCTTTTTTTTTTTTTGCCAGTGTAATTTTCAAAGCTCAGGAAGCTCCAGTTGAGCGTAGAGAGGAGCACAGATTTTGTAGTTTGCTGAGTAAGGTTTCATAATTCAGTTGAAGGATGTTGTTGGAATATGATGTTAGTTGAGTTCATAAATAGGAAAAGGTATTGAATGGGGCCCAAGGGAAAGGCGATACACATGAGAGACAGTTTTATGTTGTTTGGTCTAAAGCCTCGTACACACGGCCGAGGAACTCGACGTGCCAAACACATCGAGTTCCTCGGCCAGTTCAGCACTGAAGCCGCCGAGGAGCTCGGCGGGACGAGAGCTCCCATAGAACAACGAGGAAATAGAGAACATGTTCTCTATTTCCTCGCCGAGCTCCTCGTCGGCTTCCTCGGCCGAAAGTGTACACACGACCAGTTTCCTCGGCAGAATTCAGCCAGAAACTCGGTCGGAAGCTGAATTCTGCCGAGGAAACTGGTCGTGTGTACGAGGCCTAAGCCTATTCCAATCATGGAGGACTTGGTGCAGTTTACTTTATAAAGGGATATTTGACCAAAAAGTGTTAATAGATTATGCAAAGCTGGGAGGGATTGTAGGGGGTTTGTCATAGCCACAATAACATCATCTGCATTGTGTACAACATCTTGTAGCTTCCACTCATGTGGTTGATGGCAAAGCAGGAAAGTAACAGACAACTGTCAACCTGAAACAGGAAGTGCCTGAACAAAGACATCCATGGCAAGATTAACAGTTTTTATTTTAATAGAAGCTGCAGATTTTACAAAGGTTGAAAATAACTTTTAAAATTGCAATGACATGTTAAATCTTATAAGAGATTTTAGTAATTGAATATAAACCTGCTTTAATGGCAATTAGAATGGACTTGAAAAGGCAAACTCCAAAGTGTTAATGAAGCTGTAAAGAAGAGGGCAGATGGGCACTCTTAATTACAACATATTCTTGTTCATGTATTCAAGGATGCAGAACATGTTTTGCACACAGAAAATGCTCAATATTTGTACTGTCACTGCTGACTGCATGCTGTCTCAGCACAGATAGGAATATGTACTGAAAAATTTGTCAATTAAGACAAAGTCAAGGCAGTCCCGCTGGGCAATTCTTTGCATGGATATTTATTATTTATCTAGAGAGAAGTCCTTCATCAAATGTAACATAGCTGTGAATTCTAGATAAATTGTAATTTTGAGAGAAAACTCAGCAATGGGCAGAGCCAGTTGATGTATTTTGAGCTCACTTATCTATAGGGTATCAACAAAGCATAGTGTTCACATGTCTTTCTTTTAGAGGGATGGTTCCTGTTTTTGATCTATATACTAGTACAAATAAGTGTACTATATAACACCAAACTTGTAAGCCAGCCTTTAAATAACTGCATTGATTCTTTTTAAATGGTAGAAAAAAGAAAAAGTAGTGATGCTCAGATTTGTGTAATTGAGTTTAAGTGGCCTTTTTTTTATATGGCCCGTGGTGTAGTAAATAGTTTGGACTAAAATGTGTTCCTCTTTTGAAGTTATAGTAGATAATTTTGTATTGAATCAGTTTTTTTTGTTGCAGTGTTTTTTTTTTTTTTTGCAGCAGTGCAGTGCCTAATTGGTAGCAATTACATTTTCATATTAGTCCCTATCCCCGAAGTAGTTTACAGCCTAATGAATATGTTTGAATGAGTACACGATAGCAAAACTAGAGATGGGGGAATTAAGCTAGAGGCCCCAGTGAGTGGGGCCTCTGTGTTAGGACATCCATATCACAATTTTCTTTTGTGCCCTTGTTATTACCTTCTTAAACTAGGAAGAATTAGCATTTAAAGGAAAAGTAAAATGCCTTTGGGTATGTTTTATTTCAAACGTTTAAGACACTGATACATGGCTAAGGATTTCTGGAGCACTATGTGTTAGCTCAAGAGACCCTCAGTTCTGTGGGTACATTTTCCATTGCATTATTGATTGCTGTAAGCAGTGAGTTTTTTTTATTATTAAAAGACTACACATTATCCATATGCAATGTTTGATTATTACCCAACTAAAATAATATTTTTGAATTTCTTTTTTTACATTTTCTGACCATAATAAATAAAGAAAATATGTACACTATACGAGATATATTATTTTTATTTATTACAGGTGCTTACATAGAACCATCAATTTATGCAGCGCTTTACATATATATTGCACATTCACATAAGTCCCTGCCCTCAAGGAGGTTACAATCTAAGGTCCCTTACTCACATTCATGCACATAGTAGGGCCAATTAAACTACTAGCATGTCTTTGGAGTGTGGAAGAAAACTCATGCAGGCAAAATGAGAACCTGTAAACTCCAGGCAGGTAGTGCCATGGTTGGGATTCAAATCAACGACCCTAGTGCTACCAGGCAGAAGTGCTAACTACTTAACCACTGTGCTGTTAAACATACTTTCAGCCCTTGTTAAAGTTGTTGGGGTGCTGTGGGATTATATTTCCTCACCTAATCCATTTAGATTTCTTAATGCTGCATTTGAAACCATGCCCACCTCTCAGGTCAGACATTTTAGACTCTGATCATGCTAGTACTGTAGGTGAGTAGACAGGTCATGATGCAGCATTATTACCCAAATATATCTGTACCTTTGTAGGGAGGTATGAGGATGGGAACTAAAACCTTCAATTGTGTCATTTAATTTCCAGGTTTTGGTGTTTTACTGGGTTGCTGTTGAAAATATCTACCCATACTGAATGTGCAGGCACTTCCAGGTTCTTCATTTCATGATTTTAGTATACTGAGTTTGGGTGTATCTAAACCCAAGAACAAACGTAACGTATTGCTACTTATTAGTTCTTAGATGTCGTTGCTACATTTACTTTCTTTTTCTGTATTTTTGCCTAGTGATTTTGCCGGTATAACACTTTCTGTTGTAGGGTGACTCACTATATTTCAGGAATAGCATTGTCACCCTAAGTCTAGACTACATAACTCCCCTTCTCTATACCATTGGGAGGTGTTTTGTATTTCACAGTATGTACCTTTAAATCTTAACACAGTTCCTTCTGTGTGCCCCCAAGCCCCTGCAATGCTCGATTAAGCGCCAAGCTGGAGCCCATATCTCACAGTGCAAAGCAGGTACCTCAGTAGCCATCGTAGAGGCACCCACACTATATTCTAGATAGACTTTTGTAAATCTTGGCAAAACATTTTATCAGTTTAGTTTAATTTGATAAAATTAAGCAGATAATTAAACTAACGTTGCTAAATGATTTTATAATGCAACACTTTAAAATACAATATAAAACAATAGTGAATTAATGTAATGAAATATAATAAATGTAATAAACAAAGCTGAATATGTTCCTAAGAAACTTAGACATGCTATAAAGAAAATGATGAAAGATAGTGAGAAATTTCTCAGGGTAGCAGCCAGGACTATATATTACATTCATGGATTTAATTTCAGGATATTGGGAGATATCCAAGCACCACTGGAAAGCAGTCAGTGTTGTTAAAAGTAAAAGAGGGTGAGAAGCTAGATGTTGAACTTTGGTAAAATATATAACAGTTTTTTTTCTAAGTTCTGAGAGGCCATTAAAGGTAACCTGTCATGAGAGAACCTAGAAGGAGGAGGTAAAGGGAAAGCTGTAAAGGGAAAGCTCCCCAAAGGGTCACAGACTGCAAAACATGAACTGGCAGGCTTTCTAACTATTCTCTACTCTACAAGTTATGGCTATATATACTGTACACTTTAAACCTAAATCCAGGCCACCAGATAAATACAAAGATAAAATGTTTTACATATCAAATAATGTGTATGTCTGTTTATTCATTCCTGAGGTTTACACAGCACAGAGAGAAGGCAGACACTATAGAAACCAATCTGTTTCCAGGTTTTATTATCAAAGCTTAATTAAACAAGCTGAAATTAGAATCTGATTGGCTACCATGCACAGAGGCACTAGATTCAGAGTACAATTTTAGTAAATTTCCCCCAATGTACAGTTAAAGAATACTGGGGCAAATCCACAAAGCAGATGCGCCGACTTAACTCGAGATTTCTAATTTTACTCCGCGCGTATCTTTGCGCCCGATCCTCAAAACGAAAAATCCGGTTTTTCCGTCCTACTTAAAATAATTACTCTGGCGCATCCTCTGACGCAAATTACGCTAGTCACGCCGCTTTATTTGATAGGCAAAGATGCAAATGAGGGAGATAGGGCGATCCTCAAAATTAAGTGTGTGCGCCGTAGATTACGCCCTGTGCGCCGTAGATAACGCCCTGTGCGCACCTGTTAGTTTTCTGGAGCAAAATTAGACTTTATAAAAGCAGCCCTAATTTTACACCAGCCCTGTAAAGGTCTGCTGAAGCAACACCATTTAGGAAGAGCTGCCAACACTTCTTTGCTTGACTTCATTGTGACTGCCAAAATGCCTGGGCCATCAATGATTATAACGGCACTCACCACTTTACAGGCGCAGAGAAGGAGGAGGGCACAGAGGAGGAGGAGGAGGGCACAGGAGAGGATATACCGCCCACGCCAAGATCTCTTTGGCATGACTGCGTCTGAGGTCATTGGCAACTTCAGATTTAACCAGGAAGCCATCCTGGACTTAACCAGGATCCTGCAGGATGATCTGAATACCCCAACCCAACGATCCCATGCCCTGCCAGCTCACATTAAAGTTATGGCCATCCTGCATTTTCTGGCCACTGGGTCTTTTCAGAGAACATGTGGAGGTCTGGCTGGGATGGTACAGTCCTCGATGAGCAGGTGTGTGCACCAGGTTGTCCCTGCAATACTGAGACGCATGGGCAGTCAATTTGAAAAGCCCACCCAGGAGGACCAGCGAATGAAGAGCATGGCTGATTTCTATCAGATTGCACGATTCCCACGGACCATCGGGGCCATTGACTGTACCCATGTGGCACTACAGCCCCCCCATGATACAGAGCACCTGTTCAGGAATCGCAAAAACTGGCATTCCATCAATGTCCAGGTAATCGTGGATGCCCATGGCCTCATCTGGCATGTGTGTGCCAAATTTCCAGGTTCGTGCCATGACAGCTACATCTTTAGGCAGACCAACATAGCACGTGAATTGGAGCAGAACGTGTATGGAGACAGCTGGCTGGTTGGTGAGTGACATGTGTGTCAGGTATGACTGTCCCCCCCCATGATGCAGACATCACATGGGGCACATGCATGACTAATATCCTCCTGTCTTTTGCCTTCCAGGTGACTCTGGATATGCCCTGGGCCCTCACATGATGACCCCATTCAGGAACCCCCAAACCCCAGGAGAGCAACGCTACAACGAGGCTCATATTCGCACCCGGGCAGTAGTGGAGCGTACTTTTGGCCTGCTGAAATCCCGCTTCAGATGCCTGGACAAGACTGGGGGTACACTGCTGTATTCCCCAGACTTTGTGTGCCAAATAATAGGGGCTTGTTGCATTCTTCATAACTTTGCAACGAGAAGGGGACTGGAGATTAACTTACGTGCTGACCTGACCCCCCACCCAGGCAATCCCCCCCTAGCCCACTCTACCCGGTCTACTGAGGGCACAGTAGCCAGGAGACGCCTGGCAGAAGGCATCTTTTCTCAGTAAATGGCCAGAAATCATGTCACAATGTTATTATTTCTTTTCAATGCAAACGCACATGAATTATGTGACAATGTTATTATTTGTTTTCACTGCAAACGCACATGAATTATGTGACAATGAGAATGTTGCTTTGCACAGTAAACGCACATGTTTAATGACACATTGAGAATGTTTTTGTCTCTGGAAACGCACATGATTTATGTCACAATGAGAATGCATGAATGCACACCACTGTGGTCCCTAGCACAAACACATCACATGCACATCGAATTGGATTATATCCAAGTACCCCCCCCCCCCCTTTGGTACTTGGGAGCAGTAACGCCCCGCCACGGCTCCAATTATGTCACTGTGCATTCATACACCATTCAGGAACCTAGGATGACTTCTCCCTGGTCCTGGGGATCCCTTCTCCACCAAAACTGAGGGTGACACCCTTATTTTGTCAGGAATGCCACCCCCCCACATTCACACATCATTCACACACATAAACCAAATCATAAGTACAGTATAATAACCAAAATTTTTAAAGCAAAAAAAAAAAAAAAAAAAGTACCCCTGGTATTTAAGTCCGGCGGCGAGTGCTCCGTCTAGGCTGCCCACGGGCAGGGGCACGGGCACGGCCATGGGCACGGCCACGGGCACCTGGAGGATCTTCACGGGGGGGGGGAGCAGGGGAGGGAGTATCTTCATTGGGGGGGGGAGCAGGGCAGGGAGTATCTTCATTGGGGGGGGGAGCAGGGGAGGGAGTATCTTCATTGGGGGGGGAGCAGGGGAGGGAGGAGCCTCCCCTGGTGTCTGACCTCCGGCTGGCCTGCCCTCCAAGGCCACTGCTATCCTGGTCAGGCAGGCAGTGATGGCAGCCGTATTGGCCTGGCCAGCCCGTGTGTTCTCCTGCACAGCCCGGGTGTTGTCCTGCACAGCCTGGGTGAGGGCAGTCACCTCCTGGCCCACGCCTGTTGTGGCGGTATGCAGGGACCACAAACAGGTGATGACACCCAATGAATTGGTGGCCACATCACTGAGTGACTCCCTCATTACATCCAGGCTGTGCTCCATCTTGGCCATAGTTTTTTTGATGTCACCCAGACTGCGGGTCTGCTTGGCATTGTCCCTCAGCAGACTGGCCGGCATATGCTCAGACCCCACCCTGGTGTCCTGGGTCGCCATCCTGCCTGCCCCTGAGGCTTGTGGCCAGGTAGGAAGGGATAGAGTGACCCTTGTGGGTTGCGGCATGTTGTGGGAGGAGTGGGAGGGGCTACCCCTGATGGTGGCCTGACTGGTTCCAGCCTCTGGGGGATCCTCTGGGGTAGCCTCTGGGGTAGCCTCAAGGGGAGCCTCTGGGGTAGCCTCAAGGGGAGCCTCAAGGCTAGCCTCAAGGGTATCGTCAAAGGTCATCAGATCTGTGGCAATAATGATTTCCCGGCCAATCTGGAGATCTTCTTCCTCCTCCCCCTCATCCTCCTCCCCCTCATCCTCCTCCCCCTCAGCCTCCTCCCCCTCAGCCTCCTCATGAGGGGAGGTTTGGCCACTCCCCTCCCCTGGGGACTCCTCAGCAGCCTCCTGTCTTTGGGGTGGTGCAGCAGCCTGGCATGATGGCCCAGCAATCTCCTGGTCATCTGTGGAAGACACCAAACAATCACAGGTTTGAGGATCCACACACTTGGCACATGTTCCCTTCCCCCACCCACACATGCTAATCACCAAAAAAAAAAAAAAAAACCTTACCTGGCCTCACAGGAACATCAGACTGATAACCAGGCAGGCCCACCACCTGCTCTGGCTCGAAACACCGGGCCACTGCCCATTCCTCCTCAGTCAGCCGGATGGGGCATGGTCCCCCTCCTCCAGTGCCCCTCCTATGCGCAGTGAGCTTGGCCACCTTATTGCGGACCACGCTCCTCAGATCATTGATCTTTTTCTTAATGCCAGCGGGGGTTCTCGTCTCCCCTCCCCCCGCCGCATTTATGTGATCTGTTATTTTGGCATAGATCCTCTTCCTTTGGGCCGGGGAGGTGTTCCGGCTATCAGGCCCATGTAGATATCTTCCATATTGTATGACATACCTGGCTAGGATTTGCTTTTCAACATGTGAAAAATTCAGCTTCCTGCGTTTGGGGGCCATCACAGACACCACCCAGCAACAAGAAGCCAAACAGGACAAACACACAAAAATACACACACAAGCAGACAGCTACTACAAATTCAAATACAAACACACAAAAACCAAACACAAAATCCAAGCAGAAAAAAAACAAACAAAAAAATTAGCAGAAACAATCAAACAAAAATTACACTTATCACAAACAAACAACAACTACTATCTACTACTCCTCCAACACTTCTCTATCAAACACAACTTACCAACAAACACTGACAAACTAAGAGCAGAAGCAAATTGCTCATGGAAGGGAACACAGGGAAATACTTTTGCAAATGAAGTGTGTTTGACTGGAGCTAGTTAAGCACAGTGCGATCCTCAAACTAAGTACACTTGGCCTTTTACCTATCTCACTGATTGCGCCAAGCAAAGTTCTGCACATGCGCAGTGAGCAGCAGATTCGTGTGCGCATGCGCAGTACGGCCGGACCTTCATTTGCATGGGGTCACGGCTCATTACAATGAAGCACGCCCACTTCCTTCCCACTTGCCATAACCCCGCCTTACGCCTCCGAATTTACGTTACGGCAGGCGCACTTTTGGGCGCAAATGCGCTGTGGATACGGCAATTACGACACCAACTTAGGGCGCCGTAACTTAAATGACCTAAGTTAGAAAAAACTTATTTTGCGCCGCTGGCTGTGGATTTGGCCCACTGTTTTCTCCCACCACCTCAGCCTGCTGACTAAGTAGTTAAACTAGTCATTTGGGGCCAGATTCATGTAGAATTACGGCGGCGTAACATATCCCGTTTACGTTACACCGCCGCAAGTTTTCAGCTTAAGTGCTTGATTCACAAAGCACTTGCCTGTAAAGTTGCAGCGGCGTAGCGTAAAGCCGTCCGGCGCAAGCCCGCCTAATTTAAATGGGGCGTGAACCATTTAAATTAGGCGCGTTCCTGCGCCAAACGTACTGCGCATGCTCCGTTTTGAAATTTCCCGCCGTGCTTTGCGCGAAATGACGTCGCCCCGACGTAATGTTTTGAACGGCGACGTGCGTTACGTCCTTTCGTATTCCCGGACGACTTACGCAAAAAAAAAATTGAAATTCAACGCATGGGCTATCTAATATTACACCACCTAAATAGCAATCGCAACTTTACGATGGGAAAATCCGACTAGCGACGACGTAAGAGAATGCGACGAACGCGCGTACCTTAGTGGATCGCCGTAAACAGCTAATTAGCATACCCAACGCGGAAAACGGCGCCAAAGTATTGCATCCTAAGATCCGAAGGCGTGCAAAGCCGTACATCTGTCGGATCTTAGCCAAATGCCGTCGTATCTTTGTTTGTGAATACAAAATAAAGATACGACTCGCAAATTTGAAAGTACGCCGGAGTATCAGCAGATACTCCGGCGTACTTTTTCTGTGAATCTGGCCCTTGGATTTCTTAGCTGATGATTTGTTTTGTATTTGTATTGTCTTTATAATTGTATACTAATTCATATTTTTTTTTAAGGTATGCACATTTTTTTTGAATGAATGCACATTTTTGCATATTTGCACATTATTCGAGTCCGAGGGACCTGCAGTCGGAGTCACGGAGCTTGCGGCGGGCGCGCATCCATGATGCCGCTTCTTAAAGGGGACGTATATATACGTCCTTTTGCCTGCCCGTGCCATTCTGCTAACGTATATCTGCGTGCAGCGGTCGGCATGTGGTTAATTAATAAAAAAAATAAAGAAAATTTGTTTTACTATTTTTTATTTATTTATTTATTTTATTTTTTTACATTTTCTAACTTCGCTGATGGGGGCTTTAGTGAAATAAACAAACTTCTGATGTCTCACTTTTGAGTCTCCCCTTTCTCTGCAGCCTCAGCTGCACTGGACAGTGACTGAATGGAAGGTGCTCTGTGCTAAGCGGCTTCATGTCCATTCAGCAGCGGGTGGCTGAAGAAAAGAGTCATGAGGCCGGCCGGAAGGAAGAACATCTACCTGGTGTTCCTTTTTTAATCTGAACAATAATATACTAGATAAATATAATACATATTGTACTGATCCAAATCTATATGCTGTAATCTAGCTGAGAGTTTTTATTTATTATTGAAAAAAAAAATTTGTATAGAATGCAATGCTTATGGTGTAAAGAACTGTATTTGTAGCTGCAAAACATCTGTTTTTAAATCTTCCTCTTTAGTTTTGGGAACACCAGATGTGTTTCAGGAGTTGAAAGAATATGTTTAAATGTTTTCATTTTGAGAATGTGCTCCAGCTAAAGTGTTTAGTAATGTGGTGCTCAGATTGAACAGAAAGAAAAATTGGCTGTGCAGTGACCAAAATTTCTTTATAGACAAAGAAAAGATGCAGACATGTATTCTAATAACTAATCACCCAGTCTCATGCTTGAAAATGTGAGGTTTTGACAATTAGAGTACTTCTCTTATACTGAACACGACAGCTTTTTATTTTTGCAATACTGTGAATAAAGCAGAACTCATGGTAATAGTATAATATAATTTTGAGCTGTTTCTCTGGGTCTAATTTTGGTAAACCAGTATTTTGATAAAAGATTCAATTTCTAAAGGTTCTTGTTGTCTTTTACAGTGGATGGGATCTCTGCATTTTATATCCTAGGTTTTCACACCTGCAATGGTAACTACAAGAGGTTCCCATTCTTTATTTTGGATTGTGCATTGTTTATATATTGTAGAGTTTTTTGTATTATTATTATTTCTATAGCACTTTCTCTCTGGAGATCCAAATTGCCTAATCTGCTGTTGGAGCAGATGGTAAGACAGCCATCTTGGGAGCACTCAATAGAATGTCATACTAGAGCCAATATTTTACACAGGAACCAATTAACCTACCAGCATATCTTTGGAGTGTGGGAAAAAAAAAACGTATTTTGTTTAATAGGAGAAGTGCGACTCCAAGTGGTTGATGCAAAGCCAGAAATGATGGCATGGAGATCCCCACCTAGAATCCCAAAGTCTAGGATCAAAGAGGAAAAACCTGTTTCAAGTTTTTATTGTTGTCCATGTCACTGCTAGAGAGTTTTAGGACTTCTTGTCCTCATGGCCATTGTCAAGAACACAGAAAGTGATGGTAAATCTGGAGCTGCCACTAGAACAAAAGTGAGGCTAAATCTTCCAATAGAGAAAAATGTTTAAGCGACAACTGTTCAAAATGGGAGAAGCACTCACTTTGGTTAAATTATCTCTTATTGCATTTCCAGAACAGGAAGGGAAGCAAACTCTCCTCAATGAGACACCAACAATAATATGCAAACTGAAAGACGTTTTAAAGTGGTTGTAAAGGTAGAAGTTTTTTTATCTTCTACATGCAGCTCTTCCTGCAGACCCCCCCCCCTCCAATACATACCTGAGCTTGATCTCGATCCAGAGATGTGCACGAGAGCTGAGGCTCTCTTACCTCTCGCTTCTCATTGACTCAGATACAGCAGCGGGAACCATCGGTTGTTGTCAATCAGAGCCAGTGATGAGGGAGTGGGTGGAGGGGGCCAAGCCCTGCTTTGTGTGTCACATGGACATGCAGAGTAGGGTTCGGAATTGAGCACACACAGGTTCCCCAATAGCAAGATTGCTGTGTGGGCAATCAGTGGGGTGGAGGAGCCAGTAGAGCCAGCCGTGGTCCTGAGAAAAGGAGGATCGGGGCTGCTTTGTGCAAAACCATTGCACAGAGCAAGCAAGTATAATATGTTTGTTATTTTAAAGAAATAATAAAGCCTTTAGTATAATTTTACTCCTAACACTCTAATAAAAACTTCTAAAAAGGTTTACATATACTGTACATACAATTAAAGAATAGTGTACTTGCAGATACATTTTATACGTGTTGTAAGACTAAATGTTTTGTTTTTTATTTGTAGGGTATGGATTTGTAGATTTTGACAGTCCTGCTGCAGCACAAAAAGCAGTAGCATCACTGAAAGCCACAGGTGTACAAGCGCAGATGGCAAAGGTAAGGAGCATTTATTGACTATAACAATGAGGAAAAACAACCGCTATTGTTTACTATGGCATACAATTTGCATTACTGCTGTAATATCTTTACTGGTTGTAGTGGGTAACATTTTTTTAGCTACCTACAATAATAGAATGCTAAGCGGTTTCCCCAAATATATCGGGATGTTGCGTTTAATTTTCCTTTTGGATGTTTTGTTGGATGTAGCTTATTACTTTTCAGTATAATTGCAGTTGGTGCATTACCATTATTTATGACAGTGCTTAGCCACACAATTATGTTTTCTTGTGTTTATTGTGCATTGCTTTGTCTGACTGTCTTAAGGTTTTAATGCGTGGAATTTTATTTACTTTGTAAATAACGGTTTTGAGAGCTATAATGTGAAACTCCACTAATTACTTTATGTTTGTATTTCGCTTTGTATTTTAAAAGACATAAAACTACATGTCAGACAAAAACAGCTCCATCACCCCTGCATCAGATACTAAAGGGAGGCACTGCACCCTTGACAGTCAGTAGACTTTCTAAATCCACTTCAAATAATAGCAGAACAAATGTATTTATAGAGGAGGAGAAAAAATCTATATACAGAATTGTTTTAAATACATGCCACATCCATTCCACACATGCTGGGAAATATATGCAAAACTGCAAGAAATAAAATGTAATATTGTAAAGGTTTAGTTGCCAGATGAAATAATTGACTTTTAGCATTTAGGTTCAATAAAGATTTATTGAGTTTTTAAGACAGAATAAACAGAAGGGTAACATAATGCAATCGGGCGTCCGACAAAGGGCGACCCGATCGCCAAGTCTGAAGACATAAACAATCTGTATTTCACAACTGAAAATGGTACAAGCAGTTATTACAACCAAAGATACATTCAGGATATAACGGTTCTTGAGAGGTGTCTCCTCTGCTCGAGGAGTCCTCCCCTGACCCGGACGCCCCTATGGGATCCAACTGCGTCCATGGCCCAGGGGAGTGGGGGGGGGGTCGAAATGCCCCAAGTAGGCGCTTGACTAGGACACCCTCACTCGATATTACCATATGCAGTAAATTTTGGCAAACAAAAATGAAGTGAAATGCAGGAGCTATTTACCATATACGACAATCTGATTGTGCGTAAATAAAACCCAGACGTGGCCAGAAGGAGTCAGCCAGAAGGGAAAGCGGAGAAAAGGAAGTAGAGAAAGGAAAGGACCTGAGAAGAAGTAAGGGAGAAAGGGAAGGAGGGGGGGGGAAAGGGTTGGGGATAGGGTGTAGGAAGCGGTGTACTTACCTCCCCTCAGGGGCCCATCCCGTTGTCCTGGACGGAGTGAGCCAGTGGGCGGCCGGTAGGAGGGAAGAGCGAACGAGCTAAATAGAGACCGTCGGCCCAGGGGCTGGTGTCCACTGGTAATCAAGTGGACACCCTAGGCGTGAGTCTGTCTTTGAGTTTGTCTGAAGTGGAGTAGTGCCTCCATACACTCCAGGTAAAGGAGAATTTAGCGTATCTATCCAGAGATTTGGCTTGCATTTCCTCCATGAGCATGGTGTCATTCATTTCATTTATCCATTCTATGATAGAGGGGGGGGAAGTCGTCCTCCAGTGTCTAGAGATCAACTGCCTCCCAGCACTCAAACAAAACTTTAGGAGGGAGTTTTTCTGAAATTTAGTGGCTCCAGGTAAAATGGAGAGAAGAGCTATGAAGGGGGAGGGGGTAAATGGCTTATCGTAGAGATCAGAGTAAATCAGGAAAATTTGGGACCAAAACGGGCGGATCTGATCGCATTCCCACCAAATGTGACTATACGTACCCTTGGCTGCGGTGCATCTCCAGCAGGAGTCCGGGGGCCGAGGGGAACATGATCCTGAGGGTGGTCGGGACACGGTACCATCGCGAAAGTACTTTATAATTTTTTTCCTGCGCATAACTCGATATGGAAGACTTATGCGTGTAGAAAAAGGCTTTACGCCACTCCGCCTCACTAATAACTCTCCCCAGCTCCTCTGACCAAGCCATAGTAAATTTGGGGAGGGCGCTATGTGTATGTCCCAGTATCATCTTATATATCAAAGAGAGGGTGTGCCGTTGGGGGGAAGAGAAGGAGCAAAGTTGTTCAAACCCTGTCAGCTGTCTGTGAACTTGTTTAGAGTTATGGAGCGTCTTACAGTAGGCCGTCAGGTGTAAATGTGTGAGCCAGGTCATCCTCTGAGAGGCCGGTGTCGTGGTCAACGCGAGGGAACCTGCAGCAGGATGAACAAAATTTTGTGCAGTGGGCCAGTCTTGTCTTTGATGTCCAGCCAGAGAGTGGAGTCCTCTGCCCTCCGGGAGGTCTGGGTTGTCAAAAAGAGGAGTAAGTGGGCTCGGGTCAGTAGACAGGGCGCATGTCACCCTCCTACGGTACCAGACTGCCAGGGCATCCTTGGTAAGGGGGGATAATCCCGCCAGGGCTCGATAGGAAGAGGCATGACCCCAAAGAAGAGCCCGGAGGTCCTCCGAGGACATATCTTGTTCCACACACACTGCTACCTTACCCAAAGGGTGAGGAAACCACTCCAGGATCCAAGAGAGTACTGCCGCCGTGTGGTAAAGTTCAAAGTCAGGAAGGCCCGCTCCCCCATTCAATGTGGGAGAGCAGAGGAGATTGTGTTTCAGCCTGGGATGACCTCGCTTCCACACAAACTGAATGGCCATGGAGCGCACCGTGCGGAAAAAGGTTGATGGAAGGGCTATCGGGAGTGCTTGGAAAAGATACAAGAGTTTGGGTAGTATATCCATTTTGAGTGTGCTCATGCGGCCAAACCACGACACCGGCAGATCCATACGGGCATCCGTAAGGCGTCGGAGTCTAGTCAGTAGCGGGCTGTAGTTCAGGGTAAAAATGTCCGAAAGCTGGTGAGGTATAGCAGTCCCCAGATAAGAGATTGATTTCTCCCTCCATTGGAAGGAGAAGTTGGATCTGAGGGTGTCGAGAGTGGGGAGCGGAAGAGAAAGGTTCAACGCCTCAGTTTTGGACAGATTCAGCTTGTAGTTGCTCAGTCTGCCAAACCGGTCGATCTCAGTTAAGATGGAGGGAATGCTAATGTGGGGTGACTTTTAGCATTTACATGTTTTTGCCCTGTACCACTACAACTGCCAAAAGTGTTCCGTTTAGACTTAATTTGTTGATAATTGTATTTGAAAATGAAAAATTCAGTCCTTTAAGGACCTTAGGACATTGTACAACTTGGGAGATGTGAAAGTGTGAATCAGGTGTCATATCCTTTTCAAGACTAAATGGTTATAGAGGCGCTTTCTGTGCAAAGCTGTTCTCTAAAAACATGTTTGTTGGATTGAGCAGCATTTGTTTATCTGGAACTACAGCCAAGCATTTGTATTTTTTATTTTTAACTGAGATTGTTTTAGATTTTATTGCTGTGTATATCCTCCTGTTGGCGTTGTCCCTTTAATATTCTTTGTACTCTAGAGCTGAAAGTATGCATCTCCGCAGGTTCTATTGTACTATCTCTTGCAAAAGAGATTCTAGAAATGGGTCACAGGAGCAGTAAGTAAGAGGATATACCCCCAATAGAAACACATACTGCAATAAAAATTTGACAAAGATTCTAGCCCTTCCCTGCTCTAATAAGATTTGGCTGGATTTTTAAACCTACAGCTATCTTTAGAGCAGTCATGCCAGACAGTCAAGTGTAAAGAGTAGGGTAAGAGTCATGCTGGATACTCAATAATCACAAGGTTGCAGTTGGGCCTGCTTTGAATAGACATGGATGCTTGGGTGAAATGAACATGTATAACTGTTCTATTGTCCATGATTAGCAATAGCTGCATTGTAATGTTGTAGTAAGTATCTCAATGCCCCAGGACAATGTATTTTTTAATGAAACACATTGGGTGGAGCGGTGTGCTGACATCATCATCTCTCTCATGTCCAGATGGACAGGTTTGTTTGGTTGTGTGCCGGCCAACACAAGTGTAAGTGTTTTATTTCTATTACATAATAAACCCACCAAGGATTTTATGCTATGTGGAGACGTTGGTCTCTTTTTGGTGCCCAATCCCTATCCAACTGATTGAGTGACATCAGAAGTGTGGAGGACCCTGGGATGTGGAAAAAGGCCTTGGCTGGGTTTTAAGCCACAGACGCACACCATCCTCCTGAAATAAGGGGTCTACAGGCATTGGTATGCAGTTTCTACAGCTGGTGATGGATTCACTTGCGTTTTTTTGATGATATATGATGGACACTGCCATTGAGGAAATTTGATCTATTATGACATTGCTTGCGGACATATTTGCACAGATGAATATAATCCATATGGATTCACCTATGGACTTCGCATTTAATATCTAGCGTGATTCTTATTTATTTTCTATTTTTTTATTTTCTATCTCAATAATAGCCTAAAAAGGACCACAATTAAATTATTCATAGAATATTATTTTCTAAGATGGGTATATAAACTGGGTTGAACTTTTTCAACCAATAACTGAATGTTTCCTGAATGGTACCTATCAGGCTAATGCATTTCTTCAAAACATTAACAACTCAGTTGAATGGAAGCAAGTTACAATCAGAAGTCAGTGTGTTTTTTTAATATTAAAGCTGAACTCCAGTCTTACCTTTGAGCAGTTATACAGGCTCCTTTCCTGTACTGGAAATGCTGCAGCAAGTGAGATGGAGCACTTTTTATTTCCTGTCTGGCATCATCCAGCCTTTCCCTTCTCAGCATTACTGTCCACGATCCACCACTTTCATTCACTGGATTTTAATTATTTCAATCAAGGAGGCTGAGCATTAATGATAAGCTAATGGTTCGGTTCAAACCTTACTTTGGACTGAACTTTGGTTGTTGGAAAAAAGCTTGAACAATTTCACATTCTGTCCCCTGTTTGGCTGGAACCGAGTATCATATGTAGAAGTAGTATTACTACTAAGTCTATATATGTAAGTTTCTCAACAGCACACTGCTTACATAGCCAGAAATCCCAAGTCATGTAATCAAAGAGATGGGAATGGCAATGACATCACTACACAAATATGGTCACTGACAACCATTGACAGGAAGGAAGCTGTCATATATAGCAATGGTGGAAATAAATAGTAATGGTAGAACAACTGTATATATGATGTACACCTCCCACCAAACCAGCAAAATGTCTGGCATTTGAAAGAATCCCAGAACAGCCAAAATTCAGTCCAATGGACTGAATCTTCAGGTCATCCTAAATGAATGAGAGAGAGAGAGAGAGAGAGAGAGAGAGAGAGAGAGAGAGAGAGAGAGAGATAGAGAGAGAGAGAGAGAGAGAGAGAGAGAGAGAGAGAGAGAGAGGTGAATCAAAGTAAAAAAAAAAGATAAGCATAAGATTAAACTTTAAGCAATTATTAAACATCTATGACTAAGTGCAAAAGCAATCATATTGTCTCTGTAACATGTGGCATTAAATTATATTCCTAACATGTTATTAAACTGATCAGTTATGATGCTATCACACATGGCAATTTTATGGCAATTCCAACCACTTTCGTCCAGCTTTCATTCACAAAAATAGCCTAACAGGTCATTACAGCCTACCACTAACAGCTTATATTAAAACTGTGAAATAATTCAAACTGTTTCACCCTGTACACACGATCGGTTCATCCGATGAAAATGATCTGATGGATTTTTTCATCAGATATCCGATGAAGCTGACTTTCATCAGTCTTGCCTACACACCATCAGTTAAAAAAACGATCGTGTCAGAACGCGGTGACGTAAAACACAACGACATGCTGAGAAAAATGAAGTTCAATGCTTCCGAGCATGCGTCGACTTGATTCTGAGCATGCGTGGATTTTTAACCGATGGACGTGCCCACAGACGATCGTTTTTTTCTATCGGTTTTTTAACCATCAGATAATTTTAAAACAAGTTCCTAGTTTTTTCACCGAAGGGGCCCACACACGCTCGGTTTATCTGATTAAAACGGTCCATCAGACCGTTTTCATCAGACGAACCGATTGCGTGTATGCGGCATAAGTGGTAGTGTGCCCTGATGTATTACCAGCTTTAAGGTAGAATGTGCTATTAGGTAATATTTATTCTTAAAGGGAATAATGTGGAAATTATTACAAACTACCAAACCATATGTACAAACTGTACCTTTGTTTCATTATTTATTACATTAAAGGTAATAAGAATGAGGTGCTATGATTTATCATTTAACCATACAACAAATAAATATCTATTTCAAAGAACTAGGCCAAAACAAATGGGAATACATGTTATAACATGCCATGTAATCAAACACAGAAATCAGATTCACAAATGGAGAAAAAAATATTGTTTCTATATAAATCAAATATATTCACCACCTGCCTTCACACTCCACAGATTCTGTAAATATTTAATTATATAATGATTAAATATTAAGCAAACCTTTCTGTGTCTAAAGCATGAACAATGTCAATGTCTTTTTTTAAAAACAATGCCATGGCAACACTGTACAGTCACAAAAGGAAAGTGACCATATATAGACCTCTATATAGAGTCTACTAAATTCTTGATATTGTCAAAGTTAATAAGCAAGTTGTTGTCATAAAGGGGCCTAGGGAGATGGGCACTACCATAGTGGACACTTAAGCCAACCATAGAAGGTTCAAATCTTGGCCAGTTCAACTTGGGTACAACAAGCCTGCTGGATTTTACATACGATTATTGCTAGTGATTGTTATGACTGTTATGTTTGTTGGATGCAGTGGGCTGGTTCTTGGAAGGTGTTATCCAAAACTGATAGGTGAATGTGCATTGTTTGTATTTACACCTGTCAGCCTATCCTACCTAGTCTTGTAGGAAACTCTGGCCTAAATTGTTGATGTGAATGTAGCCAAAAGGTTTCCATCTACTTTGATAGACTTGTCAGTGCCTACAAGCCTTGCACTAGTGTCTCCTTATGCAGCTTGTCAGCTGCACTCTATATTTTTTCCCTATTATAGATACAGACCATATAGCTGATGTGGCCTCTCTCTTTTAGAAAGAGGAAACTGGTTTATACAAAAGTCTTTCTAAGCTAGCTGGCCTAAGTTCAAAGTCCAGGCAGTACATTATGGACACAAAGAGTTCAGTCTGACACATTTCCACATTAAAGTGGTTCTAAATGCTCTATTTTTTTCCTTTAAAATAATAAACATGTTATACTTACCTGCTCTGTGCAATGGTTCATCAAAGCGCACCAACTCCTTGAACTGAAACCACCCCCATACATAGATGTGCCGGGCAGAATCCGGTGCCCTTATGAGCTAGATGTAAGTTCACAGCGTGAAGCAATGTAAAACAATGTAAAACAATATAAAAACTTTATGATACAACGTGAAACAAAATGACAGACGAAGCTTATGTAAGATAGATGCTATGAGTAGCCCAGAGTGCTATACAACACACAACTAATTTAACTGTGTAAGTGCTGCTTAATTCCAGCATTGGTGTGTGTGTGTGACTGTAGGAGCCAAAAAGTGGGGAGGTGGAGACAAGCACAACAATCAAGGCAAGGCATCCTAGTTGTGTGTCTGATCTCTGTCCCAGTGGCCTCCTGACTGTCATGATGAGCTCTATTTTAACTTTGTGAGTGCTTTTTTAAAATTTCTATTAGAATTACACTTTACATGCTAAACTATGGTTGTTGCGCTTCTCTCCCCCTCCCCACTTGTTGTCTCCTACATAAAACAGGCTATGTTTTCCCCTTTTCCTAGGTGTATATAACCATATCAACTATCTGTACATTTATATCTAAATACTAAATATATATATATACACAAACATCCTTGCTTAGGTTACTATACAATACAGCAGATAATGAAATGTATTAGCTACAGCAGCACTAAAATGCATGTATGAATAGACAAGGTGTTTTTATATGCACTGTATTATCATAAAAAGTGTTTGGAGACCTGGGTCCTGCCCCAGGGGACATGCATCAATGCAAAAAAAAAGTTTAAAAAACTGATGTTTTTTTGGGAGCAGTGATTTTAATAATGCTTAAAGTGAAACAATAAAAGTGAAATATTCTTTTAAATTTTGTACCTGGGGGGTGTTTATAGTATGTCTGTAAAGTGCAGCATTTTCCTGTGTTTAGATCAGTTCCGGCAACAAAATGTAATTTCTAAAGAAAAAATGGGTTCCCCCCAGTCCATTGCCATGGGTTCCCCTGAGTCCATTGCCAGGCCCTTAGGGTCTGGTATGAATATTAAGGGAAACCCCAAACCAAAAGTTTTTTTTAAAATTTGCTTGGGTGTTCCCCAAATTCCATACCAGGTCGTTAGGTCTGCTATGGATATTAAAAAAATGGCTTAGGGGTCCCCCTCAAAATCCATACCTGACCCTTCACGCCAAAATAAAAAAATGGTGTGGGGTTCCCCCCAAAAATCCATACCAGACCCTTATCCGAGCATGCAACCTGGCAGGCCGCAGGAAAAGAGGGGGATGAGAGAGCACCCCCTCTTGATCCATACCAGGCCACATGCCCTCAACATGGGAAGGATGCTTTGGGGTCCAAAGAACCATATACCCATGTTGATAGGGACAAGAACCTCATCCCCACAACCCTTGCCCAGTGGTTGTGGGGGTCTGCGGGTGGGGGGCATATTGGAATCTGGAAGCCCCCTTTAACAATGGGAACCCCAGATCCTGGCCCCCCTATATGAATTGGTAATTGGGTACATTGTACCCCTACCATTTCACAAAAAAAGTGTCAGCTTGGGACAAGTCCTTTATTAAAAAAGAAAAAAACATTTCCAGTGATGTAATCCATTTTCGACCTGAGGATACAGAACAAAAACACTGCTACTGATGCCTCCATTGGAGGTTGCGGTCAAATGACGCTACATCTGACATGACAGCTCCTAAATAGCTGAGGGTGGGGCCACCCATAATGTACGCCCCTCTGATACCATGGCGGTTTCCTGCGGTTTCCCCACGGGTGACCCCACCCCCTCTGACACCACGGGAAACCACAGGAAACCAGGATTTTGTTTATTTTTTAATAAAGGACTTGTCTTTTATTTATTTTTACACTTTTTTTGTGAAATGGTAGGGGTACAATGTACCCCGTTACCAATTCACATAGGCAGGGCGGGATCTGGGGTTCCCCTTGTAAAAGGGAGCTTACAGATTCAGATAAGCCCGGGCAAGACCTGAACGGCCTGGTATGGAATTTGGGAGGACCCCCATGAAATTTTTTTTAAATGTTGGTTCGGGGTTCCCCTTAATATTCATACCAGACCCAAAGGGCCTGGTCATGGACTGGGAGGGAACACATGCCATTGTTTCAATGACTTTTATCTGTATTGCGGGACCCGACAATTCATTGTAGTCGCAAGCAGTTTTAAATTAATTTTTTCCTTTCGAAAAGTCATTTTGCTGCAGGGACTGTTCTAAACGTAGGAAAAATGTGCCACTTTACAGGCATACTATAGACATCCCCAGGTATGAAATTTAAAGGAATATTTCACTTTTACTGTTTCACTTTAAGCATTATTAAAATCACTGCTCCCAAATTTTTTTTAGTTTTTAAATTTTTTTTGCATTGATACATGTCCCCTAGGGCAGGACCCAGGTCCCCACACACTTTTTATGATAATACAGTGCATATAAGCCTTTAAAATAGCACTTTTAATTTCTCCCATAGACTTATAAAGGGTGTTCCGCAGCTTTAGAATTTACCGCAAATTGTTTGCTATTCGGCAAACAGGCAAACATCCGCCTACTTACTAAATACATCAAGTTTTGTGAGATTACTTTACACTGGCTTTGATAAGTGGATTGCATTTGGTTTCCAGGTTCTGCCCAGCTGTGCTATAATCTGATTTATTCAATTGGGTGTCTGTCCTGTCTCTTTTTTGGTCTAAATAAACAATTTATAAAAAAGGTATATTTTTACAAATGGAAAAGCGTATGAACCAATTAATATTTAAAAAAATGGACTTTGTTAATTATTCATGCAAGAGAATTACTGATAATGACAGATTTTTGGGGGAAATGTCCTAATTACATGTGTCACTTCATAGATGTACGAAATTAGAGAACCTAGTTTTTTCAAACAATGCAAATGCAATGATAAAAAAAACAAGTTTATGGGAATATACATCAAAGAGTGAATACATACAAAGATTAAAGTTTTGATGATACGAATGATGTAAATCTCTCTCAGATGTTGTGAAACAAGTGCAACTGTTATGAACAGCGATACAGTATATTCTTTGATACAACAAATTGAGGGCAGAATAACACATATATATGATATATATACTGTATATATGTGTGTGTTTTCATACAAATGTGTTTATGCTAAATAATACTAAAACACACTGTATAATGTGATGTGCACATTAAAGGGGGTGTATTTAAGGTAGTTTGTTTAATTTCTTTTGATTTAATTCAGTGTTTTTATATGTGTTTGTTGTCATTTTTTTGTATGTTTAATTACTTGTGTACTACTGTTTTGTGTTCTAAACTTTACTTTTTTACCATCTATTGTTTCTGACTTTGTAAAAGAGTCACATAATAAGACCATAGATGGACCATGTTTTGACACAAAAACAGCTCTGGGGTATTTTAAACTAGTTCCTGTAACCATTAAAGTAATTTAAAACCCAATAGATTCCTAAAAATAACAAAACAATTATATTTTTTTCTTTATCATTTTTGCCCATTGACAGATATGTACTTTGCCGTTCTTTAAATTTCCAACGGAATCTATACTCTTCAATAGTAAATCAATAGCAAATAGTAAATAAATATAATTTTGTTTATTTTAAAAGCCAAATTCCTATGTTTCTGTCTGCTGTATATTATTTTGATCTGCTTGCTAGACTATGATAGCACAATACTGATGAGAAATTAGCTACCCAGTGAGGCACTTCAGTATGTGCAGATGGTGTTTACTAGAACTGTACTGGCACAAGCCAACATGTTGACACTCTTTGCGAGTTGATGTTTGCTTGCAATAATTATTAGCTAAATGTACATCGGATCAAGTTTTTGCATTAATATTTTATCTGCGTGATCAACAAATGCTCTAAGGTGCCCTTATATGTCATTCTAGAATTCTGCTAATAATCTGCCCATGTATGACTTGGAAGATGTGGTTGTTTGAGGGCTGCACTGGTAAATGTATGTGGCTTTTCAAGAAATAAATAATGAGAGGTAGAAGTATCTATTTGTTTGCTAACAAAATATTGCTTTCTGCATAGCCTTGATATAACCATAAACTGAGTTCATGGGAGTATCTTTATATTCATGTTTGCAATAAAACCCCAGTACACAGGACATCATCATAACTAAGAGAGAAATGCAGCCTATAGGCGAAACAAAATGTGAGTTCACCCAAGAGTTGAAGGCCCTATAAAAATGTTTAGAAATCACCCAATTTATTTATTAAAAAATATATCTGCTGTTACAGAAAACAGATACCTGCTCTGCTTGCCACAGTCTTCTTCTGCCTTAGCAATATTAAATAGACCTCCCGCAGGGAATATTGAGACATTTCTGGAGAATCTGCAGGGCCTCTGGAGAGCAGTCATTATTCTCTCAGGAGAAATTCTGGTTCACATGTGGAAAAAAGGAAAGGAAGTAAAAAAATACCATATCTTTGAACCTAAGATAGTAATGCATCTTTAGTTTGTAAGGCCTCGTAATCACGACCGAGAAACTCGACGGGCGAAACACATCGTTTTGCTCGTCGAGTTCCTTGTGAAGCCGTCGAGAAACTCGACAAGCCAATTTTCTCCATTCCCGTCAAGGAAATAGAGAACATGCTTTCTTTTTGGCTCGTCGAGTTTCTCGACAGTTTCCTCGATGAAAATGTACACACGACCGGTTTCCTTGGCAAAAAAATATCTCCCAGCAAGTTTCTTGCTGGTTTTTGCCGAGAAACTCGGTCGTGTGTAAGAGGCCTAACAGGTAGATTTATTAAGAAAAGGGCAAGAAAGGGGGGGGGCTTAATAAAACAGACCTAGAAACACCTTATCATTCAATCAGCTTAGGAAACATCAGTTGTAAATAATATTTCTCTTAAAGCAGGTATCCTGCAGCTTTTTTTTTTTTTTTTTGCCTAGGGCCACTTTTCTTAGTCATTGCACCGTGTCACAGTGTAAACATTCTTCTTATTCATAGACCCTACCCCTGGAATGACACTATCAATGTAGACCAATCAGATACAGTAGTGGGTGGGGTGGTTATCAAACTCCTAATCGGCTACCATAAGGCTAGTAGCACAGAATATGCCTAGGTACTGTCACATGCGAGGAAGTAATTGTCTGCTTCTAATAGAAGTTAAATACTAAGGAGACAATTATTACTTTTGCCACAATAATTTGTTCCACTGAATTCTTGTGAGACAGCCAAGCGTTAGATTTTAGTAACATTTTTGAATATGCTTATTTATGCTCCTAACAAACAAGCACTTTCTGCAAAACACACCAAGGCTCCTCTGTTAGTGTCTAATTGCCTGTGTATACTTTTCACACAATAAAGTATACACAGAGAGAACGATGCAGATATATTATTGTAGATGTATGTTAGCTATACATGCTGGGACCAGGGAAAGTCTAAAACCTTTGGTTCTCCAAGTATGAAGCACTGGCTTCCTTGCAGCAGGAAATACTTTGTTGTTTGTTGAGATTTTAAGACATTGTCCTATTTAAGAATTAAGCTACAGCCATGGCCAAAAGTTGTGAGAATAACACAAATATTAGTTTTCACAAATTCTGCTGCTTTAGTGTTTTTAGATCTTTTTATCAGATGCTACGATGGTATACTGAAATATAATTACAATCATTTCATAAGTTCCAAAGGTTTTTATTGACAATTACATTAAGTTTATGCAGAGTCAGTGAAAAAAGGAGATTTTTGGGACTTTGAATGAGGCAGGGACCTAGTCTTGCCTCCATCCTTATTTATATAAGAAAAGGAAGAGGGGCAAAGTGGGACTTTAAATGAGGCACACAGTCAATATTATTGGTTAACAATTGGCATTTTTGTGTCAGATTTAAATAATAATACTTAGTACTGATTATTATCACAATATTTCATCTATAGACATACGTAAAAAGCATGAATGACACATATCCATAGGTAAGGATTCCCATTACTATTGGGAATAAATACCAACATATACAAAAATGTATATATTAATTACACAGGGTACATAATTCTAATGGGAGATAATAAAAAATACATGATCAGTTCAAACATGATAGGTACAGAAACTCAACGCGTTTCATGGAATTGTAACCATTCTTCAGGAGAAAACATGTGTACATCTGTAATAAAATATAAAACTCCTTAGATAGTTGTCTTTTGAAAAAAGGGCCCAAAGGCGGGGAAAAATCCATTGGATATAAAGTACTCACAGAATCACTGTGTATAGAAAGTGCAACACAAATGGCTGGAAACCCACTTAGAAGGGGCATATTTTCCTGGAGCTGTGGTTGCGAGAACCGCATTCATGGCCCATACTAGGTGACATCCAAGGACACAGAATTTCCAGCAAGATAGTTTCCAGGGTGTGACTGTGTACATGTCCTATGGTTGTCTTGAGGGACTGCTAGATAATACATAAATATGTGCATTAGAAATTATAGCAAAACCCTTTCGGTTAAGGTGCAGAAAAAATAAATGTAATCAGGGTGGAGTAGGTGAATTATTGGGGAGTGGGAAAAAAATGTAAATAAATGCTAAAAAAAACACCCACTTAGGCTATGTGAATGGGAACCCATTTGGAACCTATATCAATGTGCAATATGGGGCTGGAATTAGTGAAATGCCTGGTGCTGGAACCTGGGGAATCATGATGAAGGGTAGTGGTCTGTAAATGACTGCAGAACAGATATGCCATCCCAGATGGAGCCTATAAGGGCGAAAACAGCTCACACCCTCAAACGCTACGCTGAGCTTGTTTAAGAAGAGGGGAGTTGCTGACGTCTGAGTGACCACGCCGCCCAGCATTTTCCGCCAAACCCCCTCACACGTTCTATAGATGGAAAACACTCTCAGTGTGGCAACATGTCGAGCGCAGCGAACGTGACGTCGATGCACAATATAGACGCATCCTCCTCGCCTCAAAAAGGGAGGTGCAGCTCCCGGAAGAGTGTGAGTTAAAGGCTCATGGATCCAGACAATGCGGCACTAACAACACAGCATGGGAAAATAATGTAAATCTAGATATAATTTTCGGGAGTTACCATCCTAATAGGTGCCTAATTCTTTTATTATTTCCCATTAGAATTGTGAATTGTTTGTATATTTTGGTATTTATTCCTAATATTAATGGGAAGTTAAATATTGTAATAATAATCAGTACTATGGGGGTTATTTACTAAAGACAACTCCACTTTGCACGACAGGTGCACTTTCAGGGCACTTAAAAAGTGCCCTGAAAGTGCACTTGGAAGTACAGTCGCTGTAGATATGAGGGGGGATATGCAAGGAAAATAAAAAACAGCATTTTAGCTTGCATATGATTAGATGATAAAATCAGAAGCACCTCCCTTTTATTTTTAGATTTCCCTCTCAGATCTACAGCGACTGCACTTCCAAGTGCTTTCAAGTGCACTTGCAGTGCACTCGTAGTGAAAAGTGGATTTGCCTTTTGTAAATAACCCCCAATGTATTATTATTTAAAAAAAAAATTGGGACTTTAAATGAGGTGTATGAGTATAGCACCTCCATCCCTGGTTCAGAAAATGAAAGTAAAGGATAAATTGGGACTTTAAGTGAGGCTGCAGACAAGGTGCGGGTAATAAAAGAGGTACACATTTAATATTCATAGGAATGCAAAACATGTATCAACATACAGAAAACATGTAAATGAGAACATACATTTCAAATAAATGACATGACTACATATTGTAAACACATAATAAGTGCATATGGAGTAAGAGCAACTAGGGTGCGGCAGTGCCTAACCAGGTGCCACATGCTAGTCTGCATGGAACGATGAATGCATAGAATGAATATATGTACTGATGGCATGTTAACAGAAATGGCGGAATAATTGCATTTGGTGAAGAACTGGTAAAAGACATATAAAATATCAAAAATAATATCATGAAGGTACATGTAGCATCCATAATAGCCCAGCATCCATAATAGCCCGAAGCGTTTCCTGTCTGTAACACTCCTCAGGGGCCGGATGCTTGGATTATCTAAAGAAAATATATAAATACATTTATTTAGGGTAGGACATAATTAATAAACTAATAGCCAGTATGAGATGGAAAAGTATCCACCTAGGGTACTCACATGGAATCTAGGGTAAAAGGATGCGGTGTGTATGGAGCAATGGCCAAAACGAGATGTCCGCCATGGGAGCTGAGGCGGCATTGCAGCGCACGCAGGGCAGGGGCAGCAAGGAAACCTCCCCAAACAAGGCAACATGGGATCAAGTGTGCATATAGGGTGTAGAAGCCACAGGGAATAGCCAGCTGGAGTCTAGAAAATATGATGATATAAAATCAGTAAGTATAGGAGCCAAACAGAGGGCAACCAACCCAGACATAAGGGTAGGTAAAATAACCTAGTGGTGACATCCAAGGCTCCCGGACATCCAGCGGAAAAAATGGCGTGGTATAACCTCACAAGCTCGTAAACGAGAGAGTATATACTACTACACCCTATATGCACACTTGATCCCGTGTTGCCTTGTTTGGGGAGACAACGCAGGAAGCCGGGAACGAGTGGATTATCACCGCTGGAGTTTTTTTCTTTCTTTTTTTTATTAATAAAGGACTTTATTCTACGGTGTCAGTGTGTTTTTTTTTTACAAGACTTTACACTTCCTTCGTGAAATGGTAGGGGTACAGTACCCCATTACCATTTCACACAGGGGGGGGGGTCAGGATCTGGGGGTCCCCTTTGTTAAAGGGGTCTTCCAGATTCTGATAAACCTTTGAATCCTGTGTAGAGTTAACAGTAATTGAATACTGAGTCTGGGGACAGCCAGACAGTGCCATAGCTGCATAGCAGTATCTGTCACCCTGAGCAACTAAATTGCACAATATAGCCTCAATTAATGTAATGTATTGTATTTGTATTGTATTTAATATTTTTGGACAAAAACTGTACTGATTAAACGAAAATACCAGATTGTACGAGAAAAATGTTTGTGTTTGTCCTTTGGAAATTTTTGGATGACAGCTGTGTACTAACGATCAGATTATCGGATGATCGCTTCAAAAGCGATATTTTTTGTACAATATTCTTATCATGTGTATGGAGCTTAAACCTATCATTAGTAAAGGGTGTACAGTATAACAAAACATTCACAAATATACCTTGTTTACCTGTTATGCCAGTGCACACCTTCTATATGTGAAATCCTTGGGCTGAAAGCTGGATTGCTCTGGAAGCCCCCCATCCAGTACTTAAATATCGACTTTTTCTACAAAGAAAGAAACATGTCTATCATATTCAAAAAAAGAACAAAAATAGATTGAAAAACCTTGTAGCCTTAGAACCCTAAACCCATTTATCCAGAGGGAGACTAAAATCTTTTTAAAGCATAATCAAATTTTCCTCACAAAGGAATCAAAATATTCCTGATCATCAAAGGCAATCAAATACTCTCTGGATTAAGGTCTTTCTTATAAATAATAATAGCCAGTTATAATTTTGCCATTTAGAAATTCTTTCATCCCCTTTTAACCACTTAAGGACAGGAAGGATTTTCCCCTTAATGACCAGACCATTTTTTGCGATATGGCACTACGTCCCTTTAACTGACAATTGCACGGTCATGCAGCGTTGTACCTAAACAACATTGATGTGTTTTTTTCATACAAATAGAGCTTTCTTTTGGTGGTATTTGATCACCTCTGTGGTTTTTATGTTTTGCACTATAAACAAAAAAAATTACAGTTGAAAAAAAAAACAATATTTACAAATTTAACTTTTCGTTATAATAAATATCCCCCTAAAAAAAAACAGTTTATGCCAATATTTATTCTGCTGCATATTTTTACATAGGATAGATCTATAATGTAATAAGTAATGGCGGCAATATGCAATTTTTAGCGGGATTTCAACATTGGGGCTGACAGTTCGGACACTTTGGACACATTTTGGGACCATTGACACTTATACAGGGATCAGTGCTATAAAAATGCACTGATTACTGTGTAAATGTCACTGTCAGGGAAGGGGTTAACACTAGGGGGCGATCAAGAGGTTAAATGTGTTCCCTGGGAGCTGTTTCTAACTGTGGGGGGGAGTATAGTGACTGGAGGAGGAGAGAGATAGATGTTCTTTATCACTAGGAAGAGCAGATCTGTCTCCCCTCCCCTGTCTGTTTACATTGACAGATCCCCATTCTGGCTCTCTGTGGAGCGATTGCGGGTGGCCGGCAGACATTGCAGCCGCCGGGCAAGCGAATCAACCGATGTCGCGTCTCCTATCACTCTTAAAGCGGCTGACGTACACTATGACAATTTTCCCAGGCCAGGAAAGCCAACCTGCCACAGTATAATGACGGTGGCTGGTCCTTAAGCGGTTAAAGTAATCAAATGTAAACATGGTTGTTCTAGCACAGAACTGTTCTACAAAATAAGTAACATAAAATAAATGAGCAGAATTTTTGAAAAACGCTATGGGTTTAAAGCGCAATTAAACTCTGCATAAACAAAACAATTTAAAATGGGAGCTTTATGCCATAAAGTAGTAGTATACACTAGGGTTGTCCCGATACCACTTTTTTTAGGACCGAGTACCGACACTTTTTTTCATGTACTCGCTGATACCGATTACAGATACTTTGTTTTAAAATGCAGCCTTGTGTCTCCAAATGCAGCCATGTCCCCAAATGCAGCCATGTCCCTAAATGCAGCCATGTCCCCAAATGCAGCCATGTCCCTAAATGCAGCCTTGTGTCCCCAAATGCAGCCATATCCCCAAATGCAGTCATGTCCCTAAATGCAGCCATGTCCCCAAACACAGCCATGTCCCTAAATGCAGCCTTGTCCCTAAATGCAGCCATGTCCCTAAATGCAGCCTTGTCCCTAAATGCAGCCATGTCCCTAAATGCAGCCTTGTGTCCCCAAAGAGAAAGCCAAGCCCCCCTGCCACTGCCGTCTAGTTGATTAGCGCTCGGGGAACATAACAGCTTTCATTTGAATAGCTGTGTGTTCCCCCCGTGCCTCATCATATATAGACACTCCACCTTGGTCAGGCACTTTGGGAATGGGTGATATGTCTATCAAAGTGCCCGAACAAGGAGGAGGGGCTATACGTGGCGGGGAACACACAGCTATTCAAATGAAAGCTGTTATGTTCCCCGAGCGCTAATCAACTAGATGTCGGCAGCGGCGCAGGGCTTGACTTTCACTTTGGAGACTAAGTGGCAGCAGGTCTCCTCTCCCCCATACCCGAGGACTGCTCTGCTCCGCCCGCTCTCTGCCCCCTCTCCACCCGCTCTCCGCCCTCTCTCCTCCCGCTCTCGGGGGGGAGTATCGAGGGAACATCAGCAGCATTCGCGCGAGTACAAGTACTCGCGCAAATGCTCAGTATCGGTCCCGATACCGATACTAGTATCGGTATCGGGACAACCCTAGTATACACTGCACAATATGGCAGACTTACCTGCCAAGCAATCTCTTCCTGTGGTGTCAGCACTCCCATGTGTCACAGGCACTTCCATTTTCTTCTGGTCTTCCACTGTACTCTTGAACTGGCTGGGACATGATGAAATCACTCTTGCGCATGTGCACAGGGGTCCCATCATCAAGGCACAGTGCAGTGATGAAAATGTGTGCTGAGCTCTGTATGCACGGCCTAGTGTAGTGATGCTAACAAACAGGGAAAAGTGTTTATCACAGAAGAAACCAATAGGGTCATACATTTTTTTGGGGGGGTTCAATTTTATTTTAATAGATGGAAAAAGGGTTAAACCTAAGATAAAAGGTGCAGTAATTCATAACAACCAAACACATATAAAATTCAAGTCACACATCTAAAATATAAACTCTGACCACTTGCTATGGGTTACCAGGTTTTACATTTTGTTCTTTGTCTCAGTGAATAGACCTTATTGGTCTTTATAGACATTCGATCTGTGGGAAAAAAAGGAAAAAGGCAAAAAGAAAGGATATTTGCCCAGCATTGAGTTAATCAGACCATGTAGAGCAGGGGTGTCAATCTCAATTTCATTGTGGGCCACATCAGCATTATGATTGCCCTCAAAAGGGCCGGTTGTTTCTGTAAGATTAGAGTTCCAGCGCATCCTCTCACCTTACATTAGATCTCAAGAGCCACCCCTCCATCAGAAGTTGAGTCCCCCACTCTCCCTTACATCACAGTGTACCATCCTTTCCTTATACTGCTGCTGCTGGGAAGACGCTGGATGCATTGATTGAAAGGGTCTGGAGCAGGACCAGAGGAGGGCTGAAGCTCTCCTGCAGCTGCAGGAGAGGTGCGAGGGCCACATGAAATGGCCTGGAGGGCCAGATTTGGCCCGAATGCCTTGTGTTTGACACCTGTGATGTAGAGGTTTACGTCAAAGTGATAACAAACATTTTTTTATAGTTTATCACTACAGGAAAAATTAAATGTCTCTCTCAACAGGCATATGTTCATATGTACCATCACTCAGTTGGGAAAAAGATTTTGGTGGTTTTCAGTGACAAAATCAAACATTAGGACACCTTGCTCAGCTTGTCATTCTTTGTGGTCAGCTTCAGTTATATTTCCAAATGAGTGTGCTTCAAGCAGGTCATGAATACCTTTTAGCTTGAAAGCTTTACATAAGGAAGCTATTACATAGATATGTGTGAAATGTATTTTCATTTAGAATCCTTTCACATTTTAAATCCATTTTCCTTTAATTTCTAGCATTAATGAGCTTTCAAGGTTAAATATCTTTATCTGCCTCAGGGCAGCGTGACTGTTACCGGCGATGGAATAAGATGACAGGTGCTGTCAGGTGTATGATGCATCATATATAGTCTCAGGTATTTCCTTTGAATACTTTACCAGTGGTGAACTTTAGCTTCTGTTAATATGATTGAAACAGAGGGAAATGAATATTGTCAGAGCAATTTAACAAAGGGAGCCTGTAAAATTCATTACAGGCTTGCTAGTAAAATCACTTTGGAAAGCACATTTTTCAAACTTCAGCTTTATTCAGTAAACCACACAAGACTGTGACCTTTTAGGAGCCCCAAATTCCTTGGGAGAAAGAATAACCCTGTAAAAGTAACCATTTTAAATTATAAAGAGCGGAATGATTTCACTGCACAGCGTGACAGATTATATGAGAACTGCAAACAGAAAGTTAAATTGCCAGCTATTTAGTTGAGCTTGATGCATTTTCCCATAATTGTATCCTATTCTGAAGCTCACAAGGACGTATTTCTATGGCACTTTCCAATCGATAAATAAATGAGAGCACTAGTTGTAGTTTTGTAATTTGCTTAAATGGTCTGAAGGCGGAAATACCTGAGGATGTTTTTTTTACTCATTCAGTCAAATTGCCAAAATCCGCTTCAGTCAATTCTGGGACAGGAATTTATTACTTGTAGCAAGGTGAACCTTGACAAAAATAATAGCAAACACAATCTGCACCACAACCACATGCTGTAGTCTTTCAACATTCCAGGCAACCTCTAATTATTTTAACCTTTACTTAATGTATTTTTTTCATAAATCTAGCATGAAAAATGTAAATCTGTCTTCAGCTCTGTCTCCCACAATTCCCCATTCACACACTGAATCAGTCAGGTTTCAGTGCATTGTTCTGAAAGTTTATAAGTTCAACACAGCAAACATGCTTTAAAGAGAAGAGACCTCAGGGATGGTCTTTTTTTTAAAGCCAATGACAATGAAGTTGACTCTCATGGTTTTCTATAAGAGATGTTAGAATCTAGCATGTGTTTAAACTAAACCAATAAAAAAAAGCATTGAATATAGAGAAATGTGGAAAATGGCGCCAATAACAATAAAAATTAAAGATTAGCAATAAAAAAGTGCAGCTCCAAAAAATAGTGAGTGACTAATACAACTGTGAAAGAAAGGTACAAAAGGGCGCAACAAGTGTAAATAATGTCCATATAAACACCAATGAATTATTTATAAAAAAACGCAGATCCAAAAAATTCAAATAATTGCAAATGTAGAACTGGTAGCGAGATTGCTGTGTTCCAGATTTAAGCTCCAACCACCGTGCTCTCAGAAAGTGCAACGTGCATATTAAAGTGCTTCACCCGAAGTGACAAAATGTGGTCACCAGATTTAAGCGGCCATATTTGACCTTCAGGCATATACAGATTCTCCCAGGATCCTTCTTGATACAATCTCTCCCAAATAGGATCAATTCCCAATAAATCCAACACAGATGGCTCCTTGGTGATTGGTGTTCCAATCATTACATTTTTCTTTTGGTGGTATTTGATCACCTCTTCGGTTTAAATTATTTGTGCTATAAACAAAAATAGAGCGACAATTTTGAAAAAAATTCAATATTTTTTACTTTTTTTTGCTATAATAAATATCCCCAAAAATATATATAAAAAAATTTCCTCAGGTTAGGCCGATATTTATTATTCTATATATCATTGGTAAGAAAAATCACAATAAGCGTTTATTGATTGGTTTGCGCAAAAATTATAGCGTCTACAAAATAGGAGATAGTTTTATGGCATTTTTATATATATATATTTTTTTTACTAGTAATGGCAGTGATCAGCGATTTTTATCATGACTGCGACATTATGGCCGACACATCGGACACTTTTGACACCATTTTGGGACCATTGTAATTTTTACAGCGATCAGTGCTATGGCACTAAAGGCACTGATTACTGTAAAAATGACACTGGCAGTGAAGGGGTTAACCTGTAGGGGTCACTGAAGGGGTTAAGTGTGACCTAGGAAGTTCTTGTAACTGTTAGGAGGCGTGGTTTGCCATGACACATCACTGATTGCTCTTCCCGATGACAGGGAACAGACAGTCAGTGACATGTCACTAGACAGAACAGGGAGATGTTGTGTTTACACTGACATCCCCCCGTTCTTCAGCTCTGTGACCCGATCGCAAGACACCGGCGGACATTGAGTTTGCGGATTCCATGGGCACGGTCACTGAGCTTGCGACAGGGTGGTGAGCGCGGCGGCACGCGTGCAACCACACGGCTGGCAAATTATAGGGGACGTATATATACGCCCATTTGCCCAGCCATTTCATTCTGTCAACGTATAAGTGCATGTGGCGGTCGGCAAGCTGTTAAGCAGCAATTGGACAATAAACCATTCTCTAAAGACCGATGGACTGTTTTTATCGGACAAACCGATCGTGTGTGGGCCCCATCGGTTTGTTTTCCATCGGTGAAAAAAAATAGAACATGTTTTAAGTTTTTCCTATGGATAAAAAACTAATAGAAAAAAATGATCGTCTGTGCGGAAGTCCATCGGTCAAAAATCCATGCATGCTCAGAATCAAGTCGACGCATGCTCGGAAGCATTGAACTTCATTTTTCTCAGCACGTCGGAGTGTTTTACGTCACCGTCACGATCGGATTTTTGACTGATGGTATGTAGGCAAGACTGATGAAAGTCAGCTTCATCGGATATCTGACGAAAAAATCCATCGGATTAGATTCCATCAGATATCTGATCGTGTGTACGAGGCTTAAGTCTGCATTAAAACAATTCTGTGCCTTATTTCTAGAGAAATAAATACAATTATCAAGTATTTTCCTGGGTTAAGCTAAAATGAATGATAGCCTGTTCCCAAGGTTTAAAATAAAAGGGATTAAGTGTTCTGTTTTCCCTGTGTCTGTTTTATAACCTGCAGATATGTAAGATACTATAGAGATTATGATAGGATTACACCATTATGGCCTGACACAAACCCTTGTGACGGCTTCAGTTTATGCTATGCCATCAGTTATAAAAATAAAAGACCCAGCACATATCCTTGTTTGAAAGTTTAAATTGATCCCAAAGAGAGATTGCTATATGAATTATTTTATTCATTTAACTGAGTTTCCTGTATTTGATAATATACACAAAATCCACTGAGGGCTGTGAAAGACATACTGCTATATATAACGCAAAAAATGCATATATTTGTTGTTCAGCAGGATAAATAACTCTGTATATAGTAAGCACTTTAAATCAAACTGATGACGTCTGGGTAGACTGAAACTGTGGCATTCACACTGTCTGTGAGAGTTTAATATGGGATAGTGGAGAGGTTTTTTAAGGTCAGCAAAATGCAAAATCCAAATCACTGCAGATGGCCAAGTTCTGTAAAGTTGTGATTACTTTTGTTTGATTCACAGACACAAAGCGCCTGGTTTACTAATACTGTAAGATTGTTTGCTGGGAAATAGCAATAAACCAAGGATGCCTTACCCTAATTTACTTTAAGTAATTGCAGTGCACACACATGTTGTAATGAAATTCACCAGGTCTGAGCATATACAAATTTACTAAAGTAAAGCTCACGTGCCTTTGGTTGCAACAGCATACTTTCACTTCAAAACCTAGGTGAGCAGAAATTTTAGAACAAAATATATTTTTTTAAATTTTCTTCCAGTGTTGATGATGGATTTTTTTTTCTAAATATGTGAAATTGTTTATCCTTCGGAAATTGTAATTATGGTTTAAAAAAGAGATAAATATTGGTATTTCAAAAATAATAATTATTAACCTTTAAAAAGAAAATTGTGTTATGCTATCAATATAAAGTACCTAAGGTCATTGAAACCATCATACAAACAAGTGAAAAAGAAAATTTGTGTGATTTAAAAAAATATGTGCAAGTAATTGAAAAATTCATAAACAAGTCTGGGCATGATGGCATCAGTGCTGTAGCTCCTCCCGACGCATTTCATTCAAAAGAATGTTATCAAGGGATAAAGATGTACAATTATTATTAACCTGCCATCTTTTGCTATCCTGGTTTGGTCATTAGCAACTACCTTCAAAAAAATGGCATACTAAAAAAATATGGTAAATACGATGATATTATTATTATTATTATTATTATTATTATTATTATTATTTATGTATTTATTTATTTTTGTTATTATTAGTATTGTTATTATTATTATTATTATTATTATTATTATTATTATTATTATTATTATTATTACTATTATTATTATTATTATACTGTTGGTAAAGCAGTACATGACTTGTATTTATTTTACTTTTCCAAATTTTGTACACAACAAGCAAATCAAACATCAGTAACAGTATTAAACATCAGTTTTACAATACTGTAACCTACAGTAACTTCAGTTAAGTTACAGTTTAAACAAAGAAAACATATATTGAACATTAATAGAACAGAATACCATTACAATTTATGATGTTGCAATCTGCTTGAACTTTTACTATATCTGATTAATCATATATATTTGTCAATATAGATTCATCAATATGTCCGTCGGAATATCCGATTGTGTATATGGGCCTCAAGACTTGTGTAGTTGTTCCAGCACAGATCCTAGAGGCTCCGTCTCCGCCAATCAAGTAATGAATGCATTAAAATGTGTTAATAAAAAGTGGAAAAATAGAGGCGGATAACCTGGTCACATGACCTTTCTAAGCCCCCTCTCGATGTCCAAGGGCATACCCGCGATCGAGTCACGGTGAGGAAGAAGGGGGAAATGCTGATGTGAACAAGCATTTCCCCAGTCTTCCTAGTGACAGGAAAGTGTACACAGCTCCCTGTAATTGGAAGCTGTGATCGCTGTAGTGTCAAACACAGCCCAGCCCCCCTACAGTTAGAACACATCCCTAGGCACACTTAACCCCTTCAGCGCCACCTAGTGGTTAACCCCTTCACTGCCAGTGTCATTGTCACAGTAATCTGTGCATTTCGATAGCACTGATTGCTGTGAAAATGACAATAGTCCAAAAAATGTATCAACAGTGTCCGATGTCATAATGTCGCAGTCACAATAACAATCACTGATCGCCGCCATTACTAATAAAAAAAAATATTATTAAAAATGCCATAAAACTATCCCCTATTTTGTAGACGCTATAACTTTTGCGCAATCCAATCACTAAACGCTTATGGCGATTTTTTTTTACCAAAAATAGGTAGAAGAATACGTATCGGCCTAAACGGAGGGAAAAAAAAAGTTTTTTTATATATTTTTGGGGGATATTTATTATAGCAAAAAGTAAAAAAATATTGCATTTTTTTCAAAATTGTCGCTCTATTTTTGTTTATAGCACAAAAAATAAAAACCACAGAGGTGATCAAATACCACCAAAAGAAAGCTCTTTTTGTGGGAAAAAAAGGATGTCAAATTTGTTTGGGAGCCATGTCGCATGACCGCGCAATTGTCAGTTAAAGCGACACAGTGCCGAATCGCAAAAAGTGGCCTGGTCATTGACCAGCAAAATGGCCTGGGGCTTAAGTGGTTAAAGAGGGTGAGCAGGAGATGCTTAATCATTACTGAATACAAGGCTACAGTTTTGCTTTAAATCAGAACTAAACTTTATCATTATTTTTTCATGCAGTCCTTGTTAAATAGCTAGGGAAAAATTGTGAATGCATACATACTAGCAACATTTTTTTTTTATTTCACTTTTGAACCAATGAAGGAGGTACATACATCAGAAAAAAGTGATGTAATATGTAGTCATCTTAAGTGTATCCTTTAACATAATTTAGGGCACTTTTCTCTTTCCTGCCCTGACTCTACAAGCATTGAAATTCTTCCCAAAAAGATATCATTCTTTATCTTACCAGCACATGACTTCATCCTTGATTTACAATTTGTGCCTTACAAAAGCTAATTATGACCTCAGAAATATAATTTTAAGTGGTCCTCAGTCTACTGTTATGCTTCATTTCCCAAAACAAATAGCCCTCTATGTCAAGAAGAATAAAACATTTTTATGAATAATACATTGAGATCTGATATGTCTGCCTAAGAAACAATTATAGATTTTACTCTATGAACGTGGAGCCAAGGCCAATATCATTCTATTTAGATAATTTAATGATTAAAAGATCAGCTTACAACCATACCTGCAGTACTAGAAGACAACTGAAATTGTCATCCTCGCTCCACCTAAGTTATATTTTTTGTGAGCTATCAATGGGTCATTCACAAAGTCGACTTGCAGAACTTTAAAGGCAAACATCTATGCAACAGCGCGCATGGAAAATTTTAAATAAAATCAATGTATTTATTTGTTTTTGATAGGAGGATTTTTTCTTTTTTAGTTTCAATGGTATTTATTAAGGTTTTACAAAGATTACAGAAGATAAAGAAAAACAAAGAGTACAATTAAAAAAAAAAAAAAAAATACAAACATCTCGGCTTCACATGAGGCAGAGTACAACATGTTTCAAGAGGCATACAGATTGGCATAAACTTTCATTCTCAGAGAAATATGAAACACAAGCCTCTCTTGATATGAGTCGTGGTTTGCAAAGTGTGCTACCATGTCTATGACCCAATGCATGCTGTCAGTCTCGGGCCTCAAGATATGGTCCACCCACTGGGAAGAGCCCTATCCCCATCCAATTATCGGGGAGTACATTATAACCTGACAAAAGTGGAAGATTAGGGAGGGAAGTAATCGGTGTTGTCAAAGCCAATAGCAGGTCATCAGCAAAAAGGAGGCACTTATGCTCGTCGTCTCCACAAACTATGCCTCTAATATCCGGGCAGGCGCTTGAACGAATAACAGCGGGGACAATGGGCAACCCTGCCTAGTACCCCTCCTAATGGCAAGGGGTTGGGAGGAGTAACCCCTAAGCATCAATGAAGCGGTTCGGGGTGTCATACAACGTCCGAAGGAGGGTCAGAAAACGTTCACCAAAGCCAAAGCGACACAACACGTCAAATAAATAATCCCAGGAGAGGGAATCGAACGCCTTCTGGATGTCCAAGGAAAGCAGCATGCCCCGTCTCGGTCCCTTGCTATCCCAATCAGATTGAAGCGCCGATTTTAGATTTATTATCCTACGAGTCTGTTCAGACGCCTGGCGGTTTGGGACAAAGCCTGCCTGGTCCAAATGCACATAGCAGGAAAGGAAAGAGTTCAATCTAATTGCTAATACTTTTGTTAGTATTTTTAAATCTGTGTTGATCAATGAGATCGAGCGATAATTTGCACAGTCTCCATGATCTCCTCCCGGTTATAACGTGTAAATAAGCTGCGTTCTCGTTATTGGGGATCCTATTGCCTTGTCTCAGGTCATTAAAGTAGGAGCATAAATGAGGGGTAAGGACCTCCAGAATTTTTTTATAATGATGTCCTGAGAAGTCATCGGGCCCCCGGGGCTTTTGAAGAGTGGATAGTTTTTATGGGCATAGTAATCTCCACCTCAGTAACATCTTTGTCCATCAGTTCCATGTGAGCCTGAGTCAATTTGGGTATTTGAACGTCTCAAAAGAAATCGTCCACCTTAACGGAGAGAGGGGGCGATCTGCTTGATGTGTGGGAGAGGGGGCGGGGGCATGGGAGTCCCGTGCAATAATTCCTAGCTTCAGCAGTAGATATTCGCCTTCTTGGAATGACGTAAAGGAATGAGATCTGCCTTTGAACATGAAAGACAATTTAAAGGGGAAGGCACAGCGGTACTTTATCTGTCTGTTCATCAACTGTTGTAATAAAGGCCTCAAATTTTTGTACCGTTTAAGGGGCTAGATCAGTGAAAAGTCCTGCCTATTCTGGGCCGCAAACATCAACTTCTCCTTTATGCGGTAATAGTTTGGTTTGACTATGACATCACGTGGTAGGCCATCCGTCCGCGGGGCTGCTAGGGCTCGATGAATACGGTCAATTTCCATGTGGTGTGCGTTTATATCAGGAATCAGATCAAGCGTCGGCTCCCTAATGGCTCCTTCTAGATCAGTATGCGCTTCAGGGAGACCTTGTATGCGCATGTTGTACCTGCGAGAACAGTTCTCCAAATCTTCAATTTTAGTGTAAGCCTCTTCCAGCCTGTCCTGCAAGTCTGTGATCATATTAGAATTCTGATTAACTTTTTTAACAGTGTTATCCACCTTGGTCTCAATCATTACAAACCTCTCGCCCAGACTGGGGATGTCCCTCTTAAGATTGGTAGTGATCATTGTGCAGGCCTTAGAGAGTTCTTGCTGCAGCATTGTGGAGAAGCGTGCAAGCAGAACTGCATCCCCTGAGTAGTGGGCTGACTGAGGCATAATGTTAGCAGGGCTGGATTGGCTAAATATGGCCTCTGTCATTTCAGCCATATTTCTGTCCATAGAAGACATTGGGGAGTCTGCAGGCTCTTGTACATCCCTGTATACATCAGGTGATGAGAGCTGTGATAGGGACTCACCCTGGTTGCTGGCATCCTGGTCTCCCGATGACTGGGATGAAAAGGGGTCCATGATGAGGGTAAGCTGTGGCTCTGAGGGATCCATCTGCTGCGATCCGTCTGCAGCATGTCCAGAGCCGCATCGTGTACCTCCGCCGGCCGGCACCATCTTGGATTGCTACATTTGTCCTGGGGACCCTGCTCCTTTGTGGACTTTAATATATTTGTTGTGCCCCTTTTTAGGCTGCCCCGTCGCCCTTCTATTCATCCCTGCTGCGGGAAGCGGATCGTCATATTCCCGGGCTGGAAACCCTGCTGCCCGCGCTGTAGTTAGCTTTAATGTGCCGGAGCGTGCGGAGCTCGTTCAGAGCATGTCCTGACCCGAGATCCTGCGCATGCGCTCTGGTTTTTTTTCTTTTTTAAAAGTTCATCTGACTCACTAGTCTGTAAACGTTTTGGTACTGAAGAAAACACCACTGTAAATAAAAATGAAGATATACTTTAATGACTCCTGTAGTCATGTTTGTAATTCACTATATTGTCAAAAGTATTGAAACACCTGCCTTTACACACACAAGAACTTTAATGACACCCCAGTCTTAGTCCGTAGTGTTTAATGTTGAGTTGGCCCACCCTTTGCACCTATAACAGCTTCAACTCTTCTGGGAAGGCTGTCCACAAGGTTTAGGAGTGTGTCTATGGCAATATCTGATCAGTCTTCCAGAGGCACATTTGTGGGGTCAGGCACTGATGTTGGCCGAGAAGGCCTGGCTCGCAGTCTTCTATAGGGTTGAGGTCAGGACTCTGTGCAGGGAAGTCAAGTTCCTCCACCTCAAACTCGCTCATCCATGTCTTTTTGGACTTTGCTTTGTGCACTGGTCCAAATCATTTGGTGGGGATTATGGTGTTGGGTTGTTTTTCAAGGGTTGGACCCTTAGTTCCAGTAAAGGGAACTCTTAAGGCATCAGCATACCAAGACATTTTAGATATTTTCATGCTCTTCCTGTTCTCCAACTTTGTGGGAACAGCTTGGGCATGGCCCCTTCCTGTTCCAACATGACTGTGCACAAAGCAAGGTATAGAGATGAGAAAGTTTGGGGTGGAGGAACTTGACTGGACTGCACAGAGGTCTAAACCTCAACCCAATAGAACACCTTTGACATGCATTAGAGCAGAGATGGTGAGCCAGGCCTTCTCGTCCAGTGCCTGACCTCACGAATGCGCTTCTGGAAGAATTGAAAAATGTTCCCATAGACACACTCCTACACCTTGTGGACAGCTTACTCATAGGCTGGTATAGCTGCAAAGGGTGGGTCAACTCAATATTGAACCTTACGAACTAAGACTGGGATGCCATTCAATTTCATTGAATGGCATCCCAATACTTTTGACAATATAGTGAAGGCTTAAAATGAATTTTTCAGCAGTGAAGGCATTTAATTAAAATAGTCACTCAAATGTAAATGAAAGTCTGTCAATTTCGCCTATTCAGCTTTCACGGGTTTGATGATGTCACCCCTCTGCCATGCGGCAGTGTTAGAGCCTGGCTAATGACTATGCAATGCTATTCCCATAGAAGTAATTGATTTAACTGGTTCTTTCCCAACACCATGCAGAGCCCCCCATTTCACACAGACAACAGTTCATTCACTCTTCCTCCACTGAACAGTCTACAGCAGGAGTATGCAACCTGGGGCCCTCCAGCTGTTGTGGAACTACATTTCCCAGGAGGCATTGCAAGCTGGCAGGTACAATTACTCCCAGAGGCATGATGGAACTTGTAGTTCTGCAACAGCTGGAGTGCCCAAGGTTACCTGCCCCTGGTCTAGAGGATGTCTTTTTAAAGTTTATTGTTTGTAGGACTTCAAAGGGAGAGGGGTAAAGGGAATGAATAGCTCTAAAACACTTAGGAACAGGTTGCAGGGGATGCCCTTCTAACAGATAGCACAATTGAGCTCTTACAACTGGGGACAATTAAATAGTCTGCAGGGCAGTTAAAGTTTTATAGCTGGGGACCATGAGACAGCTCCTGAATAGGTAAATCTTCACTGCTGGGGATCATGAGGTGGGTTTTCAGAACAGTTGAGGTTTCTACTCACAAGTCTCAAAGCAGATACCTCCTCAGGTTTGATTCCTTGATAGAGAAGATTGGCAGTCAGTCCAGGAATACCTCAAGGGCAAGCAGCCCCCTGACACTCTCTAATTCATGCCTCACCTGGAATAGACAGTCTGCTCTGGGCTTCAGTCTATTTACCACCCTCCCAGACAACTTTCTGGGGGACACCTCCCCAGGAATTGGCCAAGGAATAGTAAATATTCACGCCAGTCATTCTAATGTCATAAGATCTGGAAGCTTCTCCAAGACGCAGAGGGACACAATCAAACTCCTAGCCTGTGAAACCACGAATGGACAAAAGCAAATGATTACTGCTCCTCGGATTACAGACAAAGCCAAGAGTGAAATTTACCTAGATTCTTATACTAGGAGGGTACAACATCTGCTAAGACCAGTGGTTCTCAACCTGGGGGTCGGGACCCCCTCGGGGGTCAAATGATGATTTGCCAGGGGCCACCAAATCCTGGGCTGTTCCTGAAGTCCGCACTGTTCTCCCAGGAAGGGAGAGAGGGGGAGGTGCAAAGAAAAAGGGAGAGAAAGGAAAAAAATAGAGAGCAAGAAAGACAGTTAGAGGGAAAGATGGGTACAAAATACAAGGAATTAAGATAGAGAGAGATGAAAGGGAAAGAAAGGAGAACAAAGAGTGGTACATCCTAAAATGTACCACAAGGGGTTTTAATATTGTACGAGTGGAAGGCACTCAGGGAGAGCTAAATGTCCACGGGTTAGGGGCGCAAATTACTTGTCTTGCCTTGGGTGCTTTTAACCCACGCTATGAAAATAGTTTTACTGTTAGGGATCCTCACAACTTGGGAAATTTTATCAAGGGGTCAGGGCACTAGAAGGTTGAGAACCACTGGTTTAGACTGAACACTGCATTATTATAGAAACACTTATTACACATGCCAAGCAAAGCAGACAATTATTATTTTAGATGCTGTCTCCCACCTTCCTTTAATTTTCCCACCACTCCATTTGGCTATTGGGAGTGAGCAGAGGAAGCATGGGGTTGATTTACTAAAACTGGAGTATGCAAAATCTAGTGCTTTTGTGCATGATAGCCAATCAGCTTCCAGTTTTTTTTTTTTTTTTGTAAAAGCTTAATTGAATAAGCAGATCCTAAAATCATGCTACTGTTACATTCTGGCCAGTTGAAATGTGTGGTCCTGCTATTTTTATGTTCCATTAAATACAGATGAAAGAATGGGAGAACACAAACTACTTGTAGCAGAAAAAGTGACACATGAAGTTGATATTCAGGCTGGTTGCAAGACAGTTCCAGGAATACATTCAACAATACAAATAGATCTTTGGTGTGTAGTTTATTCTATAATGCATTATAACTTGTATTTAACAACATTTAGCAACATATAAGCGGTAATGTAGTCCCATAATGTTTATTGTGTGTAAAAATATCTCAGTAAAATCATGAATTTCACTTTAAAATGTATACGCCAGTATGTTACAGCTTTATTTTATCCAAGTATAGGATATTAGATTAACAAATAATGTAAGTCTAATGTTGTCAGATTTTAGAATGTAAGCGGTATACATAGTTATGCATCGACAGTTTTTAAATGATTACAGAAATATATATTGTGTGTGGATTGCTGAATGCTAAATTTTTACTAATGAACCTTGGGGAAATGCTACCATTCCTGGAACCTGCTGAACAAGACCATTCGTGCATGAGTATTAGCAGAGCCATGGAGATATATTGGAAATGAGACTAGGAAACCTAATAGGCTGTTATCTGAAAATTCATTTAGTGTTTAATGTATCTTTTTCTTTGTTTTCCTCCCTAATTGCTACATATACATCAACAAAAAGTCACTTTATTTACAGCCCAACTTTAATATTTTGGGAACAATGAGCTAGACATTCTGGTTTTGACTTTATTGAATTAATGGTTCAGCTCTACCACTTCTAATGGTTGCTTACTTTTAAGGCTCCATGCACACTGAAGCTGATAAACTGTAGTTTATTGGCGTTTTGGCTTTTTTTTTAAAAGACCATAAATTACACCCTATGTTAGCCTATGTGTCCATGCACACATGGAAGTTTTTTAGTGTTAATGAGCAGTGGAGTTTATGGGCTTTTCTCTGAACGCAAGAAATTTGTGTGCAAATTGATGTTTTTCAGCGGAAAAAACGCTAAAAACACAAAACGCCAGCGATAAACAATATAAGCGCTGAAAGACGCTGAAAAACGCAGCTCGCCAGCGTTTTTTAGATTTTTTTATCCATTGAAAAAAAAGGCTAAAAAACGCTACACTGAAAGACGCTAATTAACGCTATTGCAAAAACGCTAAAAACCGTTGAAAGGCTTCCTGCAAAGCTACTGCCGTTTTTTTATAGATTTTTTTAGCTTCCAGTGTGCATGGAACCTAACTGTATTCCTTTTAAAGTGGAACTAGCCATCCTATCCTACAGTCAAAGAAGCTGCCACCATAGCCACTGTTGTATCTGCAGTTGCCAAGGTGCTGTAACATTTGATCAGCTGTGACACTAGCCATTTAATGGCCTGACCATTCAGCTGAGAGATAGCATAATAAGTACACTAGTAACTGTAACAGTTGTCATTCAAGGCAAGGAACTGAGGGAGCACAGTGACAACCATCAGATGGCAGGAGCTGTCCTCAAGACAAGGTCCTGAAGGATGGACACAAATAAGCACCATATGGTTATACAAAGGTATTCCTAAAAGAGATACGATTGAAGAGTCTAGCACACCTAATGAGTTCATGTAGGCGGTCTGAAAGAGGCAAAGGAAAGTGGCATCTGGGATGTCTTCTTCAATTTAGACTTGGCCGAGGTTGAGAGCTTTCTGGAACTTGCAGAATGTTGGGGTGCTGGAAACAGCGAGGTTAGTACAATTTTTTTTTTTTTTTTTAAAGAAGGCCTCTCCTTCTTGCAGATCCCTTATGCTGTATTGAGGGCCATCTTTAAGTGAAATTAGCCAGAATAGAAAACCTCAACAGTATGGCACCCCTTGCTGCTGGAGATGAGAGGTGATGGGCCTAAGGTTGCATCTTTTGGCCAGAGTGATAGGGGACAAATCCCTTAAGATTTGGATATTTCCACTTTCCGATTTCTTGTGATTGGAGTAGAGCAGAGTCTATTTACTATGATAGTAGTGGAATCAGACAATAATGTCCCTAGGCTGGGCTCCAGCAGGTGGTTTAGGGCCCAATGATCTGTGTGCTCAATCTATTTCAGGAATGTTTAGACATAAAATGTAAAGCTGAATGAATAAATCTGAAGGTGTGTGTTACCAACAGATTCTGGGACACCTCTTATATGCAGATTATGGCAAAGTTCTCTGTTTTCTAGGTCTTCCAGTTGGAGTTGAATTTGGGAGACAGTATGTTAAGTAATATATTGTCCTCCTCAAGAACATTCACATTGAACTAGAAAATCAGATTTGGACATTTCCCTAACATGGTTATCCCTCCTCTTAGCTCTTGATCTAGTTTACTTACTTCTATGGATATATTGTGAGTAATGTTCTGTAATAGTACATGCAATTTTTTCCAGTACTTCAGCTGTTAAGTATAGTGCTATCTTCACTCTGCATGGCTGTGGGCAGGTCCAGAGGATCCAGCGGGCAGCCCTGTGTACTCAAGGCCAGCAAAGAAGGCTGAGTAAGGGAACGCTCCAATGTGGGAGGCCGCTGGTCTCGAGGTGGAGTGGTAGTTAGGGCTTCTACTGGCCTATCTTGCCCAAGTGGTTCTGCGGGTAGCAGTGTACAATTAAGTGGTGCCCCTTGCTAGTGTCAAAAGTGGAATCAGAGCAAGGACCCAAGAAATCTGAGGTGTGAGGGAGTTCCTTTTTACCATGTCATGTCAATAATAGCGGCAGGAACAGGCATCGCATACATCTTAAATAACCTAAATGCAGAACAAGACTAGATAAGGCATTATTCTAGGTAGGAAGAAAGAAAAGATCTCTGGTGCCACACATCCACAGAGTCCTATGGTGGTAGACAACCTCAGCCTGGGCTCCCACCAGGCCACGCCCCTAATGTGTTTCACTCTGCCCCTGGATCTTAGTCACGGAGATCATTATTTTAGGTGTCTGGCTTAGAAGATCAGCTAGCTTTCCTACTGGTTATGGTGTATGGAATACACAAACAGTTTTACATTTTTTTCAAAGATCCTACATACTCTTTGCAACAGAAGAGTAAAAATGTCGACTAATTGTTCACAGAGGTTTTGGCAGATTTAAAGATAGTAACTTCCACTAAATAATCCACTAAATAATTCCACTAAATAATTGTAGATCTACCAACTGTACCTTGTGTAAATGTATAGACACCATTCTCGAGATGATACCAGCTTGTCAGAACCCGCTATGAACCGACCTTGTTGTCCACCTTGTTGGATTACAGACAGTTTAAAAAGAGTGAAGAAACAGGGCACTTAGTATGCTAACCTAAGTATAAAAAAAAACGTAAAATGCTGGCCCTAATTGCCACTTTAATCTATTTGTTTCCAGGCTATATGCTATAAGATTCTTAGCATGGCTGTGTGTGGGAAAGCAGTACTAATACTACTTTGTCCACATGTAGGTGATACTTGAAAATGTATATATTGCCTTTTTTTTATCACTTTCTCCTCCTCTTGTATGGTTATCATGGTCCCTCCTAACACCTTTGGCTTGATGTGTATTGTAACTGTGATGCCCCCCTGTATAGTGTAACATGCTATGCAAACTGTTGCCACTATATAAATCCTAAATAATAATAACACAATCTCAGACTCAATAGGCATGGTTTCTGAGCTATTGCAGTATAGAAGTTTACCCTGCAACACCAAGATCTTGACATCTTCATAATTATAGCAAAGTGTATAATGCTTTCAAATCCTTTCCTTCAAACATATGTTGTTTTCCATTGCATTACAAGCATTTAAAGCCTTGTTGTTGAGTACCTATCAAAACTTGTCTTCAATTGTTAGTCATGTTCAAAATGAATTTTAGATTGCACAAAATGGGACAATCCTATACACTAAAAGTGTTTATTCAACACATCGTTATATTAAAAAGTATGAGGAAGTCCTTACTGACATCCTTGGAACCAGAGGTATGTTGCATAATAAGAACAGGTAGGTAGTTTTGATCCTGTATATTCCCCCTTTCATTTATATGAAAGGTAAGTGCCAATAATTTGAACAACCTTTGGTACACATTTTTCTGTTTTTAAGAATGTGTGTGCATTGGTCTGTATGTGATAGGATCCCCTTGTTATTACAGTACCCCTTGTGGTTCCCCATCTAAGGTGATTTGGGCTTTTCATACTGGCATAGAGATATAGGGTTTTTTTCCGGGAAACGCTGAGCCAAACCCAAAGTGCTATATATATATATATATATATATATATATATATATATATATATATATATATATATATATATATATATATATATATATATATATATGTGTGTGGCTATGTCCAATCAAGAAAATAAATGTATGGATATGTGCCATTAATATATTATTATAAATCAAAGATATTCTTATTTTTTATTGAAAAAAATTTGAAGGAATACATATAAAACATTTTATGCATGTCAAAGTCAGAGAAATCAAACAAAAAATGGGTCAAATCAAAGATATTTTTAGTCTGCATCCTTCTGAATAAGTGAACTGCTATTTGTAAAAACCCGTACAGAGAAACTCATGTCCAAAGCACTATCACACGTGGATTGATATGCAATGATCAGTTGTTAACTGATATTTATTTTGGGGATAGTGGTGGAAAATTATATCATACCGGATTACATATAACATGCTAAGATCTTTATTAAAATGTGCACTTTTTAATGTAAAAGTCTATTGTATAAAGTAATTTGGAGTACTGGGATACAAAATGTACAACAGTATTTTATTTTTTTTGCCATGAAAAGATTGTAATAGGATAGCAGATTTGTATTATTGTTAGTCATTTTCATACCAGTCCTATCATTAAGAATGAATAGTGTGATTTGGGCTAAATTGATTTTGACAATAAAATGATTGGTTTTGCAAAGAATCTCTCCCTCAATATGTTTCTAAAGTAAAGTCTGCCTAATAAAAATCTACTTTCTTTTTCTTGTAATTTTGAGGGATTTTTTATTTTGAAAAGGGGGTTGTATTCAAAGTAGTTGATTTTAGTTAATTTTTGGGGTTTTCCTTGCATTTTTTTTACTTCTTTATGTATGTGATTGTAATTTGTGTATTTATACTTTATGGGCCGGATTCACATACATCGGCGCATATTTCTCACGTAACACAGAGAGGCAAGCACAGTATTCACAAAGCACTTGCTCCCAACGTTGCGCCGGCGTAACATAAAATCCTAGGCATAAGCCGGCCTAATTCAAAGTAGGTGGAAGTGGGCGTGATCCATTTAAATGAAGCGTGACCCAATGCAAATGATGGGCCGAACGAACGGCGCATGCGCCATCCCGTGGATGTATCCCAGTGCGCATGCTCAGAATCACGTCGAATATACTCCCTAAGATACGACGGCTCAATGCCTACGACGTGAACGTAACCTACGCCCAGCCCTATTCACGTACTACTACGTAAACGACGTAAAATACGACGGCTGTTCTCTGGTCCATACCTTTACATGAGTTGTGCCTCATAGATGGGGAATAACTATACGCCAGACGTAAGCCTTATGCAAACCGCGTATATTATGCGCTGGGCGCAACTACGTTCGTGAATTGCCGTATCTCCCTCATTTGCATATTTGCAATGAGGCGGCCAGCGTAAATATGCCCCCAAAATACGCCGGCGTAGGAAAGTTACGTCGGTCGGAGGAAGCCTATTTTCAGGCGTATCTAGTTCTATGGGCATGGCGTATAGATACGACGGCGCACATTTACACTTACGCGGCGTATCTGTAGATACGTCGGCGTAAGTGCTACGTGAATCCGGGCCTATATGTTTTATATACAAACTATTTAATTTGTAATTTTAACATCTTTTTTTTTTTCTTTTTGGGGAAAAAATTTAATGAGTCTGTCAAAGTTGTAAAATTTCACTGAACTCTTCCACATTAACTTGAAATTTTTGGGGAAAATAAAACTCGGTTTCGCTTATCCCTAATTTTATATACTGTTACACAATTATGTTAAAAAATATATGTCTATCATGTTCAACCTTAAAAAAAAAAAACATAAACAATCATTCAACAACCTCATGTTTATCACTACAGTTTTCTGTATAAACATACTACTTTTAAATTTCACATTGTTTTAGGATATTGAACAGCAATATTGTTTGAATATATATTTATTTAAGAACAAGTAGTTTTAGCATATTTTGACTGTAGGTGTTACAAGGTTTGATTATTACAGGAAAGAGTCATAAGAATTCATACTTGGTTTATTATGAAATAAGGCATTTGATGAAAAAAGAATCAAAATCGAATCTGACGTCCCAGCCTTGGTAGTGTAAAGAAATCTAATTATCCTGCTACCTTGAAAGAATATGGCACATCTGTCCTCTTCAGTAAGCTAATCACATTGAATGTACATTACTAACCACAATAGAAGATTTCTTCTAAGTGGGCTTTTAGGTAATAGATTGTTGAATAGAATGTTATAAAAGGTAGCAGTCAGATTTATTGTCTTGTCTAAAGCTTTTACTGTTTCCCCCACAGTTGTCAATAGAAATACTTGTATGACATATATAATGAATATATATTGTATGTGCTCAAGGCTTTCACTTTTGGAAAAGCTGTGCTCACAGTAATTGTTAGTATTAAATTGGCATATCAAGATATACAGTTTTTGTTACTTTTTTGATGTTCCTAAACCAATAGCAATAGTGATACAGTAGTTCAGCAGAAAAGGTAATTGGACGAATGATCATAAAGTAAGTAACCATAAGCCAAAAAACTCTGCTCTAATAAACACAAAAACCTACCCACATTGTGTGAAAATCACTATTCAGCATTAAATAATAAAGTGATAAAAATTCCAGAAAAGTAATTGTAAAAACAAAAGATCCAAATTCACTTGTGCCAGGATGCGAGCAAGCCAACACAGCTACCACCACCAGAAACACTAGTTGTTATACCACCATTGCACCTTCCTTACCGCTCCAGACCCTCTCAAATGTCTTTCCCAGGATCTCATGGACAATTCACAGGACCCAGGTGGATGGTTTCCAGGGCATACATCCAAAACAACAGGTGGTGCACAGTGTATGGTCAGGTGCACGGTCTCAGCCTTTCCAGCCAATTTGAAAGTGACTGCAGGGGGGGGGGGGGTTGCGAGGGAGAGGTGAACCACAGCCTGCAGGCAATTACAGGAGGTTAATGTGTGTGACAGCTTGAAGGCCACACAGAGTCCATGCGGCAGTCAGTCAATCACTCTATGGGGGGTCACTGATGTAAGGGGCGAGTGGAAACCCTAAGGTAAGGAGGGACACTGATATAAAGAGCCCCCTTATATCAGTGAACCCCTTTACCTTAGTGGGTTCACTCTGCAGACTTTGGTGTAAAGGGGAAACCTGATGTAAGAGGTCACCAGAGCTCCCCCAAATCAAAGTTCCCAGAATTTCCCCATATATCAGTGTCAACAGAGTTCAACCTTACAGTTATTGAGGTAGGAAGGAACTCTGATGCAAGGATGCTCTGGTGACCAGAGAACTTCTTACACCAGAGTTACATAGTAGGTGAGGTTGAAACAAGACACAAGTGCATCAAGTCCAACCTATGTGTGTGATTATATATCAGTATTACATTGTATATTCCTGTATGCTGCTTACCTTCAGGTGCTTATCTAATCGTTTTTTTAAACTATCAATGCTCCCCGCTGAAATAATTGCCTGTGGAAGGGAATTCCATACCCTTGCCGCTCTTACAGTAAAGAATCCTCTACTCAGTTTAAGGTTAAACCTCTTTTTTTCTAATTTTAGTGAGTGGTCACATGTCTTATTAAACTCCTTTCTGTGAAAAAGTTGTATCCCTATTGTGGGGTCACCAGTATGATATTTGTAAATTGAAATCATATCCCCTCTCAAGCATATATTCTCCAGAGAGAATAAGTTCAGTGCTCGCATCCTTTCTTCATAACTAATATCCTCCAGACCCTTTATTAGCTTTGTTGCCCTTCTTTTTACTCGCTCCATTTCCAGTGCATCCTTCCTGAGGACTGGTACCCAGAACTAGACAGCATACTCTATACCAGAGTCTTGTAGAGTGGGAGTAGTATCCCTTTATCCCTGGAGTTAATCCCCTTTTTAAGGCATGCCAATATTCTGTTTGCTTTGTTAGCAGCAGCTTGGCATTGCATGCTATTTCTGAGCATATCATCTGCTAGGACCCCTAGATCCTTTCCCCTAGAGGTTCACCCCCTAGTGCGTAGATTGAATTCATATTTTTGCCACCCAAATGCATTATTTTACATTTTTCTACATTAAACCTAATTTGCCATGTAGTTGCCCACCCCATTAATTTGTTCAGATCTTCTTGCACAGTTTCAGTTGCAGAGAAGTTATTGCCCTGCTTAGCTTAGTGTTGTCTGCAAATACAGAGATTGAGCTTTTTACCCCATCCTCCAGGTCGTTTATGAACAAATTCAACAGGATTGGTCCCAGCACAGAACCCTGGGGAACCCCACTTCCCACCCCTGACCATTTTGAGAATTCCACATTTATCACCACTCTCTGAACCTACCCTTGTAGCCAGTTTTCAATCCATGTACCCACCCTATGGTCCATAACAACGGACCTTACTTTGTATAGTAAACTTTTTTGGGGAACTGGGTCAAATGCTTTTGCAAAGTCCAGATACACCACGTCTACGGGTCTTCCTTTATCTAGATGGCAGCTCACCTCCTCATAGAAGGCTAATAGACTTTTGCAAGAACGATTCTTCATGAATCCATGCTGATTACTGCTAATGATACCAGTTTCATTACTAAAATATTTTATATAGTCCCTTATCTTCCCCCCTGGATGTGGCAATGTGAGTGCCTCCTCTCTCTAATTTCTCTTCTCCCTACTCTCACAGGCTTGGCTGAGAGCAGTAGGTGCCAGTGTCTCCCATTGCTGTCAGTCAAATTTTGTGCAGAGGAAGGAAGGTGGGGCAGGGCCCCACTGTTTATGTCTATGGATGCAGGCAGCAAGGCTCGGGATTGAGCCAGCTTCCTATCGTGGCACCCCATGAAGAGGATGGACTAGGAACACTGGTGGGGGACAAGAGATAAGGAGGTTTGGGGCTGCTCTGTGCAATTCTATATATTGTTTTTAAATACTGTTTATAATTACTTTAAGTTTTTAAAATAGATGCTACAGAATATAAGATAGGTCTATATGCAGAATATATACCTATTGCTAAGCGTAATACTTTAAGTGCCTTGCCTGCCTTTCCAGCCAAATCTTGCAAAATTTGGATCGCTTTCACAATACAAAATAAATTAAAGAAAATCATTCATGCTACCCCTCAATATACCATCTAGGTTACAAATCTTGGCATAAAATTAACTTCACCAGGTCACGACTGGTGATATATTTAAAGCTAATTATCATGCCCTACTCAATAAGATGTTGGATTTTTTTAAGGAATTATCCCATTCTATAGCCACTGGGGCAGGGAGAATAGCCCTTACTAAAATGTTTATACTGCCCCACACACTTTAGTTGTTTTGGACTATACCAATTCCATTATTATTATTATCTTACATTAAAAAACTTCAAAAAATTGTTGACAAATTCATATGGTAACACAAAAGAGCTTGGGTTAATAAGCACTCTTTATACACTCCTAAATCTCATTCGGTTATGGGAGCACCAGATTTGCATGCATATTACAAAGCTTCAATCTTAGACTAAACTTAACGCTGGTGGAATTCTTACACAGACCAGTGATGGATACAAATCAAACAGCAAACCTCTTTTAAAAATCTTCAAGTTCTCATAGTTAATAGATATTATCTGGACACTATCAATACCGAACTACCTATGTGGCCATTTATCTTAAAACCTCCAGTTAGACAGTTACCTTATGATTAATAGCTTCATACCTCTGTTGTCCCTATTTATAGCCATGCCAGATTTGGACTTAAAAGCCTTGAACAGAGTGAGAATTCACTTGATTTTGCAGTTATATACATAAGGTGTATCTCTATCTTTTAAAGATATATCGTCTACTTATACCATAACTAGTAAATACTTATTTAACCATACACATATATGTGGCATCTCAGCAGGTTGGCTTGTGGAAACAAGTCACAGCCCTGGTATTATCTTTTTTTATAAATATTCACAGGTAAATTTAGAAAAAAAATATGTGCTAGTATTCATGGCTTAACCGAAGCTCGGTCATAATAACATTTTTTTTTTTAAACTGAAATATGTCTACACCTCCTTAATTTCTCTGTGCCCTTGTCCTAGAGAACCAATCCTATACTTCACCAATTGTTTATGGTGAGACCTCTATATTGTTAATTCTTTTCTTTTTCTTTTTCTTTTTCTTTCAGTAAGTCCCCTGCCCCCATACCCAATCCAGGCCAGGGAGAAGGCCCTTCTCCCTGGCACAATGTGTTTTGCTGGATTAACCCAAGGCAAGGTACTCACCCCCCATTTTTAAGGCCTTTCACCTGGCATGATTCATGAGGTGAGTAACATGCTCAGCCCTCCTACATTTATTGTCATGCCAGGTTGCATGCTTGGATATGGGCCTGGTGTGGACTTTTGGAAGCCCTTTGCTTTTGCTTGGGGTTCCCCCTCATAATACATACAGACCTTTAGGATCTGGTGTAGAATTTGGGGGGGACCCCACAACTTCTTATAATTTTCTGTGTGGGGTCTCCCTTAAAATTCATAACAGACCTGAAAAACCTTCTATTAATTATGAGGAACTGCATGTTTTTTTAACTACTCTGGACTGCTTTGTTACATGGCCAGGGATTCTTGGCCTCCAAGCAAAGGGATCTAATGGCATAATTATTTAATAATGATGCAGTGTTTGTCCCTTTTTTAGAAACTGCTTTCTTAACAACCATCAACAATGGAAAAAGAAATGCCCAAACAAGAAAAATTTAGTTCAAAGATGCATTAGGACCAAACCAGCAATCACATGGTACATAGGCATTTCGATCGTCTCAGTGCGTAGTATTGTAGTGTTTGTGAACCAAGCTGTATGAGGTAAATACCTCATTCCACATAGTGGAGTGCAGAGAGTTTAGTATAGGAACAAAAATAAAGTACCCCCCAGGACTTTAAGGGCAAACTTATATATAGAAAAAAATTATATAATGAATATAAGAAATTGTTTTGTATCATTTGGGTATTAACAAACATTAGGTGCAGGACAACACCATAACATTATACAGTACATCATACACTAAGTGTCATGCTCATCGAGAGCTGAAAAACATTGAAAGAGAGACTTCTCATATAGCCCAACACGTTTCGGGAGTCTTGAGGTGTATCCCTTCTTCAGGGGCATAGCGAAGACAAGACAATCATTTTGAAAGGAGTACACTGAAAGAAAGAAAAAACACAGTATGCAGTTTAAAGCATGAACAGGGTAAGCATCGTGTCTATACTTGGAAGCACAGCAGCCATGAAAACATGTACATACCAGTGATGTGTTGTAAAACAATCCTTAATTAAAACGTAATGAGGCCAAAACATATGAAAAATAATTATTTTCTGTCCGAGAGGACAGCCAGAGGCAAAGCAATTCACCTTTCTGTCCTCCGTATTCTTATGGAAGGTAATCCTGTAACAGCATTCCCACTACACCCCGAATCCTGGACCTCAACACAAACCCCTTTTCTTGTACATCATAGCAGCCAGGAGAACAGTAGCTGCTGTCTAGAAACCAAACAATCCTCTGGATAGCTTTCTCTTTCTTCAATACCTAAACACCAGCACACAATTTGAACTGATGTACGCCATGAAAAATGGCAAATGTACACCCTTCTGGAAGCATTGGCATAGGTGGCTGAACCATTTGGACTGCACAGCAAGTATCTGAACGTTTTAACCTGGCCCTTTAAGGCACGAAACGGCATACTCTGGGTATTCCATAGAGGCCTTTTTTATCGACAGATTTTGTCTATTGTATACTACCATGTTGCGTATTGTATCCCTAATCTTGGTTCCCGACTTCTGTACTCCTTAACCTCTCATTTCCACATGTTCTATATTGTTGAATTGTTGAAATGTTTTACTACTGTATAAGCTCTGTAATTAACAATTCTGGCACAGCTGATGCCGTGTTTGTTATTTTTTTTCTGCTTACATTAATAATAAAAACTAAAGATTAAAAAAAAACACTTTGGAACATTTTACAATATTTATGTCATTGTCAAAATAAAAAAAGTCTCACTAATGATTCCTCAGCAGGGATCCTGAATGGAGACTTGCTGCTCTTGATTCCTCTCTGTTATTCAAGTCCACATTTGCCATTTATGTGATCAACACAAGTGCAGAATTTAATTTAAAATACTGGTCTGCATACACATGCCTTGCAAACTCTTTAAAGAGGGGGTTGGCCTGAGAATGAGGATATGACCAAAATGGAATGTCATACATGTGTTTGGAACTGACTATTTTTTTCATGAATATGTCATTTTGGTAAATGTAGTAACACATCATCAATATAAAGAGCACATGGTTCATTTAACTCATAAAACAGGTTATATGATTGCAAAATTATATGATTTGCAGGATTTTGAATTGTATATTGCTGTTCCATAATGGGTCTTACTTTACTGCACAGATTTTGATCTATTAATCTGTTAGGCAGTGTACATATTGTGTCCACTGTTTAAATTAATATCTGCTGAATGAGCGGTGCTTTTAGAACTTGAGCTTTGTGTCGTGCTCAGTGTCTGGCATTGTGTCTGATTATGCCTGTGGAATTCTAAAGTGACAAGACGTCTTTGTAAAAGGAGAAAAAAAAAAGAGGGCTTCATTGCAGTAAAAGAATTATCAGCTAAACTTCAGACAAAGTTTCTGGTACAGCAATAAATTACTGATTTCTTTAGACATACTATTGCTTCTGTATAATGTTAAAAATGTTCATATAAAGCAGAACTTAACAAATGTAATGGAAACATGACAGTGTTTGTCTTATTTAGTCTGCATAAGACTTTTTCATTTGAAAGCCTTGACATAACTCAAATTTTGCTTGGACTATATGCTAAGAAATACCCCATCTGAATAATCAACAGTCCAATATAAGAAGTCGTGGATAAAGCCCTTACATTAGAATCTTGAATGATGGGTTGGCACTTTGAAAGAGTGGGGTTTAGATCCAAGTTAGAGCCTAGGATTGAGGGTCTCCCCATGTACACTGGAAAGGGTTGGATAATATGTACAACATTATATATATATATATATATATATATATATATATATATATATATATATATATATATATATATAGATATATATATATAGTTTAATACTGTTATTGTATCTGACAATTACTACAAAGAATGCAATGCTGTGTTCAGGTAGTAGTCACATCTGCAGTTCCATCTGCAGGCTGAAGGCTTATTTTATGAATGCAGTTTCCAGCCTGCATATTTTATTTATTCTAGATCATTAGTGGGACTAGAGCTGTTGGTGACAGTTTGACCTCACAGTTGACAGCCGGGCACAGTGTTGTCTGCTGCCTGTCAAAAGGGAGTTGCAGATTAACATTACCCCAGCACAGAGCATTGTGCTGGGAAATATCTATCTGCAAATTGCTGGTGAGGAGAGATTAAACTACCTGTAAACACCACTAGAAGCATTGTAAATTTGAATATTTTATGATCGTACAAGGTGAGAATAAATGACTAGAGTTACGACTTGTTAAGGCCACAGTTGTGAGTTTTTTAATAGTAATATACACTTAAAAATGCCCTAGGTGTCAAACTACAGAAGACCTTATACACATGATGTGGAAATGCCCAAAATTATATAGATACTGGGTTAAGGTATTAGATACTATAAATACCACCTTTGGGATTGCTCTGGAACCGGAAGCTAGAGTATGCTTATTGGGTTGTATTGAGGAGAGGCATGAGCAAAGGGGCATCACAGTAGCGGTTATAAGGTGCTAGAAAATTGATAGCACAAAACTGGCAATCACAGAAAGCGCCTACATCAGCGGAATGGGTCAATGCGATAAACACGACACTGTGGAAGGAAAAAGTAGTTCTAACTAGACGTGGTAATTTTAATAAATGTAAAATGCTGTGGGAGCCCTGGCTGAGCAGAATGGGGTGTCCACCCTAGAGAGGGGAGAAGAATCGAAACCAGTAGCTAGAGATTAGCCCGGCTAGAGAGAGAGTAAATAGAGAAAGAAAGCTGGACTTTATAGATAAAGTGGATAAATTCACCATGAAGCAGGAAGGAGGGGGAGAGAGGGGAAAGAGGAAAAAAGGAAAGAGGAGAGAAGGAAGAAGGAAAAAGGGAAAGAAAGGAAGGAAAGAGAAAGAGAGAAGAGGAAAAAGCATATACTGCAGTAGGGATAGAGTTTGTGTGTGTGGTACAAATATGATCATTGGGGTGAAGGGGGGAAGGGGGGATATGGGTATAGGGAGCACTTTAAAATTCATACAATGTGTTTTACGTATAAAGATGTATGTATTTTAAACAGATTTTTTGTATTGAAGAAAACATAGAATATATAAATAAAAAAAAAAAAACACTTAAAAGTAAAATATACAAACAATAAAATACATCCATTTGACTTTCTTGTTTTGAATGTCTGTTGCCCATTTTATTGGCTTATTGGATTTTATTGTGAAGCAAGGCTTTGCATACAGCACATATATAACAACATTTTCAAACAATGACAAAAGTTTATTGACCCAATACATACCAGCAATAGTAGCGCACACTTTTAAAAATATATGTTACAAATCAAGACTAATGCACATTGGCTGACTAAATGCTTATCAAATCTGAGTGTGGGCAGAGTGTATCAGTGAGAATATTAAAGAGAACCTGTCATAGCTGTACACAGTACATTGTTTGTTTGTTTTTTGCGTCTAACTATGTAGGTAAACATATTCATTGACCTGTATGTGAATTAAATAGAAAAATAAAATGTAATCAGCCATGTGCACACTTGTCCTCTAGTATTTGCTGACTGTGGTCTGTAAATCATTTAACAATGCTTCTTATTCCCCTCTTCCTTATAACATGGCATGAATACACGAAACAACCTCTAGTTCTTACTGTCATTTCTAGCTAATATATCACAGCAGTGTTCATTCATTCTTTTTTAAGTACGGTATATTTTATAAGCTCCACACAGATTTTGGCCAAGCCCTCATGGGTGGAGCTCATGTGAACAGATTTTTTCTACCCCTTTTCTCTTTATATCTAGCCAAACTCTCACAATTTCCACATTTAAAAGTGTATTTTTCTCTGCAGAGAATCTTCTAAAGGGTTCTGCCATTTTGTAGCCAGTTATTTGGCCTGTCTAAAAAGATACTTGTTAATTTATCATCTGTTTGCAAGTTGGGCCACTGTTTCTCTAATAATTTCCAGATATCCCTTTTTTGCTCTTTTTTTTTATGTCTCAGGCATTTTTACACAACAAAGCCATCAATTAATATGTTTTTTCTCTTTGAAATACCTTTTCAATAATCACTTTCACAGTCATGTTTTTCTAATCTTTCTTTCAAATGTATTATTTTTTTTTCTCACAATCCTCAATTCCAGTACACGTATGTCTCATTCCTAAATGTTACCCATATGTGTGCTTACATTAGATGTGTGAGAAGCTGAAAAAACAATATTTTAAACTTTTTTCTATAATACATATCCAATAAAAAAACAAAAAAAAAAACAAATCAGGCCAATATCAGGCCAATATATATTCTTCTACATATTTTTGGTAAAAAAATAGGCGTATATTGATTGGTTTGCACAAAAGTTATTGCGTCTACAAAAATAGGGGATAGATTTATGGCATATTTATTTTAATTATTTTACTAGTAATGGCGGCGAACTGCGATTTTAAGCGGGACTGCGACATTGGGACCATTGACAGTGCAATAAATAGCCACTGATTACTGTGTAAATGTCACTGTCAGGGAAGGGGTTAACACTAGGGGGGATCAAGGGGGGAAATGTGTTCCCTCAGCATGTTCTAACTGTAAGGGGGATGGGCTACCAGGGACATGACAGAAATCATTGTTCCCGATCACTGGGAACAGTAGATCTCTGACAAGTCCCCTGTCAGAATAGGGAATCGCCTTGTTTACAAAGGCAGTTCCCTGTTCTACCTGTGTAATAGGCGATTGTGGGCCACCGGTGGACATTGAGTACACACAATGGCACGCCCCGACCTCTATCAAGTCTGCGTGAGCCGCCGTACAGCTATGGTGATGTGCACAGGATAGCCAACCTGCCGCTGTATAAGGACGGCGGCTAGTCGGCAAGCGGTTAAAAGGAATCGCCTCAGGACTGGTAGAATATAATTGCTAGACTCTCTGTCTGCTAATACTATTCACATGGATAATTGTTAATTGTTTACTGTCTAAAGCTGGCCATACATTATACAGTTTTCGTGTTCGTTTTCCTTCAGATTTACCTTTAGCTATGTAGTGCAAGTTTGACTTCATATTATATGGTTTTGGTAAATCTAACGGAAAATCGTACAAGAAAATTGTTTAATGTATGGCCAGTCTTAAGAAACAAGCGTTGTAAACATTACATCTGGCCTTAATGTTTTTTTTTTTTTTTATAATTGCAGGTAATCTTGTTTAAGAACTTTAGAGTTTAGTCAGCCAATAATAAAACCCTCCAGGGTTAGTCATTTGTATTAATCTGTATATTAAGGGACAGTTTTAACTGCTAAGTGGGAGAGGATTATGAAAGGAATGGCCTAGGAGAGATTTTGCTATCTAAGTTATGACAGAAGGACTAGGGACTCTGAAGGCTTCTGATTATTGTATTATTTTGCATATTCTGTTGGACTTGTCATCTATTGCTGGAAACCAAAAAATGCTACACTCTCGGGAAAAGAACCAAGGTTAACTGGAAAATTCATTTGAATATCCGCTTGAAGGAGATTATATTCCATGAACATCTGCGTACTCCTATTTCCACAATACTAAAATAATATTATTTATCAGTAATACAGATACTCCTCGTTTAACTACTTAACTGTTTAACGACCGCTCGGACGTTCAACCAGCTCTCCCCACCTGAATGACGCGCTTTACATCATTGTATTGTACAGTATAGTATAAACTTTGCATTTGTGTTCTGTACCTATGCAAATTAATCCAACGCTATTGAGCTGGAGTTTTGTGTTTAGACCTTTTTTTCACAATACAGTACAGTACAGTAGCTAAGAATGCTTAAAATTTTGATTACTTGTGGCTCCTCATTTAACGACCAATTTTTTTAATGACCTGGTCGTTGGAACGGAACCTGGTTGTTATGTGAGGAGAGCTTATATAAGTAAAAGTGAGGCCGCGTACACACGATCGGTCCAAACCGATGAAAACGGACTGAAGTCCAGTTTCATCGATCCAAACCGATCGTGTGTACGGCCCATCGGTCAAAAATTTTAGAACTTGCTTTAAAATCGAACCGATGGACCGGTCCAAACTGATGGTTAGTACACAAAAGCATCGGTTCAAAACCCGCGTATGCTCAGAATCAAGTTGACGCATGCTTGGAAGCATTGAACTTCATTTTTTTCAGCACGTCGTGTGTTTTACGTCACCGCGTTCTGACCCGATCGGTTTTTGAACTGATGGTGTGTACGCACATCAGACCATCAGGCCACTTCAGCGGTGAACCGATGAAAACGGTCCGTCGGACCATTCTCATCGGTTTGGATCGACCGTGTGTACGCGGCCTAAGACTTTAAGTGTATATAAAGCCAAAAACAAAAGTGTAATATAACATCATAATATTCCTTCATTTTCAGCAAGTTCAAATAATATCAGTTGATCTTGCCAGAAGCGCCGTGCCACTGTAACTTCCTGTGAGCTGATCTAGATGAAATAATGTTATCTTATTTGTGTAAATTACTAATCTAATAATACCTCTATGTGATGAAGAGGAACAAAGCCAGACATGTTTAATCTTCAGCCTGTGGGGAAGACTAAGTGCAGCCACCCAGGAATAGGACTATACAATATGTGTGCATTTTGGGGAGGTTAAAATTCACTTTAAATAATTTATATTCAAATATTTAACAGTATAAAATAACTTACTCTGTGTATTATATAGTCCTTAAAGAGGACCTTCCAGCCACCTGCGGAGAAAATAAAAGTCAGCCGCTATAAAAACTGTAGCTGCTGACTTTTAAAAAACAGACACTCACCTGTCCCATGATCCAGCAGTGTGCCCACCCCAGTCAGTCTCACCCACTGCCTTCGGTCCCCGATGCCTGCATCTTCACTATGGGCATCCGGCTGTGACAACTTGTGGCTTCACAGTTCGGTGCCCACTGCACATGCCTGAATCACACTGTGCATCGTGATTGTTGGATGCAGTCTTCTGGGACCTGTCAATGTTACAGAAGACTGCAAGGGGAGGGAGGGAGGAGAACTTCCATTCTTAATCCTGCAGCACTCGGAATGGAAGTGGGAAGCATCTACCCCCCCCCCGCTTCTCAAAAGTACCAATTGTGCAAGAGGAGTGGGGAACGAGTCCTTAAAGTGTAAATTCCCCTTTTAGGTGGAGCTCCGCTTTAACTTTTAAAATTCACAAATACCCTTATATTCTTAAATACCATGATTGAGAACTAATAAAGTTAATTTCCCTAGTTTGCTGTTAACTTTAAGTTTTTGCAATTAATAGTTGCCTTTGACTAAACAACAGCCTAACAAATTTATATGGTGGTCAGATAAACTTTGGACAGACCTACAAATGTAAAATTGTATTATTTTCAATTAAGTTAAGTTTTAAAATGACTTTACAATCAAAACCTGTCCCCCTTCCATCTATACTATGCTGTCCACCCCACTACTTTAAGTTCATAAAAGGTAGAAAAAGCTCTAAATGTACCTTCTCTGCAGCACCTATTGCGCCATGATCCCATGGAGGCATTGGCGTTAGGTCACAGAATGTGCCTCCTCTGCAGGAACTGTTGCTGTGACCTTATCCCCCTTCAAGATCTCATGACCAAGATCTAGGTATAACCACAGTAAAATATCAAAATATTATAGCTATTTTTTATTTTTCTATGGTCATATGTATACTGTATTTTACAACTAATGTATCTATTAAAGGTAATTAACCTTTGTGTTTAGTGTTTTAGTTACCATAGCTATAACAGCTTTATTTTGACTATTATTTTAATTTTGATATTTATTGAATATTGATTATACATGTAACATTTGCAATTTGCCCCAAGGTCACATTCTTAAGTTTTATGTTGTAAATTCTCCTTGCTTTGTGACCCCTTGGCTGGGTATTGTGTCCATTAAGGTCCTTATCTATTGTGTATACAGTACTGTATATATGGCTCTATCAGTACCTAAGCAATTGCTTGACAAAGGATCGTGCATGCCTGTTACAGGCATTGTGCATGCTCAGAAATGCGCTGCTCTCCTTGAAAGTGAGGTCATCATGCCAGCGTTGCAGTCAATGGTATGTTGCAGTCCTCAGTTTCAGATAATGGAGAGTTTCCATCCAGCTTCCTCATCCAGAGACACAGCCAGATCCATGGTGTTCTCCACAAGGAGTTGGTGATCTTTTCCCGGTGATGTTTACCGATGAGCCTGTGTGTTCGGTTTTAATGTGAGTTGCTTAACTTGTGATCTAAAAAAAAAGTAGTGAGTCTACACTTAGAGATGTTTTTTCCTGTTCCCTGTTATTGTTTTCTGTATTCCTTTGGTCTCCCCAAAGTCGGAATATTGTTTGCTTTGGCATGTTGATGTGGAGTGTTCTCCAACAGATAGAGCAAGAAGACTCAAGGATTAATTTATTAAAACTGGAGAGTGCAAAATCTTGTGAAGCTGCTCATGGTAGCCAATTAGCTTCTAACTCTAGCTTGTTCAATAAAGCTTTGGGAAAACAAAAACTGGAAACCAATTGTTTTCTATGCAGACCCAGATAGCAAAAATAACTTGCCACACATTTATGGCAGTATTAACTTGTAAGTCTTATCTACTTGCTGCACGTTTTCACTGGCAAGTTGTACACTCGCAGAGCACTTAAAGCACTTAAAGCACTTAAAGCTCTAGTTCTAGTTGATACTTTTCCAATTTGTAGCAAATTTGTGTGGCAAGTATCTAGCATGAGCAATGTTGCAATAGTGAGTCTACAGCAAGAGTAGACTTGCTGTAGACTTGCAGAATGTTTGCAAAGAAAGTAGATCTGGAGTCATGCAATGTGGACTTGCTGCAATTGTGCAAAAAAAGTGTGAATCCTGACAAGTCTAGCAATAGCTTGGCAAGTCATTTTCAAACTTTCAGCTCAATTTCTTGCTATCTGGGTAGCTGCGCCAAATTTTGCACTCTCCAGTTCTAGCAAATCTATAGTGTTATAGGTTATGGACATTTCACCCCAGCCAATCATTATGAAGTTTATTGCCAGGCATGAAGGGTATTTTCTACAGACTTTTCCTGAAGATGATGTGAGTCCAAGGATCTAGACTATAATCCACTGTGAGGAGCCTTTTTGCCTCTCTGGCTTGATGCGGGAAAGCCTTTATCAGCTTCGCTTCAGAATCCAGTCCCAGGGAAGAGGAAATGGGACAATGTGTGAAAATTAGGAAAGTGGCTAGAAAAGTAGAGCACCTTTAGAAAGCTTGCTAAGAGAATTGCTGGTCTCAGCCTAAAGGCACACATTGAAGAATTGCTGGTCCCCTTTGCCTGTGTTATTTTTGGACTTGAGTGGAGAAAATGTTTTTGCTGTTTGAGTATCCTGAAAATCCTATCCCATGGACTTTGAGCCAATAAAACCTTCAAACACAGATTTACAGGAAGGATGTCAGTAATTCAGCTGCTGGTGGGTTGGTGAGTGTTTTGAGGCAGCTGTACGCCAGACCACCAACAGCAAGGCTAGAAAGGCACATTATAGTGAGCTGTCTTTAGGGGGTCATACTCCAGTAGCTTACAGAAGGAGGAATAAGAGAAATAGCGTACAGCTAAAGCTATATTATTTCTTCAGTTTATGTTCCACTGGCTTTAACTGCACACATAGATACAGCAGGTATATGTTAGACTTATAAGGTTATGGAATTAATCTTTTATTATCCGCAGCACATGTGGACCCTTTTCCAAATCCTAAAATAATAACAATTGGGAACATTTCAAGCAGCTCCTGGATAGATGAAATGTAATGATCAGGTAGCATGATAAGCAAACTAATCAAGTGTTATAGGCATTGCCATAGCAGCAGTGAGAAATTCCTCTATATCATTTTAATATTGCTTCTTTTATCATGCAGGAATTCATCAAGCATTTTAAGGGGCCTGTAAATTACAGCTATTGGATCTGCCTGGGAGATCAGCAAGATATAATAGCGATTTCATGCAAATGCAGATTTTACCTAATTTGGGCTAATTTAAAAATGTTCTCCTCATTCACGAACCCTCAATTTTATACAATACAGTCCAGTAAATTTTAATTATGATTTGCATGTTTTTAATTTGTATCAGTGCTGTAATGCTGTGATGTTGTAAAAGAAGCTGTGATGATATACGCTTATATGTTGATTATAATACTTGATTTGTTCCCTACAGTGTATAGAAATGTCCACTGGTTTCTTTGGCAGAAAGAGATTCTTTTGTGTGAATTGTGTTTTCAGAATAAAATGATCCAGTAGACTTCTATAAGAACATTATATTCAATACTGACATGAGGTCTGAAGAACAGTGCTTATCCACAAAGCTGTGTATTTGAAAGTTACATCATTTTCTGCTGTTGCAATAAACAAATCAACAATATAAATTTTATAAAAGTCATATTTCTTTCAAGAAATGTAAAGCACAACATCCATTTTCCTTGGTTCTGTTGTAATTCTTTTATCCCTTCCCTAACAATGATATATACGTAATTTCTTAAACTCAGAGATGTCAAATTCACAGTAAATGCTAAAAGAAAGCTTTGAAATGCCACCAATATATTAACTATATTAACAGACAAAAAAAAAGGGAAAAAAATAGTAACACCTTTGTAGAAGGTTTTATACTTTATTTAGTGCTCCAGTGTTCTAAGTCTGCAGGCTTGCTATGAGTTTTGAACAATTGCTGTAGATGGTATTTGCATAAACAGGTCATGTACAGTTAAAGTATGCATACCGTATTTATTGGCGTATAACACACACTTTTTCTCCCTGAAAATAGGGGGAAAATCACAGGTGCGTGTTATACACCGATAGTGTACCTTGGGCTCGGAGGGGAAGGAGGGGGCGATCGCCGCCGAGCGTCGCCGGAATTCACAGAGCCGTCATCTCCGAGCCACCATCTCCGAGCCGTCTAACGTCGGCTCTAACGTCACACACACAGTCCCGCTTCCGCCACCGGCATTGGACCAGTGTTCTATCAATCACAGGAGCTGGTTCAATGCCGATGGCGGAGGCGGGACTGTGTATGTGACTGCCGCCGAGTGAACAGGGGATGAGGGCTCGGTGATTCCCTCACTCCACGACAGATGGTGAGGCTGCAAATAGGCACATAGGCTGCATCTAGGCTGAAGATGGGCGCATAGGCTGCATTTAAGCTGGAGATGGGCACATAGACTGGAGATGGGCACATAGACTGGAGATGGGCACATAGACTGGAGATGGGCACATAGGCTGCATTTAGGTTGGAGATGGGCACATAGGCTGCATTTAGGCTAGAGATGGGCACATAGGCTGGAGATGGGCACAGATTAGGCTGCAGATGGACACTGACCATAAAATTAAAAAAAAACTTTTTTTCCTGAAACTTCCCTCTTAAATTGGGGTGCGTGTTATATTTCCAGAAAGTAATGCACCCTAAAATGTATCTACATATTTAGAATATTTGGTTCTTTAAAAGTGTAGGTAAATCTAAATGCTAGAGCTGTGTAAATAGCTCCCCTTTTGCTGTGTATGTAAATTTAGTTGTGCAAGTTTTTTTTTTATATATTGGTGTAAAAATGTTTCAGAAGTACCTGTTAATCCTGCACACTTTCTGCTTTCTCTTTGAGACCTTTTTAAGTAAGGAGACCACCAGCTCCCAAATCTAAAGGATGGGGTCACCTTGTGCTTTTAGCCCATCCACTGCAGACAATGCCCTCTGCTGGTTGAGTGATAACTTCTCTAACCATTTAGCAGAAGAGACAGGGACATGTTGTAAATGTAACTGCCTATTTTTCAGGACAGTTTGGCCAGTTATAGTTAAAGCATACCTCTTTTGTTGAGAAGAAACCATTCCCCAACTATTTACATTACAAAAATTAAAACAAACTTTGTTGCAGATTCCTACCTTTTGTTTTTCTGAAGAAATCACTGTTGTGCTCCTATGTGCCCCTGTGCTCAGTCTGTCTAATGGGAGTGGTTTCATATTAATCAATAGCTGCAGCAGCTGCAGAGCACTAATGAGGAAAGCTGGTGGGTCTGTATCCCTTTAGAGGTGTTCCTATTAGGAATATCTCACCAAAAATGACATTTTTGTTCCAGGGGATGCCTGAAATTTGACTTGTATCTTAGGCAGACTTCAGAGAAAATTAGTGAGCCAATCACACAAACAGGAAGTTACATTTCTGGGGAGTGGTCAGTATACATTCTGGGCCAGATTCACAAAAGAGATACGACGGCGTATCTCCTGATACGCCATCGTATCTCTGTGATCCGCCCGTCCTAACTATGCAGCTGATTCATAGAATCAGTTACGCACAGATAGCCCTAAGATTCGACAGGTGTAATTGACTTACACCGTCGGATCTTAGGATGCAATTCTAGGCCGGCCGCTAGGTGGCGATTCCATTGCGGTCGGCGTAGAATATGCAAATGACTAGTTACGGCGATCCACGAAGATACGCGCGTTCGTCGCAATCTCTTACGTCGTCGCTAGTCGGTTTTTCCCGTCGCAAAGTTAGGCCTGCTTTATCATGGCTTATCTTTAGAACAGCCATGTTAAAGTATGGCCGTCATTCCCACGTCGAATTTCGAATTTTTTTTTTTGCGTAAGACGTCCGGGAATACGAAACGATGTAACGCACGTCGCCGTTCAAAAAAAACATCGGGGGGCCATAATTTTGCGCAAAGCACGTCGGGAAATTTCCTAAGGGAGCATACGCAGAACGTTCGGCGCGGGAACGCGCCTAATTTAAATGGTGCCCGCCCCATTTGAATTAGGCGGGCTTGCAACGAGCGGATTTACGCTACACCGCCGCAAGTTTACAGGTAAGAGCTTTGTGAATCAGGCACTTACGCTGTAAACCTGCGGCGGTGTAACGTAAATGGGATACGTTACGCCACCGCGGCGTAACGTAATTCTACCTGAATCTGGCCCGCTGTGTATAGAACAACTCCGGGTAGCCATATTGCATTACATTTTCAGAAAATTACAAAGGCTGCAGATTGAAAAGGAAAGGTAATTTTTAATAACATTTAATTGCAATATGACTTGTGTGACAATTGCATAAGCTATGTTATTTTTTCTTTTTATTGATATTTTTTCCCCACGAAAGTGGAGTTACTCTTTAATGGAAAATATAGGCTATATGCGAAACAAAACTGCTGTGTTTATGCTCATGACAGGCTGCATCATATATTTAATTTTCATTTTACCTATAGTTACTCTTCATTTGTCATCAATATAATTGCTCACATTTTTAAACCTCTGTCATAAGTAGATTTCTCATCTCTGCTATGGAAAAATGGTCTCTGTGAGTGAGGCTTCTGGCTGCAGATTTCCTTGTCCAAGGATTTCTCTGTAAAATGTTCTCCTCTTACCCTTCTCCTATATGCGTGTCTCTGTCATGGGGGGGGGGGGGGTCTGACAAATTTATCAAAAATTAGGATGGACACAAAAAAGCAAATCTTTAATAGATGGTAAAACAATCGATCTCTCTATTGGCCATATTTCTTTAAACAGTTGAAAGTTGATGACATTTATTATAGGTCAGAAATCTTTGCATGCAATGAACCTTCCCATTGTTTTTAAGAGCTTATTACTAAACTTCTGTAAATTAATTGACACTGGGTCAGCCATGGTTTCTGTGGAGTCCTATGTAGTATGTGAATATAGATCCACTCTTCAATAAAATAATATTCTTGATCACTCTCCTAGATACCTTTGTTCTAAATTTGGAACTGTTCTATCTCTAGTGTAAATTTGTACTCATAAAATACACAATTTCTGGCTTCTGATATACTAATGCTAAGTTCAGGAAGGAAACAGGCTCTGTTAGAAACCTCAGTGGTCAATAAACTTTTAAGGCAGTAAGGATGGGTAGGGGGTGAGGAAGCAGGTTTTCAATTTGAAAATTAAAGGGCACAGTAAGCAAGTTGTTTATCTGGATATGTTTTTTTGCTGTAAAAATATTTGACATATTTTCCTCAAATTGTGGCACCCTGCTTGATTACACAGACTGCAAAAATCTAAGACCATCTATGCTTATCACTGATACAACCTTGCAAGTCATGCTCACTTCTTTTGCATTTCTTGCTTCATCTGGTCTGTTTCAAATGTTCTTAAAGTGGTATTAAACCCAGACTATGACACACAAAATTGTTACATGCTTTATAACAGAGTGTGCACACTCACAACACAACTAAAACATTTGTAAAACATTGAGTAAAATATACCTAGTTTATCCTGCCTTTAGCTGTCCCTCCCAAATTCCCTGTGTCCCCATTGCAGCCTGAAGCCCCGTACACACGACCAGTTTCCTCGGCAGAATTCAGCTTCCGACCGAGTTTCTGGCTGAATTCTGCCGAGAAACCCGGCCGTGTGTACACTTTCGGCCGAGGAAGCCGACGAGGAGCTCGACGAGGAAATAGAGAACATGTTCTCTATTTCCTCGTTGTTCTATGGGAGCTCTCGGCCCGCCGAGCTCCTCGGCGGCTTCAGGGCTGAACTGGCCGAGGAACTCGATGTGTTTGGCACGTCGAGTTCCTCGGCCGTGTGTACGGGGCCTCAGATTGTGTAGACCAGCTGGTGTCATTTACTGAGAATGCTTATATTTAAGTTCCCTTTTAAAGAGGAAGTAAACCCACTGAAGCACATCTTAACAAATCTTAAAAAACAACCTGCAAGAAAAAGGCATAATGAGCTAGTATGCATAGCATACTAGCTCTTTATGAATTACTTACCTGAGATCGAAGCCCCTGAAGCGACTCTCTTTCCTCACCTCCCCCGAGTTACTTCTGTGATTGGCTGGAGCCGCGATGACGTCACTCCCGTGCATGTGCGCGGAAGTCGTCAGTGACAGTACGATCGTCCTCAATATTGGCAAGCTCATCGGTGCAGTCTTCTCTGCAAATATCTCCTAAACCCTGTAGGACATATTTGTAATCTAGGCTTACCTGTAGGTTAAAGTGGTCTGTATGGGTTTACAACCACTTTAAACTCTCCATTTCCTAATTTTTCTAATCTGTGCAGCCCATATGACTTCAAAGTCATACATGTAGGCAAATACACTCCACTCCCTCCTTCCTTCTGCTATTGCTAAACACTATGGAGGCAGGATATAGTATGCTAATTAATTACATTCACAAAGAGACTCACAAAAAAATGCTTAGTTTTAATATGAATCAATGTTAAATATATAAAATGTAATTGTAAAAAATAAAAAAAAGGAGCCTTGCATGCAAATGCCATCTGAACAAAATGAAAGCTAGTGTCAATCATGTTTGACTCTGCCTACACCATAGTAATGCACAACAATTAAACATCTGGTGTTTAATAAAGATTTGTAGGGTGCTATAAAATTGAATTGCTCTTCTGAAACAGTACCACACAACACCAATTAAGGCTGGCCAGACACAGATTTATGCTGTAGAGAGCATAAAAAACTGATAGCTCTGGTCGTAGCCACTATACTAAAGATCTGATGTTAGTAAAACAATCTCTCTTGCTGCTCCCCCCTGCCAGAACACTCCGGTCATCGCTCTCAGCCATTGGCCGAGAACGCTGTTTGGGAGCTGGTTGGCTGCTGCATGCTTGTCCAACAGAAGCTGGCCAAATGGCGGTTTCTGTCTGACCCTCTGCCTTACATACTTTGCTATATGATGGCAGTTGTAGAAAAACCCCATTGACCTCAATGACTTCCTGGGCCCATACTGCTCTGGATGGCTGTGTCTGACATCAGTAGGGACCAGGAATAGGAATCAAAATAGAGTGGGTGCAGAGCCTTGCTGGAATTTTTTTATGCAAAGTCTGTGCAGTGAAGGACAGGGCTACGTGATGAAGATCTACGGAGTAAGGGCAACATATTTAAACAACCATATAGTTTAGAGGGCTTTTTAGGACTTTGTTAAAAAAAAGGATAAAAAAACTCTGCATCTTTCCCCTTGAAAAAAACAACAGGTTCAGGATTTGATTACCTACTTAGAACATTTTCATTCAGATTGCTAGAAGTCCTAAAAATGTTGACTTCTACTTTTAAAATAGTTTTTGATAGCAAGTTTTCACAAACATATATTATGTAGAAACCAGAGCAAATTGCTATTCCGCATGAAAAAAATAAACGTTCAAAATACAGATTTTTACCATTAATAGATAGTCTGTCTAGTGTATGTTTTACTTACATTCCTTTCCTGTGTCATTTTCTTTTACTGTAATCATCAATGTACAAGTGTAAATGTTCTACTGTGAACCAAGTGAACCACAATATAACCCACAATGTTCCAATATTGCTTAAATTAATGATGCTTTTTTACTAACTCAGCAGTTCTGGAGCCTATCCAGGGACCTTTAGGAGTCTGATGTTCCATGAACTGTCTAGCTCACAGATGGTAACCTATTACAATTCCATTCTTACCTTCTCCTTAGAAAAGCAAAACTAGGAAAATAAATACATATGTACATTGTAATACTGATAACCTGTGTTACAAATGTGTGCATACTTAAAGAAATAATTATTTTCACCATTGTTTTCTTTGATCAATAGATTTATTAAATGCACACCTGCTGGTTCTTTCAAGTTGCTAGCTGCAATCTTAACTCACATCATAGCATATCATTGGCTTCTCTATTTCACTTGTATATACCAGTAGTTACTGTGTAATAATGCTATATTAATTAATACTAGTGTATCTTAGCAGAGAGATCTAAATAAAAACCACTGGAAGCATTCATTTTTTTTTCTAAAGTGTCCCCTTTCAAAATCCCACTCTCTGTTTTTGGGGTCAGTATGGTTTTAAAACAAACATCCAGCCTAATATAATAACAACCAAAAACAACAAAAATAACAACCAAAAATGATTAGCTCCTTAAAAAAAAAAAGAATAAAATATCATCTTCTTCTGGATTATATCTTTAATTCGGAGCAGTAAATATTTTCCACCACAAGATGTACTCAGTCCTCCAGGTTGAATTATTATGATTGCAGTATTTAATCATCAGTATTTAATCATCTTTTTCTGAGCACATGCCTTCATGGGCCTGCTTCCGGCCTGTGACTGCACAGTGAAGGAGATGCAGCACAGTGATGAGGTCATCTCTCTGTTACTCTGTTACTCTCCTCTCTAAGGACTGTGAAGGCTAACACATAGTCACTGTCTGTTACTTAGACTGCTTGAAGATGTTGCTTATGAGATGTTGCTGTTCTGATTTGGCTATATGAAGGTCAATGTATGCCTAAAGCTTGTGATTAGCCAGACCTGTGTTTTCTACAACACAGACTGAGAGTCTCTTAGACGTGCCCTGGCTCTCCTTAGTTCTTACCATCTAACAACTATATCACTGGCCTCTGTCTGACACATGAGCTCCCAGTAACATGTGGTAAATATAAGGAAAGCATACAGGCCACACTACTAGTGATGTTACACTTTACTAAGAATCTTTAAACCCTTTTTTTTTAATTGAGGGTGAGTAATTTTTCCATATTTTTTATAATGGTAATGACAACATGTAAATTAATTAATCAAAAGTTTGAGTAAACTTAAGTTGTATTATTATTATTTTAGTTCAAAAGATTGAACTTAGCTTTTAGGCATTAGTGTAACCCTCTAAACACAAGGCACCAAGTTTAATTGATGGATTGTATGTGGGTAAGGCTTAGGTTGGCCATACGTGGGTCAGTTTTTCCGATCAACCAGCAGGTTCAAAAACTGACCTGGTGCACTATTGTAATCTGACAGTGGGGAGACTCTGACATTGGGTAAGCTTTTATCCCACAAGGCAGTTCAACAGAACTCAATCTATTGTTAGATTGACTTCTGTTCAATCACAGTGGCCACACATAGATCAAAATACGATTTTGATCCATGTATGTCCTACTTTACTGTGAAATGTTTACATTTCACAGTTTCCAGTAAAAATATATATATTAAAAGCATATTAAAAGAAAGAAGGACAAACAGCAACATCTGCTCTTAATTTAGAGCTTTAATTTCTTTCTTCAACTAAATATCACCAGTCTTTCGGGTTGATTGATGGCCAGCATTATTGACACCACTTCCTCTAAACCCCATATGAGCATCATTTAGTGCTACAGTAAGCACTGCCTACTACTGCCAGAGTGGAAGAGAAAGGACCTGTGACATCATTACACTGTCAAGGAGACTCTTGGATAAAAAATGTAATATGTGGAAATAAAAAAAACATAACATTGGATGGCAGAAGCGATGTCAAACGTCACTTCCACCCAATGGTCATAAAGGCATAATAATTTTATTTTTTTGTAAAAAAATATATTTTATATTGCATTTTCGTGTAAATGTGAGATCTGAGGTCTTTTTGACCCCAGATCTCACATTTAAGAGGTCCTGCCATGCTTTTTTTTCTATTACAGGGGATGTTTACATTCCTTGTAATAGGAATAACATTTACCCCCATTTTTTTAAGTGGGGGTAAAATTAAAAAAAAATAAGCCCCGTCCCGCCGAATTTGCGCACAGAAGCGAATGCATACGTAAGTTGTACCTGCATATGAAAACGGTGTTCAAACCACACATGTGAGGTATCTCGTTAGAGCAAGAGCAATAATTATAGCACTAGACCTCCTCTGTATCACATAACTGGTAACCTGTAGACATTTTTAAACATTGCTTATGGAGATTTTTAAGGGTCAAAGTTTGTTGCCATTCCACGAGTGGGCACAATTTTCAAGCGTGACATGTTGGGTATCAATTTACTCGGCATTATTATTATTATATTATTTTTCACAATGTAACCTGACCTCACAAGTGTGCTTCTGGAAGAATGATCAAACATTCCCATAGACACACTCCTAAACATTTTGGACAGCCTTCCCAGAAGAGTTGAAGCTGTTATAGCTGCAAAGGATAGGCCAACTAAATTTTTAACTCTATGAACTAAGATCGGGATGCGATTAAAGCTCATGTGTGTGTGTAAAGCAGGCGTCCCAATACATTTGACAATATATATATATATATATATATATATATATATATATATATCTTGTTGCAGATATAGCAAGTTTGCCCACCTACAAAGAAATGAAGGGTATATAAGTTGTATCAAAGTTGTGTTATAAATGAATAAATGATACAGACAGAATATCAACCAATTTGATCCCCAAGCAAAATATGACTTGTTGGCAAGCACAGAGGTAATATGTTTCTTGCAGTTGTTGAACAGATTTGCACACATATCAGGAGGGATTTGGTCCACTCTTCTTTACAGATCTTTTCTAAATCCTTAAGGTTTCTTGACTGTTGCTTGTTCAGCTCCCTCCATACATTTTCTGTAGGATTAAGGTCTGGAGACTGGCTAGGCCACTCTATGACCTTAATGTGCTTCTTCTTGAGCCACACCTTTGTTGCCTTGGCGGGAAGGTTTTGGGTCATTGTCATGCTGGAAGACACATTCCATGACCCATCTTCAGTGTTCTGGCTGAGGGAAGAAGGTTCTCATCCAGGATTTTACAATACATGGTCCTGTCCATTGCCCCCTCAATGCAGCAAAGTCAGCCTATACCTTTAGCAGAGAAACAACACCAATGTATAACATTTACACTTCTGTGCTTGACTGTAAAGATTGTGTTCTTGGGGTCATAGTCAGCATTTTTCTTCCTCTAAATACGACGAGTCGAGTTAATGCCAAAATGCTAAATTGTGGTCTCATCTGACCACAGCACTTTCTCACAATTCTCTTCTGAATCATTGAGATGTTCATTGGGAAACTTCAGATGGGCCTGTACATGTGCCTTCTTGAGAAAGGGGACTTTGCAGGCAATGCAGGACTTCAATCCATGGCAGTGTATTGTGTTTTCAATAGTTTGTTTGGTGACTGTGGTCCCAACTGCCTTGAGATCATTCACAAGCTCTTTCCATGTAGTTCTGGGCTGAACCTTCACTTTTCTCATGATCATCCTTACCCCACGAGGAAAAATCTTGCGTGAAGCTCCAGACCGAGGGCGATTGATAGTTAATTTGTATTTCTTTCATTTGTGAATAATCGCTCCAACAGTTGTCTCCTTCTCACCAAGCTTCTCGCTGCTGGTCTTGTAGTCTATTTCAGCCTTGTGCCGGTCTACAATCTTGTCCCTGATGTCCTTTGTCTTGCCCATGATGGTGAGGTTTAAATGGAAGAAAGAGATTTGGTGGATAGGTGTCTTTTATACACAAAATGAGTTGTTGTTGGGACTGGGAGCACCTTCTTAAACTGACAGTCTGTGTACACCACGAGCACATATTGTAGCCAGTCTGTGGGAGCCAGAATTATTGTTGGTTGGCAGGGTATGAAATATATATATATACTGTATATACACACTTTTTATTTTCTTTTGTTTCAATTAACCATATAAGTATGAATAGTTCCTATCAGTAGACCATTTTATTGCACTTCTTTCACTCCACAGAGAGGTGAACTTTTAATTTTGAAGTTTTTTGCAGCTTTCAATACTAATTAAAAAGTACAGCTCTTCAGGTCCATAAGCTGCAAGTGATTTCAATAGCTGCTATTATTCACTTTAGGGTTTGAATTAAATGACATTTTAACTTTCTTACTCACATTATCATAAAACATATTACTTGATTTTCATCTTATTAGGATGTTAAAATTTTACTTTCTTAATCGGAATTAGAAGTGGCAGCCTATTGGTCACAGTTATGCATATGTTTTTGGTTGGAAGTACATAACATATACCTTCACATACAGTGTACCTTCACTACAGTGGTTCTGCACTACAGCCTTGCCGATTTGGAGTTTTGGAATCAATTGTGAATTACATATAACCTGAAATGTAAGCCATACCATGTATGAAAAAGCATCCTGTTCTCTTTGCATTGCTTAGTTTGTGTGAAATGCCTGGTGTTCCTGCCAGTTACTCTGCTTCTCTATTAAAAATGGACTACACTAAGCATAAGAGCAAAGCATGATCAGGGATTTGGCTGTGATGGGAACTCAGTCTGTTCTCGTCCAATGATCAGATGTGTGGTGACATCCCCTCCCGTACAGCCATTCATTGGGAAGACCATTGTGCTGCTGTTTCCCTTCCCTGACCTCCCTACACCACTTATGCAGCTGAAAACAGAGGGAATGTGATCACATATAAAAAATAAAATGTATTAATATCATTTTTATATGTATACACAAATGTTTTTGCTTTCATTGCTATTTTAACCTCCCTGGCGGTAATCCCAAGTGTGGCCCGGGGTGAAGTTTCATTACAAAAAGCGATAACCCTGAGCCACACTTGGGATTTCATAGCAGGATCCAGGCAAAGTTACTTACCTTGTCCCCAGGACCATCCAATGTCCTCCCGCTGTGTCCGCAGGTTGTGTCCTCCGCCCAATGTATTACTATGCCGGGCTCTGTTCCCTGCGGGCGTCGCAATGCACAGGGGCGGAGCCAGGCGGCAAATTCAAAATAGTGAAAAATATGTAACACATATAGTACACTGTAATCTGTAAGATTACATTACTGTATGAAATCATTTCACCTCCATTTCGTCCCTAGTGCTTTGTCCAGTGCCCTGCATGCACTTTTATATTATATATACTGTTCTTTCTGCCTGGAAACTTGAGATTGTCCATGGCAACCAAAAAGTGTCCCTTCACATCAAAAGTGGTTTTAGACCAGCTAGAAAACAGCAATAGTAAATTAGAACACTTGCAGGAATGAGCGATAGCGAATCGTGGGGAAATTCGTCATCAAACACTGAAAGTGATGACAGCGACAATTCTGCAACTGAGCACATTTCAGTGTTTTTGATTTGATTACATTCTTGAATACATTTTATTATTATTATTTTTGATAATTATGTATAGTTATTTATTATAATTTATGATTTTGTGTTTCAAACTTTATCATACCCGGAATGTCTACTACTCTTGTTTGGACAGATTTAAGTGCGTTATTCCTGAAGATATTACAGGTCTACAATATAAAACGGCAAATTTCTATGCAAAACAATGTACCGCTTTGAGACGCAAAAATCTGACATAATCATACCACCATAGAGGTTAAACTCAATGGGTTGTTTTACAAGATGAGGGTATTTGTATTATTGTAGAGCCAGAACACTAAAAATGCTGCCAGGAAAGTGACTTGTGAATCATTCTATGCACCCTGCATGATAATAGGGAATATGGTGGCACTTCATATAATGAAATGAAAATAGGCCAGACTGACACAACTGTGTTTGTTATATCTGAGATCCACTTGGAAACTGTTATAAAATAGGCCAGACTGACACAACTGTTTGAAGTTAAAGCAGAGCTTTACTTCAAACACTAAGCTAAGGAGAAATTAGCCTATTTACCCTTAGTAAATCAACTCCTAAGTCTCAGTACTTCATCTCAAACCCTTTTAACAGTCTTTGTTACGTTATCACAGCAGCTTTTTATATTATTGAGATAAAGGAGACATTTGTATTAGTGTAGGATTTAGTTTTCTTTATTGTTTGCCTATAAAATTAGGAAAGTAACTAGAGATGGAATATAAGCAGCTGCAATACAATGTGTGTAACACATCTCAACCTAAACTGCTTTTCAGAGTTGACATTCAGTTGGTCTTAGATCATTATATCCAGGGTTGCCAACTTTCAGTAAATTTACGAACAGTTTGTAAAATCCATAATCGTTGCATCTGTCCATAAATGTCAGTTACAGACATGTAGCCTACATTTCCGTAATGAACATTCAAGGATAGATGCTAAAAGTACAGATTTAAAAAAAAAATGTGGTAAATTTACTGAAAGTCCAGTCTAAAGGAAGTAATATCACACTATAAAGGATTATTTTTTTAACAGGAGATTCAATTAATAGCTACTGTATCTTTCACTTTGATAATACAATGCTTTTATATATATATATATATATATATATATATATATATATATATATATATATATATATATATATATATATTTGTATAAAAAGCCAATTATATGTAGTGCCAGACTCATAGGGCCAGATTCACAAAGAGTTACGCCGGCATATCAGTAGATATTCCGACGTAACTCGGAATCTAAGCCCGTCGTATGTTTAAGTTATGCTCAAACTGAGATACACTTAAACCTGCCTAAGATACGATGGCCTGCGCCGTCGTATCTTAGGGTGCAATATTTACGCTGGCCGCTAGGTGGCGCTTCCATTGAGTTTGGCGTATAATATGCAAATGAGTAGATACGCCGATTCACGAACATACGCTTTCCCGTCACAGTAAAGATACGCCATTTCCGTAAGAGATACGCCGCGTAAAGATAAACATGCCCCCTAGGTGGTGTGTTAAGTATGGCCGTCGTTTACGTCGTTTGCGTAACTCGTCCCTGAATGGGGCTGGACGTAATTTACGTTCACGTCGAAACCAATGACGTCCTTGCGACGTCATTTGGAGCAATGCACACTGGGAAATTCCACGGACGGCGCATGCGCAGTTCGTTCGGCGCGGGGACGCGCATCATTTAAATGATACACGCCCCCTACCCGCCGAATTTAAATTTCGCCGGGCTTAAAGCACTTGCCTGAAAAACTTGCGGCGGCGTAACGTAAATGAGATACGTTACTCCAGCAGAAAGATCCGCTGATCTTTCTGAATCTGGCCCAAATTCTCTTTTTATTGTTTATGTAAAATGTACCAGCATGAACATGATTAGAAACTAAAAAAGGTGAATTCTAAATATTGGACTAGGGCCAAGGTTGAAACTATGCATGCAGATCTAGGCAACCCAAGGCTACATTTCTGCCAATCACACTGTATGTTTCAGGAAAAACTTAAAGTAGCCTATAAACATACCAACAGTTAAATACACCTTTTTTGGCAGTAATGAGGGAGATTTTGGTGCACAAAGAATTTGGTGCAGCTGTGCATAGTAACCAATCAGCTTCTATTGGTTACAATACTCAGCTTCTTTCATTTGAAAATGTAATCTAGAAGCTGCCTACTATGCACAGCTGGACCATATTTTGTGTGCACCTGCTTTAGTAAATCCCCCCAATGTGTATGTCTGGTGGCTCCTTTGGTCTAATAACAACTTTTCATTTCTGGTTTGGTCCAAAGGATCAATGGGCCAAATTCCCAAAAACGTAGCCTAACTTAAATTTCAGCAGTTAAGTTACACGGCCTTAAAATTTCTACCTAAGTGCCCGATCCACAAAGCACTTACCTAGAAATTACACGCCGTGTAACTTAAGTGCCTCCGTCACAAGGCGGTCCTCCTCTCCGGGGGGCGATTACTATTTAAATGAGGCGCGCTCCCACGCCGGCCGTACTGCGCATGTGTGTGACGTAATTTTCCCGACGTGCAGCGCGCGAACGTAATTTACGCCGGGCTTTGTGGATTGCGACGGGACAATAAAGTTGCGACGGGTGAAAAAAAAAATACGCGCCGGGAAAACAAAACAAAAAAAAGAAAAATTGACAGCGTCGCTCGGCATGCATTCCTGAGAGGAAGAACTCCATGCCAATTTTCAAAGAAAAAACCGGCATGGGTTCCCCCCCCAGGAGCATACCAGGCCCTTAGGTCTGGTATGGGTTGTAAGGAGACCCCCCCTACGCCGAAAATTCGACGTAGGGGGTCCCCCTACAATCCATACCAGACCCGTATCCAAAGCACGCTACCTGGCCGGTCAGGAAAGGGAGTGGGGACGAGCGAGCGCCCCCCCCTTCTGAGCCGTGCCAGGCCGCATGCCCTCAACATGGGGGGGTTGGGTGCTCTGGGGCAGGGGGGCGCACTGCGGGCCCCCCCACCCCAGAGCACCCTGTCCCCATGTTGATGAGGACAGGACCTCTTCCCGACAACCCTTGCCGTTGGTTGTCGGGGTCTGCGGGCGGGGGCTTATCGGAATCTGGGAGTCCCCTCAAATAAGGGGGCCCCCAGATACCGGCCCCCCACCCTAAGTGAATGGATATGGGGTACATCGTACCCCTACCCATTCACCTGGAGGCAAAGTGATAGTTATTAAACACACAACACAAGGGTTTTTAAAATCATTTATTAGTCTGCTCCGGAGGCCCCCCCTGTCTTCTTTAGCTCTAATACCAGGGAGGGCTTCTTCTTCCGCTCTCCGGGGGTCTTCTCCGCTCTCTCCGGGGGGGGGCTTCTTCTTCCACTCTCCGGGGGGGTCTTCTCCGCTCTCCGGGGGTCTTCTTCTATCTTCGCCGCTCTCCGCTGTTGACTCGGCGCACCCCGGTTCTTCTGCAGCTGTCCGGTGCCTTCTCCTTCAGCGCTGGCTGCCTGCTATCTTTGTGTGTTAGCTCAATTACTAGCAGGCAGCCAGCGCGGTCTTCTGTGACGTCATGTTCTTCTCTTCTGTTCTTCTCCCCTCTTCCGATGTTGACACAACGCCTCTTCTCACTGCAATGATGGAAGCGCGCCTTGCATCCCATTTATATAGGCATCACTGTCCCATCATGCTCCGGTAGGTACCCACGTGGTGGGTGCACGTGGGTAGGCACCCACCACGTGGGTACCTACCGGAGCATGATGGACCCCGACAACCAACGGCAAGGGTTGTCGGGAAGAGGTCCTGTCCTCATCAACATGGGGACAGGGTGCTCTGGGGTGGGGGAGCCCGCAGTGCGCCCCCCTGCCCCAGAGCACCCAACCCCCCCATGTTGAGGGCATGCGGCCTGGCACGGCTCAGGAGGGGGGGGGCGCTCGCTCGTCCCCACTCCCTTTCCTGACCAGCCGGGTAGCGTGCTTTGGATACGGGTCTGGTATGGATTGTAGGGGGACCCCCTACGTCGAATTTTCGGCGTAGGGGGGTCTCCTTACAACCCATACCAGACCTAAGGGCCTGGTATGCTCCTGGGGGGGGAACCCATGCCGGTTTTGATTTTACAAATGGCCGTGGAGTTCTCCCTCGGGAATGCATAACAAATGCCGTCGCTTGAATGGGCTTTTACATGGTGTGACTAATTTTCCACATTGTAAAACCAGCCCTAGTTTTGCGCAAGCAAATCGGAACTTACGCAGAAATCACAATGCTGAAATGCTTTGTGGATCTGCTTAAGTCCTCATTTGCATACTCAAAGCGGCATTTCAATGAGAAATGCCCCCAGCGGCGGATGCGGTACTGCATCCTAAGATCTGACCGTGTAAGTGTCTTACACATGTCAGATCTTCTGCCTAACTTTGGAAAAAGCCTTTTGAGGATCGTTTCCAAAGTTAGGCACAGAGATAGGCAGGCTGAACAGCAGTTCCGCCTGCGTATCTCTTTTGAGAATTTGGCCCTATATATTCATGGTAGCACCAATACAATGCCACAACGCTCACCAACAAATTCCCAATTCAATACATTGTGCCACTTTCCAAAAACAAGCCAAAAGCTAAATTTCAGCTGCAATGTGCTACATAGGACAAGTAGGTCTAAACCTCGTTTTTTTGTCAATTTCAGTTTACTTGCACTTACTCCAGCATTGGTGGCACATCATTATTCTGGACTGACTTCCTAAAAGTAACAATAACAGACAAGACAGAGTGTCATATGGACCCATATTAGAAATAAGTACACATTGTCCATATGACAGAGTGATCTATCTTATCTATCTATCTATCTATCTATCTATCTATCTATCTATCTATCTATCTATCTATCTATCTATCTATCTATCTGTCTATCCTAGTGTGTTATGCTGCAAAATGTTGTTGTTTACAGAGCCCAAAAGCTCAGCCTTCAGTTTACACACAGGCAAGGGAATGAGCCATCCACCAAGCAGCTCATCCACCTTACCTCCTCCTCCCTGCTATATGTTCAGATGGCTGTCAAAGTATCAGTCATAGTAAGTGTGCCTGAAGGCAAAAAGCTTCTCCTGTGATCTCTCTTTAGAAAACCCATAATGCTCTGTAAATCTTATATTATGAGTAGATTCTGTATTACACATTTATCAATGATTTTATATAAAAATTATAACAAGATATAAGGCATTAATTTATATTGTCAGCATATTTTATGTTTTTAATATAGTTGAGAATAGAAAACATATTTTCTTTTTCATTTAGTGATGTAAATATAAAATATTGCATTATAATAATGCTGAAGCTCTATTCTCATTTTCACATACATTGGCTATTTTAATTTTCAGGTGTGCAAATTTTCTGTAAAGCCAGTTGCTTTCAAAAATCCAGTGCCTTGTCAGTTATGGGAAGGCTCAATAGGAGTTTTAATCAGACAAAAGTAGCTGCAAACCCAAATTCATTCTCTCTAATTAAACCCTGTGTTACCGAACTTGCATAGATTGCTGTACCCCACCATCACAGGTTAGGGGAGGCGTCACAGGCATTAGACCATCCAGAAGGGAGACAAAGGCCACGACCCACCAGCAGGGACAGACTGACAACTCATGGGGCCCCCGGGCAATAGAATATCATGGGGCCCCCTGTGTCCCCACCCACACGCAAGCCACACCTACACAAAGCCCCACCTACATAAATCATTGGGGCACACAGCAAGGCACAGGCACATCACAGGGCATGGGGCACACAGCAGGGCACATCAAGACATCAAGGGGTACACAGCAAGGAACAACACAGGGCATATCACAGGGCACACAGGAAGGCACAATATGGGGCAAAGGGCACAACAAGGGGGAAAAATTAGGGCACTGAGAACATCACAGGGCACACAGTTGGACACATCAGGGGGTACACAGCAGGCCACTGAAAACATCACAGGGCATGGGGCACATCACAGGACACACAGTAGAGCACATCACAAGGCACATCAGGGGGTACACAGCAGGGCACATTACGGGGGCACACAGTAAGGTTTATAATGCTGTACACAGCAGGGCACATTATTGAGCACAGCATGGTGCATCACAGGGGGCACAGGGAACATTAGGGGGTACACAGCAGGGCATGGGGCGCACAGTAGGCACATCATGGGGTACACAGCAGGGCACATCACAGGGTATATCAGGAGGTACACAGCAGGGCATGCGACACATCACAGGGCATGTGACACATAGTAGGGCACACAGCAGAGCACAGGGCACACAGTAGGGCACATCATTGGAAACAGGGCACATTTGGTGGTACACAGCAGGGCACATCACAGGGCATGGGGCACACAGTAAGGTACATCAGGGTGAAACAGCAAAGCAGGGGGCATATCAGGGAGTACACAGCAGGGCACAGAGCACATCACAGGGCATGGGGCACACAGTAGGTCACGTGACAGGGCACACAGTAGGGAAAATCATGGGTCACAGGGCATATTAGGCAGTACACAGCAAGGCATGGGGCACACAGTAGTGCACATCAGGGAGTACACAGCACATCACAGGGCATGGGGCACACAGTAGAGCACATCACAAGGCACACAGTAGGTCACATGAGGCGGTACACAGCAGGGCATGGGGCACATAGCAGGGCAAAGGACACGTCACAGGGCACGTGGCACACCGTATGGCACAACCTGGGGATACACATTAGGGGACATTGCAGGGCATGGGCACATCACAGGCCATGGGAAATGCAGTAGGGCAGCTTGCAGGGCACAAACTAAAACACAGGGCACACAGCAGAGCACTCAGGGCAGCAATCAGGGGGCACCGTGGGGGGAGAAGGGACAGGGAGACACATTGTGGGGGGAAGCACAGGATGACACTGTGGGGGGGGGGTGGACGAAACAGGGAGACACGGTGGGTGGGTGTAGGACACTGTGGGTGGGTGGAAGACACAGGGGGACACTGTGGGTGGGGGACACACATGTGGGTGGGTGGAAGACACAGGGGGACACACATGTGGGTGGGTGGAAGACACAGGGGGACACACATGTGGGTGGGTGGAAGACACAGGGGACACTGTGGGTGGGTGGAGGACACAGCGGGACACTGTGGGTGGGTGGAGGACACAGCGGGACACTGTGGGTAGGTGGGTGTAAGACACAGGGGGACACTGTGGGTGGGTGGAAGGCACAGGGGGACACTGTGGGTGAGTGGGTGGAGGACACAGGGACACTGATGCTGGGTGGGTGAAGGAAACAGGGGGACACTGATGCTGGGTGGGTGGAGGACACAGGGGAACACTGATGCTGTGTGGACACAAGAGGACACTGATGATGGGTGGGTAAGGGGCACTGTGGGGGTGGAAGGCACAGGGGGACACTGTGGGTGAGTAGAGGACACAGAAGGACACTGATGGTGGGTGGGTGGAGGACACAGGGGGACACTGATGGTGGGTGCATGGAGGACACTGATGGTGGGTGGAGGACCCTGATGGTGGGTGGAGGACCCTGATGGTGGGTGGAGGAAACTGATGGTGGGTGGGTGGAGGACACTAATGGGGTGAACTGGAGGACACTGTGAGGGGAAGAGGACCGGGAGAATATCACGGAGCCTCGTGCTGTCCTGTTGGGGCCGGGCCCCCTACACCACCTGGCCTGTACTGTCTGCCACGCTGCCCACTCCTGCTCACTCCTGCTCCCACCCACGGCCCTGCGATTGCTGCCATGGCACCTCCAGCAAAGAAAAAACAGTGCCTCGCGGCCACCCAGTGCCTGTAACCTGAATACCTCTCACAGCGTGATGCTCACCGCCGACCCCTCTTTTCTTCTCGTCCATCCCAGGTGATGTCATGTACAAACACCTGAGGTGGACAGGAGGGAAGGAGGAGCCGGCAACGAGCAGCGCGATGTGAGAGGTATCACAGACGCGTCCTGAAACCCTTTTCTCTTCTGCAGATGTAGAGGCTCTCCCGGGCCCCCTAGCGGCACGGGCCCTCGGTTCGTGCCCGAGTGACTGATGGGTCAGTCCGCCCCTGCTGACCAGTCCACAGCAGCTGCACAAATGAGATGTCTCAAAAAAATTAAAACTCCTATTGTAGCATACTCATACCTGGGCACCCCATGTGTACACATACTCACATCTACATACCTACCTAATCTAACCACACACCCCAACTGAACAGCACACACACTAACAACAAGCACATCAGCATACACAACCAAAATAACCCCCAACACACCTACAGAGCCCTCCAAAACCCACCCACACCCAAGGGTCAACCACATACATCCAAACTGGACTTCCACACACTCACTAAATACAAAACCACAAGCACACCAGCAGTCAACCACACACAACCAAAGCAGACACCCCGACACACTCACAACCCCTCCCTCCCCCAGCAATCAACCATACACAACCACGACAAACCCTTACCTTTTCCCCCACCCATCATCACCCAAAAAAACAATCATTAAGAAATAGTAAATCCACAGCCTAGCTAATCAATCCCCCCCACTCAAGCAAAAGGGCAGCTTGCAGGGCACAAACTAAAACACAGGGCACACAGCAGAGCACTCAGGGCAGCAATCAGGGGGCACCGTGGGGGGAGAAGGGACAGGGAGACACATTGTGGGGGGAAGCACAGGATGACACTGTGGGGGGGGGGTGGACGAAACAGGGAGACACGGTGGGTGGGTGTAGGACACTGTGGGTGGGTGGAAGACACAGGGGGACACTGTGGGTGGGGGACACACATGTGGGTGGGTGGAAGACACTGTGGGTAGGTGGGTGTAAGACACAGGGGGACACTGTGGGTGGGTGGAAGGCACAGGGGGACACTGTGGGTGAGTGGGTGGAGGACACAGGGACACTGATGCTGGGTGGGTGAAGGAAACAGGGGGACACTGATGCTGGGTGGGTGGAGGACACAGGGGAACACTGATGCTGTGTGGACACAAGAGGACACTGATGATGGGTGGGTAAGGGGCACTGTGGGGGTGGAAGGCACAGGGGGACACTGTGGGTGAGTAGAGGACACAGAAGGACACTGATGGTGGGTGGGTGGAGGACACAGGGGGACACTGATGGTGGGTGCATGGAGGACACTGATGGTGGGTGGAGGACCCTGATGGTGGGTGGAGGACCCTGATGGTGGGTGGAGGAAACTGATGGTGGGTGGGTGGAGGACACTAATGGGGTGAACTGGAGGACACTGTGAGGGGAAGAGGACCGGGAGAATATCACGGAGCCTCGTGCTGTCCTGTTGGGGCCGGGCCCCCTACACCACCTGGCCTGTACTGTCTGCCACGCTGCCCACTCCTGCTCACTCCTGCTCCCACCCACGGCCCTGCGATTGCTGCCATGGCACCTCCAGCAAAGAAAAAACAGTGCCTCGCGGCCACCCAGTGCCTGTAACCTGAATACCTCTCACAGCGTGATGCTCACCGCCGACCCCTCTTTTCTTCTCGTCCATCCCAGGTGATGTCATGTACAAACACCTGAGGTGGACAGGAGGGAAGGAGGAGCCGGCAACGAGCAGCGCGATGTGAGAGGTATCACAGACGCGTCCTGAGACCCTTTTCTCTTCTGCGGATGTAGAGGCTCTCCCGGGCCCCCTAGCGGCACGGGCCCTCGGTTCGTGCCCGAGTGACTGATGGGTCAGTCCGCCCCTGCTGACCAGTCCACAGCAGCTGCACAAATGAGATGTCTCAAAAAAATTAAAACTCCTATTGTAGCATACTCATACCTGGGCACCCCATGTGTACACATACTCACATCTACATACCTACCTAATCTAACCACACACCCCAACTGAACAGCACACACACACACACTAACAACAAGCACATCAGCATACACAACCAAAATAACCCCCAACACACCTACAGAGCCCTCCAAAACCCACCCACACCCAAGGGTCAACCACATACATCCAAACTGGACTTCCACACACTCACTAAATACAAAACCACAAGCACACCAGCAGTCAACCACACACAACCAAAGCAGACACCCCGACACACTCACAACCCCTCCCTCCCCCAGCAATCAACCATACACAACCACGACAAACCCTTACCTTTTCCCCCACCCATCATCACCCAAAAAAACAATCATTAAGAAATAGTAAATCCACAGCCTAGCTAATCAATCCCCCCCACTCAAGCAACCTCTCGCTAAACCACATATAAGACCCTAGAAAGCAGCTCAAAATATTCCTCCAATGAAGAACCCCCAAACTTGAGCTTAAGCAATTGAGCTCTATAAACAACAGTCTCATTTTAAGCAAAATAGCTGCTAGACTCTGATAGACATTTGAAAAGGATTGTAGAGCCCCACCTGCCGACAGGGAATATAACTATGAAATATTTATTTGCACTATATCATATTAAACATGACCAAAAAAATAAGAAATGTTTAAAAAAAAAAAAATTGTAGTCATGGACACAATAAAATATGACAATATGAAGCATACAAGAAATAACTAGTCCGCCACCTGCTTAATGCGGCTAAGGCATGTATATCCCTTCATTGGAAACAACAGTCCCCACCAACCACTGCACATTGCTGAGGAAAGTGGAGGACATAAGAAAGATGGAGGACTTAATCCTCACTGCGCAACACAGGCATGAAACTGAAACAAAAACCTGGAATAAATGGAGTATCTTTATTTTTTCTGATGAGTGGCAATGCCTCTTGGGATCATAGATTCCCCCAGATCTTAAGCTTCTAGTCAACCTGCCTGCCACCGCCATGTCTCCCCCTCTCTCCTTCCGCCCCCTTTCTTTTCCTTTACTTCCTCTCTAGCTGTAACGCCTTCCTTTACCCCGATATAACCCCCAACACTGGTAGTGTTGATGTTCTCTAGAAAAGGTGAAAAAGAAATAAGGATGAGCCCCTTGCCTCTTGACTTCACCATGGAATTTGATGCTTGTGAACGTACACCACTTATGCTATGAGCGCGTGGTCAATTGTCCAAAGCTACCATGTAAAATGGAGATATGACATGCTTGTATTTATTTTATACACTGTTTCTGGACTTCGCAAATTGTTGAAATGTTCACAACTCTTTTGTACTGTTGGGGCCTCACCCTTTTTTGGTGTTTAATTAAATTTATATTTGAAAAAAAATAATAATATGACAATATGTATAAAACTACTATACATCTTGTTATTTTTAATAATGAAGTGATTTCTACTAGATGAATAATACACACAAAATAGACAGTTTTAAGGACAGTTTTTTTTCCAGAAAAAAATAATAATAATATAGTTAGTGCTCACACTTTGGGTTCTCACAGTTGGTCATAGTATATTTGAAACATAGTCTTGTACTGATCTGCATGAGAAAACAATGGGCACCTGTCATCTTTCTTTTCATTTACCTTCAAAAGCACATTTTCTGAATAAAACAGCACCAAAGTGGCATTATGCCCCTATCCAATAAATCTATCAGAAAATACTTTGAATACAGTCTGAAATTGCTTGCAGCTAGTTAACTGAACTTGGGTGCAATGGTTCTGCTCTGTCATATAACGGTTAACTGCACTTTGATGTAAAGGAGAGCCATGTCTTTAACAAAAGACTCCACTGTCAAAATCAGTAGCAGAAAAAGCATTTAAACATCAAGATCAATGATCTGTAAGGTCACCAAGGTCTACAAGGATGAAAAGGAATAGGAAATACAGTAAAAGAACATAATAGCAAGCTTAGATATCAATAAGGAAAAAAAAAAAATACCACAGGAAATGAGAAGCATCTGTTTACTGGAAGAAATGGATGCTGACGAGAGATAAATTCCAATTACTAATGGTTTAAACAATCTGACAGTAATATCTTTCTGAATGATACACTGCTTATATTTCCTTCCAGTGTTTAATGAGACTATTAGGAATAGAAATATGAGTAACAGAGCATATGTTTATGTTTGCAGTTAGGGATCTTGTAAGTTACTGCACCTGGCTGTCTACGATGAGGATTGTTAAGCAATATTGGAGAGGGTTTATGTATGGCTGTTGTACTTTATTGCTTCTGAGCAAATGTTATTCTCAATGCCACTGATTTTAAGTAAAATTAGAACCAAGAAGTGAGGTAAGCATGTTGTTGTTTATCTTGTGAATGTGTAATATTGAGCATTTAGGACAATTGGTGCCGTTTAATTAGGAGATAGCTGACAATTAGGATATGCAATATACAGTAAACTGAGATAATATTGTTAAAAAGTTATTTTTAAAGGATACCTTTGTTTTAAATGTTTTCTATGATATCAGCCAGCTTATTTGTACAATTTTTGCTTTGTTGCCATTCTGAGCTTTATCCTGCTAGCTATATGTATATAGTGCATGTGAAATATGATTTATAAATAATTTAAAGGCTTTAGTAATACAGGCAGATCAGACTTCAATGCACATAAAGGGCAACCAGAATGAGAAATGGGTTGAATTCATAATCAGTAGTTTACCTGGTGGATTTGATACCTAGGCTCTGGCCGGGACTGGCCATAGGGCATACCAGCATATGCCCGGTGGGCCAAGGCAGCCCATGGGCCACAGGTCACGTCTCTAAAATTTAGGGGGGGTCTGTATGGGCTGTATTATAGAGGGGGTCTGTAATGTAGGGGAGTCTGTATTGTAGATGGGGTCTGTAATGTAGGGGGGTCTGTATTGTAGAGGGGGTCTGTACTGTAGGGGGGTCTTAACTGTAGGGAGGGGGTCTGTACTGTAGGGAGGGGGTCTGCACTGTAGGGAGGGGGTCTGTAATATAGGGAGGGGGTCTGTACTGTAGGGAGGTCTGTGTAACATACATGGGGTCCAGAACTGTTAGGGGGTGTCTGTGTAACAAACTGTGGGGGGCTGTGTAATGTAAAGGGGTCCAGAGGTGTGGTGCTATGTAATGTAAAGGGGTCCAGAGGTGCAGGGTGCTGTGTAATGTAAAAGGGTCCAGAGGTGCAAGGTGCTGTGTAATGTAAAGGGGTCCAGAGGTGCAGGGTGCTGTGTAATGTAAAGGGGCCAGAGGTGCAGGGTGCTGTGTAATATAAAAGGGTCCAGAGGTGCAGTGCTATGTAATGTAAAGGGGTCCAGGGTGCTGTGTATTGTAAAGGGATCCAGAGGTGCAAGGTGCTGTGTAATGTAAAGGGGTCCAGAGGTGCAGGGTGCTGTGTAATGTAAAGGGGTCCAGAGGTACAAAGTGCTGGAACCCCACACCCCATCATTAAAGGATTAATAAAGGAAAAAATGTTTTTCCTTTAAAATAACAAACATGTTATACTTACCTCCACTGTGCAGTTAGTTTTGCACAGAGTGGCCCCAATCCACGTCTTCTGGAGTCCCTCGGCGGCTGTCTCTGGTCCTCACCGCAAGAACTCACCACAGTCATGCGAGAGCGCTCGCATGGTGGTGAGTATTTGCGGGCGCGCTCCCGTGATACAGCAAGCGGCCATAGCCGCTCACTGTATCAATCGGCCCCGCCCCTCGGCACGCCGCATCACTGGATCTCGGCTCTTAATCCATCCGCTCTAGCCAATCAGCGGCCAGGCTGAGCGACGAAGAGGATCTCGGGACCGAGAGCGAGACTTTCGAGGGGTCAGGTAAGTTAAACGGGGGCTGAGGGGGGGGGGGCTGCAACACCAGATGTTTTTTCACCTTAATGCATAGATTGCATTAAGGTGAAAAAATGTTTTACTTTACAACCGCTTTAACCACCGCCGTGCCCCCCCCCCCGGACTGCTCACTCTAAAATGTCTGGACCTATTTTTTGTCCCAGTCTGGGCCTGCCTAGGCTGGATTATTTACTTTAATGCTCCCCTCCTTTACAGGACAAGTTAATTTCAGAAGAATCATTAAATGAAAACATATATACTATTGGCCAGAGGAGAAACACACAATGAACACTTTTCTCCCTTTTATGTTTGTATCCAGTGGAAATGATACCCCATATAACTGTTATACAGTATTTTTAATATGATCTGGTACTCATATCCATGTACCTCCATCCCCAATAATCCAGATACATAGAAAATGTAGTCGCCCATGAGACTTCAACAGAGTGCATCACCAATACATTGTAAATTAAACTTAAAGTGTTACTAAACCCACAACAGTCTGTATATGCAGTAAAGCATGCTTGTTATGCTCACTGTGGAACCTAAGGGGTTAATCCTTTGCATTGTGTATTAAGGCTGTTTGACCCATCTCTCTGATCCTCCTCGTCTTCCATTGTCTCCAAAAAATAACCTGATATTTTCAGAGCCAGTGGATGGGCTGCACATGCTCAGTTTGGTGTGTATTGCTAGAGTTTTTTTTGTGTGTGATCAGCACATGGCCAATCAGTACTGTCCAGACATGTCCAGAGGTTTATGGGAGGATGAAAACTTCTCCTACAAGCTTTACTAGAAACTGATACAAGTCACAAGACTGCTATATATACTTCTGATGAGAAAAGGTATTTATCAGTTTATATTTAAGAACAACAATAAACAGTGCTAAAGTCCAATTAGTGCACAACAGCAACACACTGACCAAGAAAAATGATAATCCTCAAGGAAAATAGTTAATAGAAAGTCTCTCTGCATACACCACCTTGCTGCTCTGTAATCAGCAGGGAACTGATGGCTGTGGAAACATAAAGGAAAAACTAGCGCACAGGATCATGGTGCAATAACGTTTGTTTAATTGAATGGAAGTAGATAAAATCAATGCACTTACAAGCATATACAGTAATGAACATGTGAGCCGCTCACTGTCTCCAAGGTCCGGCTGGCCAGGACAGGGTTAGAACTGCCTCCAACACCACATAACACAGGGAAAGACCAAGGTGATCAGATTGACAGATGATGCTATGTGGTTGCCAGGACAATGCGTTTCAGGTCCCTGATCATCCTGGTCTTTCCCTGTGTTACGTGGTGTTGGAGGCGGTTCTAGCCCTGTCCTGACCAGCCAACCCTTGGAGACAGTGAGCGGCTTGCGTACAGCCTGTTGGCAGCTGCTTGCAGAGATAGTGTACACAGCCATTGGACAATCCAGCCATCATGGCGCTTGGATGGGTCCCTATTTGGGGTTCCCTACTGTAGGATTCTGATGTATGTGTTCATCCTATGTTTGTAAGAGCAATGATTTTATCTACTTCCATTCAATTAAACAAATGTTATTGCACCATGAGCCTGTGCGCTTGTTTTTCATCAGTTTATATTTACTAAAATAATTGCTTTTCCATGCTTTGTGTACTGTGGGAGACCAGAACTAGTGAATGCTGGCTCTGGGTTTAGTAACACTTTAAAAAAAATGTATTGATATACAAATGGCAAAAATCCTATTAGATACTGTACATATGAGTTTTTTTTTAATATAAAACACTGATTTAATCTATTCTAATATACTCTACATTAATGATGACATCACATAAGGTAGTTACAGTATTTCATTTTCATATCCTTTCCACCAAATTGCTTTCAAGAATGTTTTCACATAATTCCAGTGAGTAGAAAAAGTGTGTCTCAATGCATTTACTTCATCGTTAGTGGATGCTACTGACAAGGTATCTAAGTACAGAAACTGGATTAAATCATGTAATAGTTAGTAAGCCAGTATGTATATCTACGAGGTGGTGATACCAACCCATGATTTCTTGAGGCTGGAGGTCACAAAAGATGTCTGCCCCAGGAGCTGTGAGAGGGGGAAGGGGTTGGCAGAAACCCAACAAACAGAAGCCGCAGAAATGGCACAAGAGATAATATCTAAATAGCCACAGAAACCAGAGATGGACCCATATATAGTATTGGGATCTAAAGGCAAATGTATATGTTTAGACAACAGTGAATACTAAAGAATATCTTCAAAAATGAATATCCAAAATGTTAGTTCAACCTATCTGCCCACACATATGGTCTGTACCTCCAAATCCAAAGGAACTGTGACCCAGTACAGCACCCAATGTGCATCTCAGCCTAAGGGGACCATATACTGATTGCTCCCCACATGAAAATGTCATCAATGTATCGATCACAACAATTGTGCCTCATCCTTTGCCAATCTCTATCTGAGTGGGATGGGAGCAAAACATTGTTTCAAATGATGAATAATGTCTTATTGTGGCACAGGTACCTCAATTACATTTTCATCCACTGGGATGGGTACAGGGAATTCCTGCATGATTTTAAATGTTCAATCAATGTTCAAGCAATAACAACATGTTCAACTTGCAGGTTAACTGAAGCTGCGTACACACAATCAGTCCATCCGATGAGAACGGTCTGATGGACCGTTTTCATCGGTTAACCGATGAAGCTGACTAATGGTCCGTCGCGCCTACACACCATCGGTTAAAAAAACGATCGTGTCAGAATGCGGTGATGTAAAACACAACGACGTGCTGAAGTTCAATGCTTCCAAGCATGCGTCGACTTGATTCTGAACATGCATGGATTTTTAACCGATGGTTGTGCCTACTAACAATCGGTTTTGACCTATCGGTTAGGAATCCATCAGTTAAATTTAAAGCAAGTTGGCTTTTTTTTAACCGATGGTGTGTGGGGCCTAAGACATGTATTTGCGGACAATACTAAGCTAACCAGGGTAATAACTTCTCTGCAGGACGTGGCAACCTTGCAAGAAGATCTGAACAAATGAATGAGGTGGGCAACTACATGGCAAATAAGGTTTAATGTAGAAAAATAATGCATTTGGGTGGCAAAAATATGAATCCAATCTATACACTAGGGGGAGAATATCTGGGGGAATCTAGGATGGAAAAGGACCCGGGGTCCTAATAGATGATAGGCTAAGCAATGGCATGCAATTCCAAGCTACTGCTAACAAAGCAAACAGAATATTGGCATGCATTAAAAAAGGGATTAACTCCAGGGATAAAGCTATAATTCTCCCGCTCTACAAGACTCTGATTCGGCTTCACCTGGAGTATGCTGTCCAGTTCTGGGCACCAGTCCTAAGGAAGGATGTACTGGAAATAGAGCGAGTACAAAGAAGGGCAACAAAGCTAATAAATTGTCTGGAGGATATTAGTTATGAAGAAAGGTTGCGAGCACTGAACTTATTCTCTCTGGAGAAGAGACATTGGGAGGGTATATGATTTCAAATACCATACTGGTGACCCCACAAGAGGGATACAACTTTTTATGGAATGGAGTTTAACAAGACACGTGGCCACTCATTAAAATTAGAAGGAAAGAGGTTTTACCTTAAACTACATAGAGGGTTCTTTACTGTAAGAGCAGCCAGGATGTGGAATTCCCTTCCACAGGCGGTGGTCTCAGCGGGGGGCAGTAATTGCAGATTAAACGCAATTACATTGATGTTATTTTTGAACAAGAAGAAAGAAATCTGAGGGACAGATTATTAGCAAGGGGCTACAGTAAGATCTGTTTTTTAAAAAAATGCCTATACTAAGGAACAAACTCAAGACTTTCTCCTCTTAGTTGGAGGTGGATGTAGGAAGAAAGAGAATACATTGAAATGTATCATTAAATATATAAAACAACATCACAAAATTAGGGCCGCACTCCATACACACTAGTACCTCTTTACAGCAGACCCTGCAACATCTACATTTGTAAAACTCACATCAGAATATGTTTCTTTGAAGAGTATCATCTCCTATGGAGAAGCAGGCCCATTTTAGAGGGATTTCAATGAATAATAACATGGATCACCTTAAGGGGACGTCCAAAGTGGTAACTGTCCTTACTTACTCTAAGCAAAATTATAAACACAACACTTTTGTGTTTGCCCCTATTTATCATGAGCTGATCCTAAAGATCTATGACATTTTCTATGTACACAAAAGGCCTATTTCTCTCAAATATTGTTCACAAATCTGTCTAAATCTGTGTTAGTAAGCACTTCTCCTTTGCCTAGATAATCCTTCCACCTCACAGATGTGGCATATCAAAATGCTGATCAGCATAGATATTGCACAGATGTGCCTTAGGCTGGCCACAACAAAAGGGCACTTTAAAATGTGCAGTTTTATCACACAGCACAATGCCACAGATGTCGTAGATTTTGATGGAATGTGCAATTGGCATTCTGACTGCAGGAATGTCCACCAGAGCTGTTGCCCTTGAATTGAATGTTAAGTTCTCTACCATACACTGTCTCCAAAAGGCGTTTCAGAGAATTTGGCAGTACATCCAACTGGCCTCACAACTGCAGACCACGTGTGACCACACCAGTCCAGGACCTCCACATCCAGCATCTTCACCTTCAAGACTGTCTGAGACCAGCCACCCAGACAGCTGCTGCAACATTTGGTTTGCATAACCAAAGAATTTCTGCACAAATTGTCACAAACCGCATCAGGGAAGCTCATCTGCATGCTCGTCGTCCTCATCAGGGTCTCGACCTGACTGCAGTTTGTCGTCGTAACCGACTTAAGTGGGCAAATGCTCACATTCAATGGCATCTGGCACTTTGAAAAAGTGTTCTCTTCATGGATGAATCCCTGTTTTCACTGTACAGGGCAGATAGCAGACAGCATGTATGGTGTTGTGTGGGTAAGCGGTTTGCTGATGTCAACGTTGTGGTTCAAGTAGCCCATGGTGGCGGTGGAGTTATGGTATGGGCAGGCGATGCTATGGACAAGGAACACAGGTGCATTTTATTGATGGCATTTTGAATGCACAGAGATACTGTGACGATTGTTGTGCCATTCATCCACAACCATCACCTCATGTTGCAGCATGATAATGCACGGCCCCATGTTGCAAGGATCTGTACACAATTCCTGGAAGCTAAAAACATCCCAGTTCTTGCATGGCCAGCATACTCACCGGACACGTCACCCATTAAGCATGTTTGGGATGCTCTGGATTGTTGTACACGGCAGCGTGTTCCAGATCCTGCCAATATCCAACAACTTTTCACAGCCATTGAATGGACCAACAATCCACATGCCACAATCAACAACCTAATCAACTCTATGCAAAGGAGATGTGCTGCACTGCGTGATGCAAATGGTGGTGACACCAGATACTCACTGATTTTCGAACCCCCGAATACAGTAAAACTGCACATTTTAGAGTGCCCTTTTATGGTGACCAACCTAAGACACACCTGTGCAATAATCATGCTTTCAAATCAGCACCCCCATCAGCGCCCCCCCTTCTGAACCGTACCAGGCCGCATGCCCTCACAATGGGGGAGTGGGTGCTTTAGGGCAGGGGGGCCCTGAGCCCCCCACCCCAAAGCACCTTGTCCCCATGTTGATGAGGACAAGAGCATCTTCCCGGCAACCCTTGTCTGCAGTCGGGGACTTATCGGAATCTGGGAGCCCCCTTTAATAAGGGGGCCCCAGATCCCAGCCCCCCACCTTATGTGAATGAGTAAGGGGTACATTGTGCTCCCGCTGTCCGGTGTCTTCTTCTGGGTCTCCCCCACTTTCTTCTGCTCTTTTGCCCGCTTTTTTGCTAGCTCTTGCCTGGTCTTCTCCGTTGTCTTCTTCCCTCTACTTATCTTCCGATGTTGACATAATGCTCTCTCCCGCTGTAATGCCGTGTGCGCGGTGTGCAACAACTTATATTGGCATGGGGCAGGGTCATCGGGTGATGTGACGCCACCATCCCATTATGCCCCGGTAACAGTATTGGTAGGTTGACATCTTTTTTCAGCATAAAACAAATTCTCTCAATAGCTGAAATTAAACTAAGTATCTGTTCCCTAAATGATCTATATGCAATCTCCCTTCAGGGTCACTTTAAAAGGTGTCATGGCTAAAAATAACTAAATGATGTGTTACTTTAAATACTGTGTTTTCCAACTCAAAGACACAGCCCACATAGTTCTGCTTTTGGTATACCATCTTGGATATTCACTTCCCTTAACCCTCCTGGCGGTATTCCCGAACGTGACTCGGGGTGGATTTTTGTGCCAAAATCGGTAACCCCGAGTCACGCTTGGGGTAGCTATGCAGAGCCTGCAGCGCGCGCTGGCTTACCTTGTTCCTGGATCCAGCGATGCCACCGCGCTGTGTGAGCGAGCGGGACCTCGCTCGATTCACACAGTGTCCTCCTGTGCCGCCGATCTCCGTTCCCTGCGACGTTACGACGCACGGGGGCGGAGATCGGCGCCAAATTCAAAAAAGTAAACAAACACATTACATACAGTATACTGTAATCTTATAGATTACAGTACTGTATGTAAAAAATACACACCCCCCTTGTCCCTAGTGGTCTGCCCAGTGTCCCACATGTACATTTATATAATAAAAACGGTTCTTTCTCCCTGCAAACTGTATATTGTCCATAGCAACCAAAAGTGTCCCTTTATGTCAAAAATGGTTTTAGATCAGCTAGAAAACAGCGATAATAAATTATAATCACTTGCAGAATTGTGCGATAGCGATTTGTGGGGAAATTCATCATAAAAAAAAAAATAATGACAGCAACAATTCTGCAACTGAGCAAATTTCAGTGATTTTGAGTTGATTACATTAATGAATAATTTTTATTTGAATTATATTATTATTTGTTATAATTATTTATAATTATTTATTATATTTTAATTTATAATTTTGTTTTTAAAAAAATGTCATACCCGGGATGCCTATAAAGCCTCGTACACACGGCCGAGGAACTCGACGTGCCAAACACATCGAGTTCCTCGGCCAGTTCAGCCCTGAAGCCGCCGAGGAGCTCCTCGGCGGGACGAGAGCTCCCATAGAACAACGAGGAAATAGAGAACATGTTCTCTATTTCCTCGCCGAGCTCCTCGTCGGCTTCCTCGGCCGAAAGTGTACACACGGCCGGGTTTCTCGGCAGAATTCAGCCAGAAACTCGGTCGGAAGCTGAATTCTGCCGAGGAAACTGGTCGTGTGTACGGGGCCTTAGACTCTGGTTTGGTCAGATTTAAGTGAGTTATTCCTAAGAATTATAGGCCTACAGTATAAAACGCCAAATTTCCTTGCAAATAATGGTACCGCTTTCAGCATCTTTTTTCTGAAAGAATCATACCGCCAGGGAGGTTAAACCATTTCTTGGCAAATTGTGTTATTTATATTATTTATTTTCAGTAAAATAATTAAAGCACTCCAGCTGCATAGAACTGTCCCTTAGAGGAAACACTGCTAATTTGCAAAATGTCCTGTTTTTAAGCAAATGAGTTCTGAATTTTTTCTTCTTTGGGTTATCTTGTTAGTCCATCACTTATTCACTGTCTTTCATTTATTATTTTTTTCTTCTTTCATCCTTCATTACTTATACATGGCTTGTATAGTCTCATTTCTTTCCAATTAACCTTGGGAAATTTGTGTGCATTTCCCTCAGTGGACACTGTTCAATATAAATTGCAATGGAACGACATACAATGTCCCAATTAACGTTAACATATTTCACACAGAAGATTATTATTACAAAATATGCAAGGGACTACATTGTATGCTTCTTAATTTTAGCAGTGTGTTTAGTACAGTTTTTAAAAGGTCATATTCCACACATTGGGCCAGATTCACAGTGGACTTATGACGGCGTATCTCCACGTACGCCGTCGTAAGTCCGACTGTGAGCCGTCATATCTGTGCCCCTGATTCTTAGAATCAGTTACGCATAGATTTGGCCAAGATACGAGCGGCGTAAGTCTCCTACGCCATCGTAACTTGGGTGCATATTTACGCTGGCCGCAAGGGGCGCTTCCATAGATTTACGCGTTGAATATGTAAAATAGGTAGATACGCTGATTCCCGAACGTACTTGCGCCCGCTACGCCGTTTACGTTAGGCTTACGTCCGGCGTAAAGTTACCCCTGCTATATGAGGTGCAGCCAATGCAAAGTATGGACGTCGGCAAGCGTATCTTTTTACGTTGTTTACGTAAGTCGTACGTGAATGGGGCTGTGCGTAGGTTACGTTCACGTCACAGGCATTGGGCCTGGCGTATCTTATGGAGCAAATTCGATGTGATACTGAGCATGTGCGCGCATGCGCCGTTCATTAGCTGCGTCATTTACGTGGGGTCATGATTCATTTACATACAACACGCCCCATACCAGTCTATTTTGAATTAGGCGGGCTTACGCCTGCCAATTTACGCTACACCGCCGCAACTTACAGAGCAAGTGCTTTGTGAATACTGCACTTGCCTGTCCAAGTTGCGGAGGCGTAGCATAAATAGGATACGCTACGCCCGCACAAAGATACGGCCAGATACGTGAATCTGGCCCATACTATTTTACCAAATTAGTTTGTTTTCATGCTTATTTTGTTTTTTGTTATGTATACACAAATTGCACAGTACACCTACTCACCAAGGTTAATAAATGTAAAACTCTGACATTTTTTATTTTTCCCCTACATCTTCAAAATCACATCTTGATTCAACTATCTTTGGATAAAACCATGTCTACTACTATTTGAGAAAAACTATCTTCACACTTGGTTGGTGGATCCTGGGCTGCTTTGCCAACTGAACTATAGTTGGTATGTGTACTTGGTATTAAAATGTCTCTCCAGATAGCATAACATTATATCACAAAATGATGGTACCACTGGCACCTGTACAAAGATCATCAGAGATTAATTTCCAGTGTCTAAAGAGCTAGATCAGGGGTAGGCAACCTTTCAGAGGTTGAATTCTACCTGGACGACATGGAGGAAATCAAAGATCCCCAGAGGGAGCGGGGTGGTGATTGTGCGTTGTCATCCCCCTTTTAAAAAATAAATAAAGCTCCCAATAAAAACACATTTTTACAATAGTGTCTACTGCCTTGCTTCAAATCATCTCCCCCTACAGTAGTATCCTCTGCCCCCCCCCTTCAGACCATCCCCCTCAATAGTAGTGTTCTCTGCCCCAATACACACGATAGTGTCCTCTGCCCCCACTGCAGTGCACTCTGCCCCCCATTGCAGTGTCCCCTGCCATTCCACCCAGTAATGTCCCCCTGCAAAGCAATGTCTTCTGCATCCCCCCAAACACACAGTAGTGCCTTCTGCCCTCCCCATTGCAGTGTCCTCTGCATACCTCTAACACACAAAGTAGTGCCCTCTGCCCTCCCCATAACAGTGTTCTCTGAACCCCCCCCCCCACAGTAGTGTCCCCCCCCTGCATAGCACTGTCCTCTGCACACCCCTCCCACAGTAGTGTTCTATGTCCCTCTATATCTGTCACCTCTGTGTTCACAACACACACCCATGTGTAGGTAGCTCTCTCCTACCTTATAGCTGCTGTACATCAGAGCAAAGTGAGAGGCAGCACAGTGCTGGGTGGAGGGTGGGAGTGGGAGCTGCCAGAGTTAACTTTCCATGTTAACAAGCAGTTGATTGGTTTATTGGACCACCTAGCAACCAATCACCTGCTGGTTAACTTACAAAGTTAACTATAGCAGCTGTCGTGCTTCTGCCCTTTATCCAGCACTGTTTGTCCTCTTACTTCACTATGGGAAGGGCTTGACACAGCTCTGATCATTTTCTACCTATCGGCTTCCCGTGATCATCAGGTAGATCACCATCGACAGGTTGCTGCCCTGGATCTACATAATAAGTGATGTTAAAGCAAATATGGGTAAGGGGAAAAGTTGTGGGAAATATTGTAGTTTCCTAATATAGCTAATTAGACGCTTTCCTTCATAAATGTAAAATAGTTCTTTTGCCTTTTTTATATTTCATTAGTCAATTATTTTCATACAGTATGTGTGGTAGTCTTTTGAATGCTGGAGGATGGAGAAACAAAGCAAATATGGCACAGGGAGCAATTAGATTGAAATAAAGGGTGCCCAAAGTAAATGTTAATAAATACCATGAACCTGTATTCACTTTGAATACCCAATCATGTATGAAGGAAATTAAAAAAAAAAATGATTTATGCAAACGCAATTAGTCTCAGTGCTTTAGTAAATCAACCCCAATGAGTGGAGGCATTTTTTTTATCCTCTAACCTCTTTTGTGAAATTCCCAGAAAATCTACTGGTCAGAAGAAGTACACAAGTTTCCTCTAATGACTGCAATGTATTAGCACTTAATTTACTTTGTGACGTTATTTTTTTTTTTTAATCCTATGCAGCTGGATCCATGTTTAACAAAACCTGAAGAATGGCAATGTAGCATTTTGTTATATGATTCTCTTTTTGTGTAACATCTTTCCTATGCTCTACTGCTGACTTTGGTTCAAAGAGAGGGAAGTGTACATTTTGCAGGCTCTGATTTAGGACAATGAGAATATGGCAGCAGTAGAGATTTAGCTATTAGGGCAGCCAGGTGCACACGACAATTGCCAGGATAGCAATTACTAGTTAAGGTGTGCTCCCGGATCTTGTGTAAATAAAACATTTTAATATTTGACCAGAGTATAGCTTTTATTCCTATTATATTCGTTACAAGCTTCATATATATACCTATTTTTGTTCTGCATTCCAGCATGTTCACAGCTTCAGTCACACACACAAAAAATAAAATAAAAAACGTAAAAATACTTTTTCTATTCCACATGATACATTTAACTTCTTTTCAGACACTTAGCTCATCATTTGATTCATTGTTCTGCATTTTATAAATGGACTACAAAGAAAATTCCCGCTATTACTGTCTGTGACCGTGCACTGGAGAGAGAGCAAGGTGATATCCTTGGTTTATTACGAAGAGACCATACTTATTTCTCCTGCTCCACAGCCAGAGGGCTATTTTCACACCACTGCATATATTGACAAAAGGGCAGAAGAAAAATATGTTCTACTTTTCTTCTGTATTAAATGTGAAATTGGTTTATTGAGGAAAAATGGAATCTCCAGTCTCAGCGGAACTCTCTGTACAGATTATTCCGGCTTTTCTACTGCTCCCAGGGTCTTTCCTGTGTGTATTAAAAACCATATCAATGTTACAACACTAATGGGAAATACTATGGGTGATGTATAGAGTACATGAACTGACATACAGTATATGTAGATATATGTTTGAGATGGTAATTTCTGCTATAAAAGGAACATATAAAAACATATTTGGGATTGATAAGGTTTAACTTTGCAAGATAACTTTGTTTCACTCATTGGTACATGCTTTGACACTGTTTACTCCGGTCTTCACATTTGTCCGTCACTTAACCCTCATCCTATTTACATTGCTTCTAGCAATCATACACTATATCACAATCATATGGGAGAGAAACTGGAGGTTGTAAAAAATATTAACATCTACTGAGTGATTGAGATCAGTTCATTCTGAGTTTATCTCTCTTTGTGTTTGTTTAAACTTTAAGCTATATAGAACAGCCAACTACAAACAATTTCCTGTTTCTATTAGGATTTTTAGATGCCTTATTTACTCTGAAAATGGCCAGTATTATCTGAATGTTGCAAATATATTAGCACTTGCCAGATAAAATGTAATATTCAGCTTGTCATAATCGTTTCTATTTGTGAATTAGAATTGAAAGGCAAGAATAAATCAGCTGTTGATTTATTATAAAGCTACCACTGGCAATACAATTCCTGAAGCCCCATAGACATAGATATCTTTATTAGAAAATATGGAGTGAACCTCTGTGTCTAAACTTCATCCCTGTGGACATTGAGGTCCAAGAAAGACAAGAGATCTTTATTTTGAAGACAATTATTTTCTTGAAAGCCCTATCTTGGACTATCTACTTAAAACGGATTTCCCCAATATTTACTTAAAATATGTTACAGTATGTATGGCATTTTTTTTTCTAAATTTTACATTGTCTTGTCAGTAGAGATCTTATGTAAATTAAAAGTCTAATGCCACATACACACGAAGTTTTTCATGACGTAAAAATTACATTTTTTAAAATGGTCATTAAAAACGACCGTGTGTAGGCTCCAGGGCATTTTTCTCGACGTGAAAAATGGGCATTAAAAATTTAGAACATGCTCTAATTTTTCGCGTTGTGAAACAAGTTATGAGACAGGAGCACTCATTCTGGTAAAACTAGCGTTCGTAATGGAGATAGCACATTCATCATGCTGTAACAGACTGAAAAGCACGAAAACTGAAAAGTGCGACTCGTCTCTCACCAAACTTTTAATAACACAAAATAAGCAAAAGCAGCCCAAAGGGTGGCGCCATCTGAATGGAACTTCCCCTTTATAGTGCCGCTGTGCGTGTTGCACATCACCGCGCTTTGCTCGAGCATTTTTTTTTCACGATCGTGTGTATGCAAGGCAGGCTTGACAAGAATCACGTCGAAAAAAAACTTTGTTTTTTCTAGAACATTAAAAATGGTTGTGTGTACGTTGCCTGAACAAAAAAAACTTGAACTGATTAACTCACAGGGGAAAACAAAGTCTTCTCACATTTACTATCACGATGACCAATAATTGTATGAACATGATTACCCTGATCATGAAAACACACACACACAAACATGACTTACCATCACCCTCAGCTACTGGCTTGTGAGAAACTCACACTCTTGACACTAGTAAACAAATAACAGGCTAATATGCAGTACACTGATGTACTTTTTCTAGCAGTTACAAAGTTATCCAATCCACTCAATTAACTTACAGTGGTGCAGACCCTTACTTACTTACTAAGGAAAAAAAATATTGCATTTTACCTGTCTGTGTGAAACACATAAAACACTAATTGAAATATATGAATGCCGGCATACCCCACTTTTAAGTACACAATGGGGTTTATTTACAAAAGCTGAAAGCGCAAAATCAGACTCACTTCTGCATAGAAACCAATGAGCTTCCAGGTTTTATTACCAAAGCTTAATTGAACAAGCTGGGGTTAGAATCTCATTGGTTTCTATGCAGAAGTGAGCCTGATTTTGCGCTTTCCAACTTTAGTAAATAAAAGTGGGGTATTCCTGTATAGGGGCAGTAATGTCTAAATGATAATCCATGATCTGATGAGGCTGATTGCTGGAGTAGCAATAATATTATTGATAATTGTATAAGATGGTGAGTTTCACAACTACTCATAGAGAACATTGAGTCAATAGCCCTAACGTCTGCTATATTGCTGCTTCTTAACAAATTAAGAGACAATCTGTTAAGGTTAACCATTTTTTTTAGGTTTTCATTGACTCTTTTTTAAATCTCTTGACTGTCAATAATTGTGATGTAAGCAACACTTAGGCCCCGTACACACAATTCAGCCAGAAACTCGGTCGGAGCTGAATTCTGCAGAGAAACCCGGCGTGTGTACACTTTTGGCCGAGGAAGCCGACGAGTTCCTCATCGAGCCAAATAGAGAACATGTTCTCTATTTCCTCGTTGTTCTATGAGGAAAGTTGGCTCGCCGAGATCTTTGGCGGCTTCACACAGAACTCGACGAGCAAAACGATGAGTTTTGCCCGTCGAGTTCCTCAGACGTGTGTACGGGGCCTTACAAGTGACCCAGTAACACATTGCAATAATAATAAAAAAAAATATTGGTTCTTCATTAAAGCATAGACTGTAACATTTTTTAAGGCTCCAGGCTGTCTTGGCGCTGATAATAACACAAGTCAATGAAGGTCCACAAGTGGTTTCATTTATTATTACTGATTTCCCTGTATGCACCTGGAGGGCTTTGCTCTGACATTTGAAAACATATATTTACACCGCGTTAAAGCTTTTATTTTGTTCCAAAAAGATTTTATTGGAGTTTTTCACAAAATATACAGAGAAATACCGAAAACTGGGGTACAGGTTCAATATACAATAAGCTCAATAGTAGCTAACAGGTTGCTAACATCACAATTGTCCAGATAGAAGTTCAGACACCACTATATGGAACTCTATAATAGCACAGGCAATATGTAAGCCTCAAACCTGTAGTGGCTTCTATCTTTGAATGTGTGTCTTGACTCACATTAACTCACTAGCACTCTCCGAGACAATCCGAGCTACCAGACGGTGCCTATTCATAACAGCCCTGTATCACCCAATTCTGGCTTCTCAGGACGGTAATCCGAAGGCCAGGGCTGACCCAAATGATCGGCACTAACCTCCAGACCCCCGACCATAAAGGGCTTAAACAAGAGAAAAGAGAAAAGAACATAAAAAGTAAAAAGGGGAAGGGTAAGTGAAAAAGAGAGAGCAATAAGGAGGGGATTGACAAGAGGGGGGTGGTAACCCACCTGCTACCCCCACCGTCTACTGTTTGCTGTTTACATCGACCGGGTCCTCCAGAATTCCGGAATCAACCATCTGAGATTACTTGTAGCCAGATAATGAGTTACACATTATGTTGTAACAGATCCTGATATGGTTGGGATTTTTTAAACGTGATCCACGCCTCCCAAATCGCAGAGAAGCTTGAGATCATGTCCCGTGAGACGAATATCAGCTCCTCCGCGTTACAGCTTTTAAACGCTATATAGGCACTGACAAACTTTACATATGATGGGGATACTAATGCGAAAAACCACACTATATGGAGAATAAGGGCCTTTATCCTTGCTGAGAGCAAATTATATATCGCCAGCCTGGGGAATTACTAAGTGATTGGTCTGTGATTGGGAGCTGCTGCCTGGTATTATTGGGAGGCTTTTTACCTAAGCCAGCTGAGGTGAGAGGCTGGGGAAACGGGGTCACTTGGAGTGGAGCACCTTACCAGTTTGCAGTGGATTCTGTATCACTACACACTTCAGGAATTGCTGTGGACATCATCTAATAATTATTTTTTGTGCATGTGTTTGGACTTAATTTATTCATTTTATGGAGGAGCACATATTATTGATCCACCTGTTGCACATCATTGCATGATTCATTTATTACGCATCTTTTATATCATCAATTTCAGTAATTGATGTGGACATTGTTTTTTGAATGTGATTGGACTTATTTCATTTGTGTGGAGGAAACACTTGTCATTTTTTCACTTGGTGAACACTATTGCTATTTAGCACTTGGTGTGCATTATACTTATTATTGCATTTATTCACATTATATTTCCATTGTGTATCACTAATGCACGTTAGTAGCTGATTAGTTATATTTCAGTTTTATTTGCATTGATTTATTATCATTAGTTGTGTTAGTAGCAAGCGCCATTACACCTTTTTCTTTTTTCATTACTGACAAACTTTAGCATGGGTTAATGGCTGTAAGTATCAGCCCTAAAAGGAAGAAGAAACCCAGTAAATTACATTGCGAAGGAAGAAAAATCGACACATCAATGACATCACAGTTTGCTCAACTTTATTCCACAAAGCCACAGTGACAAGTCTGCACCTACAGGCCACCCACTATGACATTTTTCACCCATTAGGGTTAAGCCTTGATGGGCGAAAAGCCTCAGCCGTGTTGCCCCTAGGCAGGGTTTTCTAGTTATGACCATGGAATAAAGTTGAACAAATTGTGGTGTCATTGGTTTGTTCCATCATAGGGCATTCAGTGTGTAAGCAGCTGTTTTTTGGTATGATACCAGACTCCTAGGGGACATTAGGTAGTGGAACCTAGGGAGCTCAGCATGATCCTGCATATTGTTTCAGGGTAAATAGAAAGTTCATGCTTAGAAACAATGCTCTTTTGTCTAGCCTCCAAGACATACACTCATTGTGGTGTTATCTCCACAAAAAACTAAATCCAAGCACTTCATTTGGATACAGCACACTGCTTTTTAAAGAGGGACTGCAGTTTGCTCACATAATTTAAAAACATCTTTGCCATTCTAAAACTTCCCTCCAACCACTTTGAATAAAAAATGTTATATACAGTAAAACCTTGGATTGTGGGCATAATGTGTTTTGGAAACATGTTTGTAATCCAAAGCACTTGTATATCAAAGCAAATTTCACCATAAGAAATAATGGAAACTCAGATAATTTGTTCCCCAACAATTCATTCATAAGTCCTTCAGTTAATAGTCCATATACAAAAGATTATAGCAACGTGATAGGTTGTGGAACTATAAAATGTCCATCCACAAATGACAGGCTCCACAAGGGGATTAGAAGCAAAATACAGCAGGAGCTACAGTGTATAAACGAGAAGAGAGGCACCTATAAGTGTAGTAATGTGGTTACAGTTAATAAAGATTCAACATTTAGCAACTCATATGGTTGATGATTGAAAGAGGCACATCTAAGTATGCAGGCATCAGGGGTAAAGCTGTCCACATAGACGGTCCTCCGCACTTCCGGCTCTCACCGCTGTCAGTCTGCAATTGTGACCAGGAAGACTACCCTGCAGTAGAGCGATTTGAAATTGAGGCTTGAAGTGCTTGTGAAGCACAGCGTGGAAGGGATGACATTGATTGTGGTGTGGAGGATGGTCTATCAAGACAGCTTTACCCCAGATGCCTGCATACTTAGATGTGCCTGTTTTAATAATCAACCATGTGACTTGCTAAATGTTGTACTTTCACTAAATGTAACCATATTGTAACCATATTGCGCCTCTGTTCTCTTTTAAAAAATCAGTTGTGACATGACGCTACTTGTATCTCAAGACATTGCTTGTATATCAAGTCAAAATGTGTTAAAAAATGTTGCTTGTCTTGAAAAACACTCTCAAACCAAGGTTTTACTGTACTGTGATTCTGTACTTGCAAAAATATCCTGCAGAAATCTCCCTCCACTAAGTCTGGCTGCATCCATTTTAACCGTGGGCAGCTGAAGCTGCTGCCTGTTCACTTCCTGGATTTAAACAGACACACAGAGCAGAGGCACACCTGCAGCTCTGCAGTCCCGCAGCACTTATTGGCCCGCCTTTGACTCATCCCCCCTCCCTTCCTGGCAAACTCTCACGAGAATGAGAGAGAGAGCTGTGCATGATGTCATAAGCCTAGGCTTTTTACCAGACAAGAAAGAGAAAGTGGGCTGTATAAGGTATTTACTGGCAGAAAAAAAAAATGTTTTACTATCCAAAGTTAAAAACAACAAGGGCAGAAGATTTAATAGATGGAAAAAAGAACAAATTACTGAAGGTCTGTTTTAAGTACAGAACTCCCATAGACATACACACAAAAACGCTGAAGGGGAAAGGGAATAGCTGCTCCAGATGGGAACCCAGATGAATATCCTCTGTTGCAGACAACTCAGGTGCAGTCAATGCACTTAACAAAGCAGGAACAAAGATTGTCTCTCGACAGCCGCATGCTGAACAAATTGTAGCCTTTTATTAAAAGGACAGCACTACAAGTCACAGCAAAATAAAATAAAACCTGACCACTGAAGCGTTTTGCACTGAAACTAGTGCTTAGTCTTGACTAAGCACTATTTTTAGTGCGAAACGCGTAAAAAATCAGGTTTTATTTTATTTTGCTGTGACTTGTAGTGATGTCCTTTTAATAAAAGGCTACAATTTGTTCAGAGTGCGGCTGTCCAGAGACAATCTTTGTTCCTGCTTTACAAAAACGATGAACCTAGTCTTCTGCAGACCTCTTATTTGCCTGTACTGTATGTATAAATAATGGAAAATTGGGACAGTGCATTTTGTCTCATGTCTCATGGTAAATTAAGCCTTTATACCACTGTCTTTCATGCCAGATAGTTTACTGAATATAGACTTTGTAAAAATCCTTAGGCTTGATAAGACTCAGTCAGCCCTAAATATATCTTAGCGTTCAGATGGAAATAAGATGAAAACAGGTAAGCACTGCCATGTATTATTGTGCCCACTGGCTAAATGGCTTTTACTATATCTCCTATTTTGTCTTCTTCCTTCAAAATCTTAAGTGGTTGCTTGGGCCACACGTGTTTTCATTAGCTGTATAATATGAAACAGTATTCCGGAGGGTTCAACTTATTCTGTGCCAGGTCACAACTGTGAGAAGAGATGATGACTCTTACAGCCTCGTAAATTATCACTTTGTGCAACTTAGGAGACTTTTCAATGTGTTGCTGTAAGCTGTTCTCATTCCACAGTAGGTTAAATATCCCCTCCTCTTAATGCTGCTTGGTGATAAATGCTCTCATTCCAGCATAGCATTATCTCTAGATGAGCTGAAATAACTAAAATCATGGGACTACTTGAATGTGATCTGAGAAACACTTGGCATAATATTAATGAATAAAAGCCTTTATAAACTCTCTGCTAGTCATGATGGATTTTTAAGGCTGATGGAGTGTATTTGTCACAGTGCTTCAGTGAAAGGAACACCTGACATTTTTTATGCTAAAAAGAGAAGAAAAACATACACAAATATATACTGTATATTACTATTATCTATTTGAATATTACGTATGTATAAGGCTTAGTTTACTCAGCTGTAAGAATTGGCGCACAATTCTAATACCATCCAAAAGCTCCCCTTGATGATCAGACATAAAGGAGTACTCTGCATCAGTGGTCATCAACCCTGTCCTCAGGGCCCACTAACAGGCCAGGTTTTATGTATTACCTTGGGGAGATGCAGACTAGAATTCTGCAATCACTGAGCAGCAAATTGTATCACCTGTGATTTATTTCAGTTATCTTGCAAACCTGACCTGTTAGTGGGGGTTGATGACCACTGCTCTGTAGAGTGTTTATTAACCTCCCTGACGGTATTCCTAAGTGTGTCTCGGGTGAATTTTACATACCAAAAGAGGTAACCCCGAGCCAGACTCGGGATCGCACTGAAGGATACAGGGGGAAGTTACTTTCCTTGTCCCTGGATCCTGCGATGTCTCCCCGCTGTGTGTGCGAGCTGTCATCTCGCTTGATTCACACTGGTGGCGCGATGCACGGGGGCGGAGTTCAGCACCAAATTCAAAAAATTAAAAACACAGTTTAGATACAGTATACTGTAATCTTACAGATTACAGTACTGTATCAAACAATTACACATCCCCTTTGTTCCTAGTGGTCTGCCCGGTGTCCTGCATGCAGTTTTATATTATAAAAACTGTTCTTTCTGCCTGGAAACTGGAGATTGTCCATAGCAACCAGTGTCTGTTTATGTCAAAAGTGGTTTTAGAGCAGCTCGAAAACAGCAATAATAAATTAGAATCACTTGCAGAATTGAGCGATAGCAATTTGTGGGGAAATTCGTCATCAAACACTGAAAGTAATGGCAGCGACAATTCTGCAATTGAGCAAATTTCAGTGTTTTTGCTTTGATTACATTATTGAATATTTTTTATTATAATTACATTATTATTTGTTATAATTATTTATAGTTATTTATTATATTATATGTAGCACTCTCCCCTGCAGGAGCCGCTGGATAGAATAGGGATGGCATGTTACCTCTGTGAGCGTCTAGCTGTATGATGATGATGATGATGATGATGATGAGAGCAATGATGGAATGTCCAAACAGCAAGTGTCTTTTCTTGTGCTTTATTTTACCCAACACGGTAAAACAATAACTTGAGGTAGATAGGGAAAGATGGGTGAGGAGGAGAGTAGCAGATTCAGGCCTAACAGTAACAGCAGTCCTGCTTCCGACAACACTTTACCTTCGTCGCCACTCCAGCCGGAAGGGTCACAGTGCACCCGGACAGGCCTCTCACACCGACTTGGCAGCCAGGGTATCACTCGGAACCTTGGAGGGAAATAAGTCTCTGCCACAGACTCTTCCCTAGAACGTAGATCATGAATTAAATCTTCCTTAGTGAATTTTGTACCTGAATCTTCCTCAGGTAGTTCTCAGTTGGTCACCGATTGACAGGTTGCTGACATCCAACCTCTCAGTGTCCAGTTATCTTGATCCCCAATGGATTGTCGAGGCCCTATTGGATTGCCTGCCTCTCTGGCTCTCCTCAGGCTGACTCCCCACCGAACAGCTATCTCGCTTGGGATCTTCCCTCAGAACTTGGGGACCCAGTCGATTACTGGGGCCCCATCACTACTTCAGTTGTTCCGGGCCAACATGGTCCTGGAACCAGGAACACCGCATAGCATGTGCACCCCGGCCTGGTAGGCCATATCGCTGGGGCCCGTGATGTGTGGTCACCCTGAAGGTGGGTGCCACACCTGGAACAAGACCCCCGCCAAAAGGCGTCTGCTCCAGAAGTACTCTCCCCCAGCATGCCCCATAAGGGAAAAACCCTCCTGATTGGCTGCTGGCGAGAGACACCCCAGCCTGGAATCCACTGGCGTCACCTGTGACCCCGGGGTGGAATAGCACCCCTGGAACACAGAATGGACCCACAGTGTAGCCCAGCCAAAGCAGAGACCCAATTTAGTCAAATCAACCGGATGGGAGCTAACTAACTCTCTCATCCCCCTTAAATTTAGAAATAGCACCTGTACTGAAAGTACACAGGCGCTACATATAATTTATGATTTTGTGTTTCAAACTTTATCATACCCGTGATGTCTACTAGACTCTTGGTTGGACAGATTTAAGAGAGTTATTTCTAAGAATTACAGGCCTACAATATAAAACGCCAAATTTCCATGCAAAACAATTGTACCGCTTTCACAGATTTAAAGCGGGGGTTCACCCTATCGACAGGAAAAAAAAAAAAAATTTTTCTTTTACCTTTAAATCAGGCACTGTAGCGCGAGCTACAGTATGCCTGTCCCGAATTTTTTCCCCCCATACTCACCTTGTAGTCGTCCATCGAAGATACCGGGGAATGGGCGTGCCTCTGGAGACGGAGGATGATTGACGGCCGGCTCTGGCGCGTCACGCTTCTCCGGAAATAGCCGAAATAGGTTTGGTCTTCACGACGCGTGCGCATAGCCTGTGCGCACGCGCCGTGAAGAGCCGAGACCTACTCCGGCTGTCTTCGGGGAGAGTGACGTGCCAGGGCCGGCCGTCAATCATCCTCCCTCTCCATAGGCACGCCCATTCCCCGCGGGAGCCGAAATCTACGATGGACGACTACGAGGTGAGTACGGGGTTAAAAAAATCGGGACAGGCATACTGTAGCTCGCGCTACAATGCCTGTCTCGATGGTAACATCAAGTACGAGAGGGTGAACTACCGCTTTAAGTAAGGCTTTCCGCACCAAAAATCTGAAAGAATCGTACCGCCAGGGAGGTTAAAGGATAAGTTCACCTTTTAACAACAAATAATAAATGCACATTTTTTTGCAGGTTAAAAAATGTGCATTTATATATTTTTTTGTTTCTGTAAAATCTAATGCATTGCACCAGTGATCAATAGATCGCTGGTGCCATGCAGGTCTCTTGCAGACCAGTCAGAGTACCTGTGTGCCCGTACATCATACGGGCAAGCAGATACAATCTGACAGGAAGACTCAATGAACTGCCACAGTGCTCCACAGGCTTTTGCAAAGGCTGTCGGGACTTGTAGTTTTCTATTCACAGAGGACTGTGAATGAGTGATGCCCCCCCCCCCACTCGGCCATATTTTTTTTTTAATTGTGACAGCTAGCGCGGGGGGGGGGTAAAAGATTACCACTTGCTGTTGAGGCAGGAGATTGGGGGGAGCAGGGAGACCGGTCTGTTCATAACATGCTACAAAAGGTGAACTTTTAACTTTTTAGGCCTCATACTACCCACCACCATGAAAATCTTGTAAAATACTGGCAATGATGAACACACACCTCATTTAATGCACTGTTTTACTGAGTTTAATGTAAGAGGCTTTCCTATGCAACAAAGAGGTGTTGCTTTATTCTAACATGTTGCTGAGGGGATTTACCAGATACTTTTTAGTGCTAGAAATAGCCCCCATAAATCACCTGAAAATCGCCTCCCATCAGGGCTGGACTGGGACAAAAATTTGGCCCGGGACTTCATCCAGACTGGCCCACTTTGACAGGTCTCTCCCATGGCGGCTGGACAACTCCCACACACCCCCCCCCGACCACCCAAGCCCCCTCTCCCCCTTCACTAGCCACTAGCCATTCTACTTTATTAGAGTAGAACGGCTGGTACTGGTACTCTTATAGGCAGTACCAGTGGGGAAGCTAGACATTATTTCACCCGGGGCAAAGAATCTTTTTCGGTGCACCCCCTTATGGGACAAGATTAGGCAGAAGTGAGAAACTCCCAGGCCATAGCTGTTGAGTCAGCTGTCTGTCCCCTCCCCCGTGCTCCTCTGTCGTCCCCCTGATCCTCTGGTCCTCCCCCTGCTTCTCTGTTCCCCCCAGGTGAGTGCTGCGGGGAGGGAGAGGAGGTGAGCGCTGCGGGAAGGGAGAGACAGAGGAACAGAGGGGGGCAGCGGTCTGCTGTCACTGAAGCCAGCCCACTGAGCCATCGGCCCACCGGGAAACTCCCTGTAGTCCCAATGACCAGTCCATCCCTGCCTCCCATTCATTTCAGAGTGACTTTTTACACTGGGGCGGTGTGCTTGCGGGACGTTAGAAAAAGTCCTACAAGCAGTATCTTTGGGGTGGTTTTGGGGCGCTGTATACAGTGCTCCCAAAATGCCCTGCCCAATGAAATGAATAGGCAGTGCTTCCAAAGCGCCTGAAAAGCGATTTGGAAGCGCAGCGACATGGGCGCTTTTAACCCCTTCATCAGCCACTAGTGGGGGTTAAAAGCACCCCGCTTAAACAGCGGTAAAGCACTGCTAAACAAGCGGCGCTTTACCACCAACACACGTCGGCCCCAGTGTAAAGAGGGGTATTAAGGGACCGCAAGCATCTTAAAGGGACCAATGCCATAGTATTTATCTATTGGAGGTGGAGAGTGTCGGAGTAACGTACAAGCCCTTTCAACACATTATTCAAAGGCTCACATTTTACATGAGGTGAGAGTTCTGTAAGCATGGGAGCATTGCACACAGTACACTATATTGTTCATTAACCACTTCCGGACCGCTCACTGTCATTATACAACTGCTGTTTAACCACGTGGTTAGGAGCCTCCGCCGGAGGCTCTTTACCAAGATCGGAGATGCAGGGTGTCAGACTGACCCCACGGCATGCGCCGTCAATAGACGTCCAGCCAGGATTACACAACAACTTCCCGGACGTCAATTTACTATTGACCGTGCGGGAAGTAGTTAAAGAGGGATATCGTTGTTATGGCAGTAGCTAGCTGCCATAACCCCAGTTTCCTCTTCTTCAGCGGGCAGTCCACTTTCAGATAAAAGTGGTCTTTGTGGCAGATTCGCTGTGTGATCATTTTTATGGGCGGTGGGAGAGGGCCCCCTCCCGCCACTCTCTGGTGCCCTCTGCCGCTTAACAGAGCTGCTGGCAGCGCCGGAGGTGATCGGGTCCCCTCTCCTGCTCGTTATGGAGATAAGTGAGTGGAAGATGGCCCCCACCAGTCTCCATACCATTGCAGGGCGGAAACTACATCAAAACGTCACTTCCAACCATAGCTCTTAATGCAACATTTTTTTTTTTTTTTTTTTTTTAAATGACATTTAATTTAGTTTAATTTTGTATTGCATTTTTGTGTAAATATGAGACCTGAGGTCTTTTTGACCCCAGATCTCATATTTAAGAGGTCCTGTCATGCTTTTTGTCTATTACAAGGAATGTCTATTACAAAAAACTGTTAAAAATTAAAAATAAAATGTAAAATAAGTAAGAAAAAAAATATTTAAACGCGTGCTTGCAGAAGCGAACGCATACGTGAGTAGCGACCGCATATGAAAACCACACATGTGAGGTATTGCCACCATAATTAGAGTGAGAGCAATCATTCTAGCCCTCTGTAACTTAAAAAAAAGGAACCTGTAGAATTTTTTAAACCTTGCATATGGAGATTTTTAAGGGTAAAAGTTTGTCGCCATTCCACGAGCAGGCGCAACTTTGAAGCGTGACATGTTGGGTATCAATTTACTCGGCGTAACATCATCTTTCACAATATAAAAAATAACTTTACTGTTGTCTTAATTTTTAATTAAACAAAGTGCATTTAAAAAAAAAAGTGTGCTTGTAAGACCGCTGCGCAACTACGGTGTGACAAAAAGTATTGCAAAAAACACCATTTTATTCTCTAGGGTGTTAGAAAAAAATATATTATATATAGTAATTTTCCAGCAAAAAAAATATATTTTAACTTGTAAACAACATGTTTTGAAAAATAGGCCCGATTCTTAAGTGGTTAATGATACACATGGATTTCCTCTGAATTAGTAGGTGGCTGGCACTAATCTTGTTGGTAACTAGATCAGAGAAAGCACACTAATATAACTTCTTAACCAGGAAGAATGTGATTTTAAGGTAGAGGGATCTTCAGCCACAGAGAGTACTTTTTTAGGGCCAAGAATCCATAAAGAACTAAAGGCCAATTCTGCCCACCAGCAGACATGTATACAGTAGTTAAAATATTACAGTAACTCTTTAAGACTGATGGTGTCACAAACTACGGTGAACGGAGTGAACCACAACTGCAGTTACCGAAAGATTTTAATACACTTCTCTATGATATGTGAGATTTCAGTATTAGACCCCAGGCGTCACTCCAATCAGAGAACGGGAGTTTGGGGGTTCACTACATCATCTCTCTCACATATAGGAATGCGTTGAGCTACTAAGGGTGGTGATATTACAACATGCCTCCAACCCGTAGCGTTGAAAGATTACGGTAAATGTGAATAAGCACAACTGCATTTACGATTCCAATGCACTTCTCTATGCAAGTGATTATCAGTACCTGACCCCAGGTGTCACTCCAATCAGAGAACAGGAGTTTGGGGGTTCTCTACATCATATCACTTTACATAAAGGAATGCATTGGGCCACTAAGGGAGCAGGTATAAGATACCTTTAACCCTTAGCATGAAAAAGTTAGAGCGAATATGTTCAGCATTTTATGGCAGAAGCCCTTATACAAGTAACAACAAATGTCAAGCATGTAGCATATGAAAATACTGTATGCAAGTAGCATTAACTTGAGGGATGCAATTGCAGTTTAAATGGCTTAAGAGTGTATGTCCCTTTAAGATATTCCACAACTGTTATATGAAGGCACCATTAGTAATCTCAAGCAGCATCGTAGTAATTACTAGAGCCAGATTCGAATACAGTACTTAATACAGCTATATATGAACCGGGTATTTGTACAGCAATAAATGTAGCGTAGTAATGGTACTTATCCATTTGCAGGGATGAGTGTTATCCAGTAAGCAAGTATTGCAGAAGCCTTGGGATTCTATAGTGCAGGGTCTCCTGGTGGGGGATAACTTGGGGTGTCCGCAGCAACTTTAGTAAGCTTGCCAGCGTTGATCTAGGTGTGTGACGGTTTCCAGTTTAGGGATAGATAGTAGCTGTAGTTTACTTGTAGCCAAGCCGGCTACGGCCGTCAATAATAGGACAGCGTTTACTATCCACGCTGTCCTGTTTATAAGAGGGAGACATGTGTAGTGCATTAAGCACTAATTCGAGTCGCACTTACGCGTTCCCCGTATGCGCTCCAGCGTGGAACGCAATACGCAGACAGGAGAGCGCCGATTACAGATGACTCCATTATAAAGGGAAATCATTTTTTTTCACAGCCAGCCAATTAGAAAAGTTTTTTTTTTCCGATAGGTTTTTAATCCATTATAAATCAACACCTCTTTTTATCAGTGAAGCCACATGACTGGTCATTTAAAGCTGTGGGGTGAAAATAAATTGCTGTTATTTCAAAGTATTGTCACACAGTGCAGGAGAATTCTTGTATAGTATCCATAATCTCATTATACTTTGGCTAATGTAATGTCAAAAGCCATATTTTGTATTTCAATATTTTTATTGAAAAGATCTGGTAACAACAGAAATAACACTGGAATACAGCCAATTCTCAGGTTGTCATCATATAAAGACACAGATAAATAAGAAATGAACAGTAAGCATAAGTAAAATCCATAATCAGAAGAAAAAGGCATACGACAGGCAAAAAAAAGGTCTCTGGTTAATATCCAAAGGTTAAATTTACTATCCATCAGCATCAAGAAATAAAACAAAAAGATGTAGTCCTGAGCAATATTGGGTCAGAGAGTAAACATTTATTATCATTAACCAGGAATTCAGCTATGTAAGGTGGAGGGCAGGAACAAAGGCATGGTATGGGGGAACAGATGCAGAGGGAGGAATGGGTGGGAGGAAAATAATGGGTAAGGAGTAGCGGGGAGACCCTCCCACACTAATCCCTGAGACTATAGTTGGGCACACAACCGTATAAGGCCCTAAATACAACCGAATATTCATTAAATGTAGATAACAAAGAAAAAGGGAAAATAAAGAGAAGAAGCAACGAGAGAAGAGGAGAAAGAAATAGAGAAGGAGAGGAAGAGAAAGAAGAATAATAATAAGAAGAGGGTCAACTTGGAGCTCATTGGGCAACTGAGATATAAGAAATCTACGAATCCCATATCTTATTGAACTTTTTAGAATTGTTATGAAGTATACGAGTGAGTTAGTCCTTAACCATGATCCAATTGAGTTTATTTTTTTGACGTAATCAAGGGCAATAACCGACTGCTTCCAATGCCTAGCAATTGTTATCCTTGCGGCCAGAAATATACAATTGATCAATTTCACGGACTTCCTGGGCACTTCATCAGGCAACGAGAATTTGCCTTTCGTAAATAACCCCCAATGTGTTATTATTTAAATCTGACACATAAAAATGCCTGCTTCTAGGGATATGCAAATGTTTACCCCTGTCACAGAATTTATATGATTACATATTCTGATATAGAACCTAGTCACGAGGGAGCATTGCCACCAGATGTGATGCATTGTCCCCAAACTAGTCACAATGTCGAAAACAGTTTGGCGATGTGGAAGGATGCATTTTGGCTACCAGGATCTAAATTAGGTACCAGCACAGGAGTGTTTTATAATTAGCTTTGATTAGAGTCGTATTTATGGAGACTTTAGATATATCATAAGCAATGTCCTTCCACTCAGTCAGATCAAATGTAAGGTTTAGGTCCTTTTCCCATTGGGTCATATAAGTAGGTTTTGGGTTAGGCTCAGTGAGAGAGGTATACACAGCATATATACGCTCCCTCAGAAGACCGCTGGTTTGGCAAGATATTTCAAAGTTCGTAAGTGTAAGGGGCCCTACTAGGAAGTTGAGTTTAGATCTGGCAAAGGATGCAATTTAATGGTATTAGAATATTTCACTAGAAGGCATTTTCATTGTATACTTAAAGTCTTGCAAGGAGTATACTTGATCTTCATTAAGATAGTCACCAATTCTTAATAGCCCCTTATTAAGCCACCACTAAAATGATCTTGATACCAGACCAGGTGGAAACAACAGATGGGAGCTAACAGTGTATGTGGGGAGGATAAAGAGTTGTGGTGACGTGATCTGTCCCAAACTGCTAAAGAATGTGATAGATAGGGACATAGTATAGGAGGACATAGACAGCTAGGAAGCCACATCAATGATCCTATGGCAAAGGGATGGCAAGAAAGTGCCTCATGGGAGATCCAAAGGGGAACAGAGTCATTAGCAGTAGTGTAGGCTAATTTGGCAATTTGAGCTGCTTGAAAATAAGTCTGTAGATTGGGAAGACCGAGCCCATCCCTTGGTTTCAGGGTATATAATGTCTGCTTCTGCATCTGAGGTCTCCTGTTACCCCATACAAAACGCAGAACTTCATCTTGTAGATGCTGTAAATCTCCCCTCAGAACTGCCACTGGCAAAGTTCTAATGTAGTAAAGAATCCTGGGTAAGAATGTCATTTTGACTGAGTTGATTCTGCCATGATAGGGAAAAATCTGCCAGAGACAAAGGTCCTCCCTAAGTTTTTTAAACAATGAGGGGTAGCTTGCTTTATAAAGACTCTCAATGGAGGATGTTAATTGAAGCCCTAAGTATGGAAGGGAGTGATGTGCCCATTGCAAATTATAAGTATCCCGAAGGGCCTATACCATGGCAGGGGATAACAAAACATTAAACATCAATGTTTTTTGAGAATTCAGGGCCAGAAAGTTGCAAGAAAAAATGGTCCAGCAGGGACAACAGATTAGGTAGAGTTTTTTTTTTTTGGTGATATACATAAGGGCATCTTCATCAAATAAAGCACATTTATGCTCCTGTTCTCCACAATTAATACCATAAATGTTAGGGTGTGAGCGAATCGCCATAGCCATGGGTTCAATTGCTAATGCAACAAGAAAAGGGGAGAGTGGGAAGCCCTATCTCGTGCCACATCTAATAGGGAATTGAGATAATTTGTAACCTCTAATGGAAACCTGGGCTAACGGGGAGCTATACAATGTTTTTAGTAAAGAAAGAAATGTAGGGCCAAAACCCAAGGTCTCTAAAGTGACAAATCGGTAATTCCAATTTAAGCTACCAAAAGCCTTATTGAGCTCCAACGAAAAAAACAAATGTTTCCGAGTGAGGGGAGCATCCCAATTGGTACGTACAGCTGAAATCAAAGTTATCACACGTAGAAAATGGAAGGCCCAATAGAACTGCCAACAACAACGAAAAAAACAAACATACTTACATATCTAATGACCAACTTATTAATACGTGGGTTAGATTTAAAATGTCTGATCTAAAAAATAACGTGTGGTAACAGAAAAGGTGGGAAATGCTATGTATAAAGCACAGCTACATAACAAAATATGTGCAGTGGATTATGTCCTATAACTGAACCACTGAGAAGCCACTGCCAAAAGGAGAGATCAACTAGTGACATACAGCAATTTCTCATGATGCACAATGAGAAGTTGTAGATTTCTTTGTCGGCAAATATGACCATAGAAGGGAGAGCAGAGAGGGAGGACCGCTGGATATGGACTGATTCCAGGATAAAGGACTATGAGAGATGAAGCCCAACTTTAATAGAATATTTTCACCTTCAGTGAATGTAGAGAAGGAGTGGGATTTGCCATTTTATAGGTGAACTGGAGCCAGAAAGGGTAGTTCCATCTATAGTACATATTTTGTTGTACTTAATTGTGACAGCAAAGGTTTAAATAATCACCCTTTTTTGGATCGTGGCCTGGGAGATGTCCGCAAACACTTGAATTTAGTGGCCCTCAATTTCAAGATCCAGATGTTCTCTAGCATGATGCATAACTGCCTCTTTTATCCTGAAGAAGGGGGGTTTCAAAAACACATCCCTGGAGGGGCCCATTCGGTTTTGGAGGAACCAGGGCCTTATGAATACGATCTATTTCTATATGGATTTCATCTGCAATATCCATTAGGGAATAAGTTATGGGGGTGGCATCTTTTTACCGTTTTTGGAAGGCCTCTGATAGGAAAATTATAGCGCCTGGTGAGATTTTCAAGGTCATCAATTTTTGCATAAGGTGGTCTTGTAGGTCAGTTATCATGGGAGAATTTTTATTTCAATGCACTCCAGATGATTTCCATACTCCTGGAAAGCTTGCTTTTTTTCAGAGGCCGATTTGTCAGTAGCCTTTGCCAACTCCCTCTGTAACAGATCTGCAAAGCAAGCCAGAGGTATTGGGTCCCCTGAGTATTGTGGCTGGACATATGGGGTATAAGGGGGCTTTCTGGGTCAAGTTCCTGGCTGCTGGGTTGGCTGAGAAGGATGTCTGCCATCTCCCTGCCTAAAGCTGAGAAAACATGTGAGTCCTGGCCCAGAGATAAGGCTGCAGTCTGTGAGGGACAAGTGAATCGGGAGTTTATGCGATGTGGGTGGGGTGCAGGGGTGTTGAATCTGGCCGTTATTGCTAGGAGTGTGCGGAGTAGCTTAGGAGTGCATCTGCCTCGGCCATCCATGTATAAGCTCTCCCAACAGCCATATTTTATAGTATAAACGTGCCAGGTAACAAATTATATATAATCCAGTCACTTAAGCTTTAACATGCCAATGTATTTTCAAGTGCTAGTTCAATCTTTTTTTAAATCTGCAGATTTTATTAAAAAAATACCTAGAGATCCTAATGTTATTTTTGTTCTAATGTGATAAAAAGTTCTTCTGTTCTCTGTTTCCTAATTGTACTCTTGCATTGTGCTCCTGACACTTCCAATGAACACTGCAAGTGGCTATTGCAAAAGAATGGTCTACTATTGTTACCATTAGTAGCCAAGTAGGCTGCAGGAGATCAGCAGCATTAAGATGCAACAAGAGATAAAACGAAAGGTGAAAAATGTTGTTAAAAAAAAGAAAACTAAACAAAAGGTGAAAAATTTTGTTAAAACAAAAAAGCATTTTTTTTTTTTTTAGATGCATAGTACCTTACCAAACTGAATATCATCCAATTTAGAGTCACTATTTTAATTTTCACGATTTCTCTATAAAATGGAAGTTTAAAAAAAAAAACACTATGCCTATCACTGTCTTTTTAGGGGCTATTTTAAAGTGGAGGTTCACCCAAAAACTTAATTTTTAACATTAGATTGAGGCTCATTTTGTCAAGGGGAATCGGGTGTTTTTTTTTAAATCGAAGCAGTACTTACCGTTTTAGAGATAGATCTTCTCTGCCGCTTCCGATTATGGGCTGCGGGACTGGGCGTTCCTATTTGATTGACAGGCTTCCGACGGTCGTATGCGACCGTCAGAAGCCTGTCGGAAGCCTGTCAATCAAATAGGAATGCCCAGTCCCGAAGACCATACCCGGAAGCGGCAGAGAAGATCTATCTCTAAAACGGTAAGTACTGCTTCGGTTTAAAAAAAAAACACCCGATTCCCCTTCACAAAATGAGCCTCAATCTAATGTTAAAAATTGTTTTCGGGTGAACTCTCGCTTTAAATAAACACATATTTTATATGTATTGGTTTATCTTTTAAACTACTCATGGGGGGTTATTTACAAAAGGCAAATCCACTTTGCACTACAAGTGCACTGCAAGTGCAGTCGCTGTAGATCCGAGGGGGAAATGCAAGGAAAATAAAATACAGCATTTTAGCTTGCGCATGATAGGAGGATAAAATCAGTAGAGCTTCCCCTAATTTCATATCTAAACCTGCGATTTACAATAACTGTACTTACAAGTGCACTTGCAGTGCAAAGTAGATTTGCCTTTTGTAAATAACCCCCATGGTGTGGTTCCTGAAAATTCCTGCTAGGTTTTCTCATTTGGGTGTTATTCTGTGGTATGTACAAATCACTGTTGTCTGAGTATGACAGTTTTTTAATTGTGTTAATGACATTATAATTTGGGGAAAATGCATGCATTTACCATGCGTATGTTCAATAATAGATGTAAATTAGTGCTCAACATTGTGCTGTTGCCTTTTAGCCTTACATGTGTTCTAGACACTTGAAATGCAGCTGATTCTATTTCCTCCATATTCATACTTAGAAGCGAGCAGGATGGAAGCCAATGAGCCATTATTTATTAAAGATGCGGATTATGTTTTCTGTACGTGTACACATACATTTGGAATCATCTATTTTTAGCCTAGAAAATTATTTTTAGAGAGGTTAAACTTGCAACTGCAAATCTGACTGTTGAAGGAAATTGCTGCTTGTTTCTTCATATCTGTAGTCTCAGTTACAGCTTTTACTGATAGAGAACTATTAGGAATGAATATTTTAAGGAACAACATATTTAACACTTTCCCTACCGAGTCATTGTAAAATGACGTCAGCGGGAATCCTCCCTCCCTCAGAGTGGACATCATATGACGTCCTTGCATTCCTGGGAGGCTATGGGGGGTGGGCGCGCCCCCGCTGCTTTGCTCGGGACCCGGTGCGCGTGCCCAACGGCCGCGATGTCCGCCGGGCACCCGCGATTGCGACGGCAGGACTATGGATCTGTGTGTGTAAACACACAGATCCATGTCCTGTCAGCGGTGAAGAGACCGATGTGTGTTCCCAGTACAGAGGAACACACATCGGTCTCCTTCCCTTGTGAGTCCCCCTCCCCCTACAGTTAGAACACACTTTAGGGAACATATTAACCCCTTCCTCGCCCCCTAGTGGTAACCCTTTCCCTGCCAGTCACATTTACACAGTAATCAGTGCAGTTTTATAGCACTAATCGCTGTATAAATGTGAATGGTCCCAAAAATGTGTCAAAAGTGTCCGATATGTCCGCCGCAATGTCGCGGTCACAATAAAAATCGCAGATCGCCACCATTACTAGTAAAAGAATAACAATTCCATAATTCTATTCCCAATTTTGTAGATGCTAGAACTTTTGCGCAAACCGATCAAATACGCTTATTGCGATTTATTTTACCAAAAATATACCATTTACAATAAGTGCCGCACAGCTCGTGCATGCGCAGTAGGAAGCCAGCTGTGAAGCTGCAAACAGTCACAGCTGGCTTCCCAAAGTAAACACACTGGTGCCGGGGACCCGAAGAGCCAGTTTGGCTGAAATTCCAGCATATTTATTCTACCGGGAAAGCCCAGGTGCTGCATACAGCATAAATGCCGGTATGGGACTACATTTAAATATGTAACATGCTCACGTAAACATAGTATAGCATACAGACATAGGCAAATAAAAAAAAATTGAAATGTGAAATGAGAAATGTGTCCGCGTGAAAGAGGTGTGAAAGAGGCCTAAATCATTCTTCAGCTGATTGTACACTGATGTTCAGTGTGCAAATTCTAGTTTTCCACAAAAGTTGAACAGCCAAATCATGCTGATTTTCTGTCTTTCCAAAAATAAAACACCATACACTATGCTGTCTTAAAAATTAACTCTATTTGCATTTTTATGTATCAGCATATGAAATCTTGAACTCTCATGCTGACTCATGGTGCTTCAACTTCTACATATGCACACCAAGTTACACACATGCTTACTCTAATATTTCTTCACATACTGGTCACTAAAATGTAGGGCTTTTATAATCTCCTTTGTTTATAGTTGTGCATAAATTATACTTTTTTTTTGTTTGCTTTTTTTTCATGGTATGCACATACTAAAGTAAAAAGAAAGAAAATGAGAGAGACACATCTCTCCCATAATAAGGGATTTTAATGTGAATTGCCAATACCGTTTAAAGGTGAACACACTGAACACATTTGTTTGAAAAAGTATCAAAATGTATTTGACGGACATAAAAACATATATAAATATTGATATAGGCCACAGTAGTTACAGAGTATTGCGAGATACAGATGGCCAACAAGTTTCGCACAATCGTGCTTCATCAGGGCCTTGCACCCGTCTTTAATGTCGTGTGGTCTAATCTGCTAAGAACTGGATACATCAAGTGCGGCCCACAGTATGTCCCAACACCAGGAAAAAACGCGGAGCGCAGCAAATCCCAGTGGCAGTCAGATCCACAAGGTTGAAAAGTATGGGTATTAGATCATTTAAGCACCCATTGTAAAGTCAAGATCTGTATAGGAGTGCAACAGACCGCAAACAGCAATTAAGCTGGGCAGTCCAACAGCATAGAGCCTTTAAACAAGGTGCCTGGTAGGAGCTGGTGCTGGCTGATCCACAGACGGCGCACTTTTCAACCTTGTGGATCTGACTACTAGTGTTGAGCAGAATACGCCATATTCGATTTCACGATATATCACGAATATATAGACGAATATTCGTGAAATATTCGCTAAAATCTAATATATTCGTGATATTTTATCAAAAAAAAATTTTTTGCAAAATTTCGCTAATGCAAATGCGAAATTGATTGCGAAATTTTGAAACATTCAATTTCACCTGCCCTTTGGAAAAAGTGTGGTTTTACGTAATGGACCCTGCAACTAACAACAAGGTATTAATAAAATAAATACATTATTATATAGATTTGAGGGTTTACTTTGACCAATTTGTATATTGATTAGTTTAATAAATATTGAATAACCATAGATTTGGAAAATACAGATCTCTCCTCTAGACTGACCTGTATTGAGTTAGGTAAAGATCAAACGCACACTGGGGCCCCTGATTCTGTTGAGTTAAAAAAAAAGCCAAGTAAACCGTTTACGTTGACATCTCTTAAATGTCTTTATGTTAAACAGTTATTATTCTCATTAAAGAGGTGAAATGCAAATGATGACACAGGACAAAAGATGGAAAATTCTTTGAAGATGTGATACACTGGAAAAACGCACAGAAACACTCCACTCTCTCCTATGACAACTGTGGTAGGAGAACTCTGATTGGCTCTGATGCAAAAGAAGGGCGGAGAAAGTATTCGCGAATATTCGTAATACGAATATTCGCGATTGCGAATAATCGGCAACATAAAAGGATTGCCTCAGCTTAGCTACTCGGCCCAGGGTCTCTAATCATACCAGCAATGCTTTTAGACGTCGATGGAGATCACTAGGATGTGATCTGTTTTAAAAATAAATTTGAAAAAATACGAATATTCGGAATAGCGAATTTTGGCCGCGAAATTCGAGTTATTCGCGAATATTCGAATATGCCATATTCGTAACAAATATTCGCAATGCGAATATTCGTGAGCAACACTACTGACTACCACTGGGTTTTGCTGTGCTCCGCGTTTTTTCGTGGTGTCAGGACATACTGTGGGCCACACTTGATGTATCCAGTTTTTAGCAGATTAGACCACACAACATTAAAGATGGGTGCAAGGCCCTGATGAAGCACAATTGTGAGAAACTTGTTGGCCATCTGTATCTCGCAATACTCTGTAACTACTATGGTCTATATCAATATTTGTATCTGTTTTTATGTCCGTCAAATACATTTTGATACTTTTTCAAACATATGTGTTCCCCTTTAAACGGTATTGGCATCTCACATTAAAATCCCTTATTATGGGAGAGATGTGTCTCTCTCATTTTCTTTCTTTTTATTTTCATTGCCAATTCAGATTGTGAGACTCCACCATCTGTTTCTAGAAACAATCCGACCCCTTTCTTTTATACATGGTATGCACATACTGTATTAAAATGCTAACAGTAGTTAGAAAGACCAACTGTATACCTTATTTTTGTTTTAGAGATGGTCTTTTCAACTGTTTCTACCTATTTTAAACATTGCTTTATATCAGCATACAGTATCATGGACACATGCAAAGTTCCTTTCTCAGCAATTACTACATATTCGTATGCTGGAAATGCAGTTAACACCTGCATGTTACTGGAAAACAAAATGTCCTTATATGACCTACATTTTCGAGAGAAACTTTGGTGAATTAAACAAAAATATTTGCCAACACCATTTAAAATGTATTTTACATAGAGATGCTGTAAGTACCAGAATATACTTTACCGTTATATCTTTTTACTATAATCACATCAGCTCATTTCTGTGGATGCTTTAGTATATCTGCAGTCTACTATTTTGGCAAGATGATGGTCAGCTTATTGGGGGCATCTAACAATGTATCTACAAACTTGGTTGCTGTGTTAAGTGGTAGGTTTCCTTCTTTCCCATACCTGTATGCCATCTTCTTAAGCACTTTTTAAGTGTTGTTTTAAAAAGTTAAATATCTCTTTTTATTACTATTTAATCATAAAAATGCAGTACCCATGCCATGCACATACAGGGTGTGTTGCAGTGTGCTGTTTTGATATAAAAAAAAGAAAAAAATATTCTGTTACCATGAAATAAATGGACTGCCTAACCACAATGGGGTAGATCCACGTACCTGGGCGCATTAATACGCTGGGCGCAGCGTATCTAAGATACACTACGCCGCCGCAACTTTTTTTTTTTTTCCAATGTACAAAGAATTTGCGCCGTAAGTTACGGCGGCGTAGTGTATCTCTGGCGGTGTAAGGGCGTGGAATTCAAATGGATGTAATGGGGGCGTGTTTTATGTTAATACGTCGTGACCCGACGTCCGTGGCAGTATCCCAGTGCACATGCTCGAAATTAACCCGGAAAAAGCCAATGCTTCCGACGGTGACGTCATTCTACGCAAATCCCTATTCGTGAACGACTCACGCAAAAGACGTAAAATTTTCAAAATTGTACGCGGGAACGACGGCCATACTTATTATTGAGTACGCCTCAAAACAGCACCTTTAACTATATGCCGGAAAAAGCCGAACGAAAACTACGTAAAAAAAATGCGCCGTCCGGACGTGCGTTCGTGGATCGCCGCAAATAGCTAATTTGCATACTCAACGCGGATTTCGACGGAAACGCCACCTAGCGGCCGCCAGAAAATTGCATCCAAGATCCCAGATGCCGTTGTATCTTGTTTTGTGGATATAAAACAAAGATACGACGCATGAAGTTTTAAATTACGCCGGCGTATCAATAGATACGCCGGCGTAATCCTTTTGTGGATCTGCCCCAATGTGTTCTAATGCTTATGTGGTAAGACCCGATAATAAAATTGAAATGCATAAGTCTGAATCCAGCATTAGGGTTAAGGTATACCTATACTTATTACACATTCAATATGTGTAATAAATAAATCTAATAATTAAATATGTGCTCCAATAATTATTCAATCATTCAAAAAATTCACCTTAGTAAAGAAAGATAAAAAAAAAAACACAAAAGAAATACATAAATATAAACATAAATGTGAATATTATCTATTTTATTAGGTATTTTTTAAATCAAAAGGCATTCTCTCCAATTAAGTTATTGCCAAGCTTAATTGCAGAGTAGATGGGCATGAACAGCTCAGTGACCAGCTTATCCCTTCAGTTGTTTTATATTAGCTGCTCTCTGTTACGCTCACATAGAATTCTGTGTGTCTAAGAATAATTTAAAATGATCTACTTGAATATGAATGTAGTATAAATGGCACTTTGTTTTTCCTCAACAAAGAACAGCAGTTTTTGCTGGCTCATAGTGGGCACACACAGAAGAATATATCAAATATTAATGCTTGCTATATAACGGTGGTGCGTTTCTCCCTGAGCATCACTTGCTCTCAGAAAACAATGATAAAGAAAGGATTGTTTTTGTAACACTGCGTATGTGAAGTAGCTCATACACTAGATTACACTAATCTCTAGAGAGGCTTTCACAGAACCATATCCTCTTAGTCATTTTATATTTTAGATACTTGAAATTTTTGAAACAACAAAACAAGCAACTTAAAAGAAGTATTTCTTTTAAGGGTAAATGCACACGCTTAAGCTAAATCTAATATATGCAGTGACGTTATCTTGTGCAACACCTGGCTCCTTACATTTTTTTTACAATAGCTGTGGGCGAGTTCAGGAGAGTAATAAATATGTATCATGTGTTTATATAATTGTAATTTATATTCAGAATATGTTGATAACAGCAACAACTAAAACACATTGAGGCATGTTTTTAGCAAAGCATGCAATATGAAGCATGCCATGAAGAGTCAGATCCCCATGTTATCATACTAAAATTATCTGCAAAGGTTTCATCTATGCCTTCTGACACATTCCTGAATGCTTTTCATGTTTCCTATGTTCTTTGTCTAGTATTGTCTTGTATGTGACCTGTTAAACCTCTTTTTCAGTTTATATACTTACCTAACATGTGTCAAGTAGAGATGAAGCTTTCTGAACCATCCCCAACACAATACATATAAAGAAGAGGTGCTTTGTGCACTGATCCAAATCATTTGGTGGAAGGGAGCTTATGGTGTGGGTCTGTTTTTTTAGGGGTTGGGCTCGGCCCCTTAGTTCCAATGAAGGTAACTCTTAAAGGGCTTGTAAAGGATTTTTTCCCCTAAATAGCTTCCTTTACCTTAGTGCAGTCCTCCTTCACTTACCTTATCCTTCGATTTTGCTTTTAATTGTCCTTATTTCTTCTGAGAAATCCTCACTTCCTGTTCTTCTGTCTGTAACTACACACCGTAATGCAAGGCTTTCTTCCTTGTGTGGAGAAAGCCTCTTGAGGGGGGAGGTGTCAGGACGCCCACTAACACAGAGCTCCTTTCTCTATCTGCAAAGTAGAGAGTGTCCTGACTTGCCTGCTCGCCCCCTCCCTCCTCAAGAGGCTTTCTCCACACCAGGGAGAAAGCCTTGCATTACGGTGTGTAGTTACAGACAGAAGAACAGGAAGTGAGCATTTCTCAGAAGAAATAAGGACATTTAAAAGCAAAATCAAAGGATGAGGTAAGTAAAGGAGGACTGCACTAAAGTAATGGAAGCTATTTAGGGGGAAAAAAAATCCTTTACAACCCCTTTAAGGCATCAGCATACCAAGAGATTTTGGACAATTTCATTCTCCCAACTTTGTGGGAACAGTTTGGGAATGGCCCCTTCCTGTTCCAACATGACTGTGCACCAGTGCACAAAGTCCATAAAGACATGGATGAGCGAGTTTGGGGTGGAGGAACTTGACTGGCCTGCACAGAGTGCTGACTTTAACTCGATAGAGCACCTTTGGGATAAATTAGAGCGGAGACTGCGAGCCAGGCCTTTTCGTCCACATCAGGTCCTGACCTCACAAATGCGCTTCTGGAAGAATAGTCAAACATTCCCATAGACACACTCCTAAACCTTGTGAACAGCCTTCCCAGAAGAGTTAACGATGTTATAGCTACAAAGGGTGGGCAAATTCAATATTGAACCCTATGGACTAAGACTGGGATGCCATTAAATATCATGTGCATGTAAAGGTAGCCATCACAACATTTTTCACAATATAATGTATTTTATTAGTAGTAGGAGTTAATAAAAAAACGTCTGAAACTTCATAGGGGGGTCAATAAGCTGAAGATTTCAAGAACCCCTATTTAAAACAAAGATAACAATGGAAAACAAAGTTACCCTTATGGTAACTATCTTGACATAGATTGGGGGCTTTGGATTGGAGGTGCACAATGTTGGCCTTTGGCTTAGACTATATCATAACCTTAATCATTTACCTAGCCTTTAAAGTAAATACTTAAATGTGCTATCCCTTAAAACCTAAATCTAACCCATAATCTTAATTCTAAACATTAAATTATCTCATTCAAACTACCAAAATTATTTGGCCATATTGTGCTGAGATAGATGCCAAAACCAGCTAGTCCCTGTGCCAAAACAAGCAAGGCTGGATTCTTGGGGCCATAATTACAGTATCTGATTTCAGCTGCCTCCATCTCTGCCTGTTATATAAACATCCTGTGAGTTGCACCAGGGACATTACACCATTACTTGTGTGCCAGCATATTTTTATTTCTGATATGAGAATCATGTGAGTTATACTGACATACTTGATATGTGAGTGCAGAATGGTTTTAAAATAGTTTTCAGTGCAGTTGGCTGCATTAGGAAACATAAGATATGGTAAAATATATATATATATATATATATATATATATATATATATTTAATATTACACCAGTATTACAGCAAGTCTTGGTAAAATGTCTTGGCTACAAAGTTTACATAAATATTGTAGTTTGTTCCACCTGAAACAAATGCGTTTATCTAAATGCAATTTCATTGTGCAGGTTTTAGCTATGATTTTCTTAAGAATTCCAAGCGTAAAGGTGAGTTTGCAAATTCTGAAAATATACAGTATCTCTGCTAATAAATTTTGCCTGTCTAAGTTCATTTATATGTTGTTTGATTTGTGATTAAATCACAAGTAATTAATGCAGGCTACACCCACAGGGACCTCATGAAGGAAGAAATCTTAGACTAGTTCATGGCCTCAAAATAAACCTTATGTTTGTATAAATATATGGGGAATTTTATTACACATGTTCTAAAGTGAATGATATTTACTTTAGAATCTGTAAATGAGCTCTTACAGCTAAGGAGGGCTGATGAATTTTACCAAGGGAGCAATGAGTGGCTACATTTAAAGACAACATTTAGTTGCCACTCAGGTAGAGAGGTACAGTCCAACTAGACTGCTGTGAGTCCAGAAACACAAAATCAAAGAAATTACCGCTCCAGGTGGTATCACCTATATTCACGCCGTCCTTGTGTTAAGGAGATGATGGGTGATGGCTCAGCAAAGGTAATGGCGAAAATTAAAGAGAGGACGGCCGCACTCCGATATAATGCCTTTATTGACAAAACTTAGTCCATACACCAATCTGAGACACAAGTACAGGTGAAATCTGATGCGTTTTGCACCGTTAATTGCACCGTTAATAGCTCATGATAGCTATGATTAAGCGCCATTAACGGTGCGTACCTGTGTCTCCGATTGGTGTATGGACTAAGTTTTGTCAATAAAGGCATTAAACTGGAGTGCGGCCATCCTCTCTTCACTATTCACCATTACCTTTGCTGAGACGGCACCCTTCATCTCCTTAACACAAGGACGGTGTGAATATAGGTGTAGCGCAGGCATTTTTGCCTTTTAATATTATATTAATGTTGTGCAGTGTTATTCCATGACTAATGTTATAAATTGGTATTTGGCACCACCTAGTGGCTAAAATGTGAAATGGACTTCATTTATTTTTGTTTTCAAGAACATGGTGAAATATTATGCAAATGACCTACCCATGAACACTCGGGGCTGAAGTGCATGCTGGGTAGGAGATAAAAGACCCTGTGGTGGCCATCTTGGGTCTCTTGTTCCTGGGATGCATGGCCTGCCAGCAGAGCTCTGTATGTGTGTGGGTTCCATAAAGCTCTGGCCTACATCGTGCGGAGAAGAACAGCAGCCCTTTTGATTCTGCTTTATACCACAGTGTGCTGGAGCAGCAGTGTGATCGAACCAAAGACCCTTGAAGGAGGTAACTGAGGACTCCCGGTCGTCTGTGATACAGAACAGCGTGACAGTGTGGTCACAGCAAACAGACTGAGATCCTGTGGAGTGGAGGCATCCATCTGTCTGGACCTCGTGTGGTGAGAGGGCTGATGCCCAGAACTTTGTACTGCTTTTCACACACCTAGACTGATTGCATAGTGTTGCTGGGACCGGTAGTTCCACCTAACAGTTCAGTTCAATAGAGTCACCTGTGCATAGGCCTCAAGCCTGATTTAACTATTTAGTGACTACCGCTGGAGGTACATTTCTAAGAAGGAGTACACAGATACTTTTCACAATTTAAGCTACTGTTCTATGTTGTTCTACATTGCTTTATTGATCAAAGAACTCTTTGGATTACAATCTTTGTCTCAAAATAGCTAGCAGAAGATAGAAGAAAGAAGACCAGATACTATACTGTATTCCTACTGCAAGGCCTTGCGGTGCTTTTACCACTTACTAGAGACTGTAGGGGGAATATTGAGTTAATTATACTGTGATATATCATTCTTGCCAAATACTGTGCGCCGCATAGTGGGTTTCATAGTGTCTACATGGTGTGCTGGAAGTGGGAAGGTGCCCAGTGCTGAGGTTGTTGCCAGAGCATTAGTCCCACTTGGAGACACTCCTGCTGAAGCAATACAGGTGGTTCTCAGGTGATTGCCACTTACAACCTCTTGTCTCATTATTGTATACCAATTGTGGTTCCATGTTAACGATAAAACCTGTTCTAGTAAATTTACCTTTTGCTTTAACACAATCTGTTGTGAGGCTTGTTAATTCTCCAAACAGGTGTAGCAGTGTATGCCCGGGTAACAACACAGGTAAAGTGAATATAATCTGTGTCTATTCACCTGTCTTTTATTATTGAGCTTCACACCAGCACTGCACCACAGCTGTGTCGAGGGGAGTGAGACCAAATTATTGGGGGTGTTAGAGCAGAGTACAGGCCCAATTAATCACCAGCGGCTCCTTCGGGGGTGAGCGCTACATAGGTGATACCACCTGGAGCTGTAATTTCTTGTGTTTTTTTGTTTCTGGACTCACAGCAGTCTAGTTGGACTGTACCTCTCGACCTGAGTGGCACCTAAATGTTGTCTTTAAATGTAGCCACTCATTGCTCCCTTGGCAAAACACATCAGCCCTCCATAGCTGTAAGAGCTCATTTACAGATTCTTCACTTTTCACCATAGATTTCTGTGAGTTCAGACCATGGAAGGGAGCACGCTCTAGCTCCAAGCTGCAGCAATGTCAAAGAAAAAAGATCCATAAGCCACACATCACGAAGCAGACCCATATGCATGTTTGTCTTCATGATTAAGCTCCAAGGGGTACAGCAAAATGCATTGGGGGCATGACCTGGCTGGAGTCCGGGCTAGGGCTGCTGTTCATCTCACTTAACATGCACATGGGTCTGCTTTGTAATGTGCGGCTTATGGATCTTTGCCTTTGACATGGGTACATTTTAAAATATGCAAAATGAAATTTTCTTGCAAAGTAAATGTTGATAATTGTTGGATGTCTGGTTTTTCTCTAGCTTCTTTGGTGTCTCCTCCATCCGTGCACCACGACTGTGTCCTGAAGTGGTGTACCGGTTAGAGGAAGAAACCACAGACAGAAAACAGGCATTTGACACCTCCAGATTAGGGATAAGCCAAACACCCCTCCGTTCAGTTTGCACCAGAACCTTCGAACGGACCGACCATTCGCGCGAACATTTAGAACCCCATTGACGTCTATGGGACTCGAACGTTCGAATTCAAAAGTGCTCATTTTAAAGCCTAATAGTTATTGTCGTAAAACGTCCTTGAGAACACGAGTCTTGCCCCAGGGAACATGTATCATAATAATAATGTAGTTGTATATTATTTTTACTTCAATAAAGAATCAGTAAAAAAAATGGTGTTTTGACTGAGCATTGCTTTTGCAAATACATTTTTTTATTTGAACAACTGACATTTTCCAAGCAGCTAAAACATTTCTGATGCTGCAACTTGAGGCATTTGTTCCATAAAATACTCACTATTGCTTGTTACTCATACATTATAAACCAATCAAACTACTATAATTAAACTCTGTGAGATTCATTTAGGCTGGAATGATGATGTGATGTTCATCCAATGCAAAGCTGAAACATAAATAGCATTAAAGAAAAAAGATAAAGACAGCTTTAAAAAAAAAAGAAAAGTTTTTTTAATTAAGAAAATATCCTGGCCCCATTCGTGAAAGGGATTTAAGCTGATTTCCTGGCAAATATACAGTTAAATCTGGGCTTTTTTGTCACATAATAGGTGCAGGTATTCATCCCGCTCTCCCTTATTGCACGGACACTGGTAAATCTAGTCTATGGGCTACATGCTGACATATGAAATCCACATAACTGGTCTAGGATTCCCTACCTTAGTGTACTATACCATCTTGAGTGACCTATGTACCGGTCCATCTAATTAATCTACACAACTATCACACAATCCCTATTAATGGACATGCCAGGTGTAGAGTGTATATTGGACTAGTCATTCGAGCAGGTTTAGTCCTTCCATAGTCTGCAATGCATGTGTGTGGGGGGGGGGGGCTGAGATTGGTTCTATATTGCTATATTGTGACAACGTTGTAATTTTTTTTTGTATGTGTTTTTAATTGGGTGTACTGGGGGGATCTTTCCACTATAATGGTGTAATTAAATGTGTTGACTTTATTGGGCACTAATCGATATATATATATCCACTTAAGGACCAGGTAACACACTTTATCGTCGGCAGAATGGCACGGACAGGCAAATCGGCGTAAATATACATCACTTTAAATTCTCCGCCATGTGGGTGCGCGCGTCCCTGCTGCGAGCTCTGTGATTGTGCCCGCGGCACCTGCGGACTCTATGTCCGCCAGTGTCCCGTGATCGTGTGCCACAGAGCTGCAGAACGGAGGATGCTTGTGTAAACAAGCATCTCTCTGTCCTGCCTAGTGACAGGACACTGATCGTCTGCTCCCTCTCATTGGGAGCAACGATCAGTGTCATGTCACAGTAAGCCACACCCCCTAATAGTTAGAATCACTCAATAGGACACACTTAACCCCTTCCTAGCCCCCTAGTGGTTAACCCCTTCACTGCCAGTCACACTTACACAGTAATTAGTGCATTTTTTAGCACTGATCGCTGTATAAATGTTAATTGTCCCAAAATAGCGCCAAAAGTGTCTAATGTGTCCGCCATAATGTCGCAGTCATGATAAAAATCGCAGATCACCAGCATTAATAGTACAAAAAAATATTAATAAAGATGGCATAAAATGATCCCCTATTTTGTAGACACAATATCTTTTGTGCAAACCAATCAATAAACGTTTTTTTTTGTTTTGTTTTTTACCAAAACTTTGTAGAAGAATACGTATCAGCCTAAATTTGTTTTTTTATATGTTTTTGGGGGATAATTATTATAGCAAAAAGTTAAAACTATTACTTTTTTTTCCAAAATTGTCGCTGTATTTTTGTTTATAGCGCAAAAAAAGAAAAAAACACAGAGGTGATCAAATACCACCAAAAGAAATCTCTATTTGTGGGGAAAAAAGGACATCAAGTTTGTTTGGGAGCCATGTCGCAGGACCGCGCAATTGTCAGTTAAAGCAACGCAGTGCTGAATCGCAAACAGTGGTCTGGTCTTTGGGCAGCCTGAAATGTTCCGAGGCTGAAATGGATATACCGTTATTGCACAAGATTATTTTTAAATGCTTTATATGATTATGCGCAATCTTTGATGAGACCTTTATCACATCCATATAATAAAAATTATATTTTATTTATATATTTGGGTTTATAGGGTATCTTTTATGTTTTCCTGGCAGCACATTTATAGTTATTAGTAACTATTTTAGCTATAGTAAATATTTTGCATAGATGGTGCTCCCAGGAAAAGACAAGGGTGTCCATTTAATAAACCGTGATAAGCCAAGATCATGATGATCACGGCTTATCTCAGAGCATTGCCGGTTTAATAAGCTGAGATAAGGAGCAGAAAGCATGTTCTCCGCTTCCCATCACAGCATATGACTGTTTTGTCACAAACGGCCAGTTTATTAAAGTGAGATCTGAAGATCTCACAGCAGTTCCACTGAAATATCTGCCTTCCAGATTCACCAGCTCAGAGGAGGAGAATCTGGGAGAGAAGCTGGTGCAATTAGAGAAAGAAGGCCTATTTCTTCCTAATATCAGCACCAGTGGGTTAAAAATGAATATTAACAACATTATATATACAGGTGATACTCGCAAAATTAGAATACATGCAAAGCAAGATAGTTCAAGCCGTGATTTGTCATAATTGTGATGAATATGGTTTACAGCTCATGAAAACCCCAAATCCACAATCTCAGAAAATTAGAATATTGTGAAAAGGTGCAATATTCTAGGCTCAAAGTGTCCCACTCTAGTCAGCTAATTAAACCATAACACCTGCAAAGGGATCCTGAGCCTTTAAATGGTCTCTCAGTCTTGTTCAGTAGGAATCACAATCATGGGAAAGACTGCTGACCTGACAGTTGTGCAGAAAACCATCATTGACACTCTCCAAAAGGAGGGAAAGCCTCAAAAGGTAATTGCAAAAGAAGTTGGATGTTCCCAAAATGCTGTATCAAAGCACATTAATAGAAAGTTATGTGGAAGGGAAAGTGTGGAAGAAAAAGGTGCACAAGCAGCAGGGATGACTGCAGCCTGGAGAGGATTGTCAGGAAAAGGCCATTCAAAAGTTTTGGGGACTTTCACAAGGACTGGACTGAGGCTGGAGTCAGTGCATCAAGAGCCACTATACACAGATGGATCCTGGAAATGGGCTTCAAATGTCAAATTTTCTGAGATTGTGGATTTGGGGTTTTCATGAGCTGTAAGCCATAATCATCGCAATTATGACAAATCACGGCTTGAACTATCTTGCTTTGCATGTAATGAGTCTATCTCCTATATTAGTTTCAAGTATCACCTGTATATATACATATATATACTGTATATATGCATGTATATCATGTATATATATATATATGCTGTTCCTTGATAGGCGGAACACTTGGTTTACAATCGCCCTGTCGTGCTCTCGTCTATCGCGAACGAGAGGGCGATCGTGATAGGCGGAACACTGAACACAGTGTTTGCTGGGAAACCGAGTGTTCCGCCTGTGTTCAGTACTCCGCCTATCACGATCGCCCTCTCATTCGTGATAGACGATAGGATGAGAGGGCAATCGTGATAGGCGGAACACTGAACACAGTGTTTGCTGGAAAACCGAGTGTTCTGCCTATCACAGAACAGCACAAGGAGGAGCACGTTTTTTTAAAACTGCACGGCCGCCGTCTATGTCACAGACTCGGGTACACAGATCGGATTCTGCAATGGGCACGTGAGGCCAGGCTGCAATGGGCATGGTGGGGTCAGGCTGCAATGGGCACAGTGAGGTCAGGCTGCAATGGGTACAGTGAAGTCAGGCTGCAAATGGGCACAGTGAGGTCAGGCTGCAAATGGGCATTGTTGACCCTTATTTTCACTTACAGTAGCTGCTGCATTGTCACCCTCGGCTTATACTCGAGTCAATACATTTTCCCAGAAAAAAATGTGATCAAACAATGGCGCCCTATTGATTCACACCTCTGCGCTCAGGACAACAACAATAGTAGAAATCACAGCTGCTGTTCTAAAAGTGTCAATATGAAAAAGTATATATAACGTGTTTAAACCAATAAAAAATTATATATAAAACAGCGCTCAAGTGTGTGTGATCCACACTGTGATGAATAATAAATAATAATAATCCAAATATAAATGCAAATGAGTCAAAAGCCCATGATAAAAGTGTTCATAGAAAAACATAAAGTTCATGGAAGAGCGAAAAGGAAAAACACTTCTTTCTCTCCTTCAAGGTGTAAAATCTTCAAAACATATTCAAAGAAATCTTCCACCACACCCGATGTGAAAAAATAGTGAATCCTCCACCAATAGAAATGGCCACTCACCGGAACTATATGCCTAGCACTCTCGTGTTTTGGCACAGTAGCTTTGTTATAGTAAGTTTACATCAGCAGGCGAGCTTCCGTTCCCAGACAGGTGGACAAGTAAGATCCTCATAAATGAAGAAAGTGTGACATAGTGTAAAACCGTAAAAGTAATTTAATCACAAACCACAAGCAAAATCTTCAAAAGATGCACTCACACAATGCCAAAATTAAAAAGCGTGATAAATACACAGCAAAGATTCCTCTGTATTGTGCGGCTGAAATGCAACGGTGTCGGCGGACCCAGAAAATAAAACCCAGGCAACTCACACCACTCGATCCCCACACTGTGTTGGAAGTGAAATTGAAGCTTTTACGGTTTTACACTATGTCACACTTTCTTCATTTATGAGGATCTTACTTGTCCACCTGTCTGGGAACGGAAGCTCGCCTGCTGATGTAAACTAACTATAACAAAGCTACTGTGCCAAAACACGAGAGTGCTAGGCATATAGTTCCGGTGAGAGGCCATTTCTATTGGTGGAGGATTCACTATTTTTTCACATCGGGTGTGGTGGAAGATTTCTTTGAATATGTTTTGAAGATTTTACACCTTGAAGGAGAGAAAGAAGTGTTTTTCCTTTTCGCTCTTCCATGAACTTTATGTTTTTCTATGAACACTTTTATCACCGGCTTTTTGACTCATTTGCATTTATATTTGGATTATTATTATTTATTATTCATCACAGTGTGGATCACACACACTTGAGCTCTGTTTTATATATAATTTTTGGTTTATTGGTTTAAACACGTTATATATACTTTTTAATACATTTTCCCAGTTTTTTTGTGGTAAAATTAGGTCCACGGCTTATACTCGGGTCGGGACGTATTATACTCAAATATATACGGTATACACACACACACATATATACAGTACCCTCTGTTGAAGTCGGAAGTGACGAAATGCATCAGGGCGTGGCTACAATGGCGTAACCAGGAAGAGAACTGCGTTCCACTGCCGATCAGGAAAGGTCCCATCAGCACAGTGCTGTCTACCACACGCACGACCCCTGTGTCCGGAGGAGAGCGGTGAACCATTCTCATTTCTTTTATGTTCATGACAAGAGTTTACACTGTACGTGCATTTGAAGCGGGATTGTTTTTAGGGGGGCATCTATTAAAACAGGATTACACTATTTTAGTGCCTTTGTTTTTTTTGTGCCCTGATTGAAATTAACCCCTGCTGACCTTGGAGAGACGATGGAATCTGAGTAAAAGCTATTGCTATTCAAGGCTCTCTCTTTTATATCTTGTGGTGAGTGTGAACCCCGGAGGGGGAGTGTGACCCACTTTCGAGGTGAAGACTAGGAACTGGTGTAGGGTGCACTAAATTGTTTGTCCTAGGATCACTTATCACCCTAGAACTCTCATCTCTCTCTTTGGACTTTTATATGAGGAATTGGACTTCATCCAACATTTTAGCGCTGTTTATCAATTGGACTTTTTGTTCTACGGTTTGATACTTTGTTTCATATATGTATATATACACAAAATATATATCACGTGTCTGAAAACATGTAATTACATGTTTATTTAAACTTTAGTTTCACTTTTTGAACTCGGCTGCACCGCAATCTCACGAGATTACAGGCAGCCCACCCACTTTTACACTGATCTTGGCTGTTTTCAGAAAAAACACTTCTCCTCTGTTTTCCCTCTGAGAACTGAAGTTCTCGGTTTAATAAACCGGCTGCAGAGGAAATAATTTTCCTCTGAGAACTGCCAAGAACTGAACTGAGAAAAAACGTCTTAGTTTACTAAATGGACCCCAAATTGTGAATTGTTGATTCTACTACCTAATGTGGTCTGTGGCACATTTCCCCGGTTCAGAAGCTAAACATACTCAATAAAATGGCCCATGATGATAAGGAGAGCAATCCAAGTGTTTTCTAGACCCACCTCAAAATAATAAAGGGCAGCAGACCTTTGTAGCTGTCAGGACAGGCTGCATTTCTTAACTTCAGATTGGTCTGCCGAATGGTCTCAGATCTGTTTGTGCTGTCTGGCAAAGGTCCCTTAATTACAGGACTGGCTGAATTAACATATAAATCCTTTGGCAGGTAAACAATTAACTATATGTTTTTCAACTGTGTATTTAGCTGTTTGTCTGGAGCTGAGCAGTTATGATCCCTGACATCTGCTGAAAGGGCATTTAGAAGTCATTAAACTGTTATGGAGTATAATTAGACATTCTCAGGTCATTTCAGGTAAAGAAAAATAATAGCTGGATGGTTTCCAGAGAACATTAGAAGGTGTATAGAGTACAATTAGTTTGTCCTGGCATTAGCAAGCATGAAAAATAGGCAAGAGAAATACAGTGTAGTATTTAATGTGTAAGTGCCAATTTAAAACATGACTTTTGGTGTTTAGAGACACATCACAGTCATCAAAAGCATGTAAATTAACATTTAATGGTAAATTTATGCTGATTATATTGTTCATCGAATCCATCCTGCTTCCTGGTCATTGCTGTTTATCCACCCTGCTTTGTGGTCTTCTCCAGAGAGGAACTGAGGAGAAGGAGAATTCAAGATGGTTTATATCTGCCATCTATTAACGTGCATGGTGGATGAGTCCCTTATGTAAAATTTACTGCCCTTCTACTTTAAATATTAAAGTCATTGATTCAAAAAAAGTAAGGTCTTCATAGTTGTATGTAGAATAACTGTTAGCAGGGCTGACTGGAAATGTTAGTGATGTGTAAACTAACTGTATGATAAAAAAAATGATAATATTTATTGAATTGTTTTTTTATTTTACATGTTTGCTGGAAACAAAAAATATATATATATATATTTTTTTATAAGCATTGACTTAAAAAAAGGTTTAAATTACTGAATATGCCTCATAAATCCTTGGTAGATAGTCCATTTACATCCTTGGGGGAACCACCACCCAACAACACTATCTCCATGAACAGGGTATCCCTTCCCCCTCCCCTTGACAGTGCAAAGTCCTCAGTGGGTAAATAAATGACCTGGCACCCAAAAATACCACTTCTACCAGAGCAGCTACCCACTTACTACACTAGCAAGGATAAGCCCTCTAATACCTATCCCTTCAAGGAAGGTCCTGCATACACCTAGCTGTGGACTCACTAGCACTTTTAGCTCTGTAGTATATTTTGACACCTACTAGTAACCTACTGGGCTTGAGACAGAATCTTCTTTGAGAGGATAGGTATTACTGGGCTCATCCTTGCTAGTATAGTCAGAGTGCTCTGTGAGCAGTGGTACTTTTGGGTGGCAGGTCATTTATTTACCCACTGAGTTTTTTGTGCTGGTTCATGTACCCAAAGTGCCCACTCTCCTGGGAGTTGTTATACTGTATCTCACTAAGGCAGGGTTTATTAGTGTTGCTCACGAATATTCGTATTGCGAATATTCGGCTCGAATATTGCATATTCGAGTATTCGCGAATATATCGAATTTCGCGGCCAATATTCGCTATTCCGAATATTCGCATTTTTTCAATTTTATTTTTAAAACAGATCACATCCTAGTGATCTCCATCGACGTCTAAAAGCATTGCTGGTATGATTAGAGACACTGGGCCAAGTAGCTGAAGCGATCATTTTATATTGCCGAATATTCGCAATGCGAATATTCGGCAATAGGAATATTGCGCGATTATTTTCTCCGCCCTTCTTTTGCATCAGAGTTCTCCTACCACAGTTGTTAAAATTTCGCTATCATTTTCGCATCCGCATTAGCGCAATTTCGCAATATTGTTTTTTGGATAAAATGTCACGAATATTCGATTTCAGAATATTAGCGAATACTTTCTCCGCCCTTCTTTTGCATCGGAGCCAATCAGAGTTCTCCTACCACAGTTGTCGAAATTCCGCAATCAATTTCGCATTCGCATTTGCGAAATTTCGATAATATATCACAAATATTCGATTTCAGCATGAGCCAATCAGAGTTCTCCTACCGCACTTGTCGAAATTTCGCAATTATTTTCGCATTCGCAATAGCGAAATTTCGCAAAAATTTCATTTGGATAAAATATCACGAATATTCGATTTTAGCGAATATTTCTCGAATATTCGGCTATATATTCGTGATATATCGCGAAATCGAATATGGCATATTTCGCTCAACACTAGGGTTTATAAAGGAGGCTGCCAGGGGGAGGGATACCCTATTCTGGGAGGGAGGGTTATTGAAGCACAGTTTTTGTGATTGGGAGCTGGGTAATCCAGGATGGTTGGGGAAGGATAAGAGGTGAAGACACTGGTTTTCTGGGAATTATAATTTTTTTTATATGATTTTGAATACATTTTTTGGTGTGTAGCAGATTTGGTGTTAGTACCGCTTTCATTCTCTTCTAGTGTGGTTTATACATCTTTGGTGATACCTACCCACATTTAGTTATGGATCAGAAACTGCCACATTCTCACATAAAGGGGATTCCCAGGACCAAAACTGTTTTTCTTTAGTCAAAATTACAATTACTAATTAATGGAACACTGAACAACCACAACATACAGGGATATACAATGTAATACTGACATATAATCACACACATAGGTGTGACTTGATGGACTTGTGTCTGTTTTGAACCTCACCTAGTATGTAACTATGGAACTATGGAACTCATCATCAACTATATTAAAATGTATTATTTCTGAACGGAACTTGATAATGGTCGTGATAATTTCTCTTTTTAAATTATAGAGTACAATATTTCTGGAAGGTCTGTGATCCTTGGATTACTTATACATCCACTCAGAAATTGTATATTTAGGAATTTTTAGCTCATGATAAGTACCCCTACAATTAATTTCCCTTGCAGTTTACTTCCTTCTTCTCTTGTTCCATTGAATATTCATGTAAGTTTGTAAACTTTTGACTTTTACAAAAAACATTTGCCTTTCTTTGTAATTTTACTTAAACTTTTATTATTATTATTATTATTATTATTATTCACGATTTATATAGTGCCACCTGTTTGCACAGCACTTTGCAACAGGAGGGCAAACAATACAGTTACAATGCTCTCCAATACAAGAGGAATCAGAGGGCCCTGCTTGTTAGCACTTACAATTAAAAAGGGGGGTCAAGTTTAATGTCAACAGAGATAACATGACTGAATGGCATTTGATTTTGGGTATAGCCTGATATGAGTTGGCATGATATTCATCCCAGAGTTCCATGAGAACTTCAAGGTATAGTTATTGGACCAGTAACTAATCTAAACTGCTCAAAAAAAAAACTTTTCAGTCAGAGTATTGCATCAAGTCAATTAAGCTTCTGGGACATTGATCTGGTCAGTTAAGTAGCAGAGGGGGTTGTTAATCAGTTTCAGCTGCTTTGGTGTTAATTAAATTTTGGACACCCTCCAAAATAGGAATGGTTTTACAGGTGGAGGCCACTGACATTTTTTTCTCTACTCATCTCTACTCATCTTTTCTGACTGTTTTCATTAGTTTTGCATTATGCTAGGGTCAGTGGGCCTGATTCTCAAAAAAGCTGCCTAACTTAACTTTCAGCAGTTAAGTTACACTGACTTAAAATTTCTACCTAAGTGCCTGATCCACAAAGCACTTACCTAGGAATTACACGCCGTGTAACTTAAGTGCCTCCGTCGCAAGGCGGTCCTCCTCTCCGGGGGGCGTTTAAAATTTAAATGAGGCGCGCTCCCGCGCCGGCCGTACTGCGCATGCGTGTGACGTAATTTTCCCGACGTGCATCGCGCGAACGTAATTGACGCCGGGCTTTGTGGATTGCGACGGGACACTAAAGTTGCGACGGGTGAAAAAAAATATACGCGCCGGGAAAACAAATAATTATAAAAAAAATGACAGCGTCGCTCGGCATGCATTCCTGAGAGGGAGAACTCCATGCCAATTTTCAAAGAAAAAACCGGCATGGGTTCCCCCCCCCAGGAGCATACCAGGCCCTTAGGTCTGGTATGGGTTGTAAGGAGACCCCCCCTACGCCAAAAATTCGACGTAGGGGGTCCCCCTACAATCCATACCAGACCCGTATCCAAAGCACGCTACCCGGCCGGTCAGGAAAGGGAGTGGGGACGAGCGAGCGCCCCCCCCTCCTGAGCCGTGCCAGGCCGCATGCCCTCAACATGGGGGGGTTGGGTGCTCTGGGGCAGGGGGGCGCACTGCGGGCCCCCCCACCCCAGAGCACCCTGTCCCCATGTTGATGAGGACAGGACCTCTTCCCGACAACCCTTGCCGTTGGTTGTCGGGGTCTGCGGGCGGGGGCTTATCGGAATCTGGGAGTCCCCTCAAATAAGGGGGCCCCCAGATACTGGCCCCCCACCCTAAGTGAATGGATATGGGGTACATCGTACCCCTACCCATTCACCTGGAGGCAAAAAGTTAAAGTTATTAAACACACAACACAAGGGTTTTTAAAATAATTTATTAGTCTGCTCCGGAGGCCCCCCCTGTCTTCTTTATTAGCTCTAATACCAGGGGGGGCTTCTTCTTCCACTCTCCGGGGGTCTTCTCCGCTCTCCGGGGGGGGTTTCTTCTTCCGCTCTCCGGGGGGGGGGGTCTTCTCCGCTCTCTGGGGGTCTTCTTCTATCTTCGCCGCTCTCCGCTGTTGACTCGGCGCACCCCGGTTCTTCTGCAGATGTCCGGTGCCTTCTTCTTCAGCGCTGGCTGCCTGCTATCTTCGTGTGTTAGCTCAATTACTAGCAGGCAGCCATCACGGTCTTCTGTGACGTCACCTTCTTCTCTTCTGTTCTTCTCCCCTCTTCCGATGTTGACCCGTCGCCTCTTGTCACTGCAATGATGGAAGCGCGCCTTGCATCCCATTTATATAGGCATCACCGTCCCATCATGCTCCGGTAGGTACCCACGTGGTGGGTGCACGTGGGTAGGCACCCACCACGTAGGTACCTGCCGGAGCATGATGGGACGGTGAGGCCTATATAAATGGGATGCAAGGCGCGCTTCCATCATTGCAGTGACAAGAGGCGACATGTCAACATCGGAAGAGGGGAGAAGAACAGAAGAGAAGAAGGTGACGTCACAGAAGACCGCGATGGCTGCCTGCTAGTAATTGAGCTAACACACGAAGATAGCAGGCAGCCAGCGCTGAAGAAGAAGGCACCGGACATCTGCAGAAGAACCGGGGTGCGCCGAGTCAACAGCGGAGAGCGGCGAAGATAGAAGAAGACCCCCGGAGAGCGGAGAAGACCCCCCCCCCGGAGAGCGGAAGAAGAAACCCCCCCCGGAGAGCGGAGAAGACCCCCGGAGAGTGGAAGAAGAAGCCCCCCTGGCATTAGAGCTAATAAAGAAGACAGGGGGGGCCTCCGGAGCAGACTAATAAATTATTTTAAAAACCCTTGTGTTGTGTGTTTAATAACTTTAACTTTTTGCCTCCAGGTGAATGGGTAGGGGTACGATGTACCCCATATCCATTCACTTAGGGTGGGGGGCCGGTATCTGGGGGCCCCCTTATTTGAGGGGACTCCCAGATTCCGATAAGCCCCCGCCCGCAGACCCCGACAACCAACGGCAAGGGTTGTCGGGAAGAGGTCCTGTCCTCATCAACATGGGGACAGGGTGCTCTGGGGTGGGGGGGCCTGCAGTGCGCCCCCCTGCCCTAGAGCACCCAACCCCCCCATGTTGAGGGCATGCGGCCTGGCACGGCTCAGGAGGGGGGGGGCGCTCGCTCGTCCCCACTCCCTTTCCTGACCGGCCGGGTAGCGTGCTTTGGATACGGGTCTGGTATGGATTGTAGGGGGACCCCCTACGTCGAATTTTCGGCGTAGGGGGGTCTCCTTACAACACATACCAGACCTAAGGGCCTGGTATGCTCCTGGGGGGGGAACCCATGCCGGTTTTGAATTTACAAATTGCCGTGGAGTTCTCCCTCAGGAATGCATACCAAATGCCGTCGCTTGAATGGGCCTTTACAAGGTGTGACTAATTTTCCACATTGTAAAACCAGCCCTAGTTTTGCGCAAGCAAATCTGAACTTACGCAGAAATCACAATGATGAAAAGCGTTGTGGATCTGCTTAAGTCCTCATTTGCATACTCAAAGCTGCATTTCAATGAGAAATGCCCCCAGCGGCGGATGCGGTACTGCATCCTAAGATCTGACCGTGTAAGTGTCTTACACATGTCAGATTTTCTGCCTAACTTTGGAAAAAGCCTTTTGAAGATCGTTTCCAAAGTTAGGCACAGACTGAACAGCAGTTCCGCCTGTGTATCTCTTTTGGGAATCAGGCCCAGTGTTACTACTGGTAGTATGAGGCGGTACCTAGACCCTATGTGCTATTAGCAGAAGATTTGCTGTGTGTCCCAGCACAGTCTCAGGAGCATATAGGAGATTTCAGGAAACAGGCAGTTACTCTAAGAGAGCTTGACAGGGCTGTAGAAGGTCCTTAACCCATCATCCACATCAGTATCTGCTCCACTGTGCAAGGAGGAAAGGGGTAAGCACTGCCAGAGCCCTGCACAATGACCTCTAGACATTCACCGGTGTTAATGTCTCTGGCCAAAAATTCAGAAAAAGACTTCATGAGGGTTGCCTGATGGCCAGACGTCCTCTAGTGGGCCCTGTGCTCACTGCCTGGCACCGTGGAGCTCAATTGGCATTTTCCATTGAACACCACAATTGGCAGGTCCACCAGTGGTGCCCTGTGCTTTTCACAGATGAGAGCAGGTTCACTCTGACCACATGTGACAGACATAAAAGGGTCTGGAGAAGCCGTAGAGAACATTATGCTGCCTGTAACATCGTTCAGCATGACTGGTTTGGTGGTGGGTCAGTGATGGTCTGGGGAGGCATATCCATGGAGGAAATCACAGACATCTACAGGCTAGAAAATGGCACACTGACTGCCATTAGGTATCGGGATGAAATCCTTGGACCCATTTCAGACCCTACACTAGTGCAGTGGGTCCTGGGTTCCTCCTGGTGCATGACAATGCCTGGCCTCATGTGGCAAGAGTATGCAGCCAGTTCCTGGAGGATGAAAGAATTTATACCATTGAACCACCCCCATGCTTGCCTGACCTAAATCCAATATAACACCTCTGGGACATTATGTTTCAGTCCATCTAACACCGCCAGATTGCACCCCAGTCTGTTCAGGGGCTCAGTGATGCCCTGGTCCAGATCTGGGAGGAAATACCCCAGGACGCCATCGGTTGTCTTATTAGGAGCATGAGCTGACATTGTCAGGCATGCATACAAGCACATGGGGGCCATACAAACCAGTGGCGGCTGGTAAAAATTTGGGGGGGCGCAAACAAACCTCTCCAAGTTCTACCTGTAAACAGAGCCTCCAGCCTGGGCTATCACTTCTCCCTTGTTTTTTTTTGGTCTGTTTGTCATTTGTTGTCGCATGAAAAACACATCAAAAAGTCAATGTTAGCCTTCACCTCGCGGTCATCACGCTGTGTGCAGGGGCCGCAGATGTTGTTGATGCTGTCTGCAGGCTGGATGGTGTCCCTGGTTCCAGGAAGAACCACAGAGAATCACATGACCGGATATGGCGTCACTGGAGACAGAGAGACAACATAGGCATGATGACCGAGGGATGGACCAGAGTAACCTTACCAAGCAACAGATGATCTTTTCTTTTAATTACCATACTTATGTGAGTGTTTTAATCCCCTGCATTAAACAGTGCATCTACCTACTACACTCAGGTCGGCACTTCCTGTCTCTCTCTTCTATTGTTTTTACAGAGTTGGCTTTTCTCTGACAGCTGCCACCATTAGCATTATCTTTTGCACTCATGGACATCCCCTCCCCCCTTTCCTCCTATACTATAGGTGTGCTACCTTAGTACTATTTATCTATTTCTGTTACACTGACCCATGTGACCTCAGTCAAGTATTGCTTATAACAATAGGGCAGTATATTACTATATTGTACTGTGTATGTTTGTTCATCTGCTTATTTTGTGGTTGCGCCAGTTTTTTATCCTTTTTTTTAGTAAAGAAGAAACTGGCAACTACAAACCAGTTTTTTTTTCACATCTGTTGTATAGTATTTTAAATTAATGGAATTACTCCTAAAAAGGACCAGTGATCATTTAAAAACAAAAATAAGCATGTCTTTACTGAGGGTAGATCATGACAAACTAATCTAAATTAATCTTTTAACTATGTCACAAATGTTTTGGACCAGCTTAGTGCTGCGGACATCATCAAAGCATTTGATACACTTCCACACAATGAATCTAAAAAAAAAAAAAATGCACAAGTTGAATTTAATGCTTGGATGGTTCAATGGATAGGCAGGTGGCTAAATTATAGATATCATGGTGTGGTTGTAAATGGGTTTTGTTCGGAACGCAGAACTAGTGGAGTTCCATACGTTTCTGCTCTATTGAATCTGTTTGTAAGTGATATAACTGAAGCTTTAATGGATAAAGTATGTCTTTCTGCTGATGACACAAAGGTGTGCAATGTGTGCAACAAGGTTGATATTAGTGGAGGTGTCTGTAACATGGAACATACGGTATATCGGCATTGCTGGAAGATTGGTTAAAGCAGTGGAATCAGCAGTTCAATGTTTTTGAATGTAAAATTTTGAATGTAAAATAATGCATTTCAGGAAAATAATCCCTTGATGTAGTGAAATATCTGGGGTATCATGTTGGTCAGAAATACTGATTAAAATTATTTAAGAGTACTTAGTATAAATGATTGCAAAATGAGAACACAGAATTCCAGGGTGTATAACTAGAGGGATTACCAGCAGGTGGTCTTTCCCCCCTTAGATTGTTAGTTACTCCTCATTTAGAAAACTGTAAACAGTTCTGGAGACCTCATTTACAAAAAGACAAACAAAGGGGCAAACTCCATGGACCACTTGATCTACTTTGGCCCGTACACACGATCGGATTTTACGACAATAATTGTCTGATGGACGTGTTGTGTTGGATAATCCGACCGTGTGTATGCAATTGTTGGCGGAATTAACGTTATCAACTGTTGGCTGTTCATGCTCACCAACTGTCTGACAATAAATGTGTTACGTCGGAATATCCAATCGTGTGGACTAAAATCCAAAGTACAAACATGCATTCTCCGAACCAATGCTAAACATAAGACAACAATAGCAGAAGTTGCCCAAAGGGTGGCGGTAAAGAGCTTAAAAAACACATGGTTTTGGTGAATGTTGGCTGAAAATGTTCTGCCGTCTGTATGGAGAACAAAAATCCACAGATTTGTTCAATGGAAGTCCGATCGTGTGTACAAGGCTTAAGATGTTTGTATGACTATGCCACACACTAAGTCAAGCATTCAGTGAATATGTGGTAATGAAAAGTAAAACATCCTTATAATTATACCTGTTTCTGGTCTGTGACTTAAAGTGTTAGGCCCAGATTCTCAAAGGAGATACGACGGTGTATCTCCAGATACGCCGTCGTATCTCTGAGTTTGAGCGGTCGTATCTATGCGCCTGATTCTTAGAATCAGTTACGCATAGATTTCTATTAGATCCAACCGGCGTAAGTCTCTTACGCTGTCGGATCTTAACTGCATATTTACTCTGGCCGCTAGGGGCATGTACGCTGATTTACGCCTAGAAATATGTAAATCAGCTAGATACGCGAATTCACGAACGTACGCCCGGCCGACGAAGTACAGATACGCCATTTACGTTAGGCTTTTCCCGGCGTTAAGTTACCCCTGCTATATGGTGGCGTACATGCGGTGTACCAATGTTAAGTATGGACGTCGTTCCCGCGCCAAATTTTGAAAAATTGACATCATTTGCATAAGTCGTCCGTGAATGGGGCTGGACGTCATTTACGTTCACGTCGAAACCAATACGTCCTTGCGGCGTACTTTGGAGCAATGCACACTGGGATATTCCATGGACGGCGCATGTCAATCACGCCCCCCTGTTCCACATTTGAAAATAGGCGGGCTTACGCCGGCCTATTTACGCTACGATGCCGCAACTTACGGAGCAAGTGCTTTGAGAATACTGCACTTGCCCGTTTAAGTTGCGGAGGCGTAGCGTAAATAGGATACGCTTTGCCGGGAACAAAGATACGCTCTTCTACGAGAATCTGGCCCTAAAAGTCTAAACATAATCACAACAGCAGGGCAATTAACATCTTTAGACATGGAAGAAAGCGATGGAAGCCAACAAACTTTTTGTGACAGTTTCCATTTAAGTAGTTAAGTGCTTGGTGAATCATGATAAATCATAGAGTTTCTGTTTTCTGCTAAAGCGCAAATGTTAGCTAAATTAAAACAAATATTTGTTTGCACAAGGCTTTTAAAATCAACTTAATAGCAAATATTTGTTTATCGAAACGTTTTTTTTTTTTTTCAAGTGAAGCATTTCAACTTGTGATGGTGCATTTTATTATTATAATTATCTGGCTGCAAATAAGCATTTATCATCGGTCTGTGATAAAAATCCTCATTAGGTCACTTGAAGAATTATTTATGCTGTTATTAGCTGTGTGAGCTGTTTCTGCAGCCTAATTCCTCAGAATATTCAGTATCCAAGTGTTAATTTGTTACAAGTGTTAGCAGTGCAGAGTCTGAGCAGAATTGCAATCACAATTACGCTGAGGTACCTAGAAACAATTAGGTGTAGAGGACAGACCTGGGCCTATCAAATGTAACCAATTTATTATATTTAGGAAGCAAACTAGGTTCTCTCTTGAATCTGATTTTTTTTAAAACTTTGATAAACTAGGTACATAATAATAAAAGCAGGCAATTTGTATGTCCATTTTTGATAAAAAGTATGTTTAAAGCTGAAATTGGTTTCAAGCCAGAAGGTCTGTTTTACCAATATGGTAAAAAACCTTCTGTATGCAGCTCCTACCCAGGTCCTTCCCCCTTGTACTTACCTGAGTCTGATCTCAATCCAGCCAGCACTGTGCCCTAGAGCAGCAGCTGTCACTGCACAGAAAGGCAGCAATGGGATCATAGGACACACAGAGAATGGCTCAGGAGCAAGCCCGCAGGGGGGGGGGGGGGCAGAAATTCCAGTGGAGGACCCAAAATGAGGAGGAGGATGGGGGCTCATTCAATGGATGTTTCTCATTTGGATTGAAGAATAGTTAGAATTTTGTAGGAGTTTTGTGACTGGCCAAGGGGACAAGTCCTTAACAGTCACAACAGCTGGTATTTACCCCTGCAGCACTGAAAATTCACAGCCATGTGGGGGTCTCTGGAATCACTGAGAGATTGATTATTATTATTATAACCAGAAGCCAGCAGAACTTGGTATTCACAACATTAGATTTACATTATGATGTACAGGTGCAGTATGGCCAAAATTTTTTTTTATCAATAAACATCAGTTTTAAAGAGACCCTATCACCTTGCCCATGCAGAGCAAAATGACAGTGGGGTTGATTTAGTAAAGGTAATTTGACTGTGCACTTCAAGTGCACCAACAAGCTGGGGGAATATGCAAGGAAAATAAAAAACATGAATTTTTGCTTGCACATGATTGGATGATAGAAATCAGCAGAGCTTCCCCTCATTTCAGATCTTCCCCTCAGATCTAAAGCAACTAAACCTACAGGGCACTGCAAGTGAACTTCCAAGTGCACTTGCAAAGCACTTCTAGTGCACAGTATATATGCCTTTAGTAAATCAACCTCAATGTCTCTGAAAAGGACACCCCCTTACTTTTATATACTTGCCTTACCTGCACATCTTCAAAAATACTTGATGCACCGGGCAACACTACTTGTTACCTCTGGGTATGGAACATCATGTGATCTGTCCCTCTGTGACAATGCCTAGAAGCCACTGTAGCATAAAAGGGTAGTGATGTCATTGCTCCCCCACGTCAACATGGCTGATCTCAGCACCAGTTACAGAGTAGTAGGAATCTGCAAGTGAGACCAGGTAACATAAGTACATGTGGGTCAAGGCTGCTCTTTCTAGACACTGTGGGCCAGATTCACAGAGAGATACGACGGCGGATCTCCTGATCCGCCGTCGTATCTCTGAGATCCGACGCGACTATGCGACTGATTCATAAGAATCAGTTCCGCATAGATCTCCTTTAGATCCGACTGGTGTAAGTGACTTACACCGTCGGATCTTAGGCTGCAATCTCCCTCCTAGCGACGTCATTTGGAGCATGCGCACTGGGAAATTTTGCCGGCAGCGCATGCGCAGTTAAATCGGCGCGGGAACGCGCCTGATTTAAATTGTACACTCCCCCTAGCCGCGGAATTTGAATTCCACCGGGGGAGTTACGATCCGCCGGTGCAAGTTTCGAGGTAAGTGCTTTGCGAATACAGCACTAGCCTCGCAAAAGTGCACCGGCGGATCGTAAATCACATAGATTACGCGGATCTAAAGATTCGCTAATCTATGTGAATCTAGCCCACTGTCACCTTTCCTTGGATGGTCAACTCATTACCATCAACTTTTATCTATAACCGAGATTGTGATTTCCTCGTTTCGATCCTTGCCATCACCCTGTTTCCAACAAGCACAATCATTTCTCCTCACAGAACAGGGATGTGTGTGTGTGTTCTGCCTCTCGTGCCCACGATCGCTCGTGGCTGGCGTTCTGCCTCTCGTGCCCACGATCGCTCGTGGCTGGCGTTCTGCCTCTCGTGCCCATGATCGCTCATGGCTGGTGGTCATCGCAACCGCCAGTCACAAGCATCGGCACCCACTGTGCAGCGGGCGTGCGCGGTTCCACTTAAAGCCCACCTTTCCTGCAGTATAATGATGGCGACTGGTCGACAAGCGGTTAAATTAGAATCATGTTTTATATTTTATCAAATAGACTTTAAAATAAAACATACAACTGGAATCAGATTGGTTATATTGAACATCACAGACCTCAATATTGTACTGTAGGCATATAAAACATGAGTGCACCCTACCTCCTTATCCTGTATCCATTTGTAAAATGCTAGATCTACTGGAACATAAACAGGTCACTAGAGAAGAAAGAATCACTTTTGTAACTACTTATTTCATGCAGTGCTATCCGATAATGGAAATAAAGAGAACTCCCCCTATTCTACATAAGGATAAGCTTGTATGTGAAATACTAAGTGAAGGCTGCTGCTTTTAAAGCCAGAGGGTTTTTAAGTACTATATTTTCACAAAACAACTACAAATCTAATGAGGAGAGAAGTAAAACATAGCTATCAACTACAGGTTCTTATAGGTGCTATTATGTTACTTGCAGGTATTGTAGAATACATGAAAAAAAAGTTTTAAAGATAATGGAAGAAGGAGAGAAAAAAAAAACAATATACAAACTGCAACATGCATAATATATGTCATCACTTGCAAAGACTTTTACCTGCAATATGCTGGCTGTACTATTAGAAAGCTCAGCATAAGAATAGGAGAACACTACTGTGGTGGATCCTATCCCAATGGTAATAAATCATCGAATGTATCTAAAGATTTTCAAGAGGTACATGGGGCTAATAGGAACTAATTTATGTCTACCGATTTGAAAGGGACATTTCCTGCAGCTAGAGAAAGGGACCTACATTGGAAACTCCTGTAGAAGGAGGTATGTTGAATCTTCAAATTAGTCAAATCTCCTATTAGTCTTAGCTCAGAATTTTCTACCTGTAATGCTTTTTTTCAGTAATATACATTTTGGTTAATATTATTTTGTTATAGGTTTTTGTAAAATGGTGTGCGTTGTGTGTTTTTTTAAATGCTTATGTGTCTTAGGAATTCTTCTCGCTTTTCCTTCGTAATGTAACTCAGGGGGTTATTTACGAAAGGCAAATCCACTTTGCACGTCAAGTGCACTTGGAAGTGCAGTTGCTGTAAATCTGAGGGGTAGATCTGAAATGAGGGGAAGCTCTGTTGATTATCATCCAATCATGTGCAAGCAAAAATGCTGTTTTTTTTTCCTTGCATATCCCCCTTGGATCTACAGCGACTGCACTTCCAAGTGCACTTTCAGTGCATTTTCAAGTGCACTTTGCACTTGTAGTGCAAAGTAGATTTGCCTTTAGTAAATAACCCCATCAGTGTCTGTTAGTGGTTTCACTGTGTATGAATTTCTTATGCTTTAAAAACATGTATAAACTGTATAATCTGCAACAGAGTGATGCCTTTTTGTATGTTGGATTTCAATATTGTGCTGTATTCAGTTGTTAACTATTCCTTTTATTTAGCAAAATATTATAGCTTTTGGTTACCATTTATATAAAGCTTAGAAAACCGAAGAATGATGGGTTAAAGAATATTTCTCATTTCTCTTTCTAAAGCACATTCAGCTGACTTTCTGAAAGACACATAGTTAATAGACTTCATTTTAAACACAAATAAATAAATGATAAATAAACCTATGAACATGTTATAGAAATTGGACATTTATTTCTTAAATTCTGTAAGTTGTCTTTCAAATTATGTTGACATTAGCCAACCTAGGTTGAACTTTATTGCTCGTTTTTATTGAAAGCTGAGCAAAACAATTTCATAACACAGTGACCAGGAGATAAATATATATATATATATATATATATATATATATATATTTTGGGCTTGCTCAACAAACCTAATCAAAAAGTTGCCTACAGATCATAGCGCTGAAATTTGATGGGTTGCTATAGGTTACTGCGCGTTTGACATGATTTTTGCACTTTGCACTTAAATATGCCGTTTTGTGATTTTGCGTGAATCTTCATTTGGTCCTATGCTTTCTAGTTCCTTTTTTAAAGTGACCAACAAGATTTCAGATTCTTACAGGATGTCTATACCATAGATTGGTAATTACCTGTTGGATCTATTTATATCTAAATATTTTCATGGAAATGTATTGTTATTTTATGATTTATCTATTGTGTGACACGAATACCCTAGACCAGAATAAAATTTGGTTCTATAATTAATGATCACCAGAAATGTTCTCTAAAAATACATTCGGCCAGATTTACAAAGCACTTACGCCGACGTATCTAGAGATGCGCGGCGTAATTCAAAAATGCGCCGCACGTATCTTTGCGCCGTATCCTCAAAACGAAATACGCCTGAAAAACAGATTTTTCCGTCCGACGTAAAACGATTACACCGGCGCATCTTGAAGCGCAAAATACGCTAGACACACCATTGATTTTCTATGCTAATATGCAAATGAAGGAGATAGGGCGATCCACAAAAGTACGCTTGTGCGGCGTAGGCTACGCCCTGTGCGCATCTGCTAGTTTCACGGTGGAACATTACACCTTATAAAAGCTGCCCTAACTTTACACCAGCCGTGTAAATGTCAGCTAAAGCAACACCGTTAGGGAAGAGCTGAGCACACACACTTGCAGGACAACAATCTGTATGCCAACATTCCAGGGGCATCCATGCTCATAGCTATACTAGTGACTTTAGTAACCGAGGGTACCCCCTCTTCTGAGGGAACAGCAGCCAGGAGACGCCTCGCAGAATGCATCTTTGCACAGTAAACACACACATTAATCATGGCACAATAAGAATGCATGCATGCACACCCACTGTGGTCCCTAGCACAGACACATCACATCCTCATCGAATTGGATTAGACCCAAGTACCCCCCATGGTACTAGGGAGCAGCAACGCCCCGCCACGGCTCTAATTATGTCACTGTGCATTCATACACCATTCACATGGACCTGGGATCACTTCTCCCTGGTCCTGGGGATCCCTACTCCACCAAAACTGAGGGTGACACCCTTTTTTCATCAGGAATGTCACCCCCACATTCATACATCATTCACACACATAAAACAAATCATAATCACAGTATAATTAAAAAAATAATAAAAAGTACAACCAAAATTAACAGCGGCGGCGTGAGCTACGCCTGGGCCGGCCATGGGCACGGCCAACCAGGGGAGACTTATTGGGGGGGAAGCAGGGGAAGGAGGAGCCTCCCCTGGTGACTGTCCTCCTGCTGGCCTGCCCTCCAAGGCCACGGCTATCCTGGTCAGACCCACAGTGAGGGCAGCCGTATTGGCCTGGACAGCCTGGGTGTTTGCGTGGACAGCCTGGGTCAGGGCACTTACCTCCAGGGACACGCCTGCTGTGGCGGTCTGCAGGTCACAAATGCATGTTATGACCGCCAAGGAGTTTGTGCCCACATCATTGACCGAGTCCTTAATTGAGCCCAGGCTGTCCTCCATCTGGGCCAAAGTCCGGGTGACCTGACCCAGATGTTGGGTCTGCCGGGCCTGGTCCCTCCGCAGATTGGCAGGCAGAACCTTGGCCACCCCCCTGGTCTTCTGGGTAGCCTTCCTGCCTGCAGCTGAGGCTTGTGGCCTGGGAGGAGGGGAGAGAGAGACCCTTGTGGGGGGAGCCCTGTTGAGGGAGGAGTGGGAGGGGCTACCCCTGATGGAGGCCTGACTGCTGCCAGCCTCAGGGGTAGCCTCAGGGGTAGCCTCAGGGGGAACCACATCCAAAGTCAAAAGGATTTCCCTGGCAAGGTCCATCCGATCATCCCCATCCTCCCCCCTCATCCTCCTCCCCCTCAACCTCCTCATGAGGGGAGTTGTGGCCACTCCCCTCCCCTGAGGACTCCTGCCCTTCTTGGGGCTCTTCTGCAGTCTGTTGTCCGGGGGTTGGTGCAGACTGGCCTGATGGCCCTGCAATCTCCTGGCCATCTGTGGATGACACAAAACATACACAGGTTGGAGGATCCACACACTTGACACATATTCCCTTCCCCCACCCACACATGCTACTCACCAGATATTAAAAAAAATATTACCTGTCCTCACGGCCTCCTCGGAGTCAAAGCCAGGCAGGCCCACCTCTTGTTGGCTGTGGAAGCACCGGGCCACTGCCCACTCCTCCTCAGTCAGCCTGACGGGGCAGGGTGGTCCTCCGCCACTGCCCGTGGCATGGGCATTTATCTTGGCCATCTTGTCACGGACCAGGCTCCTGAGATCATTGATCTTCTCAGCTATCCCACTGGGGGTCCTCGTCTCTCCCCCGCATTGATCTCGTCAGTAATTTGCTGAAGGATCGCCCTCTTCCTGGCCGGGGGGGTGTCCCGGCTCTCAGGGCCATGCAAATATTGCCCATATCGGGTGATGGCCCTGGCAAGTATTTGCTTTTCTCGCACCAAAAAATTAAACTTTCGTCTCTTTGGTGCCATCTCACCCAACACTCAGCACCAAACACACACAAAAAACAAACAGAATAAACACACACAAATACACACAGAACAAACACACACAAAAAGACACAGAACAGACACACACACAAATCAGACAGCAAAAAACAGACAGCAATATCAAACAACACAAGCAGACAGCTAATACAAAATCAAAAACAAACACAGAAAAAACAAACAGAAAAAACACTCAGAAAAAACACACAGCTACTACAACCTCCTACTACAATAAATCTTTAATCTAACAATACTACACTCACCAACAAACACCAACAAACAACAGAGCAAAAGCAACTTGTTTCAATGCTTCCAAGCATGCATCGACTTGATTCTGAGCATTAGCGGCCTTTTGACCGATGCTTTTGCATACTAACGATCGGTTTTGACCCATCGGTTAGGCGTCCATTGGTCAAATTTTAAAGCAAGTTCTCTTTTTTTTGACCGAAGGATAACTGACTGATGGGGCCCACACACGATCAGTTTGGACCAATGAAACGGTCCTTCAGTCCGTTTTCATCGGTTTTGACTGATCGTGTGTACACGGCCTAACTGTTCAACTGAATTTTATATGCTATCTTGGAGCTGGTGAATGCATTAAGAACTTGTCAAGTTAACAAGCTGAAACAAGTGCAAAAAATTTGCAAACATAAATAAATAATTTGTAAGCACTCAGTAGCCTTTGTTGTTTGCATAGGGCACTTGTTTTTTTTTTCCAGAAAAGTTTTTATTGAAAGTTAATGTCAATACATTCAGATATGCATTACATAAGTAAGTGGTTAATATGACACAAATAAAGTTGGCAAAGAATATCATATAAACCTTACATGTGTACAAAGGCCAAATGAAGAACAACAGATCGTAACCCGTCCCCAACACATGTCTTCTGTACCGAAGGTATATTTGCATATAAAGAAGGAACACCAATAAGGGTCTCATTTATCTAATACCATTCCTAATAAAGTAAACTAGTGAATATAACGTTTAAATGATAAAATAGCTCTCATCGCTCTATCCTTACACATATATCCTAGTTGCAGACATTTAACTAAATAAACAGAGACTATGAGGAGCAATTCCCTGTCCCGTATACCCCTTTCAGAAACATTAGCTGAATACTGGAGAGGGGGGATAGGAACAAGGAGAAGTTCAATAACGCAAACATCTGGTCAAAAACCTAAATGTTTTTAACCTTCTGCTCAAAAACGAGTCCCAGGTAATAGAAACCTCGGGCCTACCTATAATTAAGAAATTATTTTCCCAGAGGCTTCAAATCCTCCCAATGAAATTATGATTTTATTTCACACTCCGCAGGTGCACGCATTCGTGCACTACCAAGGGGGTTAAAAGAATATGAAAGGAGTTGAAAGACAGAGCAGTGCAAGATAAAAAGTATGTCTATAGCTTTTTTACCAGAAAGACCTCGGTCAGAGAAAAAGAAAAAAGATCTAGCGATAAAAGGAATTTGAATCATTAGGCGGGAACCTATGTTGAGTTATGAGTAGTGGGGGTCCTATATAATGTCCAACATCTCCAAATGTGTCTAAATTTTTCAGAGTTGTCATTAGCCTGATGAATCAACCTTTCCATCATCTCTATTTTATCCACCCTCACCTGCCAATCCAACAGTGTAGGCGGAATGGGGTCCTTCCACCGTATCGGGATACATTGAGTAGCCGCATTGATTAAGTGTAATACAAGTGATTTCCGATAGATTGATTGTGGCAGAGAGGTGTGATGCAGAAGATACTGCCCTGGGGTAAAGTCAGGTGTATAGGAGGTAATCTTGGCAATATGCGAATGTACCTCCTGCCAAAAGGGCTGTAGTTTCGAACAGCTCCACCAGATATGTAGGAGAGTACCCACTTCTCCACCACACCTCCAACAAGTCGGTGACACTGTCGGGTAAAATTTGTGTAACTTGCTTGGGGTTCTGTACCACCTGGAATAGATTTTGTATCTATTTTCCTGGGCAGATACATTAATAGAGCCCTTGTGAATGTGGTTCCATATTGAGCTCCAGTCACCATCTGACAATGATACCTGAAGATCAGCCTCCCATTTCGTATGGATAGTGGACATCGCGGTCTCTTGAGGGGTAAGCCACAAATAGATCCCCGAAATAAGGTGACGTTGAGGGGCAGAGGATTCGCACAGCTTTTCAAGGTGTGAAAGATCCCTGCACCATAGATCGGATGTTTGTGAGTTTAGAAAAAATTTTCTAATGTGAAAGTATTTAAAACGTGGGATTTGGAAATCCGGAAATCTCCGAACCATGGCTGAGTGGGATAGAAGTTTGCCCTTATCAAAAAACTGATGTGCTCTCAGTGTGGGGGCTGTCTCGGACCCCCCAGGATTTATAGTATTAATACCTTCTGAAAATCCGGGGTTTAGATTGAGTGGGGTCATAGGACCTGGGTGAGATGCCATGTGTGAGTCCCCACTTGTCTTTCTAAGGCAAGCAAGGGTTGGGCCAATTACGGGGTGGGAAGTACAGGACCTGGGAGTAAATTTTTTGTCTATCCATGGGAGATGTGAAATCCTAAAACCAACGAAAGCCTCTTCCAACTTAACCCAATCCTTTTCTTCTTTATGTACATGCCAATCGACTATTCTTGTTAGTAAGCAAGCTTTGTGATATTTAGAGAGATCTGGTACTCCCAGTCCACCCCTCATCTTGGGCATGGTCATTCTATCCCAATTCAATCGAGCTGGACGTCCAGCCCAGAGAAAACGTCTACAAATGAGTTTGAATGAGGCCAGAAAGGAGGCAGGGAGTTTAATGGGTATTGCTTGGAAAAGGTAAAGAAGCCTGGGAAGGACATTCATCTTTAAAACCGCCGCCCTCCCGAACCATGAGATTGTTCCCTTAGTCCAAGCCTCTAGATCGGTCTTGATAGACTGCAAGGCTGGTACAAAATTACGTAAATATAAATCAGAAAGCTTAGTGGGCAATTTGATCCCCAGATAGGTTATGTCATTTGGGTCCCACTTAAAGGGGAAATTGTGTTTGCAAAGGGTCACGACATCCTGAGGAAGCGACACGTTCAAAGCGATTGATTTGCTAAAATTGATTTTAAAGTTAGAGAGTATTTGGAATAATTTGAAATCTTTGAGTAAATTTGGAATGGAGATCAGAGGATTCGTCAGAAATAGAAGGACGTCATCCGCGTATGCAGCCACCTTATATTGTTTCCCTTTGACATCAACTCCCCGCACATCCGGGTTGTCGCGCAACCGTCTCAAAAAGGGTTCTAAAGTTAGAATAAAAATGAGGTGTGAGAGAGGGCAACCCTGTCTCGTGCCATTATGCACCGAGAAGGCGTCCGATAGCCGGCCATTCACTCTGACCCGGGCCGTGGGAGTTGAATACAGCGCCATAACCATCCGCATAAAGCAATGCGGTAGACCAAGCTTACAAAGCGCTGCTTCCATATAATCCCAGGCCACTCTATCGAACGCCTTCTCGGCGTCAAGGGACAAAAAGAAACCCCTAATCTTGGAAGTGGACAACCATCGATGAATATTTATTGCCTTTGTTGTATTGTCCCTTGCCTCTCTACCCGGAACAAATCCAACTTGATCAGTGGATATAAAAGTCTGAAGGAGGGGAAGTAATCTATTGGCCAATATCTTAGCGAAGAGTTTTAGGTCCACATTCAATAATGAAATGGGACGGTAATTAGTAACTAATGTATGGTCCCTCCCAGGCTTCAGGATCAAAGCTATGTGTGCTTCAAGTAAGTCAGATCCAGTGGATAGGGAAAAAGGAATGTCATTGAAAGCTTTAATGAAATGGGGGAGTAGTAGCGTAGCATATGTCTTGTAATATCCTGACGTCAAACCGTCTGGGCCAGGACTCTTACCCGGCTTCAACTGTTTCAAAGCATTTAATGCTTCGTCCATAGACACCGGCTCGTCTAAATGTGACAGGTCAGGAATCTGAGAAGCCGGTAGACCATACCCAGAGAGAAAGTCATCCAAAAGTTTTTCCCGGGGCGTCGGCATCCCTAACCCAGACTGAGAAGGTAAGTCATATAATGAAGAAAGAAAATCTGTAAATTGTTTAGCGATCAAGTCTGACCTATGGAGAATTTCTCCTGTAGGGGTGGTGATGGAGTGGATTGTGTTGGCTTCTTTTTTCTTTTGTAGTGCATGTGCTAATAACCTGCCAGACTTATTGCCAAATTCGTAGTAAAGTTTATGAGTTAGGTTAAACTTGTATTGTAGCCTTTTGTGGAGTTCAGATTGAAGGTCTTTTCTGGCCTCCAATAGGGCCTCTAGGGAACCCGCCGCTACAGAGCGTTTGTGAGCAGCTTCCAAAGTCTTTATTTTAGATAAAAGCTTGTTAAGTCTGGCAGTTCTGAGCCTGCGCCGTCTGGCCATAATAGAGATAATTTTTCCCCGGAGGACGCATTTGTGTGCTGCCCAAACTGATGCCGGAGCTACCTCATTTGTGGAATTATCGGTGAAGTAATGGGCTATGCATTCCGAAATTTCAGTTGCACAGCTGGGGTCAAGCAAAATGGAATCATCCATCCTCCACACTGGTCTACCCGGAGAGTGACCTCTCCAAGATAGCGTCATCGTGATTGGGTGGTGATCCGAAAGCACCATAGGCTCAATTGACGTGTCAGAGAGTCGGACCAGGTCTTCCTGTGTTACAAAAAAAAAATCAATTCTCGAGTATTTAGTATGTAGTGGTGAATAATAAGTGTAGTCTTTAGTCGTGGGATTGAGCGTACGCCATGTGTCATGTAAGGTCAGTAAGTCTAGTTGGGTTTTAATGGCCCGGAGGGCTCGGTAAGTCAAACAGGAAGATCCATTGGATGTGTCAAGAAGGGGATTCAGGGGGACATTGAAATCTCCTCCTAAGATCAGTATCCCAGATTGAAACACCGTTAGTCTTTGAACAATATCTCTAAAAAAGCTAACTTGTTGTGTATTCGGTGCGTAGATATTGGCAATGGTCATCGGGGAGTTATATATCTTGCCCTTGATGAAAAGAAACCTCCCATCCGGGTCTTGTTCAACGCTCTCTACCTGAAGTGGGCAATGTTTAGACAATAAAATGGATACTCCTCTCGACTTTGATACCCCGTTAGTGGCGTGATACGCGTTCGGGAAATGGACGCTCCGTAATATGGGAATGCTATCTGACCTGAAATGGGTTTCTTGCAAAAAAACTATGTGAGGCCTTTCCTTCCATAAAGCGGAAAGTAATAAGGATCGCTTCTCTGGTGTGTTTAAGCCTCTTGTATTCAGAGAGTATAGTTTCAAATTCATATTAGTAGTGTCTTGATCAATGGATCGTAGGGTTATGTTATTTCTATCAACCATCTTCTCCCTATTGGTTAGGAGTGTAGGTAAGAAAGAAGCAGGAGTGGAAAGGAAAGGTAGAGGAAGATGAGAAAAGAGGTCTAATTAAGCGAGTAATATTGCAGATAGTACAGGATTCAGTAAGCAACCGAACAAATAAAAGGCCGAACGGCAAAGGGTGCGGTGCACCCAAATCAGGTATACCGCAACCAGCGGGTATAGGAGCAACCAGGCCCCACCATGTGGGGGTCAGCCGGACCGAGTCCGAAGGCAGAATGTATTGACTCGAAAAGTATAATCAGTAATATCAACAGTAAACTATTAATAACTAGAATAACCCATGCCACCCCAGGACAACCCCTAGCATAAATTAACCTAAACCAGCCAATCTTAAAACTATTGGTGAATAACGTAACCCAGGGAATATAGATATTGCTAGGGAGGATGGAACTCAATCCCCCCAGCAATGGATCTAGTAATGTATAGTAAGGGAAAGAGCCCCCCACCTATTATCAAAGTGAGAATACCCAATCCCCCTGGTAGGGCAGCATCTCCACCCCTCTTGGCTTTGTTAGAGATGATGACTCCCTGCCCAATAGGAGCTATAGGAAGCATCCTAACCCTCTCACATCTTCCCAGTGGTACCCGAAGAATTAATATCGTATACACCATGTTATTTGAGCCAATATCATATAGGGGTAACATTTGAGGTAACTAAGCCATCCCTCCCCACTAAATCATATCTATAAAGCAAGATCAAAATTTAATGGAAAAGACATCCTCACAAACTATTAATGTTGAGGCTAAAATGTTACATTGGAGTAAGAGAGGTCGTGTTCAGTTGACTCATGAATGACCAAGTCTGCCAGGATGTAATTCCAAGTGTAGAAACTGCAAATATCTTCCATAAGGAGAATGAAGAAGGGTAAAATCTTAGACATTGCCAAGTCTGTACTCAAAGAGGCTCCTTTAGCAGTGCATCCATGTGGTCCTTTGGATTTATCCGTTAGTAGGACAACCACCATCTGTTTTGTAAGGCAATATATCCTAAGTGCTCTTCCTAGGTTCATCATAGAATTCCAGAGTTAATATGCTAAATCCGGAAGGATCGTGTATAGATAAATGGCATTGGTCCTCCAAGGCATAAAAGCATCCAGAGATGTGGAATACCTGAAGCCCCGTGCTAAAGTCTCCAGGTGGAGATCTGGTACTAGTCATGTCACCAAGCACCATTACACAGTATACTGTGTTTGAAGAAAACCTCCTAAACCACAATAGTTTAACAATTTTCATTTTATACTGTCATTCACTCCTAGCATACAAGGTACTTTGGTCCTATACCATATGTATGAGGGACCCTTGAAACCCTCAGGGTAATGAAATATAATTGTGCCTTGTCAGAAAGTGTTTAACATGGCATAGCTGAAAAATATAATGTCTTCACCACTATAGAAGTATGAGTGAAGTCATCTGGTTCAATAGGTTTCAATGAGCTGTAAGCCAAGAGGGATGTGGGATTCCAGTTTTCATTCTCAAACAGAAGCCTTACCAGCCCTCATCTCTAACCCAAGAATGACATTGACAGCGAACCCACAATTCCAATTAGATGAGAGCTATATACATTAACTTTTGAATACCTCTCAAAACTTGTGTCAAAGTTTCATTGCGAAGAACAGATAAACAGGGGAAACCGCCAACGGGGCTTGATGACTGAAATGTCTCAGTGGTCTCTTCGAGCTCTTCTAGCAGCTGGTCTGGTGGATCCTATGCTCTGAGAGCCGGGTGCCCTGTCGTCAGGTGGCAGTTCAGATTCCGATGGAGAGCGCCGACGACGATAGTTGGTAGACTGAGTCTCCATTGGTTCTGTACGTTGAGGTGGCCATCTGTTAACTGATTGACGGTACATCGCGTACCAATCCGGTACAGCAATTAAGGGGATCCCCAAAGTGTCGCAGAAATGTGGCAAATCCTCAGGAACTTTCAACAGAACAGTGCGACCCTGATGAGATGCTGATAAGCAAAATGGAAACTTCCATTTATAGCTTATGTTTCTGTCACGTAATACATTCAAGAGGGGTCTAAGATCTCTGCGGTGTTTTAATGTGATGCCCGATAGATCTTGGAAAAGTTGAATTGGTGCTCCCTGACAGGATAATTGCTTACCCCGCGCTTTTCTTAGAATATCTTCTTTAATTCTAAAATCAGCTAGGCAATAGATAACATCCCTTGGGGGGTCTGCTTCTTTACCTTTAGGGCGCAATGCGCGATGAATTCTGACGAGATCTATGTCAGTCTGAGGGGGTCTGTCAAGAATAGAATTAAACAGGCCCACCACTGATTGAGAGATGAGGTCCCCCTCAACCGATTCGGGTAACCCCCGCACCCTTAAGTTCTGGCGTCGTCCTCTATTGTCGAGGTCCTCCATGTGTCTATTCATATCCCTCATTTGAAGGGTGTGATCATCCACCTTCCTAGTACATCGCCTGAGGGCAGATTCATGGTCTTCTATAACAGTCTCCGTTTGCGATACTCTGTCTGTGAGGGAGCGGAGGTCTAACCGCAATTCCGAAATGGCGGCTGCCAGGGCGTCTTTAATATCAGTTGCCACACTTTTTAAGTCATCAATAGTTAGTGATCTTTGTGTTGCGACACCCTGTATCCCTGAAGCCTCCGGTCCCCTCGGGGTTAACGTTGGAGTCTGTGTCGGGCTTAGTATAATGTCATCAGAGCCCCTCTGCTGTGTCTGTGAGGTACCTGAGGTAATCCTCTGACGGGATGCTGCCATCTCTCCCCTGTTAGTGCGGGACCTCTCCGTGGATGAGAAAGTAGTTGTGCTGCTGTTTTCCCTGGGCGAACGGGATCTAGATGCTGACGAAGACCTAGAGGCTGTTCCCATGTCGGTAACGATTGTAAATTTTGGCTGGGTGAGCTGTACGGGGAGAAAGTTATCCTGAGGTGACAGGAGCTCAGCGGTTAGGCATCCATTCTCCCTCACGGTCCGGCCACGCCCCATAGGGCACTTGTTATGTTAGTTGAATACAACTAAACACTGAAAGAACTCATGTAGATGGATGCTTAGCGTCCACAGAAAGCAGTACAGTTTTACTTTTATAATAGAAAGACTGTGACTGTGTTCACCCACTCCCCTCAAATCTCGAATCTCCCCACACAGAGCCCAGATGCAATGTCTATCTACTCCCAGGACCTGCCCAGTACTGGGCAGTGTAAACGTTTCTTTACCATTCAGATGCTTGTGCTGCAAAGTTGAGGTACAACTACAAGTTCCATGAAAATTAATGGAAAGCTCTCTTGGCTGAATTCCTCATGAAGCAAATACTCTTATTTAATTCCTATTTACTGTATATACGCGTGTGCTGAAAATGCCCCCCTCTGCTTATACTCAAGTCACCTTTTTGCGCCTGATCTCCCGGAATTTGGGGACCCGGTACCGGCTGTCCGTAGACATATAGTGTGCATATTCCTCTATAAGTGTGCAAAGTTTGTTGTCTGGGGGATCTACGTCCGGGGAGCACCGATTTTTCAAACCCGGGCACCCCTTCTATATACTCCCATGTCAAACGTAAGCCTAGTCATGGACACAGTGAGGCATGGGCACAGTGAGGCATGGGCACAGTGAGGCGTGAGGCATGGGCACAGTGAGGCATGCACATGGACACAGTGAGGCATGCAGATGGACACCCTAGGCTTATACTCGAGTCAAAAAGTTTTCCCATTTTTTTGTGGTAAAATTAGGTGCCTCTGCTTATATTCGGGTCGGCTTATACTTGAATATATACAGTATATATCGTTTTATGTCAAACATTCACTTTAATATATACGCGTGTGCTGAAAATGCCCCCCTCGGCTTATACTCGAGTCACCTTTTTGCGCCTGATCTCCCGGAATTTGGGGACCCGGTACTGGCGCGTCCGTAGACATATAGTGTGCATATTCCTCTATATGTGTGCAAAGTTTGTTGTCTGGGGGATCTACGGCTGGGGAGCACCGATTTTTCAAACCCGGGCACCCCTTCTATATACTCCCATGTCAAACGTAAGCCTAGTCATGGACACAGTGAGGCATGGGCACAGTGAGGCATGGGCACAGTGAGGCATGAGGCATGGGCACAGTGAGGCATGCACATGGACACAGTGAGGCATGCAGAAGGACACCCTAGGCTTATACTCGAGTCAAAAAGTTTTCCCATTTTTTGTGGTAAAATTAGGTGCCTCAGCTTATATTCGGGTCGGCTTATACTCGAATATATACAGTATATATAGTTTTATGTCAAACATTCACTTTAGTGCAGAATAATTAAAAATGATCTAAAGGATAGTGTTGGCTTGTACTCATTAATGGAACTTCTAGCAATATTAGGCAGACAACTCAATAATCCATCAAAAAAATTGAAACTTTGACCATTTTTTTTTATTGAATCTTGAAAATGAACACAGATGCATTATATTTCACTTTACTGCACTTCACCTTGTTAAACAGCAAATCAAGCTCTTTGTGCATAGCAGAGAGCCTTACAAATGTACTAATTTAAAAGGTAACACCTATAAGACTCATCTTTTAAAAGCAACACCAGAAATATTGCTTACAGATATAGGGCAGTGTGAGGCAATTTCGGAGCTACTTGTTCTTATTTATTAACTTTTGATGTTTACCAACTGTACTATGTTCCTGGGAATTGTTTCTTCTTTTTACTTCCCTAATTGGGCATGCAAAATTAATGCATGCTAAGGTAAAAGTACTACTTTAGTAGATCATCCCTATTATGCTTGTCCCATCTAGTTGCACATTTTAAAACATCTGAGGGAAAATAAGTGTTCTAGAATTACAGCAGATATGATTATAAGATTAGTTGAGCATGGGGTATTTCTGAAAATGTTGTTGTGGGGCTTAGAAATATTCAGTTTCACCCCTGGCTAGACTAAGCTTTTTTCTTATGCCAGGGAAAATAAAAGTCAGAAGCAAAAAGTTCAAACAACCATGTGTTCTCTCTGTTCCAAAATGTTTAAAAGTGAATAACTTATACAGCCGTAGATGCAAAATCTCTGCATGGGCTCTAGGTTGGGCATCTTAACCGATTTTATATGCCACCATTTCCATATTTACCTTTTTGTTTAAACATTTCTAATTTTCCTTCTAACTAGTTACTGCTGTTTTCCTTGTTAAAGGACATTTGGTGAACCTGCATGAGGTATATTCAAAATGCAGATGAGAAATCGAGAAAAAAAGTCAACAAGGTATCAACTGCTGGCACCGAGAGAAATTAAAATGCAAAGCCTCGCAGGAAATTTTAAATCTAGACATAAAGACAGAAAAAAGCATACCTCCAGCAGCCAGCACTAATGCCCCTTGAGAGTTTTTTTTCCATATATTGACCTTCAATTTGATTTGTTCCTTCTGTAGCGACTGATGTTATAGGATACTGAGAAAACTTCTCTCCCAGTTTGTTAACTCTATCAGTGAGAGAAATGATGGATGGATAAGACCTCTAGGTTTGCTGTCATCTTTGTCATATAGAAGGACAACGCTGTATAAATGATGTTCCAAGGACTTCATTTCATATTGAGGGACAGGATGCAGGTTATTGTGATGAAATTGGTATGATTCTGTTAAAGCTAGGATACACAGCTAAAAGCTTGGCTATTTTAAACCTAATAAATTAGGAGAGGGCAGCAGGGAACTTGAAATTCACACTTGGATAACTGCAACTGAGTTCACTCTTCGCGTTTGATCATGGTATTAATATTGACTTTTCTGACGGCTTCACTGCTTTCACACAACTTTGCATTTTTTTCTGAAATAATAAAAAGAGCTTCCTTATGCAAGATAAGCTTTTTAATATCCCATAGTTCAGATGAGCAGGAATTAATATACTGTGCTGCTGAAACCAGAAAGAGAATCTTTAGGTATGAATATTTTTTTCAGAAGAGGGTTTTACAGTTTTTATTATTTTTTATTCCTAATATATTGGCTTTAATGTATCCCTGCCATGTTGAATAAATACATAGCTTTTTTGTAAGCTCCCTCCTATGCGTTTTAGTTGGGTATATTTATTGGCAGACAAGACTTTTACTTTTTATTTTTAAATTTTCTACACTTTCTTAACTATCGTATTTTCCGTACATGAAGAACAGTATGCAAATAAATCATCTTTGTCATATTCAATGGCAAACAAAACTAAATTGTTTACTTTCTACATCCTTGGGAAATATAAAGACTTTGGGTTGGCCTATGGTGAACTTTAGACAGTATACGTTCTGAACACATTACAAATGAAATTGTGTGACTGGATATATATTGCACCACATCATAAGTAAACAGAACTCCAAAGACCAATAAGAGACTTTCAAGGTGCTACACGCTTTTATGAAAAAGGAAAACAGACAACTCTTTAAAATCAACCCATTTATGGTACCAAGCTTTTATTTCACAATAGAGTGCATTTTAATAATGATGTACAATACATGGATTGATGTTAAAGAGTTGCCTGTTTTCATTTTGCATAAAAGTGTGTAGCACCTTGAACATCCAACATTTTTCTCTTCTTTGGAATTCAAAATACATGCTGAAGATAATTTGTTGGAGTATTTTTTAGCTTATGCCTAATTGGGCTTTTAAACTAAGCAGGTCAATAAATCTTCCCTCTGCCTACATGGTCATGCATTCCAAACATGTATGAACACTGAACATTTTGTCCTTCTGTATACTTCTTCTCAATGAAAACTTTCTGGCATCTTTGCACATTATCAAGCACCTTGACATTATGCAGGGCAATTTATCCAACCCTGACTGGAGAAATTTAGGTCTACAATGGTGCTTGCATCGATAAAGTGTTGCAAGACAAGCCATGTTGAAAGAACTTGCACTTTCAAATACATTCTTATACCTCTACTCCCACCCCTAGTAGGAGGTAGCCATGTATTGAGCGCAGGGTTGTGGGGTGTGCCATGTACTGAGTGCAAGGTAGCGGGGTGTGCCATATAGAGAGTGCAGGGCTGAGTGTTGTGTTATTTACAATGTGCAGGGTTGTGGGGTGCACTACATAAAGAGTGTAGGGTTGAGAGGTGCACTACGTACTACCTGTAGGGTTGAGGGTGCACTATATATTGCATGCATGGTTAAGGGGTGCACTATGTACTGCGTGCAGGGTTGAGGGGTGCGCTATGTACTGAGAGGGGGGAAGAGAGGGGGAAGAGTGGGAGGGAGGGGGAGAAGAGGAGGGAGAGAGGAGGAGAGTGAGAGGAGGGGGAGAGAGGGGGGAGAGGAGGGGAGAGGGAAGTGAGAGAGACCCCTAGCCCTTTCCTTAGTCCCTTCATGTCCCAGTCTGCAGTTCCTGTCTGTGGGAAGGTGTGCGTGACACAGTACAGTACCTGACATGCTAGCAGTGGGCAGGGCCCGTTCTCATAGCTGGGTGAGGACAGGGGGTCATGGAGCTGCTCCATCCAGAGGATCTGTTTGCTGTCAGATGCAGCTGTCTACATCTGCCTGCACCTCCTGTCCATCCTGGCCCCGGTCAGCCTGTCTATCGGTCCTGGGAGGTTTTTGGAGCTCTTCTCCCTCCAGGGCAGTCAGTTCTGGCCTCTCTCACTCTTTGTTCCTGGAGCTGCCACCTGACTCTCCATGCTCGTCCAGGGCAGCACCCAATTGATCAGTCACAGAGTGCTGGTAGGGGGAGGCAGAGTCGCTAGCACCAACAGGGAGAAGTGTGCAGCGCTGGCTAAAAAAAAGGCCTGCATCCCTGCTAAGAAAATTCAATGAAGCTGGGCTCTACTCCAAGACATTGCTTTGATTTTCTGGGACTTAGATCATATCCCGGAATGGTCCTGGTGAATCCGGGGTGGTTGGGAGATATGATGGTGGCTGTGTACTATGACAGGCAACTCTGTCAAACTAGGCCCAGCTTATGATGAATATGCAGAAATCTGACCCTGTACCTGTATGTGTCTTTTTTCAAACAAAATGTATTTCTCAAAAAATGAAGTAATTAATATATAGAGGTATGTATAACTCTCGGAAGTGTTGTGTTTTCTGTCCTTTACTAAAATGTTGTTGTAGATCTTGGCTCTCTATATTGTTTATTGCATTCTTTAAGTTCCTAAACTTTGCTATGTTGAACAGCGTGAAGTCAAGAAATGCCCTCTGATTACATTAGGGCTTACTAATGCAACCCAAAAGACACAAAGTGCAGGGACCGGAAACATGTGTGCATCAGGTATCCAGCAGGGAAGACTTAGACCTTGAAGTAGCATAGTGAAGGGTGATTCAAAGGTAGGCGAAATGTGGGCACAAATGTGAAACTTATACTATCTTGCTTTCTACCTTGCCAGAGCTGTAGGATGACACTTCATGGTATTCCTATCAAAATATATGTATATTTTTTTACAGTGAACACTGGACTATTTATATCAGTACCTGCACCTGAAAATAACTTGCAGTCCTAGTGTCTTTGACACAGTAGTACAGATTGACAATGGCTAGGTGTCAGGTCACCTGTGGCCAGATGACAAGTGCATCGCGTTGGAGTCAGGGGTGCACCACAAGGTAGTGAACCCTATAGCAGACTGCTGTGGATGGACCACAGAGTGGATATGGGGGAGAGGTTCACTGGGGCACAAACAGGGACCCTATGGGAAGCTTGAGCCCAAGATTTCCCAGGGCGCGGAGTCTAAGATCCAGCTGGTATTCACTGCAACTGGATCCAGGTCACAGCCCCCGGAGTCCCCTAGGTCACGCTATGTAGGGAGAGAGGGGAAGCAGCCACTCAGGACACAAGAGATAGTGAGGGATAAGCTGAGGTCGGGGCAACAAGCAGACGAGGATAACCAAGGGACAGGCCAAGGGTCAGGGTCACAGGCAAACAGGAGTAGTCGGAGACAAGCCAAAATCGGTACACAGAGATAACATAGCACACGGCAAGCAGGAACACAATGCTAACAAACAACATTGATCAGCAAAGCAGACCTGCAGTGATCTGGTTAATATAGAGTTCCTGGGATGGCCTGGGGTGGAGCCATACAGGGAGGAGAGATGATAAAGGCAGCCAGATAAGAGAGTCTGGCCTCTAATGAACACATGGAGAGAAAGGTAAGCTGCCAGACATACTACATATCCATGACACTAAGACAGCAATTTAACCATTAACAATGTATTTTGACAACAAAAACTTCACCATTCATGCAGAAAATGGTGCATGTCCAATTTTTGATCCTTTGTGATGATCAAATAAATCAGCTGCATTAATGCATGCTAACATGTACCATAGCTTTTATTAACACACCTGCATTAATGGACCTCAGTGGATCAGATAGATGTGAATGGCCCAGGTGAATCTGGGGAAGTAAATATGTTCTTGCTTCACACATCCTGTCATGTGCTGCAATATATATTTTAGAAGTAGGCTGATGGGATCTGGGAATTCCTTTGAAATGGATATCAATCTACAGTAGATTAAGAGATCAATGTCAAGAACGTGTGTAATCAGCACACTAAACTGACATCACACATAGAGGTTTTCAATTTTGAATTTCAAAAAGACTACCATATTTATCGTGCTATAACGTGCCCCGGCGTATAGCGCACACCCCTGAACTTAAAGGAAGATTCCTACAAAAAAAAAAATACTTACAGTTTGGATGCCCCTCGTCGGTGTCTTGCCCGTCGTCCATCGGCGGCCTCGTCCGGTCCGGCGTCCTTCTGCGGCCATCCCCGCTCGATCCCCGCTTCCCGCGCTGTGTTCGAACCACTGCACCGACATATACCGAGCGGAGTACACTCGGGTATAGTCAGGCGGGCTCGGCTCCTCTCGCGTAAAGGACGTACAGGACGCACAAGACGTGACCGCGAGAGGAGCCGAGCCTGCCCCACTATACCCGAGTGTACTGCGCTCAGTATATGTCAGCGCAGTGGTTCGAACACAGCGCGGGAAGCGGGTATCGGCCTATATCGCGCACCCACGATTTTGCCCTGATTTTCAGGGCAAAAAAGTGTGCGGTATACGCCGATAAATACGGTAATTTATGCAATGGAAGTTGCACTTTGCAAGCAAATTATCAACAGAGCTCAGTGAATGGGGTTAAGCTTTGCTGACTTCCATCATTCATTCAAGCAAGCTAAAAAAAAAAAAATTTTAATTCCTTGCACATGATTGGGAATTCTTTGCAAAATGAAATTGCACCACATTTACTAAGCTCTGATAAAAATTATTTTGAAAAATAGAATGTCCCTTGCAAAGCCAACTGCCATTTTGCTATTAGTAAATCATACTCTCCACAGATAGCTAGTTGCCACCATTAACCCCTTAGTGATTGATGATAAAACAAAACTTAACCACTTAAGTCCCGGACCATTTTGTTGCTAAATGCCCAGGCCAGGTTTTGCGATTCAGCACAGAGTCGCTTTAACAGACAATTGCGCGGTCGTGCGACGTGGCTCCCAAACAAAATTGGCGTCCTTTTTTCCCCACAAATAGAGCTTTCTTTTGGTGGTATTTGATCACCTCTGCAGTTTTTATTTTTTGCGCTATAAACAAAAATAGAGCGACAATTTTGAAAAAAATGCAATATTTTTTACTTTTTGCTATAATAAATATCCCCCAAAAACATATATTAAAAAAATGTTCTCCTCAGTTTAGGCCGATACGTATTCTTCTACCGATTTTGGTAAAAAAAGTCGCAATAAACGTTTATCGATTGGTTTGCGCAAAATTTATAGTGTTTACAAAATAGAGGATAGTTCTATTGCATTTTTATTAATTTTTTTTTTTTTACTACTAATGGCGGCGATCAGCGATTTTTTTTGTGACTGCGACATTATGGCGGACCCTTCGGACAATTTTGACATATTTTTGGGACCACTGTCATTTTCACAGCAAAAAATGCATTTAAATTGCATTGTTTATTGTGAAAATGACAGTTGCAGTTTGGGAGTTAACCACAGGGGGCGCTGTAGGAGTTAGGATTCATCTAGTGTGTGTTTACAACTGTAGGGGGGTGTGGCTGTAGGACTGACGTCATCGATCGAGTCTCCCTATCCGACCCGCGGAAAGGCAGGGACGTACATGTGCGCCCATATGCCTCTACGTGCCATTCTGTGGACATACATATACATGCGGCGGTCGGCAAGTGGTTAATGTCTGAACACAATTTTGTAACTTTGACATATGTAAGTAAAACTATACATATTATTGCAACTACTTTATGCATCCCTGTGAATTGTACTTTGTTGTATTGAGAACAAATTGGACTTTTTTGGTGGAAATGTTTTTATTATCAAGGGAAAACTTGCCAAAATAGTAAAATAAATATATATTTTTAAAATGTTGCTATATATTTCTTGCTACTATTATCACCTACAACCAAAGCATAACCCCACAAAAATCGCCTGCTCCTGACGATCGCAGTGATACCACATATGTGTATGTTAGTTGTTTGTTCCAATAGTACAGCATAGTGTTGTTTTTGTTTTGTTTTTATCCTACCTAAAACACTCTGACACTGGCACTAACTGACACTGATACTAATTTTAAAAATGTTTAAAAAAATAATCCTACCCAAAATATAATGACCATGACCTTTGACCCTTACTTGACCCAAACACTAACCCTGACACTGACCTAGATCTTAATTTTTTTTCTACACACTTTTATTTATTTACATCCTTCCTACAAGGAGAGAAAGGTACAATGGGTCTCTCTCTCTCTCCAGGAAACACAGGGGCGGGCTGCACAGTGACTGAACACTGTAATAGCCAATCAGAGGCTATCACAGCAATCAGGTGACCCGGAACTGGGAGTCCTGGCACCCAATCGTTAGTATGGGACCCAGGGCTCCTGGGTCCCATACTAGGAGTGCACCACACAAAGACATATACCCATATATGCAGCCCCACGGATAAAGGCCCACTTCCGTGAGGCCGTATATACTGTGTGTGTATTGTTGACAGGGATTAACAATATGTTGTAAAAACATTTATTTGTGAGCTACTAGATATAGATGACCTAAAAGAATCTCCCGTTAAAGATGCTATCTAAAGGCAGAGGTTCCCCCAAAGTACCAAAGCCTTGATACGCTGATAAACAGTGACTTCATGGATTGAAGCTTTGTGTACATTTCACCTTCGACCTTCGCCTTCACATTATTGGCTATTACCGCTGTCCATCATAGTGACAAATTGAGAGTAGATGAGGTTAATCTTAACTTCTCTACCCAATATCACTATTTTTATGTTAAAATTGCCAGCGTACTGTATACAATAGAAAAAAGGGGGGAATCTCGCGCCAAAAAAGTAAGTGAATTTATAAGTGTATTACTAAAAAAACTGCTATCCCCAACATCTCAGTGCATGAAATCAAAGTAGAAAAAAATATATAGATGAATATATTGATGGAGGTTCTCTGGCGTGCGTTCCACCTTGGACGGCAGGAAGCCAGAGGGTCCGGAGGTGACGTCAATGCGTAACCTAGTAACACCCTCTGGCTTCCTGCTGTCCAAGGTGGAACGCACGCCAGAGAACCTCCATTTGGGACATTGTTTGTCCATAGTTCACCGCTCTCTAGCCTCAGTGCCGGGTCCTTTGGCACCCCCTCATGTAAGTAGGCATTTGGCATTTGTATTTTTATATTGATTTTATTAAACAGGATTACACTATTGCCGTTTTATCTTAATTTCCACATATCCTGATCCGAGCCCATGGTAAGGCAGGGTTTCTTTCCACATGCATCATCTCCGCGTATGCCAGCAACTGGTTTGCTACAAGCGCTATTGACTTCTTTTTTTTTTTTTTTCATAAAGAATTTTATTAAGAAAAGGCATAACATCAGGTCATACATACAATGAAAGTACATATGTTTATGCGAACTTCCAGGGCATATTAACATAGAAAAATATCCTAAGGCTATTAAATCCACCAATAGTTCAATCCCACCACCACACGGGGTTGGTAGAGTATCGCAGTATGGCCGTTAATGAGAACACAACAGGTTACCTATTGAGGAAAGAAAGAGTAAGAAAGTGGAAATGGAGGTAAGAGAGAGGAAGAGAGAGAGAGCGAGAAGGAGAAAAAAAATATACAGTATATATATAGGGGGGGGGGGGTAGGATCAGGGGAAAGGGGTCATCAGTGTCAGCGGTCCTCCACCAGAGTAATTCCATAGGTTAGACTCCACAATGCTCACTTGATACGTTGACTTCTTTTTTAACTAAAAGAGTACATTTTTTCTGGTAAGCTGCCATCCTTATTTCGCGCACGATTTGGGTGTTTTGGTTTACAATTTTGGTGAAGGTGAACATAGCAAGTTGTCACTTCCGGATATTGATTTACAGGACTCACTTCAGAAGGACTTGTTTGTGTTGATATATCAGGACTGTCAAAGCCCTGTTTCATTTTGGATTTAGCACATGTTTATTTTTATGATGTTTTAAGTTTTATTACTTGGCACATTTACTGTGGGCATTATTTAAACAGTTTTCTTCCTTTTTTTTTGATTTAGTGGATGAATAGCATGTTTAACATAATACATTTTATTAATCATACTAGCGTTCCCATAAAATATATTCATCTATATATTTTTTTTGTACTGTATACAATAGGTGAACTTTTGGCCAGGTATGTTTAATTATCTGCTTGAGATTTAATACTTTAGCAGCTTTAAACTGAATGCAGGTTGACTTTAAACATGAAAACAACTTCTGTTCAAGCTAGTTTGTTCCATTTGATGCATGTGGTGTTAAAAGTCTATCTGTTTTCGTTCTGAGAGTCCGATTTGAGAAAAGAGAAGATAAAACCCAGTGTTCCCATAGCAAAACATAACCAAATAAAACAGCCCTGCTGAATATAAGCAGCACTGGTGAACTGAAGAAATATGGGTGTTTGTAATCCCTGTGGCCATTATATACTGCCTGAATGGATGAAAATCACATGTCTGTCCCTGGTGAGACATTTCCTCTAGCTGAACATTACTGATATGGGAGGAAATAGACAATCATGCTATTCTAGGAAAAATCAAGCAGTGCAAGTGAACTGTTATCACATTCAGAAATGTGAAAGCCCAAATCATTTCTAATGTAGAAGGAAACTGTTCCTCCCACTGTTTCTGCTTTATAGACTGGTGTGGGATTAAACCAGAGTGTCAGAGATCAATGTCATCTATTTCACAGAGCTCTTCAGTGTCAGCATGTGGCTAGTGGTGTTCACAATTATCCAGCTGCTTGTTAAAAGTAAAACATGTCCTTGCCAGATGAAATAATACTAAGGCAAAAAGTCAAGTTTTGAAGAGGTCACAACATTGAAAGCAGCTATTCTTTTTGTTCCAGTTCAGAACAGAGATGAAAAATAGCATGCATAAAATACAATATGATCTACCTAAATATAGGATAGAGGCAACGTCAGACAACTGACATTTGATGCTTTCAAATACATTGTCAGAGTAAAGTAGTGTAATTTCTAATGCACTGCTGTCTAGCTCGTCTAGCCCCAATTAGATCAGAGCCTTTTGTTAAAATATTTATTTTGATATTTTATTATGGAATATTAAAACTAGGAACATTCTGTTAATTTGTAATTGTAAGAAACCCCTCCGGCTCTGCAAATATGCCAGTGCTTGTATTACCCTCAGTGGTGGTGGTACTGACCATGTGTGGTGATACTCCCCAATGAGCATGCATGACTATCATGGGTGGAGTGTTCATGAGGACACCAAGGAAGAGAATTACCCTAATATAGTGCTGCTGTACCAAGCACTACTGTATTATTAGTAAATGTTGAATCAGATCAGTAGTTTTGTGGTCTTTAGAAAAATTGTGTTAATGACTGCTACACACGGTAATGTTTGTCCAATATAAAACGGCAGCATGCACAGCAAAGTTATGATGGGAAATTGTTATTTTGAATGCTCCCCAAAACCGCCATTGTGTTTAAGACAAGAATTACAAGTGTATTGCTGCTTTTGTCATGCCACAGAGCAAGTCTAAACAGAGAATCCTAGACAAAACAGTAATATATTTGCAATTACCTGTGCCTGCTTTCTGCATTTTGATTTTACTATGTGTCCAGTTTGACCCTTGCTTTTACCCAAAGTCCCTCCTTCCTTTAATACTACCTATAATCTACACCTGACTATAGATCCAGTGAAATATATTTAACAATCAAAACATTTCTATTACTTTTTTTTTTATAACATTTTGGCTTATTTAATAAATCAGTGCCAAGAAGAAAGTTATCTACCAATAGCAAACAATCAAAATCCATACTATACTTATTCGACAGGCTCAAGGGTATCACCTTTGATAAGTATGTAGGTGCAGTTATTACAAGATTCTGGTGACACCCTTGAATTACCTTGAAAAAGTGAAAGGAAACTTTATTCAACGTAAACAACTCCCTGAAATAAGAATTTTTTTTAGTGCTAAACAGAGCAACAATTTAAAGATCACATGTGAAATCATAGTATTGCTATTGCAACATTATTAACTTCATATAGTAGTTTCCTTTTCTAGCTATGCTAGTACAAAAATCTGAGTTGGGGCCATATACAGCTTTTTAGTAAAGGATTCCTACTTAAACCTTTAGACCTCATCCATACGTGCCATTTTAATCTGTGCTACATGCATGACCATGTTTTTCTGGCCCTGGGATGCATAGGTGTTGCATGCATGCCTGCATTGGCAGCCTCATTACTGTCTATTGGGATGCAGCGATTGCATGGACACAGCTGCTGATCCCATTGTAACATCCATGCAGGTGCATGTGCATGGCCCCACGTGTGCCCAGGGTGCATTCATGCTTGTGCTCCCACCAGAATGTCACATTGGGTACAGCAGCTGTGTCCCTGCAGCTACTGTGTCCCAATTGACTTTATAGGGACTGGAACATGCATGGAACACCTGTGCATCTCTGTCAAGGTAAACAAGGCCTGAATGCAAACACCCTGTGTGAATGAGGCCTTGAAGTAGCAATAAATGTACTGTCTAAGACAGGGCTCAAAATTTCAAGTCCTGAGCTACTAGCCAGACCTCAAGGGTTACTCGCCACCAGTTGCCCCACCCAGCCTGCCCCACCCCTAATTCCACCCCTAGGCACGCCCTCATAAATCTAATGAAATTACACTTTAATGTTTTATGCAGAATTAAGTTATAATAATACATATTAACTTCAACAACTTTATTCGTGCTCACCAATGCAGGTTGCCTGTGCCCACCAATGCAGCCTTGTGTCCACCAATGCAGCCTTGTGCCCACCATGCAGCCTTGTGCCCACCAATGCAGCCTTGTATCCACCTGGGAGACCAGGCTGTGGCGAATTACATCAGCAGCTCGGTCCTTGGTTCTCCTCTTCCCTCCCTCTCCAGTGAGAGAGCACAGCACGCTTTGCTCATTTGCAGTAGGGACCCGGCCATGAAGCCGAAAGGCTACACAGCCGGGTTCCCTTACCCGCAATGGTGGCGGCAGCACCTGACCAGCCGATGTAAACACCAGCTGTGGTGTCTACATCGCTGGACTCCAGGACAGGTAAGTTCCCTAATGTTAACAGTCAGTCTGTAGTGTAAAGCTATCTGGGCCAGAGTCCTTCCTTTTTTTTATGAGGATATGGCAGATATGGTTTCCTCTAAGCTAAGTGGCTTTTCCAACTCTTGTTGAAGAGAAAGGTGGAGTTTGAGGAGAAAAGTAAATAGTCTTCAATTTGGGATTGTGATTAAGATGTAGCCAATGGAGAACAGAGGGTAGAGAGTTTATACAAGGGTGCATAAAAATGTTTTAATTCATTTCCAATCTGTGAGGAAAGGGTTGCATTTTGCCTTCAGGTCAGGTGATATGTACCCAGAAGCGCATTGATCTTGTAGTGCAAGGGCTAGGAGGCGACCACATTTATCTCTGTGTTCGTAAGAATGTTTTCGACAGGAAGTCGTGGCAGCTTTAACTTTATATCAGAGAAGAGAGGTAACCTGCATGCGGAAACATAGTAGTTCTTACAGAAGAAAGGTGTCACCGCTCCAGGTGGATCTTGTGGGCAATTAGGAACCTCTCAGGAGACCAAGGTGCTGGCAAATGAAGAAAATTTTGGGAGAAAATGGACAGCCGCACTCCAGATAAACTTCGGAAAGTTGTCTTTATTCGGTAAAAGTGAGCATACACAGCAAGACACAGCCACAGAAAGGGACAGCCGACATGTTTCCCACTACGTTAGTGCTTAGCCATGACTAAGCACTAACGTAGTGCGAAACATGTTGGCTGTCCCTTTCTGTGGCTGTGTCTTGCTGTGTATGCTCACTTTTACCGAATAAAGACAACTTTCCGAAGTTTATCTGGAGTGCGGCTGTCCATTTTCTCCCAAAATTTTCTTCATAGTAGTTCTTACGCAGAGATGGCATCTGAACTATGCTTATAGGTAAGTTCTAGTTTACATTTATCAGTGAGTAAAGCCCAAAGTTTAGCTTCTCTTTCATGGTTGATTTGGATGCTATGTTTAATTAGGATGCCCCTAATTACAGTCTTGTAGACTTCCCAAACCACACTGGGGATGCTGTCAGGGGTGGCATTAGTTTGGAAGTAAAAGTTGATTTCCTTCCTTTCTCTGATTTATTATTGTGATAGACATGGAGTCACCTTCACCAACTTGTGACAAATGGCTGGTCAAATTCACCTTTTGCTGTCACTAATATGGTACAATGGCACTCTCAGCCTCACCCTGCACAAAGATTTTCCAGCTTGTGGGACCATAATTAATTGCCAGCCAACTCAGAGCAATTATTGCTGGGTTGGTTAACTGCATGGCTAACTCTTTATTCTTTTTATTGTAAAATATCAAACATTCACAATATTAGCAATAACAATTATGATTTTAAATAATCATCTGCAATACACAATGACCACAAACAGGCTTTTTCAGAGATTTACCATATAGTAGAGCTCTTCAAAGACATAGGGATTCTTTAAGTTGAGCATTTGTTAAGTTCTTTGGTGCATTAAATGAATATTAACACTTTTCATTATATTATTAAATAGAGAAGGTAAAATGGTGCAAACATTTTTTTTATATATATACAAAAATATCTCTTTGTTCATTTTACACAAGGGTTCTTCAACAAACTTCCACACTTTTATATTTTAGATGAGGATGGGAGGAGTAGTAATTTGTCGTATCTGCGAGTGACATGACTAGTCTGCTTGGTAAGCCGTTGGACCTCACAGTTTAGTAAAAGTGATGTATTTTGTTTTTAAAAATTCTTAATAGAAAGAGTTTAAAAAAGTGTGGAAACTTTTTGAAGAAACCCTGGTATAAATGAACAAAGAGACAATAATGTCACAGAGACATAAAAGGGAATTAAGTGTGGAATTACTTAACAATATCCTGGTTCTGTGTGTTCAGCAAAACCCAATCAATGACCATAAGATGGATCCATGGCTTTCATAGATCTTGGCTGATGTTCCTTGTTTTGATGGTAAAAGAAGAGCCCCAGACTGCAGATACAGCCCTTCTTTTCTGGTTCTTGATGAGGGTGTTGACCGAAATTACCTGACCAATGCAAAGTTCTGATGAGTGTAAAATGCTGCTAATTAACTGATACAGGAAAATATGTCCTTGTTCTGGTTGCACTATTATCAGTTGAACTACTTACGACAGTTGATACATCTGATACTACCAACGAAGAGGGATGTCTATTAAGCTTCTAGTTATTCAAGCCTGAAAGCTTGAAAGTTTTATGATGGCCACGAGCCATGAGATGTGAATTGTGTTAGATTCTGCTAATCCTATTAAAGTACTGATAAGGGTGTTTGGAATGCAGATACAAATTTTGTTAATTGTACAAGATGCTTTCCTCAAATTAAGTAAAGAGAATCATTGCTGTTATGTGTCTCCTAGTGTTAAAAAAGTCTTGGCTGACTTGTGAATTCTGCACAGCATGGCTGCCTAGGCCCTCTCGCGCAGCCTTTTGGGGTGTCCAGTCCACATAATTATTACAATTGTCACCTGGTTAATGTACTTTGCACTTTTTTTTAACCTTGTAGAATAAAAATGTTTTATATCAACTTGATTTCCTGTTTGTAAGGTAATGCTGTCATATAAGCATTTACGTGTACTTCACTTGCCAATGAAGAATTAGAACACATACTGTATACTTTCCAAATGTTCAGTCCTTTACTATGACATAATTGAAGATGTGGATTGTGAAACATAATCCATATGGTGATAGGATGGCTTCATGGCTTGCATAAAAATATATTTGCCTTGATAATTTTGAAAAGCAGTGGAAAAATTGGTTTCATGTCATCCTCCATAGCATCATAAAAAGGTCACTGTGGTTTTTCAAGCTGTAATAAACTATTTTAAATCAAACTGTGGCTTTGACTTAAGGACAGAGGGGAAAAAAACAGGCTAATCTTTCATTCACATGGTTAATTAACTCCAATTCATTACTCAGTGCTATCTCTACTGTGCTTCATGGAAAATTAAACTTTAAAGGAATTTATATGCAAGGTGAATTGTCTTTTCAGTTGTTAGACGATGCTATTAAAAGATGTTTTAGGAAAATCTGTTATCTTTAATGATTCTTTACATAATATATTTCACCTTAATATGTCTACAAGGAATGGAATGGACAAACTATAGGAACATATTAAAAATGATTGTGAAACCATACTATCTAAAATTAACCCGTATCCCCGGAGATAGCTCTATTGTCTATTCTTCCTGGCTCCATAGTCTCCCAGAAATGCACTCTGTTGTGTTTCTTCTTGTCGGCCGCTAGGAAGCTTATCCCTATGTTTTGGAAAACTACCACCACCCCCCCCCCTGGCCTTGTGGGTCTCCACGGTCAATAATATTATGCGCATGGAAGAGATGCTGTCCCTCGACACTGACACCTTCGACAAATTCAAGACCCTCTGGCTCCTTTGGATTGACTACTAGGTTTGACTTGCCGTGGTCTGCTCGGTCCCTCCTCTATGTATTCTCTGCCTTCTTTTCTTTCTTCTGCTATCCTCTATTGCTCTTTTTTCCTTTTTTCCCCTTCTTTGTTTTTCTTTCTCTTTGATAACAATTTCAGGTGAATGAGTCAGGTGTCATATTATGTATATTAGCAAAGCCCTCACTGTCCTTTGGATGGAAAGTCACTGTCTGCCCCTCGTAAACGGTGGAGCCTCTGAGTTTTTGTTGATACTGTTACAAGCTGAGGATAGATGATGGGATTTGTATTATGTTTTCTTGTTTCTTGTGGTTTCTGATAAAAATGTTCTTCTCTATATGTCAACACTTTTCATGTCTGGAACATTTGCAGAGGCATTGTTAGGATTGTTATAGACCTAGTTCAATCATGGACACACTAGTTAGAGAAAATCTGTGGTGTGTGTATAGAGCACCATGACAAAACAGTGCACATGACCACATCATGTTAAGAAATTGGTGAGGATTAAAGGGGTTGTAAAGGTAAAAGTTTTTTTACCTTAATGCATCCTATGCATTAAGGTAAAAAAATCTGACAGCACCCCTCGAAATTCCCGTGCGGGTTCTCGTCATCCTGTTCGGTTCCCAGCCTGGCCGTTTATTGGATAGGCTGGGCAGATTGATAGCAGCGCAGCCATTGGCTGGCGCTGCTGTCGATCACAGCGGATGACACGGTGCACCGGGGGGCGGGGCCGAGTGATACAGTTGGCGGCTATGGCTGCTGCTGTATCATGGGAGTGCGCTCGCAATAGCTTTCCACCACGCGAGGGAAAGCTGAACATGGAAAGCTTTTGCGAGGAGGAGCAGAGACAGCCGCCGAGGGACCCCAGAAGACACGGATCGGGGCCACTCTGTGCAAAACTAACTGCACAGCGGAGGTAAGTATAACATGTTTGTTATTTTTAAACCAAAAAAATCTTGCCTTTAGTGTCCCTTTAACCACTTCCCACCCGGTCAATAACAGATTGAAATCTAGTTCTAGGTTCTCCCGAGCCAATTCCCACCGCACAGCTCCCAACTTGGGATCCTCTTAGCAACTGTTTAGGACCCAGCAAGCCGCTGGGGTCCCTCTCTAGTTAAGGTGCATGATGCATGACCTTGGCATGGCAGGACGCGGTGGTGGGGACACATGGATGCACGTACCCTGAAGGTGGGTACCGCACCTGGAACTCGGGCCCCGCAAGAACAACCCGCCAAAAGCGGCCGCCACAGATATATCCCCCCTCCCAGCATGTCCAACGAGGAAAGAAACCCCCTAATTGGCTGCTGAAAGGAGGTGGATCCCCCAGAACCCCTCTAGCGCCAACTGCCGCCCAGCGATGTCAACACACCCCTGGCGCGCAGACTGACCTACAGAACAGATTCTGGAATTGGCAGCAGCCTGAATTTCCACAATTCGTGAATGGGAGTGATTAAGCCTCCCATTCCCCACTAATTTTAGTGTAACGCCCGTACTGAAAGTAGGGGGGCGCTACATACTCCTCCCAGGGAGAGAGGAGACCGATGCTGTGTCCCTTGTACATAGGGACACAGCATCGGTAACCTCCCCCAGTCAGTCCCCTCCACACACAGTAAGAATCACACCCAGGGAATACATTTAACCCCTTCCTCACCCCCTAGTGTTAACCCCTTCCCTGCCAGTCACATTTACACAGTAAGCAGTGCATTTTTATAGCGCTGTATAAATGTGAATGGTCCCAAAATAGTGTCAAAATTGTCTGATATGTCCGCCGCAATATCGCAGGCCTGACAAAAAAAAACGCAGATCGCCGCCATTACTAGTAAAAAATAAATAAAAAAATTCATAAATCTATCCCCTATTTTGTAGGCGCTATAACTTTTGCGCAAACCAATCAATATACGCTTATTGTGATTTTTTTTAACAAAAATATGTAAAAGAATACGTTTCGGCCTCAACTGAGGAAAAAAAAAATAGTTTTAAAAAAAAAAATTGGGATATTTTTATAACAAAAAGTAAAAACATATTTTTTTTGTTTATAGCGCAAAAAATAAAAATCGCATTGATGATCAAATGCCACCAAAAGAAAGATTTATTTGTGGGAAAACAATTATAACAATATAATTTGGGTACAGTGTTGTATGACCAAGCAATTGTCATTCAAAATGCGTCAGAGCTGAAAGCTGAAATTTGGTCTGGGCAGGAAGGGGGTTTAAGTGCCCAGTAATGAAGTGGTTAAAAATAAAAAAATGCCCTGGTCATGAAGGGGGTAAAACCTTCAAGGGGTCAAGTGGTTAAATGCATTTACAGCTCATTAATTTGGAGTTAGTCATAAATAAGTGATCTATAATTATTTTTCTCATTCTGGTGTGCCTTGCTCTGTGTGATAGCATTAAATAGGTAGCAGGTAACTTTCATGGACACGTTAGAAATCCATTAGACTCCTAATATCTCCCCTGTTCTCTGCTCACAGTCCTGTGCTTAATACACTCTTTACCTTGCTTTTCAGAAGGGATTTTCACAGCTCTGATACTGAAAAGCTCATAGCTGAGCCCTTCAAGGTTCACACTTAGTCACAGATGTTTTCTGATATCTTTCCCTTCACCATTCCTGATACTTTTTGTTGTTGTCCTAGGCCCCCAACCCTCCCAGGCTCTCCCAACTCCCAGGAGTGAGAGCCCAGGAACCACAACGTAGGGGTCCCAGCAAGAGAGAGAGAGGCCCCACCCATGAATACCATAAAAGTGACTTGAAGGCTCTAAAGTCACCAAGATAACTTTTGCAGAAAATGCTGAACTGACTGCGCAAAAGCCTATCTGACAGACCTAATAAACAGTGCATTGGCCAACTGGAGGAGAACACAAAGTTGGCAATGAAATTGTATATTGCGGAGGCAGGTGGGCGGAGCCTAGTGGGTCGGTCATGCCTGACTAGAGCTCCGCACCGTGACTGGAAAAGACCCGCAAATAACGGAGGAACGGAGCGGGTGAGAGCCGGGAAAACCGCAGGAAAGGCTAACTGAAGGGTGAGAGAACATTTTGACACCAAAATGGTGTTAAACGGCACAAAAGGCAGAGGGAAAGCACATAGCTGCAGCGGTGCTCAGCATCCTAAGAGCGCTGCTCTGAAAAAGGCCCCAGTCTCCTCAGATGCCCTCACCTCAGGAAAATCTAAATCCACCTCAGCTAAAGCATCTAAACAGATGGCTTCCCTGAGGAGCACCGCCACAGACAGTGAGGAGGAGGATGTAGCGCAGGATGGTACCTCACAAATAACTCAAGGGACAGCGGTCCCTAACAGCATAATGAGACAATTTGAGAAAATGCTTCACAAGGCACTGCAGAATACCTCAGATCAGATTACAACTAAGCTCACTAAAGAAATCAGAGAGCTTGGTAATCGCACGGATGCTCTTGAGTCTAAAGTGGACGAAATAGAAATTTTTACTCAGGACTGCATATCTGAAATTGAAAATCTTAAGGAGGAGAACTTAACACTGCAGAGTAAGTTGGAGGAATTTGAGAACCGCGCCAGGAGGTCTAATTTAAGATTTAGAGGTATACCTGAATCCATCATTGATCTGAATGGCACAATGTTAGCGCTGTGCCAGGAAATATTGCCTGGGATACCAGCTGACAGGCTGGAAATGGACAGAGTCCACCGCGCTTTAACTCAGAGGAAAGCTGATGGTCCCCCGAGGGACATCATAGCTAAATTTCACTTCTATAAGACTAAAGAGCTAATCCTTCAGAACACCAGGGAGAAAAACAAGCTCTCTTTTCAGGGACACGACTACCAAATCTTTGCGGACATATCGCAACTCACAATCAATAAGAGAAGAGCAATGAGACCCCTATTACAGGAATTGCAGCAACGCCACATTAGGTACCAATGGGGCTTCCCCTTCTCCCTGCGCTTTACTTATCAAGGCACGAAAATTGTGTGCAGGACCCCAGAACAGCTTCACCAAGCACTGATTGACTTTAAAATAATAGAGACCCCACCGACGACAGCTGCACGAAGAAGATCGGCATCTAACTCCCCACGCGATAGCTCACCGCAACAAAACCAGGGCAACGGTATTCAACAGCTGCATAAGCGTGGCAGATTCGTGGAACAACAGCAGGATCAAGAAGACACGATGGACTGATACCTAAGAGCTTATGCATTTACTTACCTCATGGCACACCGACTTGAATCCTTTCTGCAGATGTACCATTTGAATAGAGCAGCAGCTCTGGACTCTGTCATTTAAATGTATTTACTTTCTCTCTCTTTCTTTCTCTCTTCTCTTTCCACATATCACATATATGCCATAAGATCTAAGGCCATACATGTCGCCATCAAAAGCAATAGATGCTCCTAATCCCTTCAATGTAGGTCTATCTCACTGCTTCTCCCCTTCAGAGGGCTAGTAAGCATAGTATACAGATTGAATCCCACCTTACATATCTCTTTTCTCACTTTCCTCTTACTTTATCTAATTTTCCTCAGAGCTTCCTATATCAACTATCATCCAGTCCACTATTACCATTAGTCAACTACCCTCTGTGTTGCCTGGGATCAGACAGTCCCACGATAACCCTTAATATTAAGCAGAATGGAGGGATCCCCATAGCGTTTAATGCCCACAAGGAAGAATGTTACAGCATCCACTCCCCCTCCTTCCTAAAAGCTGGACATCTTCCCCTGACAGGTTATCTCACCTAGCTAACTACTTGTATATATTTATAGTTCTTTATACATAGTATCCTCTCGGGATACTTGCAAAAATGTTTTAGGCAGCGGGTCTCCAGGGCACGGAACCCACCTGCGCCACCATTGGTTCCCCTCTGGTCTCCGCAACCACCTGCGAGGATCAGACGTGGACCCCCTTTTCCCCTGATCGGGTTCTCCCTCCCCGATCACGGGCCAGATTTGTATGCACGTTGTTTGTTGATTTGTGCATTGTTTTGTTCATTTATAACGTTTTGTCTTTTTCTTTGAAGGCTATCGTTCTCAGTTACCCCCCCCCTTCCTCCCCCTCCCCAGTCTGCCGATGTCGATGCGCAGGACACCAAGGTAAGAAGCACATGATGGTTAGGCTACCATGGCTCCCCTAAATGTATTAACCTTGAACGTGCAGGGCTTAAACATACCGCAGAAACGAGTTAAAGCTTTCAGATACTTCCAAACCAAGAAAGCGCACATTTTATGTTTACAGGAGACACATTTCACCCCTAATACGACCCCTAAGTTCTTCCACGCTTCCTACCCACAGGTTTACACTGCATCAGCCCAATCCAAAAAAAGAGGTACCCTTATAGCATTTCACAGATCTACGCCATTCACTATTAAATCAGAAATCATAGACCCCGAGGGCCGATATCTCATCCTAACTGGTCATTTATTGGACAACGCAATAACAGTAGTCTCATACTATGCACCTAATTTAAATCCCCTACCATTTATGTCGCATCTCCTGCAAGTAGTAAACGCACATAAATTTGGGTCCATCTTCATCTGTGGAGACTCTAATCAAGTTCTCCTCCCTTTTCTTGACAAAACGCCCTTTTCCCCGTCCCACCAGAATAAATGGAACCTTTCCAGCCTACTGGCAAAATATAATTTAGCGGATTCATGGAGGGAAACAAACCCCACCAAACGTGGTTATACCTATTACTCGAACCCCCATAAATCGTCTAGCCGCATAGACCATATATTTCTGTCGATTGGCATGCTGCCAGAAGTCCTGGACTCAAGCATCATTCCAATTCCGTGGTCCGACCATAATGCAGTCCTCACTGTCCTATCCTCTATGATCCCCAAAAAACAAGACCCGACATGGTATTTACCTGACATTATTCTTAAACATCCCTCCTATAGGACAATAATAGAACAAGATTTAGACGAGTATATAACACTTAATACATCACCCGATGTCTCCTCGCTTACGCTCTGGGAGGCACACAAACCAGTGCTACGGGGGAAAATACAAAGGCAAATGGGGATCCTTAAAAGGGAGCGGAAACAATTATTCCACAAATTAGAGAAAGAACATGAGACAACCTTCATGGCCTTCCAACACAGTCACACACCCGTGACAAAAGCCCGGCTGGACAAAGCACGAACGGAATTAGACCTATTTCTTACGGACACGGCTGATAAGATGATACTTAGGCGCAAACACTCTTTCTATAATAAAGCCAATAAATCAGGCACTCTTCTTGCGAGATCGCTCAATTCCATCAATAAAAACTATAAACCGATACATCTTAAAACAACAAATGGCAACTTCTCTAGTAACCCAGTCAAAATTGTGCAAAAATTTAGCACACATCTTAAAAAACTGTACACAGAATCAAACTCTTTTAGCGAAAGGGAAGCGGATGCCTTTTTTACCAATTTGCAATTGTCTCGACTAAATGAATCACACAAAAATTTGTTGGATGCACCAATCACGCAAGAAGATGTCATGTGCGCCATTAAAGAGCTAAAATTAAATAAACGTCCGGGCCCGGATGGATTCACCGCGAGATACTATAGAACGTTTAGTAATCAACTTTCCCCAATGATGGTGGTGGCCTTCAATGATTTATTGAGCCAGAAATCCTTTAGGCAGGAGTCCCTCACAGCCACTATCTGCATGATACCCAAGCCACACTCTGACTCAACCCTATGTGACAACTACCGTCCGATATCCATGCTAAACACAGACGTGAAGTTACTCGGTAAAATATTGGCCAATAGGCTAAACAAAACAATAGGATCCTTGATTCACCGGGACCAAGTAGGCTTCATGCCCAGCAGGCAAGCAGGCGATAACATCAGGAGAGCAAGCCTGTTGGCATGTATAGCTAAAAAAAGGAAGATCCCTGCCTGTTTTCTCTCTTTGGATGTCAGACAGGCATTTGACTCAGTCTCATGGTCGTATATGGAATTTGCACTGAAAAAATGGGGCTTCGGCCCCAACTTTATAAGCTGGGTTCTGCAACTTTATCGAAACCCGAAAGCATATGTGAAATATGCAGGCTACAAGTCGGAAATGTTTGATATCCAAAGGGGGACCAGACAGGGTTGCCCGTTATCCCCGTTACTGTTTGCCCTTCTGATTGAGCCCCTAGCCCAAAAGATAAGACTTGACCCCAAGGTGCTTGGTATTGAATTAGGGGGAGTAAAGCATAAGTTATGCCTTTACGCTGATGATATTTTGTTGTTTCTTTCCTCTCCTCAAGTCTCGGGGCCCAACTTACTCCCAATCCTACATCAATTCGCGTCAATCTCTGGTTTGGCAATAAATCCCAAAAAATGCCTAGCACTCAACATCTCCCTTTCTCATACAGAACTATCGGCCGCCAAAGTGGGCCTCCCATTCGAATGGCCAGTCAAAAGCATCCCGTACCTGGGAGTACACTTGACCGCTGACGTCTCAAATCTTTATAGCTGTAATTATTCAGCTCTCCTGAAGCAGCTGACAAACTTAATGAAATCCTGGACACAACTCCCTCTTTCTTGGTTTGGAAGAGTCTCAGCCATAAAAATGACCATTTTACCCAAACTCCTGTACCTCTTTAGAGTGCTTCCTATACCAGTACCTGCACATTTCCTGCGGATTGTCCAAAGACGAGTTTCCTCCTTTGTCTGGGGGCCCTCCAAACCTAGGATCAAACCACAAATCCTACACCTCCCAAAGACAGCCGGGGGGCTTGGTTTCCCCAATTTTGCAAAATACTATCAAGCCGCGCAATTAGCTATTCTGACTAAATATCACGCCAAGCAAGAAGCACCGATCTGGGTGTCAATTGAAGCAATAGAAAGTGATCCCATCTCAACCTCGAATTTGTTATGGGTCACCCCAAAACAACGGAAACACATAAATAATCCCATCACAAAACACACATTATCCCTATGGGACAAAGTAAAAAATAAACATCTCCTGGTGTCCCCTTTAACCCCCCTGCTGTCTTTCATCAAAAACCCTGCTTTTTACCCAGCCTGGGTCTCCCCTAAATCCTTTACAGAATGGGTGGATCGAGATTGTACACAGAAATATAGGTTCTTCGACTCGACAACAATAATCCCCTTCCCATCCTTGAACAAATTGTATGGAATACCCCCCAAGGAAATCTTTCGATATCTACAGATAAAGAATTTCTTCCAACCCACAGCATGTACGACAATAGTCAACAACCGACTATCTGCTTTTTAAACCATATGCAATAATGACCCGCACGCTAGAAAAGTTATATCCACATTGTACCTCCTTCTGCTCTCGAACTCTAGCAATAACAAAATACCATATGTCCATAAATGGGAAGAAGATTTGGGAGAGGAGCTGAGTTCGGAGGAATGGGGTCAAATATGGAACAATACCAAAACAATGTCGATTAACGTTCTAGCGGCAGAAACAAACTTTAAGGTACTTTCCAGGTGGTACTTGGTCCCTTCTAGGGTAGCCAAATTCTCGAGTAACTACTCAGAATTATGCTTCAGAGATTGCGCAAATAGAGGGACTTACTTTCATACCTGGTGGTTGTGCCCGATAGTTCAGAAATTCTGGTCAGAGATATTTAATATAATTAATGTACTCACGAATAAAACGATCCCCATGGACCCAAAAACGGCCTTACTTAACCTAAAACCGGTTAATGTCCCGCACGTTCACTTTACTTTGACAAACCAGCTTCTAACGGCAGCTAAACAGACTATAGCGAAAGCCTGGAAATCTCCAAACTTACACTTGAATGAAGTTATTAACAGAATGAACGTTGCTATGGTATATGCCAAGATGGCTGCTATTGAAGCTGACACAATCACCAGATTTGAAAGCGTATGGAAGCCCTGGCTGGATTATGTAACACAAAACACATTTAATGGAGAAGTACTCAAGCCATGGTAGCCCAGTCATCTAGTTGGTGTCCGGCTCATTGATATACACAAGGTTGGTAGACTCCTGTTCTGACCCCGCAGACCCCTCTTTCCCTCCCTCCCCCCCCCCCCCCTTTTTCTTCTTTTTTTTTTTTCTCTTCCTTTTTACTTCCTTTTTCCATTTCCCTCACATCTTCTTCTACTCACCCAAGACCGATTTTCTTTCTTTTTTTTCCTTAAGCACCCATCTTTACCATACTAATTAGATGTATAAGGATAGTCATGAAGTAACTTAGTAAATTTGTAGTCACGCGCTACTCAGGAAGCCTTAGAAGAAGCAAAGTATGCTATAGATCCTAGGGCCAGTAGCACTTAGCCACAATTCCTGGACTGTTATTAGTTTTTAGTATAGACAGGTTTAACACCTCTATGCTCCTGATTATCATTTTGTTTAATTCTTATGCCATAAGTGGAGGGAAAGGCTAATTATAGGGCCACCTCTATCGAATTTACTTACGTTATTATTTGTACACAGGCTAGATGCGGAAATACTTTCTGTTCAATACCATTTAATTTTATTATTACTGTTCCCAAATGTATACTTGTCTTTAATACTGTTCAATAAAGATATATTGACAAGGAAATTGTATATTGCTCACGCATTCCATGGTTATATGTGGAATTACCCCCTAAAATGCACTCTGCTGCTTCTCCTCAGTACAGGGATACCACATGTGTAAGACTTTTTGGGAGCCTAGCCACATACAGCACCCCGAAAACCAATCACGCCTTCAGGCTTTATTAGGGCGTAAATGGTTTCCGTGGTCCTGTATGTGGCTAGGCTCCCAAAAATTCTCGCACATGTGGTATCCCCATACTCAGGAGAAGCAGCAAAATGTATTTCGGGTGTGCATGTGTGAGTCATATATCATTTAGTGACAACTTTGTGATAAAAAAAATTCCCGAAACATGTGCCCTTGTGCCCAACACTCCTCTGCCCTTAAAGCATCTGACCACACCAGGATCGTTCTGATAAGATGCTTTCCCAATTTCACAGTGGCGCTTTTTATATCCGGTGAAGTCATGAAATGCTCATAGTTTCCGGTCTCCTAGGCCATAGAGATGATTGGAGTCATTCTGGTCTTTGATCAGCTCTGTGGTCAGCTGGCATAATCACTGGCTGCATTCTCTGTTTATTCCGTGGGACAGGAGAGCCAGAGAAAACCATGGAAGGTGGCGGGAGGGGAGGATGTCCCCTCCCACTGCTTGTAAAAGCAGTCTAGCAGTTAATCAGATACCAAGATGATGACGAAACCTGCAGGAATCAATCTGTTATAACCACTTAAAGTGCATGAATATACCAGTACGTTGCTGGGTCCTTGTTGGGCATATATTGTAATGTTCTTTTTTTCATGCCGCCTGTGGGCTGAACGAAAAAAGAGATTCTAACAGATTCCTCCATTCAGATCAATTGATCAGTGGTATTCCCACCATTAGAATACCGGCACTTATAATGATGGGCATACATTCGCTGTTCTTTTTTTTTCCTACAGATTCCTCCATTTGCATTGATCGATGTGGATGAAGAAATCTCTGCCAAGAAAAGAGAATAAGAATATATGCATAGGGGCGATCCACCCATATGTTCACCCCTGCCCCTATGCTTCAGCAATCGGCATATATGTTTTTTTTTTTACCTGTGGTGGTGAAATCACCTCCTACAGCGCTGGAGTCATGGATTTACGTATTGTAAGAGCAAACCTTGTTGCTGTTAAAATAAACAAACACAGTAAACACAGTATCAGTAAAACATTAACTCAACAAAACCACTTTTTTTATTGCAATCTGTGCCAAAAAAGAGTACAAAATATATGGTGAAGCATAGAGGCAATGCAACCCTATGTCCACCCTGTGCCCTATGCTTCACCACATAGGCTCTTTTTTTTAACTGTGGTGGTGAAATTACCTCCTACAGCTCTGGAAACATGGATTTACATATCGTGAAAGCAAACCTTTTAACTGTCAAAATAAACAAAAATCAGTGCTGCAGCTGAATGGCGTACCTGCAAAGCAAACAATGGTTAACAATAAATCACAGTAACAATATAGTAAAACAGTAGAATGACATGCCTGCAAAGCAAATACAATAAAACACAGTAACAATAAAACATTACAGCTTAGAATAAAATACAGTAACAACATTAACCACTTCAGCCCCGGACCATATTACTTGTCAATGACCGGGCCCCTTTTGAGTTTCGGCACTGCGTCGCTTTAACTGACAATTGCGTGGTCGTGCGACGTGGCATCCAAACAAAATTAGCATCCATTTTTCCCCACAAATAGAGCCTTCTTTTGGTGGTATTTGATCACCTCTGCGGTTTTTATTTGTTGCACTATAAACAAAAATAGAGCAACAATTTTGAAAAAAAATGAATATTTTTTACTTTTTGCTATAATAAATATCCCCAAAAATATATAAAAAAAAGTTTTTTTTCCTCAGTTTAGGCCGATACGTATTCTTCTACATATTTTTCGTAAAAAAATCGCAATAAGCGTTAATTGATTGCTTTGCGCAAAAGTTATAGCGTTTACAAAATAGGGGATAGTTTTATGGCATTTTTATTAATTACTTTTTTTTACTAGTAATGGCGGCGATCAGCGATTTTCATCGGTACTGCGACCTTATGGCGGACACTTCGGACACTTTTGACACATTTTTGGGACCATTGGCATTTTTATAGCGATCAGTGCTATAAAAATGCATTGATTACTATAAAAATGCCACTGGCAGGGAAGGGGTTAACACTAGGGGAAGAGGAAGGGGTTAAATATGTTCCTTGTGTGTGTTTTAACTGAAGGGACTGACTAGGGGAAATTACTGATCGCTGTTCATACATTGTATGAACAGACAATCCGTCATTTCTCCCCCTCCCCCTGACCCTGACCCTGACCCTGACCAGGACCGGCAGCTGTGTGTTTACACACACAGCTCCCGGTTCTCACTCTGTAACGAGCGATCGCGGGTGCCTGGCGGTGATCACACAGTATAAAAATGCATGGTATAATGTTGATCCTAAACTAAAAAGGAATATGTTACAGTAAATCTAATTGGTCCATGATTGATATGTATATATTATGTTTCTCTTGATTTACTAGCAGTTTAAGTTTTCCCTATTAATATTCATAGTTACAAAGTGACATATTTGGTAAGGTTGAAGAAAGACATCAGTCCATTCAATTCAGTGTTTGTATGCCTTTGTGTGTGTCTATTTGTGTGTGTACCACCAAATGTTGAAGGGAATTCCACACCCTTGCCGCTCTAACAATAAAGAAACCTTTTTGCAGTTTAAGGTTAAAAAGCTTCTTGTCCAACTTCATTGAGTGGCCCTGTGTTTACCTAAGATACCTAAGATTGAATAGTTTACCCCATGCTAGAATCACCATTTAGATATTTGTATAGTGCGATCATAACTCCTCTTAAGCATCTCTTCTCTAGGAAGAATAAAGCAGGTCATAGATACAAATTTATTTCCTTCCACCACAGATGGAAGGAAAGAAAATTGCTTGATTCCCCCATCAACACAGTAAGTTATGATGGGGGGAATCTTTCTCGCAGTGCTACTGTGTTCTGCTAGCGGGGAGCCTTCCTTGCCAGCGGAACACAATCATCACTGCTAGCTGCTATCTCCACTGGCAGTAATTACATAACAAAATCTGACAGGCTAGTTGGACTAAATTTGATTGATGGATCGACTTCAGTACAACCAGCCTGCCCACAGATGCATGGAATATTGGCCAGTATCTGCTGAACTGGTCAAGATTTGATCCATCTATATGGTTATAGTCATCATCCAGATCCCTTTTTGGCTTTGCTGCCATTCCATTGACTCTCTCCAGTTCCAGCACATCCTTCTTGAGTACTGGTGACCAGAACTGGGATGGCATATTTAAGATGGGGTTGAACCAGAGCCTTGTAAAGTGGTATAATTACAGTATAGTTCTATCTCTTGGGTAGATACCCCTTTTAAGTCATATTAATAGTCTGTTAGCCTTGCATGCTGCAGCTTGACATTGCTATTAGTGAGCTTGTGATCAGATTATTTTCCATCCTCGATTCCCCTAGTGAGTAACTTGCATTCTGAATATAACCCCCAAGTGCATTACTTTACATTTTCAATATTAAACCTCATTTGCCATGTAGATGTCCACCCCTTTTATTTTATTGAGACCTTCCTGTAAAGTTGCTATAATGTTGTGAAGTTATTACCCTGCTTAGTTTTGTGTCATCAGCAAACATTTTATTATTTATTTCAACCTCAATATCATTTTATAAATAGGTTAAACAGAATTTGTAAAGCAGTACAGAGCTTTGGGGTACCCCACTTAGAACTCCAAGCCATTCAGAAACTATGCTATTTATCACCACCCTCTGCACGTGTAACCAGTTTTCTATCCAGATGCATACACTATTATACTATTTGTAAATTAAGTGTTTATGGGGTACGGTATCAAATGCTTTAGTGAAATCCAGATACATCACATCCACAGTCCTTCTTCTATCCAGACTACAGCTCCCCCACCCCCCCTCATAGAATGTTAACAGGTTGGTCTGGTAAGGAAGATCTTTCTTAAATCCGCGTTGGTCACAATTAATGATACTATTTCATCAGCAAATTCTTGGATATGTCTTTATCATCCCTTCTAATAGTTACTGGTCTGTAGTTTCCAGGTATATACTGTATCTCAGTCCTTTTTTAAATTATGGTACCATATTAGCTTTGCCAATCAGCTGGTATTATTCCAGTCAGTAAGCTGTCCTTAAAGATTAGGAATAACGGTCTGACTATAACAAGGCTAAGTTCTCTGAGGACTCTCAGGTGTAAGCCATCTGGCCCTGGTGATCACATTTTGTTTTTTAAAGTCTTTTTAAACACTAGCCTGTTAGCCACAAGGCTACATTCAAGGTCAAATGTGATGGTCACACATCTTTTTTAGCTAAATAACTAAATGTAACTGTGTAAAATTCTTAGTCGTCTTCATTTTCAGAAGGTCACAATTATTCATGTGCATTTGTAATTAGAATTTGATGCATTAAGGTCATGTAAGAGGCCCATCCTATTATGTGTCATAGTAATTAAGAGGCTTACCAGCCAAGGGTGAAGGATGTAAAGTATTTTAAACAAGCATGCTTTAAAATGGTTAATGATGCCTTCAGTACCCTTGATCCATCCACCATATAAGCCGACTTTATCAGTACAAGAAAAGGAACACTACAAAATCTTATGAAATGCAATTTATTACAAATATATTACAAGAATAAAAGTTCATACAAAATAAAAGCAAATTAGAGCTATTATTGATATAACCACATAATGTATGTAACATATTAGATTCTTATTACTGCTAGGTCAAAGAGGTTGACGTTTCGTTTTATGCTTCCTCGGGACCTTAATTCCTTGACTGTAAGCAGAGGGATTCTGCATAGGAGACAACGGAGGGAAACATCATGTTTCAGCAACAGATATAAAATTCATCAAAACATTTAATACTATAGTCCCCATATATAATATGGAGAACAGTGTAATATGAGTGCCACTCACATGTCAGAGAGAGCGCTCATACATGTAACATGCCACGTGCTATCCAAAAACGTCCAGATCAACGATATCCTCCCAAGATCAATCAATCTAAATGCCCCTTTCTATGAAAGGGACAGAAAGGAAAATCAGCTTCCAAAGAATAAGCATAGTTATAGTAGCTTCCAGTCAACAATAATAAATGACTTATGCCTTGTTTCCACTGAACGGAACGGTTCGGGCCAGTATGTTTGGAACGGTTTAGAATGGACCAGTCTATTCTCGTGAGTGTTTCCACTGCAAATCGGAACGTCGGGACCATACAGGATTTAGGAAAAATGCCTAGCGCTTCCACCAATCAGTGAGATGTATTTGTAGGTCCACCCTAATGGAACCGTTCCATTTCTATGGCCCCACATCTGAAGCAGGACCCAGAATGGTCCGGTACGGTTCGCTTTTATGGCACGCTTTCATAATGGAAACACCCAAAATAGCATACCGAACCGAACTGTACCGAACCGATCCACTCAGTGGAAACGAGGCATTACTGGGCAGAAGTATCCCCAGAGTCACTATAGCGGGATAAGGGTTAAGAACCAGTATGCAGTGTTTATAAATCTAACCATAGGGATCACTAAATAAAAAGACAAACAAAATCAAATACCTTGATGGTCTACAGCAGGGATATGCAATTAACGGACCTCCAGCTGTTGCAAAACTACAAGTCCCATCATGCCTCTGCCTCTGGGTGTCATGCTTGTGGCTGTCAGAGTCTTGTTATGCCTCATGGGAGTTGTAGTTCTGCCACAGCTGGAGGTCCGCTAATTGCATATGCCTGGTCTACAGGTAAGAGTAAGTGATGAAGTGGCTTATTAGAACCATAGATCGCTTTCACAAACAAAGCAGTGAATAGTCTGAGGTGGTTGGAGCGGGGGGAAATCCCCCTATAGGCATGGATCATACATACGTGTTTATTATGCATATGAAATAGGCTTTTGTTGGTAGATTATGGTGCTGTTGTTTAACGTATCCCCTTTTGAGTAGTATACATGTTAATATGGTATATGCATCTGGCTACAGGTGTCCTTGTTATGTCTCAGTTGTCTGTGTAACATTGCTACCATTATAGGTCATGCTTTCCATGGTTTAATTTTCAGCCTTACAAATTATGCAGAAAATATCCCACTCCGGCCCCCGGGATGTGTGCCTTCACAGCTGATTGAAGTCAGCAATTATTTGGCAGCTTCTATTTAAGGCTGATAGTGTTTGCAGTAATTGTTGTTGTGGCTTGATCTAGGGTGAACACTGTTAGGTAAGTCTAACTGAGTGTACCATGATGGTGATTCTGATTATCCCTGTCAGTGTTATTGATGTGAGCTATGGAACTACAGAATAATTGTATTTATTTTTACTTTGTAGATATCTTTGCTGATATTGTCGCCAGTGAATGTTGATTATATCTTCACTGTGCAATCGCATGGTAACTGATGTTAATCTTCACACTGGTCTATTGGTAAGTCTGCAATTGAATGTTCATAATTTGAACAGCTATTCTAATTTACAATCAGTTGATTGGTGATTAATCTTCTGACAATATATTATGACTTTTTATCTCAGACTATTCACTGCTTTGTTTGTGGAAGATATCTATGGTTCTAATAAGCCACTTTATCACTTAGGCCCCGTACACACGACCAGTTTCCTCGGCAGAATTCAGCTTCCGCCCGAGTTTCTGGCTGAATTCTGCCGAGAAACCCGGCCGTGTGTACACTTTCGGCCGAGGAAGCAGACGAGGAGCTCGGCGAGGAAATAGAGAACATGTTCTCTATTTCCTCGTTGTTCTATGGGAGCTCTCGCCCCGCCGAGCTCCTCGGCGGCTTCAGTGCTGAACTGGCCGAGGAACTCGATGTGTTTGGCACGTCGAGTTCCTCGGCCGTGTGTACGAGGCTTCACTCTTACCTGTAGACCATCAAGGTATTTGATATTGGTTGTCTTTTTATTTAGTGATACCTATGGTTAGGATTTAGTTGGATAACTAGCCAGATTGATAAACACAACATACTGGTTATTAACACTTATCCTGGTGTAGTGACTTTGGGGATACTTCTGCCCAGTAAGTAGTTTATTATTGTTGACTGGAAGTTACTATTACTATGTTTATTCTTTGGAGGCTGATTTTCCTTTCTGTCCTTTTCATAGACTGGGGTATTTAGATTTATTGGCTGATTGATCTTGGGAGGATATCGCTGATCTAGACGCCTTTAAATAGCACGTGGCATGTTACATGTAGGAGTGTTCTCCTCGACATGTGAGTGGCACTCATATTACACTGTTCTCCATATTATATATGGGGACTATATTATTAAATGTTTTGCTGCATTTTATATCCATTGCTGGAACATGTTTCCCTCCTTTGTCTCCTATACAGAATCCCTCTGCTTACAGTCAAGGAATTAAGGTCCCGAGGAAGCATAAAGCGAAACGTCAACCTCTTTGACCTATCAGTAATAGGGATCTAATATGTTATATACATTATGTGGTTATATCAATGAGATCTCTAATTGTCTTGCTTTTATTTTGTATCAACTTTTATTCTTGTAATATATTTGTAATAAATTGCATTTCTTAAGATTATGTAGTGTTCCATTTCTGGTATCGGTAAAGTCCGCTCACACGGTCCTATACTTTTTAAGCAATCTATATATGGATGTGGTACCCACTATCTTTTTCTTTAAATTCATCCACCATGTAACTAACCTTCTAAAGCAACGGCTCTTATCATGGTCATCTACTGAGCAGTTGGTATCAACGAGCAATACGTCATTATAGCAGTAATTTTCTGCTGTAGTGGCAGGCAAAATTATAACACATAAAACATAACTGCCATAACATAAGTAAACAGTATTGATATAGGCATTTTAGTCTACAGGGGAGAGGGGTTTCAAAATAGATAAAAAATGAAAATTTGTTTAGGTGTGCCTTAAAATTGCACATGCACATAATGGTTAATATCTCAACATTATTGCCATTATGAAATGTTTATATAGCGAAAGGTGCTTGCTTGTCATATTCTCTCTAACACCAAGACCTTTCTGACCATAATTGTACGTTTTATAATGTGAGACTATATGATCTGTTGTACAAAACTGGCATATAGGAAAAGATACCAGTCAACATTTGAATTAGCGTTGACTACGTAAACAGATGTAGAAGTTGGACTTTTTAGCCTAAATTAGCTGATAATTAAGAGAGAACATGTTGAACAAAATGCTGAAAATAAAAAAAGAGGTGACTGACGCATTTACTGTTTCTTGTCATTTGTTCTTTTAATGCCATTAAAAGTCATGTCCATTTCATTTTATGGGATGTCTTATGCTGAGATTTGAGAATTTGAAAAGTAGAAAGCCAGACTAAAGTAGTACTTGTTAGAGGGATAATTATATAAACAAATCAGTATCACAAATTACTGTTTATTATTCTCAATATAAACTAATAATCTAGAAGGTAATTTATAGTTGTGCTTTGCACTAATTTTCTGTAAGGATACATACATGCTTGTTGATTATTATCAGCTCATAAATAGTTAAAGACTAAAGCCTCATACACACGATCAGAGTTTCCGCAGACAAAGCATAGGGCTTTTGTCCGAAGGGCGTTGGTCAGGAATTTGTCTTGCATACAAACGGCACACAATTGTCAGCCAACAAACACAAAACAATGTGTTTTCTCAGCTCTTTAGTGCCACCCTTTTGGCACCTTCTGCTAATTGACGAAGGAAGCAAAATCGCAGCCCATTTGACTCCCCACCCATGATGTCCTCAAATGGCCTCTGGCGGTATGACATTGTGTCATCTCGTGCATACCAATCTGTAAGTTATCTGGTCCTATACTGCCTTTTTGTTTTGGGGGTTTACCCACCCTCCCTGTCATTGTGACTTGGCTAACTTACCTAGACCAATTTATTCCCCCTTGCAGATAGTTGACACGTCTGCTCCTGAAGAGCGGTTGAAAGGCTCGGCTACAGGCTCGGCTACACTTAGAAAACGTACCTGTTCAAACTTACAAACAGATTCAACTTAATAACAAGCCTACAGTCCCTATCTTGTTTATAACCCGGGGACCGCCTGTATATGTGTATGTATATATATATATATATTAACCAGTTCCCGACCCCGCATGTACATATACGTCCACAATATGGCACGTACAGGCACATGGGCGTACACGTACGTCCTCGCCTATTAGCGGGTGGGGGGTCCGATCGGGACCACCCCCGCTACATGCGGAGGTCGGGTCCGCTCGGGGAGCGATCCGGGACCACGGCGCGGCTATTTGTTTATAGCCGCTCCGTCGCGATCGCTCCCCGGAGCTGAAGAACGGGGAGAGCCGTGTGTAAACACGGCTTCCCCGTCCTTCACTATGGCGGCGCATCGATCGCGTCATTCCCTTTATAGGGAAGACACGATCGATGACGTCATTCCTACAGCCACACCCCCAAACAGTTGTAAACACATACTAGGTGCACCCCAACTCCTACAGCGCCACCTGTGGTTAACTCCCAAACTGCAACTGTCATTTTCACAATAAAGAATGCAATTTAAATGCATTTTTTGCTGTGAAAATGACAATGGTCCCAAAAATGTGTCAAAATTGTCCGAAGTGTCCGCCATAATGTCGCAGTCACGAAAAAAATTGCTGATCGCCGCCATTAGTAGTAAAAAAATAAAAAAAAATAAAAATGCAATAAAACTATCCCCTATTTTGTAAACACTATAAATTTTGCGCAAACCAATCGATAAACGCTTATTGCGATTTTTTTTACTAAAAATAGGTAGAAGAATACGTATCGGCCTAAACTGAGGAAAAAAAATGTTTTTATATATGTTTTTGGGGGATATTTATTACAGCAAAAAGTAAAAAATATTGCTTTTTTTTCAAAATTGTCGCTCTATTTTTGTTTATAGCGCAAAAACTAAAAACCGCAGATGTGATCAAATACCACCAAAAGAAAGCTCTATTTGTGGGGAAAAAAGGACGCCAATTTTGTTTGGGAGCCACGTCGCACGACCGCGCAATTGTCTGTTAAAGCGACGCAGTCCCGAACTGTAAAAACACCTTGGGTCTTTAGGCTGCATATTGGTCCGGGGCTTAAGTGGTTAATATATATATATAGATATATATATATATATATATATTTATTTATTTTCCTATGGGAGCCTGCAAAGCACTGCACCCAAGATCAGTGGATTGCGAGTGCAAAGTCAGGCTCCTAAACACTCCCCTCCCTAGCTTTTTGCCCAAACCTTCGTACAGGCTTTTAGTTAGAAAGCCAGAGGAAGAGTGGATGGAATACAGGTGTGCTGATTAGCAGTATCAATTTGGAATCTGAGAACAGCTGCAGTTGAGAGGAACCCCCTCCTGCTGTCACGAGGGGGGATCAGGGGTGAGAAGGGTGGTGAAACATATATTTTAAACCCTAAATACAACTGTAACAGATGTACAGATGTAATAATACAGATGGAATTTAAGATGAAAAAATTCTAAATACTCTCTGGATGCATCAAAACAAAAGGATTGCAGTGCATTTTTTCTTAACCCTCCTCTTATGTTAGCTTTCTGTTACTATCCATGATCTTAACGGGTTGGTTTTGACCCGTGTCTTAAATCAGCCATAAAATACCGTCTGAACAATTATTTATCATCCAATTTGTTTCTTACCTCTTGGTTACCTTGTTAGGCTTCTTTATCCTTGAAAAAATTGGTTTTAATATTTTTTGGTGTGACCCCTTAGTCCAGCTGTTCCGAAACTACAAGTCCCATCATGCCTCTGCCTGTGAGAGTCATGCTTGTAACTGTTAGCCTTGCAATGCCTCATAGGACTTGTAGTTTTGCAACAGCTGGAGGGCCGCCAGTTTGACACCCCTGCCTTAGACCTTTCTTTTGATAGCATACCTCTCATTTTCAAATTTAAAAAATGGTAAAATAAACCTCAATAGAATAGAAATGTATTGGTCCTATGTTTCTTTACTTTATTTAGAGAAGCAGACAAGCAGGCAAAGAGATAGGCCCCTCCCTAACTACAGCTTACAGGGTTGAGAGGTGATTGGCTGTCAGTGTTACTAAGCAGAGAGAGTGTTTATGATTTCAGTTTTGGCACTTATTAGTGTCCTATAATCCTATTTTATAACTGGGTCAGAATTGACCCTAACACCATAAACGTCTTAATTTTCACCACAGTATTTTATAATTTAGTGAAAAGGATTATTTTTCTATTACATTGTTTAAATAGAGGTTCCTGACAAAGTAAAAAAATCTTGATGCAATAAAAAAAATTATGTGATACTTATAGACATTCAAAACCTGAAAACGGGTCGGTTCTGACCTTAACACAAGAGGAGGGTTAATTCAGACAGTGAACTGATTGAAAAAAATAAAGGAATATTTTTTCTCTATCCACACAAACTAGGTGGATGGAGTCCACCACCCTAAACCCCTGTCAGGGCATTGTATTCTGACAGCAGTCACTCTCCACTGATTGGCTGCAGTCAGTGATCAATGAAAATTTTCCAGAATCTTCGTTTGACAGAGGCTGATCTAATGATTGACTTCTGTTGAACCAGCACAGCCAAGCAATGATAGAAATTTAGCAGGTTCCTGCTGAACTGGCTGAATTTCATTTTAACTATAGCCAGCTTTACACTTTGTTCCTGCCAGCGTGATTTAGAGAAGGACCCTTGCTTTTTCTGTGGAAATAGGGTTCTCTTTGAAGAGGTTCGACAGAGTTGGAGCTATACAATTACCAGGGGCATGAGTTTTGCTGATTGCACAGCTCTAGGTATAACTAAGCAGGGATTATGTTGGACCTCTTCTGAGAGATGACTGCTTCCACACAGAGAGTAGGGGTTCTTCTTTACAGCAGGATGGCAGAGGATATACTTTTTGGGACATTTACCATTCTTGGAGTCCAGCGATGTCGGCACCACAGTCAATGTTTACATCGGCTGGTCGGGGGCTGCCGCCGCCATTGCTGGTATGGGAACCCAACAGTGTAGCCTTTCAGCTTCACGGCTGGGACCCTACTGCGCATGCACAAAGCGAGCTGCACTTTCTCACTGGCCCGGCAGAAGGGGAGGAAGGAGGAGAGGGGGTTGAGCTGCTGACGTACTTTGCCATGGCCCAGTCTCCCCTCCCGAAAGGTGCCAAATGTGGCACCAGATGGGGGAGAGAAAAATATGTGGAAGTTACAGTTTTAGGTGGAACCCCGCTTTAAGGATGTGGTTGCTATCTGAAAAGAATTAATTGTACATTACACACCTTTTGCTTTGACGCACTTGAAGTAATTTAACTAAGAGTTGTATTGTCCTTGAAATTGTAAATGCAGCACTGTACCTCTGATAGTGGGTACTTTTAGCACTCAACAGCTCGCAGTATGCCACTGCCATCAGTCTTCATCATATCTCAGCTTAAATACAGAGATGTGGAAAAGTGATAGTTTCATGGGATAAAGGGTATAAACATATTCCTTGCACAAAATAAGAAGTCACTAAGTATAAAAGGGTAACAGTGACATGGCTTATTGTGTAAGGGTTAAAATTGGGTCATCCTAGGGCTTGATACCAGTTGTTAGGCCTGGTAATGGACTAAATGTCCCTTCTGTCCAGTATATAAGTAAGTGAATTTATCAACTAACACACTGTGGTTTTCTTTGAATGACTTGCTGTTAAGCCTTTTTAATAACACCCAGCCACAAACATTGATATAAATAATCACTTGCTGTCCTAGAATACCATTAATCTATTGCCTAGCAAAATGAATTTGACATACTTTTTAAACTTGAAAATATTTCATCTAGTGTGAAACCTTTTTGAGTATTAAAGGTAAGATTGATTAAAGAGATCACAGCCCCATTAACAACGCTCAATTAGTTACTGAATGGTAAGGTGACAAATGCACTGACTGTAATAACCCAATGTCCTCATGAGATATCTCACAGTAACTGCCACAGATATTTGGAAGTATCATAGAGGGTGTTTTAAAGACAGGTGATTTCAAAGATCTTCCCTTTTTACACATTTGCAAAAACATATACACGCAGCATAGTGATGCTTCCTTCATGAAAAATAAAACCATAAATGTCAGCAGAGTCAGATTTCAGTCTTATATTTTTCTAGTCCATGGCTTTTACAGCACATTTTTTAATAACTTTATATACAAAGATGTGCCCAGTTCAATACACAACACTAAGTCAAAAGGCAATCACAATTGAGGATCGTTAGAGCAATTGTAGAGCATAAAGTTAGAGATGACACAATGAGCAGGTGCAATAATACAGTAGCACCAATCAATATTCTAATAATACTTCTTGAACACAAAAATGTCAGATAACATTTGAAATTTAACCCAGGAAATATGCCGTAAGCGAGAATAGAAATATACAAATGATCTTGATGGGGAGGATTGGAGTAGAAAAACAACCTATTTTATTTTAATGTATATCTGTTCCTCTCCTCTCTAGAATAGCAAATAAAAAGAAAAGGAGGGCCTTTGCTAGGAAATGAATTCCAGAGTGGTAAATGCCCAAGTAGTGTTAACTAAAATTATTAGGAAATAATGCTTGTAATAGAGGGGGGTGGGAGGTAGAGGGGATATGAAGGCGATATGAAGGAAAAGATAAAAGATAAGTGAGAAAAAGATTAAGGGGAAGGAGGATAAGAGTTTAGTATAATAAAGAAAGTTAGAGGTGAGAAGAGGGAAGAAAGAAAAGGGGGGAGAAACTAGGGAAGGGAGAGAAAGCAAAGGGGGGAAGTATAAGTAATGAAAACAAGAAATAAATGGATATAAGTGAACGAGACAGAGGCACAGAGGCGATTCAGTTTGCATGTGTTTCGCTATATAAGTTTCTCACTCTCTCACTCACTCACTCACTCAGACACAGGGCCAGCCTTTGGGCTGTGCGGGCTGAAGGGGACTTAGCGCCGTTAGCGGGCACCGGGTGGCATGGCGTGGTGACAGGGAGGCAGCGGCAGACACACAGCAGGCTGAAGCCTGGCTTTGCATGGGGGGTGCAAGCCGCACCCGAGCAAGCCGTCAGGACACCCGGGACCCGGCCGCAATGATCCCCCTTCCCTGTGCAGCGCAGCGGGTCTGATGAGTCTCGGCTGCCTGTGACTGTCTCACAGTCACGCAGATGAGCACAGTGCAGCCGCCTCCCCCTTTTCCGTACTGTGCTGTGTGTGCAGCACGTGGCTCAGATGATCAGCTTGCCTGGTTTACAGGTCTGAAGGGGGGGTGTCTGAGTTGTAGGGGGAGGGGGTTCTGTATTGTGGGGGGGGGTTCTGTATTGTAGGGGGGTTCTGTATTGTAGGGGGGTCTGTATTGTATGGGGGTTCTGTATTATGGAGGGGTTCTGTATTGTAGGGGGGAGGAGGTTCTGTATTGTGGGGGGTCTGTATTGTAGGGGGGTCTGCACTGTAGGGGTTGATCTGTTTTGTAGGGGGGTTCTGTATTATAGGAGGGGGGTTCTGTATTGTAGGGGGTCTGCTCTGTAGGGGTGAGTCTGTATTGTAGAGGGGGTTCTGTATTGTAAGGAGGGGTCTGTATTGTAGGGGAGGGGGGTCTACATTGTAGGGGTGGGTCTTTATTGTAAGGGGGGGTCTGTACTGTAGGGGGAGACTGTAGGGGGATGGGTCTTCACTGTAGGGGGAGACTGTAGGGGGGTCTGCGTAACATGCAGGGGGTCCAGAACTGTTAGGGGGGTGTCTCTGTAACATATAGGTGTCTAGAGCTGTGGGGAGCTGTGTAATGTAAAGTGATGCAGGGTGTTGTATAATGTAAAGGGGTCCAGTGGTGCAGTTGTGGAGAGGGGTACACAGTAGTGACAGAGATATTGAAGGATGCAGGGGGCACAGTGGGGTTTTTAAATTTTATCGTGTGGGGGCAGATTTAGGATCCGCCCCCAGGTACCAAATGCTCTAGGTAGGCCCTGCTGGCAGGCCAGGCCACAGGCGGATTCTGCAGGAATGACAGCGTGGTTGTTTGTTCCGTGCCTTGTTAGGAGTCGGAGATCATCTTAAATGTTTGCCCGCGGGCGTGGCGCTCCTCCGTGTGGACGCTGGATGGATCAGCTGTCGGCTCAGCCAGGCAGCACAGGCTGCAGTGACAGTGTCACTGGCAGTCTGTGGACACTGAAAGGGTGTGGTCATGGGGGTGTGTGGTTACTGAGGGGCATGGTTACTGAGGGGCGTGGTAACTAGGGGGCTCTGTAAAGCTTTCTCGCACAGGGCGCCTAAAGGCCTAAGGCCGGCCCTGCTCAGACAACAGCATAATATTTCTACATAGTTGATCTTCCCCATACCATGAGGAGCTTACAGGACTACTCTCGGTGGGAATGGATGTATACAGTTCGTATAGTCAAACGTCAATCACAAAAACAGCTTTTTATAGTAAAGCCAGGGTGACCAGATGGTTCTGTGTTGGGCAAAGGTATCTAAGGATGCGGCCCTTACCTTTTCTACTCAATATAAAATCCACTTGCTGTCACCACTTAGGTTTTTTTAAGTGGGAAAAAGCAGTGGTCCTTTTTTCTGATATTAAATCCCTTCGTATTGATAGAAATGTAATTACAAATTTGTGATATCATGCTGTATCTAATTAGTAGGAAGGATGTAATGAAAGCGACTATAATTAAAAGATGTGGAAAAGGATGGCATAAGCGCCAAATTGAAGGATGCAGGGGGCACAGTGGGGTTTTTAAATTTTACCGTGGGGGGGAAGATATAGGATCCGCCCCTGGGTACCAAATGCTCTAGGTACGCCCTGCTGGCAGGCCTGGCCACAGGCGGATTCTGCAGGAATGACAGCGTGGGTGGTTGTCCGTGCCTTGTTAGGAGTCGGAGATCATCTTAAATATTTGCCCGCGGGCGCGGCACTCCTCCGTGCGGACGCTGGATGGATCAGCTGTCGGCTCAGCCAGGCAGCACAGGCTGCAGTGACAGTGTCACTGGCAGTCTGTGGGTTACTCATTAAGATTGCCGCCGCTCGGCGACAGTGCGGCGGCCATCTTTAAAACTGGACAAAGTACTGGCAGGCCACAGGCGGATTCTGCCAGAAAGATGGCATGGGCGGCTGTCCTTGCCTTGCTATGAGCAGCAGGGATGAGGAGCAGGAGCTCATATGCCATGCGCACTGAGAAGAGAAAGGAGGGCAAGAATCCACAGAAGCAGGCAGAATTTACTGTAAGTAAATTCTTTTTTTTATAAATGCAGTGTACTGCTTAATGTCTGTTTTGTATTTTATTATTTAAATAGGGTGTTTCTTAAAGGAACAGTAAATACAAAAGTTAAAAAAATACTTTATTGTAAATATGTTTGATATTTGATAGTAAATTTACAGGTAGTGGTATTATACCATGTGATTTACTTTATATGTGGTGTTATTATAGCGTGTGATTTGCAGTATATGTGGCGTTATTATACCGTGTGATTTGCAGTATAGGTGGCGTTATTATACCATGTGATTTGCAGTATAGGTGGCGTTATTATACCGTGTGATTTGCAGTATATGTGGCGTTATTATACTGTGTGATTTGCAGTATAGGTGGCGTTATTATACCATGTGAATAAAAGTAGTATTTTTTATCATAGCTTGTAATCTGTTTTTTGGGAACTTAATGGAATGGAAGGTTTTAAATGGAGCCAGTATTGGAGAAATGGGTGTGGACACTGAAAGGGTGTGGTCATGGGGGTGTGTGGTTACTGAGGGGCATGGTTACTGAGGGGCGTGGTAACTAGGGGGCGCTGTAAAGCTTTCTCGCACAGGGCGCCTAAAGGCCTAAGGCCGGCCCTGCTCAGACAACAGCATAATATTTCTACATAGTTGAACTTCCCCATACCATGAGGAGCTTACAGGACTACTCTCGGTGGGAATGGATGTATACAGTTCGTATAGTCAAACGTCAATCACAAAAACAGCTTTTTATAGTAAAGCCAGGGTGACCAGATGGTTCTGTGTTAGGCAAAGGTATCTAAGGATGTGGCCCTTACCTCTTCCACTCAATATAAAATCCACTTGCTGTCACCACTTAGGTTTTTAAGTGGGAAAAAGCAGTGGTCCTTTTTTCTGATATTAAATCCCTTCGTATTGATAGAAATGTAATTACAAATTTGTGATATCATGCTGTATCTAATTAGTAGGAAGGATGTAATGAAAGCGACTATAATTAAAAGATGTGGAAAAGGATGTCATAAGCGCATTGAAGGAAGGAAAGTGATGGCAAAGAAAGTTATTAACCATTGGACACTTTCAACCCCTTCCTGCCCAGGCTCAGGCCTTTGGCACAATTATTACCTCTCAAGCCACCATCTGGATGCCCCTTTCCCGAAATTGACTGGGACATGATAAATATTCATCGCATAATCTAAATCTCCCTGCCCTATGCTCTGGAAACTTCTTTCAGTTTTTGAGTGAGTCCCCAAGTTTACCACATTTTCTTCAGCTTTGTGGAAAAACAATTTACCCAAAGTAATAACCACAGGCCTTAATTGGTTCTGTTGCAGAGAGAGCACATTTGCATATAGGCCAGCAACTAAAGCACAGCCACAGCCCAGAAGAGAACAGGGCATTGTTGGCTGGAAATTTCCAACCCATTTGTTTAGATCAGCTTGCTGGTTGAGAACTTTTAAGAGGGGTGCATCAATGGCACAATATGTTCTCATTATTGTTCGCTGTCCAGATAAGTGGTATTAAGTTAAGATAAGTGTTTGTCCCTTTTAACAATGTGCTCCTAAAATTTGTTTAGGCAGTTGCTGATTTTGTTGGCTGTAACAGGGGACCAAGGTGACAGGAGGAAAAAAAAGTGACCAAATATTTATGTGAAATGAAACATTGGACAAAGTTTACAAACCAGAGTAATTCTCCCCAACTGGTATTTGCTAATGCCATAGTGATAACATAAAATTGTTGCCCATGTCAGCTGAAACAACCAGATCAGGCAACTGCCATGTCTATTGCTAGCCTCAGAAATCATCAGTCTTGGGTCAAATATCAGACAGACATTGTATAAGCCGGTTCAAGTTTTAAATTGGCTATCTTTTTTTTTTTAATAATCTTCTATCCATTGTCAAACTGCCCTTACAATTATGCAAGCAGACTGAACATGACAGCTGAAAAAGCTACATGATTTATCAGGATTGTCAAAAGAGCTGGCATGAAACAGTCATTGTATACTATGGGGAACAGTGTTATTGTTTTTGGTAATGATCATTATACATAATTTTCCTCATGCCTGTCATGTAATAAAGGCATTAGCAAGAGGCTTGCTCACTATTCTCAGCTCAGTAACCAAGTCAGCCCTTTGTACAAGTATATGGATTTGTTTTATTATCCACAACAGTGCTGTGAATAACAATGATTCTGATGCTGCTCTAATGAGTTCTACCATTTTAATAGACTGCATGAGTTCTCTGCTGTCCATTCCTAAGTATGTTAGCTATGCGGTATTCTTGATGTAACAGTGTTCTCTTTCCATTCAATATAGACTTGGGTGGCTTTTCATAATTTTATAGCTTCAAAAAAGTATTTTTTTACTGGTCTTAATTGGTTCGACTAGCACAGTTTTGATTTATGAGCCAAACATAATCATTAATCTTTACCTTTGGTGAACAATTGGAACTTATTTTTGTATTATATGCAAATTCTTTGTGTGGCCAATATATTAATGCTGTCTCCTGATACTTCTAGATGTGTAACGGTTACTGTGCATGATTACTTTGCCTAATTACAAACTCGGAAGAACTATTTAAAGTGTTTAACAGTGCAAAGTCTACTGTTTTCTGTTAAGTGCTGATACAGAGAGACTAAATAAAGATGAACAAAGCTATCATATAGCCACACATTTGTTCATATTATACCACATTGTTATCTCTTCTATAACCCAGCACAGCATATTGGTAATCTCAGCAATGTATCTTCATACTTATTAATTACCACTGCGGACCGGTGCAGAATTCTTAAATACATCAATGGAATTGCCCTTTTATTTACTTTTCCATGCATTAGAATCTGATCATGGAATATTTAAATTGTATCTAGATCCCAAACTTTTTTTCAGTTTCAGATAGAACAAGGCAGGATTAGAATCCCTGTCAGGTTTGTTCAAGATTCTGTTTCAGGAACAACCTTTTCCCAGACAGACAGTTAAAGAAACCCTCCAAGAGCAACATAGACTAAAGAAACAATGGGCCAGATCCACAGACAGAGTACGCCGGCGTATCTACTGATACGCCGGCGTACTTTCAAATTACCCGCGTCGTATCTTTAGTTTGAATCCTCAAACCAAGATACAACGGCATCTGGGTTAGATCCGACAGGTGTACATCCTCGTACGCCTTCGGATCTAAGATGCAATACTTTGGCGTCCGCTGGGTGGCGTTCACGTCGTTTTCCGCGTCGGGTATGCAAATTAGCTATTTCCGACGATCCACGAACATACGCGCGGCCGTCGCATTCTCTTACGTCGTCTCTATTCGGCTTTTTCCGGCGTATAGTTAAAGCTGCTATTTTGCGGCGTATAGTTAGACTTGCTATGTTAAGTATGGCCATCGTTCCCGCGTAATTCACGTCTAAGTTAAAAAAAATGACGTTGTTGCGACGTCATTTAGCGCAATTCACAGCGGGAAATTTAGAAACGGAGCATGCGCAGTTCATTCGGCGTGGGGACGCGCTTCATTTAAATGAAACACGCCCCCTAATTGCCGATTTGAATTCCGCCACCAGAAATACACTATGCCGCCGTAACTTACGGCGCGAAATCTTTGAGGATTCGAAAGAACGCCAGGTAAGGTACGGCGGCGTAGCGTATCTCTGATACGCTGCGTCGATCTATTTCTTTGTGGATTTGGCCAGTGTGTTATTTTTCGTTCACTGATGGACACAATAAGTCTTAATTCTTCAGGTCATACTGCTACTTACAGGAAGATTGGACACTTACATTGCCTTGAAAAAGTATTCATACCACTTGAAATTTTCCTCATTTTGTCATGTTACACTCATAAAACTTAAATGTACTTTATTGGAATTTTATGTGATAGACCAACACAGAGTGGCACATCATTGTGAAGTGGAAGGAAAATTATAAATGGTTTTCAAAATGTATTTACAAATAAATATCTGAAAAGTGTGATGTGCTTTTGTATTCAGCCCCCTTTAATGTGATACCACTAACACAAATTTATGGGAATCAATTGTCTTCAGAAGTCATATAATTAGTAAATAGAGTCCACTTGTGTGTAATTGAATCTCATTATAGATACAGCTGTTCTTTGAAGCCCTCTGAGGTTTGTTAGAGAAACTTAGTGAACAAAAAGCATCATGAAGGCCAAGCAGCACACTAGACAGGCCAGGGATAAAGTTGTGGAGAAGTTTAAAGTAGGGTTAGGTTAGAAATAAAATATCCCAAGCTTTGAACATCTCACAGAGCACTGTTCAATCCAACATTCAAACATTTAAAGAGTATGGCACAACTGCAAACCTACCAAGACATGGCCATCCACCTAAGCTCACAGGCCGGGCAAGGAGAGCATTAATCAGAGAAGCAGCCAAGAAGTCCATGGTAACTTTGGATAAGCTGCAGAGATCTACAAGTCAAGTGGCAGAATCTGTCCACAGGACAACTATTAGTCGTGCACTCCACACATCTGTCCTTTATGGAAGAGTATAAAATGAGGAAAAAAAGTTGCGCTAACTGTAAATATTGTAAACCAGTAGCAGCTAGCACCAACAAAAGACAATATTGTGTACAAAGAATAAAAAAGAAAAAGTGCAGCGCTGAGTATTCAGTGAAATGAATCAAAAAATATGGTAAATAATCAAAGTTCAGTGAAAAATCAAAGAAATTTAAAAAAGAAAAAAGAGGGGGACACACCCCCAAGTAATGTGGCAGGTAAATAACCTGAAAGGCAGCTAGAAAGTGAAATCTAGCTGGATAATGTGTAATATAAACACACCGTGATAAGTGAGGGGACACAAAAATAAATAATAATGAGAACCTCAAATGAAGTCCATATAATTTATACGTGTAACTCCAAAATGTAAATGTGATAGTCCAAGGTCAAAATGGCCTATACAGTCCAAAAAAATATATATATGCAATGTATTTCCTTTTTTGGAGTTGGTCAGAAGTTCTTTGTAGAAAAGACCAAATGACTGTAGAGGAATGGAAGATGTTGTGATCTTCTCAGGTATGGAACTCAGATGTTCTTAATAAGCAGTTGGAACCTCATCAGCAATCCATAATAGTATCCAAATAAACAAGTATAAAGATGGGTACTCTTACCGGAAAGTGTGGACATACACGTCAGCGACGGTATGTCAAACACGCATGTACGAGCTCCTAGGCAGCCGTGATGTCAATGGGGAAGCTGTTTGATGTGCCAGCCTTTAATCCGCCTTTAATCCGCCAGGACGGGTCCAATCCAATGAGAGGAGACAGCTCGTGCAGGTGTAGTTCTCAGATGAAAGAGTGTAATATGCAGGCCAAACGCAGAAACCATGTAAGGGAAAACGTACTCACATAGTGCGGTTAATCCCAAAACAAGCCTGGTTTGGGAATCAAGGTAATATGTGTTTCCAATGTTTGGGTCGGAAATGGGTTAGTGGAAGAGATGGAATTAAACACCTGATCTCCATGTGTTCATTAGAGGGAAGAGTGGCAAGAAGAAAGCCATTGTTTAAAGAAAGCCATAAGAAGCCCTGTTTGCAGCTTATGAGAAGCCATGTGGGGAACGCAGCAAACATGTAGAAGAAAGTGCTCTGGTCAGATGAGACCAAAATTGAACTTTTTGGCCTAAAAGCAAAACGCTATGTGTGGCAGAAAACTAACACTGCACATCAACCTGAGTACACCACCTCCAACGTAAAACATGGTGGTGGCAGCATCATGTTGTGGGGATGCTTTTCTTTAGCAGGGACAGGGAAGCTGGTCAGAGTTGATAGGAAGATGGATGCAGCCAACTACAGGGCAATCTTAGAAGAAAACCTGTGATGCCGCGTACACACGATCATTTTTCGGGTTGTAAAAGTTTTTCAGGCTCTAGAAAAAAACGTTTTTTTTCAACCTGATCATTACACACGATCGTGAAAAAAAAATGCTCTAGCAAAGCGCGGTGATGTACAACACGTACGACGGCACTATAAAGGGGAAGTTCCATTCAGATGAAGCCACCCTTTGGGCTGCTTTAGATGATTTGGTGTTAGTAAAAGAAAAGCGTTTCTGTCTGTTACAGCGTGATGAATGTGCTTACTCCATTACGAACGGTAGTTTTACCAGAACGAGCGCTCCCGTCTCATAACTTTCTTCTGAGCATGCGTGGATTTTTTATGTCATTAAAGCCCACACACAACCATTTTTTACAACCTTAAAAATGACAACGTTAAAAATGTTGTGAAAAAATAGAGCATGTTTGAATTTTTTTGCCCGCTCTGAAGCTCTGAAGCCCACACACGATAGTTTTTAAAGACATAAAAAAACGTAATTTTTTAGAACCTGAAAAATGATTGTGTGTACGCGGCATTAGAGTCTGCAAGTGACTTGAGACTGGGACCAAGGTTCACCTTCCAGCAGCTACAATGGAATGGTTTATATCAAAGCATATTCATGTGTTAGAATGGCCCAGTCAAAGTCCAGACCTAAATCCAATTGAGAATCTGGGGCAAGACTTGAAAATTGCTGTTCACAGATGCTTTCCATCCAATCTCACAGAGCTTGACCTATTTTGCAAGGAAGAATGGGCTAAATGTCACTTTCTAGATGTGCAAAGTTGGTGGGAGACATTCCCAAAAAGAGTTGTAGCTGTAAATGCAGCAAAAGGTAATACTACAAAGTATTAACTTCCAGGGGTGGGGGTTTACTGAATACAAATGCACGCCACACTTTTCACATCCTTTTTGTAAAATATTTTGAAAAAACATTTATAATTTTTCTTCCACTTTTCTCCAACTTCCATTGCTTACCCCCACATGGTTGCAATATGTTTTATTCTAGACATGGGTAACAATAATACTATCCTGAGGACTCTACAAATGACATCAATGTCCACAGCCTGAACACATGTCATCTCCTCCAGCCTGTGGTATCAGTGTTATCTTCTCTAGCACCATCAGGCATTTCCACTTCCTCTGCCTTTTTCAAGGAGTTTTTTTTATTCAGTTATACATGACTTCATGGCCCAAAACTCAGTTTTTTGCTGAATGTAAAAGCCACAAGTAGCTTCCGCACGTTCCCCTACAGATTTTGTATCTTATCTGCCTTAGTTCATATAAAAAAATAATAATAATAATATATTTATGCTGTCACCACAGGGTGGCGCTGTGGACAGCACACTTAATAATACATTATGCCACATCCTAGATTGTCAGGTACATACAAGGGGGCAGATCCACAAAGAAAGTACGCCGGCGTATCTAGTGATACGCCGGCGTACTTTCAAAATTCCCGCGTTGTATCTTTGTTTTGAATCCTCAAAACAAGATACGACGGCTCTTAGATGCAATTATTGGCGTTCCCGTCGTAATCCGCGTCGAGTATGCAAATTAGCTATTTCCGACGATCCACGAACGTACGAGCGGCCGTCGAATTTTTTTACGTCATTTCCGTTCTGCTTTTTTCGGCGTATAGTTAAAGCTGCTATCTGGTGGCGTACGCAATGTTAAGTATGGTCGTCGTTCCCACGTCGAATTTGAAAATTTTTATTTCGTTTGCGTAAGTCGTCAGTGAATGGGGCTGGACGCCATTTACGTTCACGTCAAAACCAATGATGTCCTTGCGACGTCATTTGGAGCAATGCACCCTGGGAGTTTTGACGGACGGGGCATGCGCAGTTCGTTCGGCGCGGGGACGAGAGATACACTACGCCGCCGTAACTTACGGTAACTTACGGCGCAAATTCTTTCAGGATTCAAACCAAAGCCAGGTAAGTTACGGCGGCGTAGCGTATCTCAGATACGCTGCGTGGGTGCAGATCTTTGTGAATCTGCCCCAAGAAGTGGAAAGATTGGACTTTTCAGGCATTTTTCAGGCACTTTTCTTTTTTTTAATAACAATATTTGTTCATTACAAATCATTGATGAAAAAAGACAAGGACAAAGATAAAAAAAAAAAAACATTTACATGGGGGAATGTGATTTAAAATATGTCTCAGTGACCAGAGTTCAAATTGAACCTCAACGAACTGGGTAGGTGGACTACACAAAAAGTTCCCTTGGCTTGACAGTAATTTCCATAGGTAACACATATATATACATGCAAGATGACTAGTTTCGTGCTCTGAATGCTCTCCTTCTGGAGCTATATCAATTTATGTTATGTAAAGTATATTTGTCACTGAGGTGGGGCAGACAGGTGAACAGGGGTTCTACAGGGGGCGCCGGGTCATATAAGGCAACTATGGGGATGCAGTACATGGGAGAACTCATAAAAATCTATAGTATATAAAGCATTTGATTTGGGGTGAATGAATCCCCTTCAGGTTACAAATGAGGTAGGTAATCGTTTCAAGAGTTTTTCTGAGAGGTGTCTCACAGAACGTTATATATACATACTTACAGTGGAACCTTGGTTAACAAGTAATGCGGTTAACAAGCAACTTTAAAAAAAAATCCTGGCTCGGTTTGCGAGTGTTGTCTCGCAAGACGAGCAGGATTCAAGCCAATGGGGCGTGCAGTACAGCATTTGGCCAGAGGTGCGGGGGCACCAGTGACACTTGGAAGGGTTCGGAGCCGTTCGGAAATAACTTGGAAATACTCAGAAACACTCGTAAATACTCGGTTCCAGAGTATTTCTGAGACTTTACAATTAAGCTAAGCTATCCCCGAGTATTTCCGAGGCTTTTTGGCACCCCCCTCCACATCCACATGCGGCATTGCTTGCAATAGAAGTCAACGTGGAACGATTTATCTTCGTTTCCATTGACTTCTATGGGGAAACTTGCTTTGATATGTGCATTCTTCTGGAATGAATTATGGTGATAATCCAAGGTTCCACTGTATATGTATATATATATATATATATATATATATATATATATATATATATATATATATATGTTTATATGCTGGGGCTCATTGGGCACTTGAAGGGGCGGATTCATCAAGAGATACGACGGCGGATCTCCTGATCCGCCGTCGTATCTGTGAGAGCCAACGGTCGGATCTGTGAGATCCCACGGTCGGAGCTATGCGACTGATTCATAAGAATCAGTTCCGCAAAGATCTCCCTTAGATCCGACTGGTGTAAGTGACTTACACCAGTCGAATCTTAGGCTGTAATCTCCCGCCGGCCGCATATGCAAATGAGGAGAACCGCCGATTCACGTCCGTACGCCCGCCCGCCGCTCTTTTTCAACGTCGTCTGCGTTCGGCTTTTTCCGACGGAGAGCTACCCCTGCTAATATGAGGGGTAGCATTAGTTAAGTATGGCCGGCGTTCCCGGGCCGAGTTTTTAAATTTGTTACGTCGTTTGCGTAAGTACGTCGGGAATACGGATGGTCGTAAGTAATCTAGCCCCCGAAAACAATGACGTCCTAGCGACGTCATTTGGAGCATGCGCACTGGGCTTTTTCGCCGGCGGTGCATGTGCAGTTAAATCGGCGCGGGAACGCGCCTGATTTAAATTGTACACTCCCCCTAGCCGCGGAATTAGCATTCCGCCGGGGGGAGTTAGGATCCGACGGTGCAATTTGCGAGTTAAGTGCTTTATGAATCATGCACTAGCCTCGCTAAATTGCACCGGCGGATTGTAAAACAGGTAGATCTGGCGGATCTAAAGATCCGCTGATCTACATGAATCTGGCCCGAAATCTATAGAGACAGGATAGATCTTAGTAAAAGTAGACTTAGGAGTGTATATTAACATCAAAGAAAACTAGCTGGGTGCTAGGCCAGCAACATCCATGGTTCAATACAAGTGGCCCATAGCATGTGTCCTAGGTTCTGGGGTCCCGTGGGATGACCGAGTCCTCCTGAAGGAACCAATAATGAAACAGAAGGTGAAACATACCCGTTGCAACAATTAGTTTGCATTAACAAAATCCAAGTTCTTATAGAAAACTACTGTAAAAATAAATGAATTTGATATTTTATTGCTATCTGTACAGGTTGCCTGTGTATGCACCAAAACAACATTTTCCTCTTAAAGCATACCACTCTAAAATTATACTCTAAAAAGAAAGTAAACATGGTCAAAAAAAGGAAAGTATGTAAAGCATTGACTTCCTAATGATAATCACAGATGTCACAGTTTACATTTCCTACATTTTTCAGTTAGTAGCTGTGGGAGCACAAAAGTAACAAAGGTCTAGAGGTCATCCTTTTTATGTACTCCCAGCAACTTAGTGCAAATTTTTACATTCTGCTTATCACAGCTGTGTATATTGCAGTGCATTACACAATTGTGTGGCTTCACTCTGTTATTAATGGAGTGCAGAAATTGTTTGAAATATTACCCCATTTCCTTGGTAGTGAAAACATTTAACACAATTTTTATGGATATTTATTACTTACATAAAACATTGTTTTGGAAGCCATGATATTATTGGTCAAAAGTTTAGTTTCTTCCTTATTTTATTCATTGGCAACTAAATGGTCAGATGCCTGTAAATGGATGATTACAAGAGTTGCGTTGGGCAAAAATGCATAATTAATTTTGAATATTAAAGTGTACCTAAATCCAAGAAACTAACTTTAATGCATCACAGATGACCATTCCTTAGACCTGGTGGTTATTTTACCTATTATTTTTTCATTCCCCCCCCCCCCCCCCCCCCATATTATCACCTGGTGATTGCCAGTAACACACTTCCTGTCCTAGTGTGACAATGCTCACTCAATGTATTGTATCTGTAGAAAAGCAGCGTTATTACCCTGGGACAGGAAGCATGTTAGTATTACAGAACTCCTTCCTCTCTCCATAACATAGGGGTGGTCTTTAGCTCACAGAGTTAATCTGTTCAGGTTTGATAAGTCTGCTAGAGATAAGACTGCAGAGAGTCCAGAGCGTAGCTTGTTTGCAAGTCACTTACACCTGTCGGAACTTAGGCATATCTATGCGTAACCTGATTCTATGAATCAGGCGCATAGATACGACGGCCGGACTCAGAGATACGACAGCGTATCAGGAGATACGCTGTCGTATCTTCTTTCTGAATCCGGCCCAGTGAGCTGAAGTTCGCTTTGTGCTTATGTCACAGAAGTTGGTCCTGGCTCCACATCATTATGACAACAAAAAACTGTATCTGGCAAATGCTTAGACCGACACTCGGGTCAGGCTCTCAGTGAGCCGCTAAGAGCCTGAGCTGGCCACTCCCCTCCACAACTTAGTGCTCTAGTGAGCGAGGGGGGGGGGCAGAGTACAGAGCTGCTGACTGACAGTCAGCATCTCTCTGCTTGGGGAGCTGTGAGAACTGAGCGATTGGCGGTGTTCGATCGCTCAGTTTTCAGTGTAGAAGACATATGCAGCATCCGACTGATGCTGCATCCACCTAGGTAAGTATGAATCTGGAAAAAAACACAACCCCCTCTTTTCTCTTTTAACATGGGTTTATGTACTGTGGTTTTATATAAGCCATTACTCTTATTGTATAACCCGTACATTTAGGTATCACATAGCATATATGTAGCACTACCCCTTGGGGGGGCCATTGAATTTTTGGGTCCCCCTATTCCCACACAACCAGGCAACACACATATTCCAACTTCTGCACTGAGACAGTAAGCAGTCCATGTGTTTGGTTTTGTTGTTTTATTGAGGGAAAACAACTTAGGTAGGAATAAGGGATTATGGGGTGCCTCACTTGACTTGGTAGAACATCTTGAGGACAAGCTTCCTTCACTATGTACACAAACATGCAGATCCTGGACTGTACTTCCTCTGGAATAATATCAGTCTCTCATGGATCAGTGGCAATATTTACTCTTTTCAGGAGCTCTATATCCCCTAGTATGAATGGCAAAGTCCCAATCTGTAAGCAGGATCACTATGTCCTTAAAGTGAAACTCACAATGTCCCAATACTTGAAAATACCATCCCACCTGGCTGTCCTGAAAAGTGTTCCAGAGCAAGGGATTTAGGTTAGCTGTGACACTGCCCCAATGAAAGCATGCTGGATATTTCATCTAGCAGTCTTCTCCCTTGTAGGCACTGGGGGTGTAGAGGTACTCAAACTGTCCCTGCTGTCTCGGATAAGACTGCTGTTTAATCCTCCTGCTGTCCAGGTCTTCCCATGCTAGCCAGGGTGTCTCCTGGAAGAGACGTAAGGGCAGTGGAAATCCCTATCTTCAGCTTTCTCTCTTTCCTCAGCTCCAGCCTAGAGACTAAGCCCCCCAGCCCCACGGTCTTCTCCCAGGACTACGACTCCAACCTCAGCACTCCATCTTCCACCCAACAACAACCACCACAACTGATCAGGCTCTGTAATATTTATGGGCCTGTCTGACCACCCTGCCAGGCCTCCTACCTGGGGATTGGTCAAACTCCCATGAATATTTAGATCCTTGTCTCTGCACCTCCGCCCACTAGCTTCTAGAAGTTTCCATAAACCTCCAGAACCAGGGGGAGGCGATAGAGGCCTGATTTGCAGAGCCTTCCAGTTTGAACCCAAACCAATTTTCCAGACTCATACAAGCTACTATGAGTCAGCTAAATTTACCTACCTAAACTGTACACTAGAGGGTGCTACATATAGCTAGCCTTTCTACCACTAAAAAGTCATATCTGCCTTGTGAAAATGTCTGTTAAGAAGAAAGCAATATTTTCTTGAAAAAACACATTTCTTCTTTGCATGCCTATAAATAAATACATATGCTACAGCAAATAATCAAATCATAATACAATGTGTTTGAAAAAAGTAATTTGTGCCACAAGTCATTTAATTGCCCAAAAGCCAATTGTTTCAGCAGTATGAGGTACGCAACATAACTTTGCATTGTTGCTATTTGTTACTCAGTTGTGTTCAATCAATGTAATACTGATCCTGTTGAATGTACCCTGAGGCTAATGGCTTCAGTAGATCTTGTTTAAGTTGCAGCAGTGCTTCAAGTAATGCAGACACTTTGAAAAACCGATGTGCCTCTAAGGAGTAGTTGTTTTCTACTGTTAGAGTGTGAATCAAGCAAAGAACCTACGTTCATAAACAAAGTTTGAGGTTGTGTGAAAAGGAGCTAAACCTGAATCATTGTTTGAATTCCACTGTATTTATTGTTCATTCTTGCAGTCTGTTCTATATTTCTACTTTTGTGATAATGTAATTATTGGAGTTTTCTTCAGTCTAGTATTTAAAATAAAATGAAAACAAAAAATGGGTGAGCTGTAATATACTGTTTTATGAACAAATCTTTAATGAGGAACTGTGCCCCAAAAAGAAGGCAGAAGGTGAAGGACCAGTCACAAGAATTGATCATGGTCTTATTGTAGCTAAACTGTTCCCTCTAATTCATTTATCATGCTTTGTTCTACACTGTGTCTCTGTGTGGAGGCAGCCACCTTGACAGAGACGTGTTAGGCCTCGTGCACACGAGGGGACATGTCCGATGAAAACGGTCCGCGGAATGTTTTCATCGGACATGTCCGCTCGGAGATTTCGGTTTGATGGTTGTACACACCATCAAACCGAAATCCGCGTGGACAGGATACGCTGTGACGTGGCCGCGCCGTCGCCGCGCCATCGCCGCGACGATGACGCAGCGACGTGCGCGACCCTGGAAGGTCAATGTTTCCACGCATGCGTTGAATCACTTCGACGCATGCGAGGGCTTTCGGCCGAGCGGACATGTCCGGTAAGTCGTACAGACGACCGGACATGCTAAGAAACATTTGTCCGCTGGAAACCTGTCCGATTCGCCGGAAAATTGTCCGGTCGGCCGAACACACGACCGAACATGTCTGCTGAAACTGGTCAGCAGACATGTTCGGTCGTGTGTACGAGGCCTTAGAGTATTCAGAAAAGAGAATAGTGAACCACACAAAAGTGACATCACGAAATCTCACTTCAAATCCTGAGACTGGCAGAACAAAATAGCAATGGCCTAGATCTCACACTGCATACAGTATATACAGCTGTAAGCCTGGAGTCACAGAAGTGCCTAGGTACCCTAACATACCAATAACTGTACTACTATTTTTGTTAGGGAAACTAAAACAAAAGGCATATTTTAAGGCATTTTGCTTAGGCACAAATAACATGTCCCTCTAACAAATATTCACTTTCTAAATTCAGTTCCAGTTTACATACACTATATTTTCTTTTTTTTTTCTCATAAATATTTTATTATATGTTTTAAAGACCATACAGGATACAAAGGCAAAAAAAGGATACATTTCCATTTGCAACATGTCATGTAGCTGTACAGTTAAACACATTTGCATATTTTAAGGAGAAGAACACAAAAAGCAGAAGAAAAAGAACACACAAAAAAACATAATTTGGAACACAAAGTATATACCACAATCTCTGTGCCGGCTTAGATGGTTATGGAAGCCTCATTACTGAGAGACGTCACCGGTTCTATTCTCCATTATAGTGTCTGTCTGTTTGGAAATCTATCAAAACCAACTGAGAATGTCGGGTCTTAAAAGCAGTTGTAAGCTACTTATTTAGTGAGTCTCTGTTTGTCCGGAGTTCAGTGCTAGCTGTTCAAATCCTCCTCCTGCTCTATTACTGCCCCACACTAAAGCTCAGATAAATGAAAAGTATAGATAGAAAGAAGGAGAGAGGAAGATGGGGAGGAGCACAGGATAAAAAGAAAGGGGGAGAAGAAAAAAGGGGGGAACACAGACATAAGATACCCGACAGAGAGGGGGTTGGGGTCCCACCAGCTACCCTCTTCATTTACATTGATCAAAGTAGTGCCTTATACCAGAACTACCAAGTTCTCCAGGTAAAACAATGTAAGTAATAATGCCTCTAGACCATGGGTCAATCGCAGAATTGATCCTCTCTGTCCAAAGTTAGGTTAAAATTCCCCTATGAGCTTATTGGCACTTACTCCACACCTTGTAGCAGGTAGAGAGCCGTGCCCTCTACATAAACCATATTTTCAAAATGATTGGGATGCCTGCCTTTGCACGCATTTTAATGGCATCCCAGTCCTAGTCAGTAGGGTTCAATAGTGAGTTGGCCCACCATATAGGCTGGTGAATAATAGGCATTGTTTTTTTTTTTATCAGTATTTTAACCCTTGGTCTATAAAAAAAGGATTGTGAAGTGATGAGCACTATGTGTTTTTTCTGTTTTATAATCACTGAAGGCATCAAATGGGGATGCATGGTGTTGTCAAAGAGTCCATCCCAAGAGAGAACCATAAGTGGTATTACACCTCAAGTGTTGAGAGGTCTATGCTGCGGTTGACCATGATCTGACCATGATCTGAGATTGCAAAGTGGTGAGATAGATTGCAAACATTTAAAGTTATAGCAGATCCCATTATTCATTTAGAGGTTCACATTTCAGGGTGAGCAGACTACATGTATGTGGTTGAGGGCACAGTGTGGAAATATGTCATAATAGTATTTATTCTCCACTTTAACAGATATGTGATGGCTCTCCATTATCTACAATGCTGTTTTCTATTGTGGGGTTTGGCCTAAATGTTTTTAATATTGTATAGTTTTTATGTCAATAAATATTTTTTACGTTATTTTTCTGGTTGTGTTATCAGTGCCTAGAAAAACCAACACTCCCATGCCTGGTGACCATTTATGGGTTAGACAGCACTAGCAGCCCTCACCCTGAGTTCATCTGGTTCAATTTTGCATTATAGTATTTAGACTGGTATTAGACCTCAGAATCACTTAGAGGTTTAAGATATTGGGTGACCATACTACATTCACTTGGAGAGGCACGTGTATAGTATTTTTTTGTGCAATAATTTTGTAAGTACTGGAATTTTTTCTGGATTATATATTGTTTTGGAAACAGTGAGCACTGTTTTTTTTTCTTTTGCTCAACTGCTGAAGTGCTGTGGATCACTGGGGAACAGTGGAGATCAACACATGGCAAATAAAATGAAAAGTATTGGTTTATATATATTTATATGACTAAAGTGGTATCTGACCTCCTATAATGTAGAGGTCCATTTTAAAAGGTGAACACATTTCCAATAGTTTGAGTGAAGTGCTCTGGATCGCTGGGGAACAGTGAAGATTAACACATGGCAAATAAAGCAAAATGTATTGGTTTGGATATATTTATATAAATAAAGTGGTATCTGACCTCCTATAATGTAAAGGTAATTTTTAAAGGGTGAGCACATTTCCAATTGTTTGAGTGAAGGTCTTCATGAAAGCAAGATATTGTTGAAGGTAGCACAATATATAGGATGTGGATGCATAAACAAAAATCTTTAATAGAAGGTATATATTAACATTTATCAAAAGGCACTACTATTTTACGTTGTATATATTATTTATTTGGAACTTTAATAAGGGCTTTAAATTAAATTAAATTTGAGTGCTGCACAGATTATAGGTTTGCTAATTGTATTTGTTCTGTGATTCACAGTGTTTATGAGTGGCTTGGGGAGTGGGGAAGGAGTTTATACCACAACTGCATAGTAACTTATATATCAATTTAATTGTGAGCATGTTTAAACAAATGGTATGGGCAACAGCAGTACTAGCATTTTATAATCAGTCTTTATTATCAATATAAAATAACACTCAACAACAGAAAAACTGTATTTGAAAAACGTTATTGTATTTTTACCAACTGTTTTTTGCTTTCCCTTAAAGCAACAAGAACAAGACCCAACAAACTTATACATCTCAAACTTGCCGATTTCAATGGATGAACAGGAACTAGAAAACATGTTAAAGCCATTTGGACATGTTATCTCTACTAGAATCTTAAGAGATGCCAGCGGAGTGAGTAGAGGAGTTGGGTTTGCAAGGTATGTTCCTAATTTGCATTTTAAATAATGTTTTCTGTGCAGAATTAACATTTAAGTGTAGGGAATGGTTACCAAACCTAATTTTTTTTTGTTTGTGTCCACGCTGGTGAGATCCACCCTATACATTTTCCCTGGTAACTATTGTCTTAAAAACAGAGAAAATACATCTTTTTTCAAATATAGTTTATTCGTCTTTTTTTTAGTTTTGACAATGGAGTAGATTACATACAATGTTGTCAGAGAAAGTATACAATCTCGGCAATGATAATAACAAAAATTACTATGGAAAAGGAGAGGGGGAAAGAGATTTGGAAGAAAAGAGCAGGGGATAGCTAGGGGTAAGTAGAAGAAGAGGAAGAAGGGAGGGAGAAGGATATGTTGTGGAAGTTGAGGAGAGGAGGGGAGAGGGGACACCGAATAAGGACAGTTGGAGATTGTCCCCCTTTGGTGACCCCAGACGAAATCCTGAAAAGAATAGTAATAATATTAATAATAATCCACATGTAAACCTGTTAATTGTATAGGTCCTAACAAATGACGATCTTATGTATAATGAAGACATTCAAACAAAATCAGAAAGAGAGATCTCTGTGAGATGGGTCTTATGGAATGGATAGGTATAGCTAACCATGGAGAGGTTTTGTGCTGGAAATGCATCCCTTTTCGGTAATTCGGAATGATGTGAATTTAAGTAGATGTTTTCTGTCAATAAAGAATGACCAACTTTTTTTGAATTTGTTATTCGACCATGTGTGTTGGATTATGGCATCCATCTTTTCTTGACAAAGCAGAGTTTTGAGATTTCCTATCATTTCGGATAAGTTTGGAGGTGTGGGAGAGATCCAATGATTGAAGATGTTCCTGCAAGCTATGAGTAGCGTTAGGAGGATCCATTGAAGATTATCTTGGGATAATATGTTAGAGGTGATTGGGGATTCAGTTTTTGGTGTTGGGTATCCGAACAAGAGAAGCATAGGGTATTTCCTGGGTTGGCAGTTAGTCACTTCTTGTATGAACTTCATGATTGTGGACCAGTAGGTATTGATCCTTGGACAATGCCAGAGGCAGTAAAGTAGAATTGGTTTATGGAGTGAACACCATGGGCAAGTAGCTCCTGTGGTTTTGATGAAAATGGGTAGTAGGGTTTCAGGCTAAGAAAGCTCACATTGTTTGTTTGCAAGAAACACACTTCACCACAAACACAACAATTTTATAATGCCTTTTATCCACAAGTGTATACAGCATCTGCTACTACCAAGAAAAGGGGAACCCTAATAGCATTCCACCAAACTATGCCATTTGTACTGAAATCAGAAATCAAAGACCCAGAGGGTCGATACCTTATTATAACAGGCTTTATCATGGACACCGCTATTACAGTGGTCTCTTATTATGCACCCAACCTTAATCCAGTATCCTTTATGTCACATCTTTTCCAAATTATTAATACTCACAAAATGGGCTCCCTTTTTATATGCAGTGATTCCAATCAGGTCTTCCTTCCATTTTTGGACAAAACCCCATATGCTCCTCCAAAATATCAAGCCAAGTGGTCTCTCTCTAACCTCCTATCCAAATATAATTTAGCGGATTCCTGGAGAGAATCTAATCCAACGTAACGTAATTATACCTATTTCTCTAACTCACATCAATCATTTAATCGCATTGATCATATATTTTTAACAATTGGTATGATACCAGAAATACTCAACTCTAATATCATACCCATCCCGTGGTCTGATCACAATGCAGTGTTCACCACAGTAGCATCTGCTATACCCAAAAATCATGATCCAACTTGGTATCTCCCAGAGATATTGCTTAAGCATCCTACCTATTAATTAGTGATTGAACAAGCCCTAAAAGAATATTTAAAGCACAATATGAGCCCAGAAATATCCCCACTCACGCTTTGGGAAGCGCACAAACCAGTATTAAGAGGAACATTCCAACGACAATTAGATCCTTAAAAGAGAGCGTAAACAAATGGCAAGACAATTAGAAACAGAATTTAACTTATCATTCATGGCCTTCCAAAATAATCATACTCCCACCGCCAAAAATCGTCTCGATAAAGCGCGTTTAGAGTATGATTTATTCCTTACTGATTCAGCAGACAAAGCATTAAATAGAACTAAACATACATTCTATAAGAACGCTAATAAACCAGGCACATATTTAGCAAGAGCACTGAACTCTATTAATAAGACCTTCAAGCCTATCAAACTTAAAATAGCAAACAACATTATTACTAGTTACCCACTCAAAATAGTACAGAAGTTCAGTTCCCACCTGAAAACACTTTATTCAGAGGCTAATACATTTAATGACACAGAAGCAGACTCCTTCTTCTCACAAATTCAATTACCACAAATTAAGAAAACTCAAAAAACACAACTAGAAAAACCAATCACACAAGAAGATGTAGCAGCTGCCATTAAAGAACTCAAATTAAATAAAAGGCCAGGACCTGATGGATTCTCAGCTCGATATTATAAAAACTTCAAGGACCTTATCTCCCCAAGGATGGCAGAAGCATTTAATGACTTATTAAAACAAAAAACCTTTAGGCAAAAATCATTGTTGGCCATAATATGTATGATCCCTAAACCACATTCGGATGACACCCTTAGTACAAATTATCGTCCTATTTCTATGTTGAATACGGATATCAAAATACTAGCCAAAATATTAGCAAATCGTCTTAATCTGATCCATCGAGACCAAGTTGGTTTTATGCCTATGCGACAAGCAGGCGACAATATACGTAGGGCGAGCCTATTAGCACACATAGCAAAAAAGCGAGGAATTCCAGCATGTTTTCTCTCTTTAGACATCAAACAAGCATTTGACTCCATTTTCATGGTCATACCTAAAATACACATTACAAAAATGGGGTTTTGGCCCTAATTGTACAAAATGGATCATGGAACTCTACAATAATCCAAAAGCATATGTTAAGTATGGGTATAAATCAGACCCTTTTAGCATTAAAAGAGGCACGCGACAGGGATGCCCACTATCCCCATTATTATTTGCCCTCCTTATTGAACCACTTGCTGACGATATCCTCCTATTTCTTTCATCCCCCCAAGTGTCAGGCCCTAATCTCATCCCAATCATTTTGCAACATTTTCAGGCTTAGTAATCAATACAAAAAAATGTTTAGCGCTGAATATATCCCTTTCAAACATAGAACTGAGTGCGGCCAAAACAGGCCTCCAATTTGAATGGCCAGAAAAATGCATCCCTTATTTAGGGATACATCTTACTGCATCCATATCAGATTTATTCTCACATAACTATCCCGCAATTCTAAAACAAATATCAAATTTAATAAATTCATGGACCCATCTCCCATTATCATGGTTTGGAAGAATCAATGCAGTCAAAATGACGATACTAAAAAAACTTTTATACCTCTTTAGAGTGCTACCCATCCCAATACCTGCATATTACTTGAGGATAGTTCAGAAGAGAGTTTCATCTTTTGTCTGGGGTTCTTCCAAACCAAGAATAAAAACACAAACTCTATACCTCCCCAAAGTAAAGGGGGGACTCGGATACCCCAACTTTACGGATTATTACAGAGCTGCACAAATAGCAACACTTGCTAAATATCATGCAAAACAGGAAATACCTCTCTGGGTATCAATAGAAGCAATTGAATGTGATCCCATTCCTCTATCCAATGTGCTGTGGGTCTCTCCCAAAGCGCGCAGAAATATAAGAAACCCCATTATTAAACATTTACTTTCCCTATGGGATAGATTGAAAATAAAAAAACAACTACAATCTCCCCACAATCCATTGTTATCATTCTATAAATATCCGGCATTTTATCCTGCATGGATCTTTCCCAAATCATTTAAGGAATGGGCTGTTAGGGAAATCCTGTACATGCACAAATTTGTCGACTTCACATCTTTCATTCCATTCCCGACATTATGTGAATCATATGGTATACCGCAATCGGAATTATTTAGATACCTCCAAATAAAAAACGTTTTTATGCCTCTAATAACTTCTTCACCTTTGTTCACCCGCTTGCCTATTTTTGAAAATATTTGTAAAAAAGATCTGCATGCTAGGGGTACAATATCTGCTTTGAAATAAGGGGGGAACTAATGCGCAAACCAACCTAACCAAGAATAAATATAGAATAAATAAATAAATATGCAGCAGCCACCACTAATAGTGCTCACACACTGACAGTAAATAATAAAATGGGGGATGTGGTGGCGCTTGCAACAAAAATCACTAAAATAATGTATATAATAAATATAATAGATACAACAAAATAGACTCCACCTCCTGGTATTGATTAAAAGTGTATCACTCTAAACCGGAATACCATCCAACAAAAATAACCATAAAGTGGAGGATATTGAGAGTGAAAAATAATGAAATATATGTGACCAATGTGCCAATGACAGCACAATAGTCTAAATAAAGTAGCAAACTTCAAACTGTGCATACAACATATCCTTCAAATATAATTATGATAGTCCAAACAGTGCTTCATCCATAAATCGTGCAATGTGCAACTATGCAAATAAATAAATAAATATCCAATGATCAACTGTCCACAAAATAATGCAAATAAATAAATGTGAATAAATCCGATGATAAAAAACAATCCAAAAGATGCAAAAAGTGAAAAAAATATACATATATAAAGTCCACACAAGAATCCCTGTGTAAAAAAGGTCCCAATAAAACTATAAAATAGGAATCAATATCCAGTGCACAAATCGTGCAAAAGTGAAAAATAAAAATCCAGTGGCTAATAGATATAATGAGTTTCTAAAGTGCATCTGTGCTCAGGTTTGCTGTGACATGCAGAGTAATTGTGATTGCAGTCAGCCCGATTCTCCACGGTGACCAGGAATATAAGTGCTAACCCCTTACCTCAAGGAGGCTAATAAATAGCCTATAGGAATAGTTTCCCAATGATATCTCCCACAATCAACCGATCGATCCACTCCAATGTATTCACAGGCTCAGCGCGATGATTCTGTTAGCTTTGTTCAGATCACATCTGCTCTGGCATGAGCAGATGTGATCTGAACAAAGCTAACAGAATCATCGCGCTGAGCCTGTGAATACATTGGAGTGGATCGATCGGTTGATTGTGGGAGATATCATTGGGAAACTATTCCTATAGGCTATTTATTAGCCTCCTTGAGGTAAGGGGTTAGCACTTATATTCCTGGTCACCGTGGAGAATCGGGCTGACTGCAATCACAATTACTCTGCATGTCACAGCAAACCTGAGCACAGATGCACTTTAGAAACTCATTATATCTATTAGCCACTGGATTTTTATTTTTCACTTTTGCACGATTTGTGCACTGGATATTGATTCCTATTTTATAGTTTTATTGGGACCTTTTTTACACAGGGATTCTTGTGTGGACTTTATATATGTATATTTTTTTCACTTTTTGCATCTTTTGGATTGTTTTTTATCATCGGATTTATTCACATTTATTTATTTGCATTATTTTGTGGACAGTTGATCATTGGATATTTATTTATTTATTTGCATAGTTGCACATTGCACGATTTATGGATGAAGCACTGTTTGGACTATCATAATTATATTTGAAGGATATGTTGTATGCACAGTTTGAAGTTTGCTACTTTATTTAGACTATTGTGCTGTCATTGGCACATTGGTCACATATATTTCATTATTTTTCACTCTCAATATCCTCCACTTTATGGTTATTTTTGTTGGATGGTATTCCGGTTTAGAGTGATACACTTTTAATCAATACCAGGAGGTGGAGTCTATTTTGTTGTATCTATTATATTTATTATATACATTATTGTAGTGATTTTTGTTGCAAGCGCCACCACATCCCCCATTTTATTATTTAATATCTGCTTTATATTCTCAATCACTAATACAATTCAATATGGATAAACAATCATATGTCCGAAAATGGGAGGAGGATCTAGAAACTGAATTAAATGCATCTGATTGGAATCAAATATGGTATAACACAAAAACAGCCTCCCCAAATGTACTAGCGATGGAGGCAAATTATAAAGTGCTAACAAGATGGTACTTAGTACCGGCTAGGGTAGCAAAATATGTGCAAAATTATTCTGCGCAATGTTTTAGGGGATGTTCTGATACAGGTACATATCATCATATTTGGTGGTCGTGTCCGAAGGCGCTGATGTTTTGGACAGAGATTTTTAATATAGCAAGTATAGTGACAAAAAGAAAATTCCTTTAGACCCCAAAACAGCATTGCTCAACTTGAAACCTGATAATATAACACATATGCATTTTAAACTGCTATTGCAGCTCTTCACAGCAGCGAAGCAGACATTAGCAAAGGCCTGGAAATCTCCTAATCTGATAGTGAACAAAGTGAAAGAAAGGATGAATAACTCTATGACCTATGCTAAAATGACGGCAATAGATACGGACACGATCACCAAGTTTGAGAGAATATGGAAACCTTGGATTACATATGCAATGCCAATATCCTTTAATAATTAAGTACTTATGCCATGGTAGCCTAAGCATTACAATTACCCACTGTACTTTTTAGCCAGTGGCAGTGGAACTCGACCTAGTCCTGCAGACTCCTTTATTTAACCCCCCCCTTTTTTTTATTATTTCTTTCTGTTTTTTGATTCACTATTATATTTTCGAAACTCTCGTTATTAGCATGATATTTATTTGTACTAGACGAAATTCTAGATTAGGAATGTATTAATACAAGACGTTATTGTAATGCGAGTCGCTTTATAGCTTCTTGCATATATGTTATTAACTTTTTTTTTTTTTTTATATTGTATCAGTTAAATCTATATTGGATTAGTATACTCTTGTATATGCGCAAAGGAGTTTCTCCCTTATGTAGTGAAAATGGGTAGTAGGCTCTATGCATCAGTTTGAATTAAGTTTCTCTCCAGGATTTGTTTGGTGTAATGCTTCTGGTGATCCTGTAGCTCATTAGGATGTTATCTATGTTGACCTGACCTGGTAGGTCTGCTATCCAGGATTTAATCGAGGTGTTGTATATGGATTTTGCAAATTTCCCATTTAACCACTTAAGAACTGCCTCCTGCACATTTACGTCGGCAGAATGGCACGGCTGGGCATAGGCACGTACCTGTACGTCCCCTTTAAGTGCTCAATCCGAAGCTCCGTGACCGCGCCCGCGGGACCAGATCGCCGCCAATGTCCCACGATCGGTTATAGGAGCTTAAGAACAGGGAGAGGTGTGTGTAAACACACCTTCCCTGTTCTTCACAGTGGCAATGTCACTGATGGAACAGAAACAAGTAAATAATGCGCATAGGTACACATAAAACTTAGGTGTCAGATACAGCATAAGTGGGTAAAACACTTCCAGGGCTGCCATCAGAGGGGAACAGAGACCATGTTCCAATTTCTTTTTTTTTTTTTTTTGCAATGTCACTGATGGTCTGTTCCCTGATATAGGGAAAGGCGATCAGTGACGTCACACGTCCAGCCTCGCCCCCCTACAGTTAGAAACACATATGAAGACACACATAACCCCTACAATGCTCTCTAGTGCTTAACTCCTAAACTGCAATTGTCATTTTCACAGTAAACAATGCATTTTCATAGCACTTTTTGCTGTGAAAATAACAATGGTCCCAAAATGTGTCAAAATTGTCCGATGTGTCCGCCATAATGACGCAGTCATGAAAAAAATAGCTGTTCGCCGCAATTAGTAGTAAAAAAATATTAATAAAAATGCCATAAAACTATCCCCTATTTTGTAAACGCTATAAATTTTGCGCAAACCAATCAATAAATGCTTATTGTCTTTTTTCCCCTCAAAAATAGGTAGAAGAATACGTGTTGGCCTAAACTGAGAAAAAAAATGTTTACATCTTTTTTGGGGGTATTTATTATAGCAAAAAGTAAAAAATATATTATTTTTTTCAAAATTGTCGTTCTATTTTTGTTTACAGCGCAAAAAATAAAAACCGCAGAGGTGATCAAATACCACCAAAAGAAAGCTCTATTTGTGGGAAAAAAAGGAGGCCAATTTTGTTTGGGAGCCACATCGCACGACTGCGCAATTATCAGTTAAAGTGACCCAGTGCCGAATCGCAAAAACTGGCCAGGTCCTTTACCTGCATAATGGTCCGGGTCTTAAGTGGTTAAAGGGTGATATGTGTCTGTGATAGAGTATTAATGTTCCTCAAGTGGATTTTCCAAGAAATTGGATTGGGAGGAACTTGGAGACATACTGTAGGGTGAGAGACCCAATTCCCCCCCCCCCCCCCCGGGCTATTATCGTGTCTCCGAAAAGCATTTTCTTTTAATATGTCTCGGGATTTGTTGCAGCGAGCTATGTAGGAGAGTTGATAAATTTATTGGATGAACCATGTCAGATTCCAAACCATAGTCGGAGTATTTTGACGATTGTAAAATCCAGTCCATACCTGTTCTCAGTAAACAAGCTAGATTGTATACTTTAATGTTCGGAAGGCTGGCCTCCCCCTCACTCTTTGGGAGAACAAGTTTGGTTAGAGCTAATCTCGGTTTACCCTTTTTCCATAGAAAAGTTGTAATTGCCTAATTTCAATTCTTTTTCAGTAATAATGGAAAAGTTTGTAGGGGGTATAAAAGGCGAGTAAAGCTGACCATTTTAAAGAGTGCGCATCTCTCAAAGAGTGATAGTGGAAGGTTGGACCAGGCCTCCAGTTCACCCACAATTTTTGAAATCAGAGAAGGGTAGTTGAGATAATAAAGAGAGGATGGATCCCTCCCAAATTTTGATGCCCAGATAGGTGACGTGTTTCTCGTTTTATGTGGAAGGGGGAGAAGGACATCCATAGTCATGTTGTGTTTGTACCTAGAGGAAGAATTTTTCTTTTGGCAAAGTTTATTTTCAGGCAAGAGGATTTGTGGAAAGAGTTGAAAATTGTATGGGGGTATATCTGATTGGGGCAAGTCATAAATACCAAAATATCATTTAAAAAGGGCGACTTGTAATTCATCCCACCCGAAAGGGATTTATTCAATGGAGGCTGTGGTGCTAAGGTATCGTGAAAGGGGTTCAATGGCCATATTAAATAGCCGGGGAGAGAGGGGACATCCCTGTCTTGTTCCTTTGTGTAATCGTATGGGGTTAGATTATATTCCTGCAGTTATTACTGTGGCTGACAGTGTCAAATACAAGTTGTGCATGAAATGGTAGAAGGGGCCTGATATTCCTAACTTTTGCATCACTAAGGATAGCCATTAAAAACTAAAACTGACGAAAGCCTTTTCGGCATCTAAGGTAATAATTGCATATTCTAAATCGGCTAGGACTTTTCTCAGGTTGGATAAGGCTGACCTACCCTTGGTGAACCCTGAGTGCGCTTGGTGGATAAGATATGGCATAATATTTGCTAATCAGGAAGCTATTATCTTGGAGAGTATTTTGGAGTCTATGTTTAGCAGTGATATTGGGCGTTATGACCCTGGGTTGCTTGGGATCTTTTTTGGCAATCAGTTTTATGTTTGCTTGATGAACTGTCGGAAGGTATAGTCCCCTGTCCCATATTGAATTGTAGACTGCTAATAAAGAGGGGGCGATTGTCTCTTTTAGCATTTAAAAAAAAATGGGTGTGTACCCGTCAGGGCCTGGGGCTTTACCATTTGTCAGTCTGTTACTGGAGGTCACAGACAGGGGCGTTTAAAGTTTTTAGTAGATCTTGGTTAATCTGGGGGAGGGACATTGAGTCTAACCAATTGGTCGCTTTGGTGGGATCTATCGATTCTTGGGCATAAAGGTTGGTGTAGAATGATTCCAATGTTTTATTAATTACCTTGGGAGATGTGGATAGAGTACCATCGGGGTTATGCAGGGCATTGATATGGGTGGGAAGGTATGTACCTTTGGTAAGTCTGGCCAATAACTCCCCTTCCTTATTTCCATATGTGTGGTATTGTAGTTGAGTATGCGTAATTTTTATATGTTCTAGAGTATGTGCCCAGGTGTCAAAGAGGTCCTTGGCTTCCTGCCAGGACTTGCAATTTTCTGTGGTGTTAGGCTCGTTAAGTCACGCTTGGGCAGGTTGTATTTTGTCGCTGGCCTCTAAGTAGTGTTTTTGGGTGGTTTTCCTATAGGCCGATGCAACGAATATAATCCTTCCACAGGGGAATGCTTTCCCTGCCTCCCTGAATAAATTTGGGTTATCCTCATGTGAGCTATTGTTGTGGGTGTATTCCATCCAGGCATTGTGTAGAATTTTTTTGAAACTGTCATTTTGGTTTAAGTGTTTCGGGAAGCACCATTGTCTATAGTCTGGGTGGGATCTAGGGTGACTGAGATAGGAGTGGTCTGAAATGACCATGTCGTGGATAAAATAATCTCTAGCAAAAGAGGTATGGGCTGGAGAGACGAAGGTGAATTATTTATCTAGGGGATGCTGTAGTCTCCATGTATCTATCAGGGCATTGAAGGGCGTTCACCATGTGGTAGAAGTGGGTGAACTGGTCTCGTGTAGTCGGTCTTGGTCTGTAGTGTGGGCTAGACCTATCTTCACTTTTGTGAAGGACTGAGTTGAAATCACCTCCTATGAGGTCTTTTTCGCCAGTTGTGATGTAAGGTCGGTGAAGTAGGATTTGGGTGGGGAATTAGGTACATAGATATTAGATATTTCTTATCTTGACTGGAATTTGATGATTATTGATACTAACCTGCCATCCTCATCTTTGTTGACTGATACTAAGTTGTATGTTAATTTTTTTGTGTAGAAGTATAATTTTACCTGCCATGCGAGCCTTGGATGCTGAACCTTTCCATAACTTCTGCATTCTAAGGAAGCCGCTTTCCACTAAGTGTGTCTTCTGGAGCAGTGCTAAGTCTGATTTTAATCTTTTTAAGTGTCTAAAAGATCTTCATTGTTTTTGTCGGGAAACGCAGCCTCTTAACATTCCAGGATGCTATTAGTAGAGTATTCATGGGTCAGGTATGGGGAAAATAGTGTATGTGGTTGTATGTGGAACATACCTGTGTTAGATGACCAATGATCAAATTCGAGTGAAGTAGTTAAAGTTTCTGGTTTTGTGGCAGGAGGAACCATCCCTTCTTAAGAGAGTTGGGCATATAGGAAAGGAGAAAAGAAAATAGAGAGAATAGATTAACCCTGAGAGACAAAACATTTTGTAACTTCACTTTTTTCTGTATGCAATTTCACCATCGGTTGAACCGCTACCCCGCAGGGCGGAAATATGTATAGTCGAAAGCAAGCGCTAGTCCCCAGACAAAGTGAAAGATTAAGGAGTGGACAGCCACGTTTCTTTGACTTGTGAATTCCTTTATTGGGTAGAACAAGTGGTGAAGGAGCATAATTCCTCTCCTGTGGGAGGGAACATGGTGAGGTCATGGTTGTCTGCCCTAGAGGCTATAGGCTCCTGAAAAACAGGAGCTTAAAAGAGATATTTACCCGCTCCACCTATGGGGGTTAGGTGCCTGTCTGATGGCAATTTCAGTGATGATCATGCTGATCAATTGAAGAGGTGGGCTTTAGATGTTTAGGAGGGTCCTTCCTAGGGCTCCTTTGCTCTCTAGGCCCAAATTTCACTTTTCTGCATAGGTTTCAGATGGGGTTTGCCTGGGTGAAGGTGAAAGTGAGCGCTGAAAGCCGTTCACCTTTTCCAGAGATTGGAAGGTGAGCTTGTTCTTCATCCGGAGGTTGTAGGCATTCTTTCCGTTTGCGAGATACCTCCGCTGAATATTCCACAAAGATGAGTAGCTTGTGGCCCTCTATCACCACGGAGCATGCTTTCCGAGAGCTCTGCAAAATGTCAATGCGGTCGGCATAGTTAAGATATTTTGCTATAATTGGTCTTGGGTGCTTGCGATCATTCGCTGGGGCCCCGATCCAGTGAGCCTATTCCACAGTGCATCTGCGGTTTATACAGAGGGCATCTGGTAGTGTGTAGGTGCATACAGCTAGGACTCGGAGTGAGCCATGTTTGTGGGATTCAGGGAGGCGATTATCCTTATATTGTTCCTTCTGGAATGATTCTCCAGGTCCTCCATTCGATTGTGCAGATGTTGTTGAGCTAGGGTGAATTTTTCCATGGCTGCGCTCATATTATATTGGTCATCTTCTATTGAAGATATACACTGTTCAGCTTCTGTCAGCCTCTGTGAGTGCTCTCCCAGCTCTTTCCTCAGCTGCATTATGCCTGCTGATACCGCCCTGTCCACTTTGGCTGTTATGGTGGGGGAGAGCAGATCAGCCACCGCCTGAGCGATCTTATTATAGGAGCTATGTGTCTCCTGGTTCCCCATCCCACTAGCTTCCATGTCCTCACAGGGATTCTCTCATTCACTGGGGTTACCTGTGTGCTGCGGCTGGTGTTCGATCTGTGAGGGAGATGACGAACCTGCTGCAGCAGACATCTTAGGTTTCCCTGGAGCCCCTGAGGGAGAAGGAGAAGTGTTCCTCGATCATGAGCTGGAGCGACTGTGTGAGGTACTGCTCCAGCCACGGTAATGCTGGGTGATTGTGTGAGGGTTTTCTGGTGGGAGGAAGGCTGCCTCGAGATTTTTTTATGCCGATTTCTCTGTGGACTGAGTGGAGCCATTGGTCTCCCTGTCCCTCACAGGGAAAATGTAGAGGGGGCGGCAATGTAGAGGGCTGGAGAGGCAGAGTCCCCATCGGAGCCGAGAGCTAGGGTGGACCGATTCCAACGGGGAACCATTCTCGGCACAACAGGTGTTTCCGCAGCGCTGCACAGAATAAAAATAAAAAAAGTAAAACAGGCTGAGGCAGCGCCACAGACATTTTATCAATAAGGAAGGCGGCCTGGGGGGAAATCTCCACCCCCTCCCCCGGCCCAGTCCGCCCCTGCAGGTACGTGATTTTGCGCAGCCGGGCCGCCCTGCCGCAGTATATGTATGGTGGGCGGTCCAGAAGCAGTTAAAGGCTGAGCTGATTGTAGAGTGACAGCAGCTGGAAGACAGGTGGATCTAAAGAGTCCAAGAGGCAGAAGCACTAAGCAGAGTATATGCTACAAAGAATCATATATTCCCATGGCAATTGAACAAGATTTTCTAACCTGCCCAATTACAGGTAAAATCCATCCAAAATAAGTTAGGGACTGCGTCAGAACATGGAAATAAAAAACGAAGCTATTCATTTTTAGTAGGCTAATCCTTTAAAGATTGCTGTCATACTAACTTTGATGCAAATATAAACACACACGCCTTATCTGCAGAACATTCTAGATGAACCAAGTACTAAATATAAGAGACAGCTACAGATTTAGAAATAAGCGTTGCTGGAAACCTTAAGTTGCTCTGTGCAACTAGATAAGATATTTGCAGCACTCCAAGCATAAAATCATAAGGCAGAACCAGCAATCATAGCTTCAATAAAGGAATGTCTTGCTGTGCTTGAAAGCTCTATGTTCAGAGTTGTAATGTAAATTCAGGTCTGACTTAAGAAAAAAATCTAACAGAAGGAAGTCAAGAACTTGTTTAATATACAGCTGTAATTGCCTGCCATGAATGATGATGTAACTTGCATAGGAATGCAAGAAAATCACACCAACCTGGGGAAACAAATTATATCTTTCCAAATGTTTATCTAAAAATGAATAATGACTTTCAAATGAAATTATTAAAATGGAGCATTGGTCCAAACTTGTTTTCTTGTATTGGTTGAGATTTGGAAAGGGTTATAACCTCTTTTGGGTTTCCATTGATGGTTGTGCCCTTCCTAGATGAGATTTCGGCTAACTTTCTGTTTGAATATTTTATAATTTTTCATAAACAAAGGTCATACAAATAATACCATATTAGTACAATACAATGAAAAGTATAAAATGCAAAAAAAAAGCTATAACTACGCTTCTCTCATGAAGTATATATAGAAAAGCAATAAATTTTGGAGACAAAATTGTAAGAAAAGTTATTGACCCTCCCACCAAACCACCCTCTATGTGGAATAAAGACAGTTTTTTCCCATGTAAGAAATGCCTCCCATGTAGGGAGACAGACAGACAACGAGGCCCAGTAGAAGCCTTCACCGTCACATCAACGGGCATTGAGTTCAAGGTAAAATCCTTTATTACATGCAACACGACACACGTTGTCTACATGCTTGAATGCCCATGCAAATTGATGTATGTTGGTCGCACCAAGAGGAAATTAAGGATCAGGATTGGCGAACACGTCGCAAATATTAAATCAGGATTTAAAGACCATAATGTCTCCCTCCACTTCAAATTGCACCATAATAAGAACCCAGCTGGCCTAAAATTTTGGGGTGTCGAACATGTGGAAAGCAACTGGAGGGGAAGTAACCGAGTTAGAGAACTTTCCAAACGAGAAACAGAATGGATCTTTATGACAGGCACTTTAGCACCGAAAGGGTTAAATGTGGACCTCGATATTAATTGTTTTATTAGTGATTTTTGACTATTTCTTTTGGACAACAACCCCGAAGGCACAGCTCACACCATAAAGAAGTCTATCATAATAATCACCAACACGGTCCCTCTCCTTTCCAGGGCAACCAGATCCACCAGACGTCCTTTAGTTACTATTTTATCTGGGATGACTTTTCACTAAGTCCCCTTCTCTTCTTTTTTATTGTTCGCTCCCTCAGTCATATAGTCGTCCACTATTTTATCTAATCACTCTATTTTTATTGCTGTTTTTTATCTTTCTATCAGCAAATTAAAGGGTCCCTGACAACTGTTTCAATTAAACACACAATTTTTTTATATATTTTTTTATATATTTTTATAATTTTTTAAAAAAATATATTTGCTTTAGAATTTTAACATTATAAAGTTCTTGAATTATGATCTTTCTAGGTGGAGTTATTTTCTCCACTTGAAAATTCTACCCATGATGCCACTTCTCTCTTTTTTGATAATGCACTTATATAAATTAATCTGTATGTGACCTCAGACATTTTGGCACATCACTGTAAAGAGAACGTTTTCCAAGTGCTATTTGGACCATATAACTTTATTCTCGTGAAGTTACAGTTCCCTATATATATATATATATATACGTATTTTTTTATGTGCATTAACCTATAATAGCTCTATTACCGACATTACATATATCACCAGTCAGTCCATAACTGGTGAATGGACTATGTCAAGAGGGCTATTGTGTCCTTACATCTGTGCCTCGTCACCACAAGAAGTGCATTGCTGTGCATTATATGTCTCACTCGACACAGCAACATCAATTTCTGGTTATACCCACAATCACCACCTATTTAAATGGTATTAATGTGTCATTGTGTACTTTAAGCTATAAGAAAGTTGATTGTCAGTGTTTGTTCTGGTATCTCATTACAAACACTGCGCATCTAGCTGACCATCCGACACGCCCATTTGATTCCGTGATAGGTCACTCTGGTATTCCCATTGCTTTTAACACACCTCTGTAGTATATATAGAAGTTTTTTAATATTTTAGCGCTTGGCTTGCAGAGATCATTTACAAATGATCCCTCTTACTTCTGCGGACAAGCGTGGTACTGTGTTTTTTTACATTTTGTCTCTTGTCCATATTAAATAGCAGTAGCCCTCTACTTTACCGTTCTCATCTTTCCCCTTTGCTAAACTCAATACAACAAGGCTGAAGACTCCCCGCCCACCCGGTCTAAGAAGCGCCAATCATGACTGTTGAGCGGGTGATTCCAACCAATAGCCTTTGCTTGTCAGAGTACAAAGGGAGAGTGACTGCGTTGTGTAGCCACGCCCTCTGTCGAAGTCGGAAGTGACGAAACGCGTCAGGGCGTGGCTACAACGACGCTACACACGGAAGCAGCTTGCGTTCCACCGCGCTCCACAGATCTCCTATCGCAGCCCAGCACCAGATACAGTAACAACTGCACAGAGCGCGCGCGGCCCGAGGAGTTGACTGACATCAGCGGTGACAGCGGTGAACCCTTTCTGTTTTACTTTTGCTTCATTTTCAGTGACATATTGTACGGGCATACACTAATGGTTTTACTTTACCTGCTTTTCATTTAATTAATTGTAAGACATCGCTGCACTATTATCTGCCTGTTGATTTCTCTTTCATGTGATTTTGCTGAGACGTGTATCACCCATACAATACCTGGAGGAACTGATGGTGCATATGCAGAGTCCTTTCTCTGGCGTGGCAGGTTTGCACCCCGTGAGGGTTACACTAGCCATTTTGAGGCAATTTCCACTTGAGTTGTTTTTTGGTGCACATACACTCAGGTTCTGATCACCTCTTGCGCCATCTGCTTCTACCAGTGTCCTTTTCTGAGTTGATATATCTACTCATTAGCGCTGTTTCATCTTTGTTTGAACTACAGTTCACTTTTAGAGATAATTGTATATAGAACCAAACGTAAGGAGTTTTCCTTAGTGTAACATTTCAGTTATCATAACAATTTTGTGATGTTTTTTCTAGCTATCACCAATAACAATCATATATCATCAAGATAGGAGAATATAAAAGGTAATTTTTAGTTATAGTGAAAATGGAAGAAGATAGCGTTTGCTCAATATAGCAGGTCGAAATAACCTAAAATAGTTAGGAGAAATTAATATACTTTTCCAGGGCCAAGTTCCTGTTAATTGGCTTGGCGTTATCTGGAGATTAAGTTATATTCCTAACTATCTCAGATGACCCTTGTTTTGATTGGTTAAACTTGTTTGTAAGAAAAATAAAGTAAAACTAAACCAGTTTTTAGGTAAGGGAATGATAGAGTGGAGAATGAGGAATATTTCCAGAGATGATATTTATAGGACAAACTCCCTCATAGAGACAACAATGTTTTATCAAAACCCGGAGGTAGGAAATGCTCCACAAGGCTTCATATTTGGATATATTGTCAAGAAAGATTGCTTCTTTTTTTGCATAAATCATGGATTGAGTAATCCTGTTTTTGACTGATAAAATACATAGTGAGTCAGATTTCAATGCTGTCGCAATAGTCTGCTTTACTGCTGTGGTTATGAAGAGCATTCGTTTAAATTGACGATAGGGTGTGGAGTTTACTGTTCAGGAGTGCCGTAGCTGGATCAGGCGGTAGAATAGTGTTGAACATCATTTGGAGAAAGAGGGATAGGATCTGGCTGGTCTAGACTGAAAAATGGTATCATTAACAAGAGCACCTCATCCCAAATTTATATATGGGAAAGTCGAACAATGGCGGGACTATAACGGTGCAAGCAGAAACCCATAAAGAAAAATAGAACAAGTACTATAAGTTTTAATAGTTTATTTAAAAAAATAGCGTCAGGTTGTAGGACATATCATGGACTCTAAAGGAGTCCAATTCATAAACCAAAACAACCTGAACAAGTATAACAAAGTTAAAAGGTTTCCATAACAGACATAAATACTGTAGCAGAGATCACAACCCGGTTGGTAAACCCTATATATTTCGCCTGGTTAGGCTTCTTCAGGGGTGGTTGAGATCAGAGTTTGGATTCTGATAATAACATACAGAAAAAAGAAAGAAAATTAATGATTTATACACAGATATATTAAATATACATAAACAATAAATATATAAAGTCGCTCTGTCAG